>NC_044245.1:93652883-94323963 GCF_003957555.1 Calypte anna
ACAAAATCTGTGAACATACTCTGTAGAGTATGGCTTTGCACAGTACTGAAAAACCTAATAATGTTACCATAGAAGTATTATTAAAATTGAGAAGACATAAGTTTTTATTCAGACTAATGTTCACTTGAGTGCAATTTTTGTATGTTATAATACTAGAAAACTACTCAAGTCCAAATAAAATATATTTCAACTTTCTCCATGAGATGAGTGAAAAATTAATCAAGAAAGTATTCTGAAAAAAATCTGTCATGAAAGTATCATTGTACTGCAGCTGTGGTATAGCTCTTTCTCTAACCAGCATAATTAGGTAAAAATAATCATTATTAAAAAAAAAAAAAATCTCGAAAGGAAATTATTTCACAAATGAAAGGAAAATCCTAGTTTTGGATTATCTGTCCTCTGGCCATCTTCCAAACATTTACAATTCTTCCCATAAAACTGGTGACTCAGTCTGGCTTGATTGCTTCTGATTCTGTTAATAAAATCCAGGCTGGAATTTAAAAGGCAACACAAGTCATGATGAATTAAGAATAATAATGTGCGTCTTAGCTCCTTCTGCTTCCACTGAACAAATTAACACTTTCTCAGAACAGTTTCGAAAGAACTAATTGTTCATGGTTTCTAATGGAACAAACTAGTACATGAACTCATGAAGTACATTTCTTTCCACACATAGTTAGCACGTCTTTTAATTAAGCTTGCTTATTTGCTTTTGCAAAGTCAATGTCTCTTCTAAAGACAATAAGAAAATGAATATACTTTCTGTGAAATTTGCTTTTTCTTTTTCCTTATTCTATTTCAGATTGCATTTCTTCATTTGTTTGGTTTGGTTTCTAATTTTCCACCTATTCTGGACTATCTGTACTTTCTGAAAAGTGTCCACTTCCTTTATTCTAGCTCTCCTCATCCTTCTTAGAAATCATAATTGCTTTTAACAAACTGTTACAGGAACACTTGCTCTAAGTAGAAGCATAGAGTTATAGAAAGGAAGAGACCTTAAAGATCACCTTGTTTTAACCTTCCTGCCTGTTCAGGGGCATCTTCCACTAGACCAGGCTGCTCCAAGTCCCATTCAGCCTGGTCTTGAACACTTCCAGGCATGAGGCATCCACAACCTCCTTGTGTAATCTGCTGCAGTGGCTCACAAGCACTAACACTAAAGAATTTCTTCCTACTGTACAATCTACATCTATCCTCTTTCAGTTCAAAACCATTACCCCTCATCCTATCACTACATGCCCTTGTAAAAAGTCCCTCCCCCATTTTCCTGTAGGCCCTCTTCAGATGCTGGAGGGTATCCTCAGAGACTTCTCTACACCAGGCTGAACAACTCTATCAGATTGTCTTCACAGAAGAGGTGCTCCAGTCCTCTGGTCATCTTTGTGACCCTCCTCTGGACTCAGTCCACCAAGCCCAAGTCCTTCTTGTGTTGGGAGCTCTAAAGCTGGCTACAATACTCCAGGAGGGGCCTCATGAGAATGCAGTAAAAAAGGAGAATCACCTCCCTCGACCTGCTGTCCACACAACTTTTGATGCATCCCAGAATACAGATGGCTTTCTGGGTTGCAAGCACACGTTGCTTGCTCACGTGTAGCTTCTTATCAACCAACACCCCCAAGTCCTTCTTTTTAAGACTAATCTCAATTGACTCTGCCCATCCTGGGCTTGTGTTTGGGATTGCCCCAGTCCATGTGGAGTACCTTGAACCTGGCCTTGCTGAACATGAGGTTTGCACAGGCCCACCTTTCAAGACTGTTAAGGTCCCTTTGGGTAGCTTCTAAGTAACTAATAATAATGTTTGTAAGTATATAAGTAATTAAGCAATAGTTAGAGGATAAAGCTTACATTTAATTAGCTAGATGATAACTTCAAGACCCTACCTTTAAGTAACCTGCACAAATTCAGACCACATCTCTACCCTTCAATATAGAAAGAACTCAATTATTTGCTACCTCCAGAAGCATATGGATGCATTTTGAAAGAAAAGAAAATGTCCACTGCAGGTTGCATCAAGGGCCTGTGTGAGCAACCACTCTGACATTGCAAATGCAAACCACTTCAGTATGTAGTGATATTCTGCAAGTTTGTTCCCAATAAGCAGTGACATGAAAAACGGAGGTCTTGGATAAGTGTTTAACTCATAGAAGACCATGGATCTGCTTTTGTGAAGCCATCCAACCCTTTTGTATCATTAAGAGATGGAAAAGTTTTGTTGCAAGATATTCCACGTGTTCATTATGCATAGTGTATGGACAGGTTTTCTTTAGTTTATTTTGTATCTTCTGGTTTATTTGTTGCCCTTGGACTTTTTGCACTAGAAAAAAACCCAAGTATTTCCTTTCCTCTTCTCTGCATCAGTCATGGGTTTATTATCTAGTCAGATAGAGCATGAAATGAAACAAGACATTAAGCCTTAAACCTTTCAAACTTCAGTAATACTTTTACTTGCAACTTACATCAGATTTGGAAAATTTTGTTTGTACTTACAGAATTTGTTTTTAGACTCATCAAACATAACATTTTTTTTTACTCAAGTTAAATTTTGAAGCCCATATTAAGAACTGAAAATACTGCTTTAAATTGAAAGTTTTTAAATGGACTGCAATATTTCTAGCACACAGCAAAAATTATTGAGGAGGCAGTTTGCTTTTACTCCATAAATATATCTGACAAGTTCTCTGATACTCTTTTAGAAGACTGACTTTTGAGTCATCTGAAGTAATCTGTAAAACATTTATACAAAAAATGAAAGTAATAGAAGACAGAAATAAGTTGATTAGAATGAAAACAGTTTAAGCCACCCATAACTACCTAATCTTTTAACCAGTGCTTTTTTATTGATGATTTGGGGAAAATATATTTAAGCAGATGGTGTCATTAACTGAAAACGTATATCTTCAAAAAACTACTAATGAAGCCTGACATTTTCCTACAAGGTCAAGCAATGTTACATTGCTGGTTGTCCACTTCTGTGACGGAAAATATATTTAAGAAGAATTTGCTGAACAATAGAAACTACTTAATTGAGATTGCCTGGAGAATGACTTATCATTTTGATTTTCAGGCTCTTCAGGTTTGCAGTCGCTTAGCAGCAGCAGCAGCAGCAGTAACTTTTTTTCCAAACCAAATAAGATTTAAAAACTCTGTAGTTACTGTTTGAGTGCTTTTTGCTCTCTGTAAGACCTTTCAGGGCTTTGAAGCTTTGCTAGAATTTACTCAGAGAACTTGTGAACTTGGTGTTTTAAAAGTGTTTAGTAAGCATCACAATAGGAGGCTTATTTTGCAGGAACTCTAAAGCAGATAACAAGAAAGTTTGTTTAGTCTTTGGTGGGAATGGTGGCATTTTGACCAGCCCATAAGAGGCATTTGACAGATGGTTAGGCTTGATCTTAACTTCCATCTTGGCTTGCACTGGCAATTAAGTTTCCTTTGTACTAGAAGGCTTATTTAAATCCAGATGGCAGCATTTTTTTTCCTATGTAATGCTAGATAATAAAATGTAAGGTGAGAGGGAAAAATTTTTTCCCTTTATTGTAACATCCCATGCCTTGCTTTGAATTCTAGTCAGAAGACACAGAGCAAACCTGACCATGACTGCAGCTATCATCTGCTTTGAATTTATCTCTATTTGTCAATTAGATGTTAGAGGTTAATTAAATTTTACTTTCTATTTTCCTGTATTTTCTGCATAATTTTCTGGATGTTTAATACAATATTCATTTACTTAATGTGTTCCAAAGGGTGTCACTCTGATTCATTCTCTGTGGTATTTTTTTTTCCTATAGTACCCTTTCTTTATATTAGTGAGGAAAATGGGATATTTTGATACAATAAAAACGACTGAATTTTTTTCTATGAGATCAGATATTGTAATTTGCTAGCAATCTATGCACAATAAAAGTGATTGATAAAAAAGGTAATTTAGTGGAACATACCTCAATCAAAATATGTTTCCCATATTCACTGTTACATAAATTCTCAGTTACTAACAGTGTTTTACAAGGTGCATAAATTTTGCCTTAGAAAAAAATAAATTTTCTATAATACTGAGCTTTAAAAACATCTGCGTGTACCTGGAAAATTAAAAAAAAAAATTAAACTAAAATTTGAATTACTGGTATGGATCAGTTACAATGAATGCAAATCACAATTCTGTAAAATGATACATGGGGTAATTTACATGTTACTCAAGCTTCAGAATCATTGGCCTCAGATTAATATTAAGACCAAGATCTAAATCAATTTAATTAATGATATAAAGTAAAACGTTACTCTCTTTATTGCCTCTCCTGGGTTTAATAGAATGTCTTCTATTGTTAACATCTGAAACGTTAAATTGTTTATGATTTTTTTTTCCTTTTCCAGAAATCACTGATTTCTTATAGTCTCTCTAAGTTTTGCAGAATTTTTTGTTTATCACCATGTAAAACATGTTTCAATGAATAATTGTCCAGATTATTTTGGCAGGAGTTCACAAATGAAACAAGTCTGACCAGAAAATGTGTACATGACTTTGCATCCTCTTCAGTTAATAACTGTAACTCATTTAGTTTCTTTCTAGATGCAAACATCCAGATGTAAAATATCAGGATTGGTGGTAGATGGGGTGGTCAGGCCACCCTGGGCTTAGCAACTGTGAAATGGCTTTTTGAATCTTAGCAAAGTAAGGAGAGGGGTCAGCAAAAGCTCTACCATGGACTTCCAGAAGGCAGGCTTTGGCCTATTCAGGACATTGAGAAAAAGTCCCAAAGGGCAAAGGGGTCTGGGAAGGCTGGATGCTCTTCAAGAAGGAAGGAGCAGGAGTGAGCTGTCCCTGTGTGCTAGAAGACAAACCAGAGGAAAAGACAACTGGCCTGGCTGAATCTTGCTCAGACTCAGGGGAAAAAAAGGAGTGTTTACCACCTTTGGAAGAAGGGGCAATGATCATCTCATGATCATAGATTCATAGAATCATAGAATTGGCTGGGTGATGAATAGAGGAGTCTTGTTAGGTCATACAAAGAGTCAATTAGAAAGGCGAAAGCCTAACTAAAGCTCAGTCTGGTCACTGTCATAATAGACAGTGAAAAAAGATTTTATGAATAAATTAACAATAAAAAGAAAGCCAAGGAGAATCTCCATCCTTTATTGGATGTGGGAGACAACTTTGCAACCAAGGATGAGGAAAAAGCTGATATGCTTTTCCTCTGCCTGCTATAGTCATCTCAGCCACCCCCAGGGTGTTCAGCCCCTTGGGCTGTAAAATAAGGATAGAGAGCAGCACAATCCCATCCCATCCGGATATAATCAAGAGGAAGAAGTTAAAAACTTGCTATGGCACCTGGACACTCACAAGTGTATGGAGCCTATTGAGATCCACCCTAAATTATTGGGAGATTGGCAGAGTAGTTCACCAAGTCACTGCCCATCCTTTATCAGAAGTTCTGGTTAAGAGGGGGAGGTCCCAGATAACTGGAGGCTTGCCAGTGTGATGTCCATCTACAGGAAAAGCTGTAAGGAGCATCCAGGGAACTACAGGCCTGTCAGCCTGAGCTCAGTACTTGGAAAAAATTGTGCAAAAGTTCATCCTGAGTGCACTCACATAGCAGGTGCAGGCTAAGAGGCCCAGCCAGCATGGGCTCAGGAAAATCAGGTCTTGATTGACCAACCTGATCTTCTATAACCAGGTGGCCCTCTTAGTGAAGGAGGGCAAGGCTGTGAATGTTGTCTACCTAGACTTTGGTAAAGCCTTTGACACCATCTCCAAAAGCATTCTCCTAGAGAAGCTGGCTGCTCATGGCACAGATGGGTGCACTCTCCACTGGGTTAAAAACTGTCCACTTGGCTGAGAGTTGTAGACAATGAAGTCAAATCCAATTGGTGTCCAGCCACCACTGGTGTTCCCCAGGGCTCAGTTTTGGAGTTTTTCTTGTTCAATATCTTTATCAATGATCTAGGTGAGGGCATTGCATCCTCAGTAAGTTTGCAGATAATATCAAGTTGGGTGAGATTTTTGATCTGCTTGAAGATAGGAAAGTTCTGCAAAGGAAGCTGGACAAGCTGGATCATTTGGCCAAGGTGAACTGTATGAAGCTGAAGAAGGCCAAGTGCTGCATCCTGCACTTCAGTCATAAGAACCCCATGCATCACTACAGGCTTGGAAAAGAGTGGCTGGAAAGCTGCCCAGAGGAAAAGGACCTGGTGCTGTTGATTGACAGCTTGCTGAATATGAGTCAGGAGTGTGCCCAGGTGGTAATGTCATCCTCGCCTGTATAACAAATAGTGAGAGGCCAGCAGGACCAGGGTTGTGTTCTTTACCCTGTATTCAGAATCATAGAATCTCTAGTTCTGTTGTTATTTACTTGAAAGAAGAGGCCAGCACTTGAGAGAAGAGGGCAACAACTAAGCCCTCAGTGAGGATGTTGCCTGAGTCCTGTGTTCAGTTCTGGGCCCCTCATTGCAAGAAGAACATCCATTTGCTGGAGTGTGTCCAGGGAAGAGCAACCAAGATGGTGAAGGTTTCAAGAGAAAAAGTCCCATGAGGAGGGGCTGAGGAAACTGGGATTGATTAGTTTGGAGAAGAGGACACTGAGGGGAGACCTTATCACTCTCTCCAATGACCTGAAAGGAGGTTGTAGTGAGGTAAATGTTGGTCATTTCTGCCAAGTAAATAATGTTAGGACCAGAGGAAATGGTTTGAAGTTACACCAGGCGAGGTTTAGACTAGATATTAGGGAATTTCTTTACTGAGAGAGTAGTCAGGCACTAGAACTGGATGTCAGGGAGGTGGTGGAATCACCATCCCCGGAAGTATGCAAGAAATGTGTAGATATGGCACTTCATGACATATTCTAGTAGGTATAGTGTATTTTATGGCTTCACAGTTGGACTCAGTGACCTTAGAGGTGTTTCCTAACCATGACAGCATTGTGATTCTGTGATCTTCCCATTTGTACATAACTTGATGTGACTCTCATTTTATCTCCACATTTTATCTGGAGTCTGTCTTTCAAGTGCTGAGATTTATGTAGAGAGCTGCAGCACAACAATAGATCAATAAATAGGATAGTACATTTTTTTTCCCTAAGAATATCTTTAACAGCTTGATTCATTTATTCTTTCACTGCCAGACAGTTTCTAGGATGGCAGAGGGCATCATTCCTCCTGCATCAATCCTCCTGTCTTCACCATCTGAATAATTAGATGATTGAAACACAAAATATTGAAGGAACTTGGCTCTCAATACCACCAGTTTTCTAGTCTTCTTGTCCTTGAAGGTACATTCCTAATTGCTGAGCTGAAAACAAGCTTCTTTGAAAGTTCCCAGTGTGAACATTTTCAGCTTATCTCACTAGATCGTGGTGTTCAAAATATTTTCTTCTTAGAAACATAGATGATAGGCTAACAAACTAGTTCTTGGAGGGTTTTTTCAGCCATTTTATCTGGTGAGTACTGTTGGCCATTTCTAATATAAAACTTTAGAATTTAGTTTTGGGATTCTATAGCTATTTCATTTTGAGCCACAGCATTTAAATAATATAATAAGAGACAAATAAACTGTCTCTGTGCTACAATTTTGGGAGTACATCTCTGGTGTTTTGTGGCACTTCAACAATGTGGCTTTGTTTTTTTTTCAGTAGCGACCATGGGGAGAAAAAAAGGGACATTTGTTTGGTTTTATTGTTGAAAAGTGGTTTTAACACACTTGGGTGACTGGTCTTGTATGCTACTTAATTTCATAGGAAATTTTGTTATTGATAATATATGTTTCAGGTTTTGTTTGCTATTGCACCTTTGATGAACTTCCATTCTCTAAATCTTCTGCTTTTTATGATTCTGATTCCCAAAATCCCATGGGAAGGGGAAGGAAAAATTAAACAGAAGCACCAAGATGACTCTTTAAACTTCAAGGATTTTTTCAGACTACCTGCAAAATCCTTCCAGAGGCTGAGTTTACAGCTTAACACTGACAAAAATTAAGCTTAGTTTTATTTCATAGCATGCACCTGGCTGTCAAAAGCAATTTATTCTTACATATACAATTGTCTTCCTGTATGGCTAAGGTATACTACAAAATTTGTGCATGACATTTATGTTTTTCTGATATGGGGGGTCATTTATTTCTCTTCCATCCTCTTCCACATGCAAATACTTGTCCTGGATTATGACAGCTTGGTGTGCTCTTGTGACTTTCTCCTCTTAGGAGTTTAATGAGTTCCCATTCCAGAATGCACTGCAGACACTCACTTAGATACACAGTATAGCAAAGCATAAAAACCAGGTGTCATCTCAAATGATCTTTATTTTTCTCTAATTCTTTTTGTGACAGAAGGCTTTTAACATTGTCCTAATTTTAGAAATGAATAACGGATGCTACAATTATGTAGAAATAGCATTTAATTATAGGGTTTGTTTTGGGTTGGGTTTTTTTGTTTGTTTTTTGTTTTTTTGCATTGCATTGTATTGCATTGCACAATATGACCTATTAGCCCCAGTTACTGAGGCTCATTAAACTGCAATAGGCAGTAGCACTCACACAGTGTGCCCTGGTCATGCCAGAAACCTTTTGTAGCAATCTGTACTGCTTGACATTTGTTTTATTATACTTGAGAGACAATAATATTTGAGTGCAATAATATATGAACTCGATTGTAGCTAAACTTAAAAATTCAAAACTAAATAATATTTGAAATAAATCTTACTTTATATTCCTAGCAGTAGTCCTGAATTTTAGCACTTCATGTTCTTTCAGTTTAATTTTATAATGCGTTGAACTAAAAGGAATAACTGTTTATTAATGAAAAAATATGTGGAATGTGAAACTCACTTAGCTAATTCTACTCATGAACTATAAATCGCTTTTTGTCCCAAATTAACACAATCCTTAAAAAATGACTGGGATAGTAATCTGTTAAAGAAATCTGAAAATATGACTGTGAAAATGAAGATCTGTCCATTCAGAATTAGAGGTATCAAGCCTGGAACATGAAAAAGATTTTTGTATAGAGGAAGCAACCACATGAAATAGAAGAATGAGCAGGGAGCCCTCCTGTATTGGTAAATGTCATTCACTCATAATAAGGTAAACAAGAATTCATTCACTCGTATCAGTGAAAGTGCTGAAGGATTGATAAGAAAATAAAAAACCTTCCATTGAACTGAGGGCCTGAAATATAATAAACGGCAAAACTCAATGTCAATGTCAATGAAGTACTATGAGTAATATTCTTCATTGTCTGCCTGAAAGAATATGATTTGATTTCTGGATTTTTATTTCTTCCTTATCAAGCTACCAAGTAACTGCAGGGTTCTAGCCAACATCTTTTTTCACTAAAATCAACCTATGTCTTTGGATGTCGTCCAGGCTTTGCCTTAATCATAATGATTGCTTTTTTTTTCTATATAGTTGATGCCCTTTCAGTATTTAACCCATCCTTGGTAAAATACATCTGAATAACAAGAATGTAAAAACAGCTACTTAGGAACTGAAGTATTCCCCTTCAGTTACTTATGGGAAAGGATGCTGGAAAAAAAAATGTATAAAGCCAGGGAGTGAATAGTCAATAAAATTCACTCCAGGAAATCACAGTCTTACTTCAATGAGAGCAGTATAAGTCAAGTATAGTCTCCATAATGAGCATTAAGACACAAAGCTGTGAGATTGCTATCAAAAAACTGTGTTTGTACCCTAAAGTTGAGCTAGCCTGCCAAGCTTTACAAGTTTTTATTTACTGTCAGTACAAAGTAGATAAAACACAACTACCAAACAGGATCATACTTCCCTTAGCACTTAATCTCACTCCACCTCTTCCAGGGCCTGATGCTACAATCCCAGCTCAGCCAAAAAGCCTTCGCAATTGTGGCTAGCCCCATCCTTTGCAATGGGTGCCAAACAGATGACAAAAAATTATTTCTGTGAATAGAATGCACAAAGGTTTAAATATCTCATTAAGAAGCAGCTGTTCAAACTGAGCTTAGAAGGCATGGAGACATTCGAATATGGCCACTTAAATATATAACACACCCAGAGGTAGAGAAATCAACTTTGAGAAAATCTTTAAAAGGTCTTGGAGCCTTACCAAGTAGCTTAACCTCCTTAGGGATGATACAGCTCCTCAAAGAGAAGCAGTGACTAGAAAGATGCAGGGGTCTTAAGTATTTCAGCTGTAGTATTCTAGTCTTGTTTTACATATTCCAGACTTCATTTATTATGCAATAAGCAATAATTAACAAATTGAACTGTAATTTGGTTTTAAAGTATCAGCTAAGTTTTTATCTAAATTCTACAAGAAAAGTGTAAAAATGTATAAATATCTTGGAATCTAGCCTTCAGGTTAAGCAACGACAGATTAATGTCTTTCATTTACCACTTGAATTTTTGTCATTACATAGTACAGTAGCAGTGTTGGGAGTAAAACAGAGTATTTAGAAGGAAATGCTCTCTGTGCTAATATGAATCAGTCTTCTAGCACTTGAAGAAGGTGTCTTCTTCAATGTCACGCCAAGTATATGAAGGTGGAACAAGGATAAGAATTTCCCCTCTATCTACAAATTTACAAATTCTGAATCAGAGAAATTTTTATTACTTCAACATGTTGTCCTTGAAAAATGGTAATTTCAGAGAGTGAAATAATTGTGCTTGGTAGTTAATTTTAGGAAAAAACAATTTTAAAAGCCTAGGAGAATCCCTCATCTGATTATCTTTTCATTTGAAGAACAACAAACCCAAGTCACTTGTAGAAATATTTGGCAGTGATATCCACTAAGATCATTAGGAGCTTTAAAATCCCAATGAATTCTTGAGGCATGGCTATCTGCCAATGTTACTTTCCAAACTCACAGGCCTAATGCAGCTTATGTAAGACAAGATGCAGACAGAAGACCAAATAATTCCAACCATTTGACACAATTTATTCTTACAGTATTCAACTACACTATACAAGACACAGTTACAAGTTGAGCTACATTTAGTATGTGGCAGGTGCTCAAGTGCTAAACCACAACCTTCAAGTAATGACAGATATGATGCAATCTGGGATGAAACATCTGCTAATGAGTATTAATGCTGCATAGGAAAAGCAATTGTTTTTCTTGGCCTGTCAGGCTGGCTTTGATTAGAAAAACACAGCAGAAATACTCAATTAAACAGTTCTTTCAGAAAAATGGACTGTGCACCTTGTTCTTTGAGTATTTCCAATGTGCAGCTGGGCCAGTATAATTTCCTGTTAGACTTGCCAACTTTTGCTGAATTTTAGTTTTTTCTTGCCTTCTTTAAGTATTTTTCCTCTGCAGGCTTTTTAACAAACTGAATTAATGTGTCATCACAGTCATTGTTCAGTTAATAACATAGCCACGCTGCAGAAACCAGAGCAGAAGGTCAGGAGATTACAGTAGCAGCTATTGCAGGGATCTATGTATTTTCAGTGATATTAGTCTTGTCTATATAGTGTCTACTTGTCTTTCAGTTTCTTATATTTTTATAACCAGTAGATTAAATGCCTCAGTTTATTTAAGATATGGCACTAATGGTGTTTAACTCATCACTTCTATCAGACTTTTGCTATATGACTGGATTGCATTTCCTATAAAGTGAGGTCTTGTCTAAGACTGTGGGAGATGGGGCTGTAGGAGCCCTGGTTCCTATTCCAGACACAGCAGCTGCTGTCAGGAGTGTTGAGGAGTCCTTTGTCAGCCCCTCCTTGCCAGCTCACTTGGGAAAGATTTCAAAGCATAAGTCTAGAGCCACAATACCTCACCAATTTGTGGTATCTGTGCTTTTGAGTCTATTGGAAACCGTTCATCTTTTCAGAGGTTTTTTACATGTTTCACTTGAACCTCAATGTCTTAGTTACAGGAAGGTTTTGGATGAGAGACCAAACAAAACTCAGCCCTGTCCATATAGGCTACATTTAGCATGTGGTTCTTCAATGTTGTCTAGAGATAAAGACAAAGAGCAACTATCTGGGCTGCATGATCCCTCACTGCAGTTTGGCCCTCATTTGAAAAAGGCTTTATTAGGGGAAACACAGCAAGTGGGCAAAGAACACAAACTTTCCTGCTTCCCCTTGGGGTGAAGCCACTCTAGGTTAGAACTGCATTCATAGGCAAACTGGCACTGAACCTGCCCACTAAATTTGTAAACCAAAGACATGAGCTTGTAGAAGTGCACGCTTTAAAAAAGTTGCATAAATAATTGCCTGTTTCCTTTCCCTTTCCTTTCATCCCTGGAATGAGCAACTAGAAGATGCTAGGATTAGAGGAATGAGCACAAATGTGAGAGTGTATCTCTGGGTATTTGCAATGGGTTGCACATATGTTTTTCAAAATATTTGATTTCTTTTGTCAGCCTCTGATTTGTTTTTTTCCTCAGTATTGCCTTCTCATATCCTAGCTATCCTACTTCTAACTTTGATAATAGAGCAATAATCTCTATGGAGAAGTATGAATTTTTCAAGATAACAGATAGCAGCTGTCAAAATGGAGATAGCTTCTATTTGTGACAGTCTGAATAAAATCCTCTGCTAGTTAGTATGACTATTCCTTTCTTATCTGACTTTTGTGTAATATGTGTATATAACATTTTATTACCTAAATAATATCTTTAACAAAATCACATTAACTGTGGAGGCATCTAGATGTATTTTTCCAGTTCTGTTAGCTTTACTGAGTGTGATGGGGTGTAGGATGCTATTTTTAATAGCAATCAGCTGATGTATAATTTGTTATTCCTGGAGAAATTTGGTCATGTGTCTAAGTTCTTTCAAATTGCAAAGCATGATAAGTGATGGGAAAAAAACCTTTTGTTCCTTTTGAATTTGTGGCAGTAGATTCACTCTTTTGCTTCAGAGCAGCCTGTATCTTCCTGCTAAACATTTTTATGATGCATTTACTTTCCAGTCTTCTCAGTCAAGAAAAAAAAAAAACCTTTAAAAAAACCAAAAAAAAAAACTTTAAAAAAAACCCCAAATATCTGAATTGTCAAGGACCCATCATATTCAACTTAAATGGAGCAACCTTGTTTTAAGCACTGCAGCAGATATATGCATATATACACAGCATTGTACTTCTGCTGTGATGGGCAAAGCAAATGGAAGTTTCTCACTTCTTTTTCTTCTCCTGTAATTAAAGACAATTATAATTTTGGACACCAATCATTCATACCTTTTTTTTACCATAGTAAAAATAATATTCTTTTTCAGTTTTCCAACTGCTCATTTCAGTTACCAAAAGGCTCAGTAATGTGTAGGACAGTAAAATAGTAACTTAGAGTGAATCCCTTAGACAGGAGTGTATCTCAGAGATCCATGAATATTGGAGACTAGATGTCTTGCTGTGCAAAAGTGCCAAACTATTTTCTCTGAAAATGTTTTTCAGTACAAAGTTCAAATTCTTGCATTAAAAAAAGCAACAAACCAAACGAAACCAACCAAAAAAAAAAACCAACTAAAAAAAAAAAAACAAAAAAACCAAAAGAAAAAAACAAAACCAAAAAACCCCCAAACCTAAGTATCTGCATTTAGAAGGTTTAAGGAAGGACAAGTGTGTTTTTTGGGGTCATGAGATTAATTTGCTGCTAAAACTGGAATCACATTGAGCATAAAAATGATACCCAGGCTGTTCTTTCTCTCAAATGGTCTGTGTAGAGTCTTAAAATGTAGATCAATATTTCTGATTTTTTATACAGGTTTTAAAGAGAGTACTGAAAGGAAATGCTCTATTTCCTCGAGCTAGTCATGGGCTGTTACATTTGGAGGGATTTTACAAAGTAGTTTCTTCACTGTTTTGGCAGTGTTAATACCTGAAGCACCTGCTGAGCTTAAGTTGATGTACCTCATTCTTTGCCATCTGTTCACACTACTAAACTGGAATAATAACACCAAATTCTTCATAAAAATGAAAATAACTACTAGTGGTAGAAAGACTGCTAAAGAGAGAGAGCATAGTGAAGACAGTCACCAAAAATGAAGGAATTCTTGATAATAAATTAGGAGTGCAATGGAGTAGGAGGCAGTGCTCTTTATATTGTTTAAGATTATGCTTGAAAGGCTTTTTTGAATCAAAGTCAAACCTCATTATGTATAGAAGTGCAAATTTCTACTTCAGATGTCATTCTTATTTTGCTTTTGGACTAATAATTTCAGGAAAACAACCTGAACAAAGAGAATTGGTCAAAACATTTCTTTTAGATTTTTCAAGAACTCTGAAAGTCTTTATGCTCCTAAGTCTTTGTTCATTGAGTCTCATTAGCCTGGTTATGAGGAAATTTATTTTCTTTTCCAACCCCAAGAAATAAACCCTCATTCTTATAATTGCCTTTAATTTTGTTTCAATTCCACAGGTCAAAAATATTAATTTAGTAGTACATAACATTTTCTCTTATTTGTTTATGTAATTATTTCTGTGAATTATTTCTATAGAAAATCCATAGGATGTGCACTGGCAGCTTCTGAAATCAGGTACCTCTCTTCAGGCTTCAGTTGCAACAGAAACCACTGAGGAAGTTACACAGAAGTAAAAGCAAAAGCCAATATTAATGTGAGCTTAAAATAAGATTCTGTTTCTTGAGCACACACAAGTTCATCCAAAGTTTCATACTCACTGACAGCACTATGTCAACCTCTACTACTATATTCATTGACTATTTGTATTACATTTTAGAAATGAACACAAGCAAAACCTGTGGTAAAACATCCTGTCTATAATTTACAGTAGGTAGCACAGACCCTATGAGGAGAGGCTGAGGGAGCTGGGGCTGTTCAGCTTGAAGAAGAGGCGACTCAGAGGAGACCTCATCACTCTCTACAACTACCTGAAAGGAGGGTGTAGCCAGGTGGGGGTTGTTCTCTTTTCCCAGATGACTTTCAACAAGACAAGAGGGCACGGTCTTAAGTTGTGCCAGGAGAAGTTTAGGTTAGATATTAGAAAGAATTTCTTTATGGAGAGAGTGATCAGGCATTGGAATGGGCTGCCCAGGGAAGTAGTGGATTCTCCGTCCCTGGAGATATTTAAAAAGAGACTGGATGTGGCACTCAGTGCCATGGTCTAGCAACCGCAATGGTGGTTCAAGGGTTGGACTTAATGATCTCTGAGGTCCCTTCCAACCCCGCCAATTCTATGATTCTATGATTCTATTTGTGGGGCTGGGGGGGGGGGGGGCATGTTTGTGGGGGTTTTTGGTTTTGTTTTGGGCTTATTTTATGGTATAAAATCTGCCTGAGTACAGATTAGGCAGCTTTATAGTTATGCTTTGCAGAACTAAAAGTCTATATCTAGACCTTTCTGATTTTCAGTCTTTTGCATACTTACATGTCTGGGTGTGAATTTAACTGCTTGGGCTTATTTCTGTGGCACTGGAATTTGTGAACAACTAGAAGTATTTAACTTCTCTTTTTCATTTTCATTCCACTTCATCTCTTTTTCATCCACTTCTCCTAGTGGAAATGGAAAGAAGAAAATGGAAAAAACCAAGAAAATGTACTTTCCAGAACCTAGTTTTGGTGGTGGTATACCTGTTTAGATTTCTAGATAAGGAGTAATCAAGATCCAAACCAAATCTATGTAAAATGGGAACTGCAGTGAAATATGCATTATAAATTTTAAGAAGTACATAAAAATTAAATTTTTATGAGCTGTAGTCTTCTTTGTCATCTGATGCTCACTACCAATTTCCAGAGAGTTCTACAGGTGAAAAAGTACTGTATTCCTTCACAAGACTCACTATTAACAGAGCAATACTCTGTGCTTTTTAAGGGATAAAGAAAATCTGATGTTTCCTGCTGTATCAACAAAATTGAAATATTTTTAAAGAATTGAATATGATCATTAAGAGAAATTACCTTTGGGATAGGGTCAGGGAAGTAGAAAGTATTTAACCTGCACTTTGAATGCATGCATGCATGCATGCATGAATGCATGGTCATTTGCTGTCTGTTCTTTTGGGAAGGGTGGTGTTGACATCTTTGTTCTGTATGACATATACAACTGTAGATACATGACCTCCATTTCTAGATATTAACTGGAGCGCTTTAAGCAAATTAAAATGAAATTAAGGAAAAACAAAACAATGAAGTGTGGATCACAGCTCTCTGTTGATTTATAGTGATTGGTGTGAATAACCACTTCCACTGTTTTATTTTTACAGATTCAAAAAGACATCTAGAAGTGCAATGCACATATGTGGACACACACACAGGGAAAATAAGACCTATCTACAGGTCAAATTTTTTGTTATGACACCACTTGTCAAGAGACCTGACAAAATATACCAAAGAAAGAAATCTCATTAGGCACAACAGACAGATACACAGAGCTAAAAAGGAAAGGTTTTGTCTGAGGATTCAAGAAGTTACTTTGGAAAATAAATAAAAAATAAGTAAATAAATAAATAAAAGTAGTTTTCATTTTCTTTTCTCCCACAAAGAAGAACATATAGAGATCCACTCTGGTGTTCCCAGGCTCAAATTTCCATTATACCTGAGCCAAACACAGAACTTCAAATCTGTTATCTCAAATTTCAACAAGTTCTTTTTCACCTACGTTTTGGGGCTATTCTGTTTTGTTACTTAAAAATAGTTAGTCGTAAAGAAATGAACAAGGGTCCATTTGTATTCAGGTTAATGAATCCACACTGCAACACTTCTGAGTCTTGCCATATCAGCTACACTTAATACTCTTCTGGAAATATATAAAACAATTCTCCTCTTAACTACATTGTTGACCTTTGCTATCTGAGCTCACAAGATACTTAATATGAACCAGCATAATAATTTTTTCATCCTTGACTTACCCTCTAGGTAGATCCATGGAACACTCGCATTGCTGAACATAATTTCACTGAATAACTTCTATTTATAAGCAGTCTGGATAGGCTTTGAACCAGGTGCTTAAAAAAGATAGCAAACAGTAGTTGCTTTGTGAGCCATCCAATCTTCACGAAGGTTATCCAAAGACGTTCCAAAATACCTGTGGCTTAGCTTTTCAGGTGGGTTAATTACGTAGATTAAACCGTTCTGTGGTGATGCTTAATCAGAGTTACTGGATCTCAGTTAAGTTCAATTCAGTTTAGTTTAATGTGTTTTGAGGTCAATTTCACCAAATCAATTATTCCATTTAAATTCTGAGTTACATATTACTATGAGTAGTAGATGGGGATAAGTAGTCTACTTTAAACTCACATCATTAGTTAATTATTTTTTTGACCATACTCATGTAGCTTCAGTCAATTTCAGTATTTATATAGACATGAGGATATTTCATCCCCTTTCTTTTACTGTTTTTTCAGGACATTTAACAGTAACTAAGAGAATGTAGAAATACTTTTTTTTCCCCTGAAAATAATTTTTCCTGCTGAATACTTGATTAAATCAGATCAAAATTATTTAACATAATTCACAAATTAATAATTTTAGTAGCTGCTGAATATGTCTTAGATTCTTAATTTTAAAATAACTACAGAAATATAATTCTTACTTGGTAAGTATCATTCACCAAAACTGATACTCAAGGAAATAGTTCTTTATAGTTTCTGTTCTGTTTGCAGAAATAGTAAGTGTAGAATCATAGAATGGCAAGTCGGAAGTGACCTGAGGGATCATCTTGTCCAACCTTTCTAGTTAAGAATACAGTTCAGATGTGATGACCCAGTACCCTGTCAAGCTGAGTCTTAAAACTGTCCAGTGTTGGTCAATCCACAACTTCCTTGGGGAGATTATTTCAATATCCAACTGTTCTCATACTGAAAAGTTTTCTTCTGGTGTCCAGTTGGGATCTCTTCAGGAGTAACACACACATTACTCCTCATGTTTTCCACTCCTAAAAAGAAAGTCTCCATCTTCTTGGTAGCCACCATTTAAGAGTACTTAAATTTTCTCTTAATTGTTGTCTCTTAGCCCAAACCAGCTCTTAGTCAGAGAAATGAAAACAATGTAATTTATTACCAATTAGCAAGCTATTCATTTTATATACTTATCTTGAAAAATAAAAACAAATTGATAAACACTTAGGTAAAACATTGTAGCTCCTATCTAGACTAATTTCCTCCCTCCATCTTGGTCTCCCTTGCTGCAGGTTATGCTCAGTCCCTTTGAGAGGTGCAGAAGATGGGACTCAGTGTGCTGAAGTTCCCACCCAGTTGCTCTGGTGTGAGTTTCTTCACTGACTGCAGTAATTTTTAAGATGTCTTCAACACAGTTACAGTAAACTTGTCACAATGCTGCAGTTTTGGCATGCAGCTCACCTGTACATTCTAGTGTGGAGACGGCTGGAAGCTGCTCTCTCTGGCACAAGGCAGCCTCTGGACCCCTCCTATGCAGGTTCCTCCTGTGCTCCCTCCACTACCAAAACTTTGTTATGCCCAATGTTATCATGGACTTTTAATTTTCTTGCTAGGTCTGACTCACACAATAAACTTGACCATATTTTTCCTATGAAAGACCTTTAGGGAACCAAAAGGTTCACACTATAAATAACAGATTCTACACATTCTTTTATGCCTGAAGCTATTCTGCCTCTCCTTGACCATTTCATATAGTCTTAATCTATACCTAACTTTCTTGGCTTCTAGCATGCTGAAGTTTCCAAAGTGACATAGAAATGCCTTCTTATACACAAATAATAAAAGACTCATTATGTCTGAGACACTTGCAGTAGACGTGGTTCCTTTTGGGAAAACTCAGTCTGTTCAGAGAGATGTTCATCAGTTTCATTGATGATTTAGACGAGGGGACTGAGTTCATCATTAGAAATTCACAGACGACACTAAGCTGGGGGGGAGTGTGGATCAGCTGGAAGGGAGGAGGGCTTTGCAGAGGGACCTGGACAGACTGGAGAGTTGGGCTGATTCCAGTGGGGTGAGGTTCAACATGGCCAAGTGCCGGGACCTACACTTTGGCCACAAGAACCCCATGGGGAGCTCCAGGCTGGGGACAGAGTGGCTGAGAGCAGCCAGGCAGAAAGGGACCTGGGAGTCTGGATTGACAGGAAGCTGAACATGAGCCAGCAGTGTGCCCAGGTGGCCAAGAAGGAACAGTGTGGCCAGCAGGTCCAGGGAAGGGATTCTGCCCCTGTACTCAGCGCTGGTGAGGCCACGCCCCGAGTCCTGTGTCCAGTTCTGGGCCCCTCAGTTCAGGAAGGAGATTGAGGTGCTGGAGCAGGTCCAGAGAAGAGCAAGGAGGCTGTGAAGGGATCCAGCACAAGTCCTGTGAGGAAGGGCTGAGGGAGCTGGGGGTGTTCAGCCTGAAGAAGAGGAGGCTCAGGGGAGACCTTATCACTCTCTACAACTCTCTGAGAGGAGGGTGTAGCCAGGGGGGGTCGGTCTCTTCTCCCAGGCAGCCATCAGCAAGACAAGAGGGCATGGACTTAAGCTCTGCCAGGGGAGGTTTAAGTTAAATATCAGGAAAAAATTCTTTACAGAGAGGGTGATAAGACATTGGAATGGGCTGCCCAGGGAGGGGGTGGATTCTACATCCCTGGAGGTTTTTAAGAAGAGACTGATGTGGTACTCAGTGCCATGGTCTGGTAATCACAGTGGTAGTGGATCAAGGGTTGGACTTGATGATCTCAGAGTCCTTTCCAACCTGGCTGATTCTGTGATTCTGTGATACAGAGATCAGATCTTGCCAGGCTCTTCAAAGCAGTCCACTCACTAGAGCAAGAATCCATTTAGCTAAACATTTGTCAGGAGCAAATGCATGCCTACCCTGTCTATCCATTACCAAAGAACAGAATATTTCTCAAGGATTAATGCATTGCCAACAATAGCTCTATTAATAAAATCTGGACACAAATTTAGATTAAATCATAGGTAAAGTAACAGGAGAAAAATAAGATGCATCAGAAAAAATAAACTCAAAGGGTTTCAGCATAGTTCAAAACCTCAAAAAGGGAAATCACTTTTGTGTGTGAATGTAAGATTAGGACTACGCAACCAGAACTGAACTACTTACAACTGTCTACTGGTACTTGGATCCAGAATGAGCTTTTTTATTTTAAATTAAGTAATGCAAGGAACATTTTCATATTAAATTTCAGAGGATTACAAAGTCACAGAATAGCTGAATGAAATGGCAGGGCAACCTGCCTCAATTTTTTCATGTCATCGTTTGCCAAACCTTCTCAAATATGACAGGTCAGTAACTTACAAGACATCCCATGTTGCTATTTTTTTCAAGTGAAACTTCCAGGATCTGCAATATTCTTTCTACATCTTTTTGATGTTTTCTGTAGTAGTTCAGATAACTGTGTAATCACTAACATTTTTTTTCAAATTAAGGAAGATATAAGCTTATTCTAAGTATATTTTTTATTTCAATGCATGTCAATGGCTCTTACTAAAGCTAGACTGACTACAGGTTTTTCACAGCTTTTAAAGGCTTTTACAGAACCAGTTTTAAAAAATTGGTATTCCTTTCCCAGTGAATGAATCTACTAGTTGGTAAGGCAGCAGCCAAAGATAGTTTTGTAATGAAAGATTGTAACATTTGAAGGAAACTTTAAGTATCATTATGCAGCTCATCATTTAGCAGCCACTCATATCTGAACAGATGGTGAAATCAATTCAAATGAATATGTAAACATATTTTCAAAGATCACAGTACCATAAAGAAGTAGGAAGAATTTATTTATCTAGAACAGTTTTTGTTGTCTTAAAATAAGACAGAAATAAGACTACAGAGACAATTATTTTAAATTATAATTGCCATTCTAGATGTCAAAATCCAAAGTACAGATCTTTAAAATCTCTTCATAACTGCAGAGGTTCCATAATTTACAAAGTGTCAAATTTTAATATCAAAAGGGCACTCATTAGTCAACATTTCTGAAATGGGTCATATTTCTATCTAACCAAATTTGACCACAGTTTGATGCTTAGTTTACACTGTGACACTCACAGCTCGATGATTTTGATGTATTTCCTGGTTCAATAGGTGTGACCAATGCTACCTCTCTACTTCCATAGCCAAAATGCGAGAGGATGCAGGCTTTTATTACAAACTATAATCCACCTACAATACATCTCGAGACCTCACCTGGAACATGAGACCCAGGACTTGTCATCTGCTGTACTTTCCTTCCCTTCTCTTTCCTACCTTTCCTCCCCATCACCATCTGCCCTATGTCCTTCTGTTTTCTAAATTCTCATTTTAAAATCAATTGGAGACCATTTATGGCTGACTGAAATAATAGAACTGCATTTTTTCTGTGATGATATATTTTCAGTGTTGCATTTCATCATTATGGAGCACAGCAAGACCTTGGCCCTGTTAAGAACACTCACTCATCCAAATCTACCCTTCTTTTATTATATGTTTTTTCTTTTTGCCCATAAATCTTTTACTAGGGAAATATTACAAAACACTATGGTCTTGCTCACCAGTAGCTCATCTGAATTTCCATATTCCATCTGGTCCCTGAACCATCTAAGCACAACCAGCTATCTACTTTTTGCAATTCATAACAGGAACAGTCTGTGATCCATGGGATGAGAGAAATCTGATCTCAGCAAGCCTGTTTGATACGACTACAAAAGACTAATAAGATGGGACATAAGGAATAGGCCATTGGTATTGTGGAGCAAACCACTATGCTCCCATTTCATTTCCAGCAAAACTGGTCACAAATCAGACATCTCATTGTGAAGGAGGTACATTAGCAGTAGAAGCTTTTAGCTTTGGCTCCTTAAAAGACTTCTTATATTGTGCTTCTTTGATAAAATAGCTTATCAACCACAGTCTCTGAGGCTCTTGTCTCATTTTTAAAGAACCCTTCATATTTTTTTCTAGTGCTTCCAACCACCTCATGAATTTTTATGCTGCAGTTTTTAATATTTGCATGTGCTTTTACACAGCATAAACTAAAAACAAGAACTGGCATTCTGTCCCACAGTTTCACCATATAGTGACTGAATAAAAAGAGATGGGATGCATTTTGAAATTGAATTAAAGCGAATTGGTTCTACTACCAGGATTTCTTTATATGCAAGTATCATAGGATCAGCTTGTCAAATGATATACCAAAAATCATGTATATGATTACCAAATACAGCTAGACTGGAGTTTGATTTAAGGCAGTAGGTAATTCCTTTAAGCAATAAATTACCTCTCTGTGTGGTGTTAGCAGTGACACAAATCTAAATCTTGCTTCAGACTTGCACTTACCCTACTTCACTACCATGAAACCACATCTATTATATTGCATTTAGGGCTTTGGAGATTCAAACTGATGATCATAGAAAGATGTGTAAAGCTTACAGCTTTGATGAAATTTAGTATACATCTAATGATAGGTTGCGATAGGGTCTTAATTCTTACAGAAAGATTGACAAAGTAAATAATTTTTCAGAATCCTCTTCCCATTTTTATTGACTCTGAATGGCAATTAACTATTTGAGGTTGTTGCTCATATAACTAACTCTACATAATGACAAAATGTAGATCCTCATATTTTCACTGAGATGTCTTGGTAATCCTGAGCAATAAAACAAGGATATTTATTGCAGATTGCTGTCTTGTTACTTGCACTTGCTGAATTTTAACCTTTTTTCTTTGTTCTTAGTTTGATTTAGGAGTGATGACACTTATGTGATGCAACTGATGTGAACAACAGTTCTTGCATTCTTTAAAGACTCAAGGCAAGTATGTATTTTGCCCAATGAATAATGACCCTATTCTACTTCCCTCTCTTCACTGCCTAGTTACCAGGTCCTACCAGACTGCCTCTGAGAATAAAGCAAAAGCCAATTTTTATATGTATTTTGCAAAAGCACTAAATCATGCACAATCCATGTCTGTTACAGAAACAGGCAGAACAGAAAATTCAGCTATCATTAAAACTTTTTGAAGTGTAACTGACTAACATCTCTTTTCATTTCAGTCTCATCTGAACATGTCTAGTTAACAGGAACAAAAACTATCCTTAAACCCATCTTGTCATATTCTTTTCAACTCCCACTGAACTAAGAGTTTCCATGCCAATTCAAGCATCATTTTTCTAGTCCACGTTTTTTTTCCTTGTTAATGTACAGCTGCAAGTAAAAAGTAAACTCATGGGTTTTCTACTATGCCAGTATAACCAAGATTTCAAGCAAACCCTAAAGTTTTATAATATATGTATACTGAAATCTTCACTGTAGATGAAGGAGCCGCCAGGGACCTGTTCTTAACATATCAGTAATTATCCGTGGTTAAGAAATCTCTTGACTAAATGAACAAGATGATAGAAAACATTGCAAAGGCTACAGAATTTCAGGATTCTAGGGGAAAAAAAAAAAAAAAAAAAAAAAAAGTAGTAGCCATAGCAGATTGAAGGAATAATAGAATTCTGGAATCATTTTGGTATGGATTGAGAGGAGTTAGTTGCAAACCTCTTCAGCTGACTTTGCTAGTTTCATTACTTATTTAAATGCAAATTCTTTTTTCAACAATGTTGCTTGACATTTCATCCCATATCAAGATAAGACTCTCTACCAAGCCACTGTTTGTGCTCTTACCCTCTAGGAACATATGTATAACTGTCATATTTATCTAAGGTTTCACATGGTCCTTCATCACAGAATCATTCTGATTGGAATGATGAAGTCTTTCAAGATGAAGTCTAACTGCTAGCATAGTGCTGTCAAGTCCACTGCTAAACCCGGTCCCTAGCATCACATTTAAATGTCTTTTCAACACCCCAGGGATAGTGACTCAACCACCTTCCTGGACAGCCTATTCCAGTGCCCGACAACACTTTTGATGAAGAATTTTTTCCTCACATATGAACATATGAACCTTGTGCAACTTGAGGCCATTTTCTCTTGTCCTATTGTTTGTTAGAAGGAAGAAAACACCAACCCCCACCTTGCTACAGCTTCCCTTCAGGGAGTTGTAGGGAGGGATAAGGTCTCCTTCAGCCTCCTCTATTCCTGGCTCAGCAACCCTAGTTTCCTCAGCCACATCTCAAAGGAGTTGTTGTCCAGACCCCTCACTAGAGTTTAGGTGGACAACATCCACAGTCTTTCCCTCATCCATTATGTGCGTCACCTCTTCTATAAAAGGAGACCAGGTTAGTCAAGCAGGATGTGCCTTTGATAAACCCATCCTGACATGACTTGGTTTTCCTTGTTTTCCTGCCTATGCTGAGTGATGATAACCAAGATAATAATCAAGAATAATAAATCAAGAACTCTTATATCTTAGCAATCTTAACAAATAAATTGATTACATTTTAAAGCACAATCTTCCTCTCACCTTTCTATATTTATTTTCCTTTTTCTAAAGCTTCCATGGTTTTGTAAATGATTAAAAAAAAGAGGCAAATCTCTTAAATTCTGTATGGCTGCTGTCACTCCAGAAATGTGATATTTCAGCTCATCTAAGGGTAGAAATATATGAAGGAGGGAAAACTCTCTTTAAAAAAGAGTACTTTAATGCCTCATATATTGCAGAAGTTATACTTCTTGTATACCGCAACAACCTGATAAGTTAATTTGCAAAATATGATTTAGGAAAATTAAATATAACCAAGTATTTTTTTAAATACAAACAATAGATATTGACATTTTACTTTGGTTTGCCTGTAATAATCAAGGCACAGAAATGCCTGTGTAAATTTACATTCATTGCCAAAGTCATAAAGAGAGATAAGATCAACAACAGCTGTGAAATTGTCTGCCAGTATGTCTTTTGGTTAGATTTATATTTCCTTGTTTTGATTAATTCTTTTCTTGAAATCAGATTACAGCAAGATCTGGTGAGAGCTTTGCAGCAAAAGGTTATTTTGCACTGAAATAAGCCTAGGCCTTTAAAATCCAAAAGATGTAGAATCCTTGAGAAAGATCCCTCACTTATTGTCAGTATGAAGTGAGGCACTACATTATGCGTGCAAAGTGGAAGATATTTAGATGACAAAAACACAGCATTTCTTGAATAGCAGAATGTAAAGGAGTTTTGGTGTTTTTCAGCTCATCCAATACAATATGATGGAATGATTTTTGTGATTTGTGCTATGCAACTGAAAACAGGGGACTAACTGAAAATCTTCTGAAACCTGATACATTGAAAATGCAATAAATTCAATGTATACTTAGGTAACTGAACTCTGAATGTGCATGGCAGATGATTTATCTGCATATTAGAAACCTGTGTCACGTAGCACTGAGACATAGTTTTTTAATTCCTCTTTCCAGTCAAGAAGTTTCCGTCTTCCTGTAATTTAGGGAATTGGTTTGTCTGATTTGTCTATTTGAGTATGGTCTCTGGAAAACCTTAGCATATGGTTTATTCTTTCTATAATGTCTGATCGTTTTGACTTATTTTTCAGGTGGTCAATCTACAGGGATTGTTAATGGGAAGATACTATTTCCACTTTTCTAAACCCAGTCAAGCATAAATTAGTCATCCCTAATTGGAAACAGCAAGGTCACAAAATATTTGTAATCTTGAAAAGAATTTCAGACACTTATAACACCTAAGCTGTAAAAATTAGGATAAGATGAAGAAAAGACTTTTGTCAGTTCATTTTTTTTATATTGTTCTCTTTATTCATTTGTAATTTTTTTGCTTGTGCTGCTGAGACCTGTTGGTAAATTCAGAAGCCTGCTTTAATTGTCACTGAAAAGTTACTGAACATTGTCTTGGTCATATTTCCCCTTAATTTTTCCTGAATGACATTTTACTGAGAAAGTAAGATGGCTCAAGAATTTATATTAGTGCCTTAGATAAGTACCTGCACAACCCTGAATCCTTCTGAAACTAGCAAAACTGCAATAAAGTTTAAACAATTTCTATGGATGTGTTTGTTTAATAGGATAAACATCTTCATCTGCCTTGATTTAATGTTATTTTTCCCTTAAGACTGTAATTATCCAGCTGGCAAAGACAGAATTGTCTTCTTAGTTATTCCACAGCTTAAATTCAGAGAGATTAATCCAAACTGGGTCCAGGGACTGCAACTTGAAGCTGCTTTGGAAGATCAGGGTGAAGATAGCTCTTAATATTTCCACCTGTCATTTCTTGATGTGTGTCAAAATAGAACTTTTTCCATGGGTAATAGTTCACACATGAGTGAAATGCAAGTGATGTTGCATGAAGTAATGCAAGCTGCAATCATTGGTACTGCTGAGTAGCTTCAGCTCCTGAGAAGAACTTCTGAGATCAAATTTGCTGTGCCACCATCTACACATGCAGGATACTTTCCTAGTCATAAGCATGAATAATTATAAACATTTCACAGCATATTTCAAGAATGTAAGCGGCCAGATTTTGTAGCTCTGTTTCTTGGATCCAAAAAAAAAAAAAAAAGTCTCATTTGCGTACTTCACAATTCAGTGTCCTGATAGCCTGAAACTGAAATGAATGGAATTATTATACTTCCGACAGTAAATATGATCAGACTTGTTTCTCTCTGGACTATTGAACCATATGATAGAGAATTCTTGCTTTACTGCATTTGAAAGAAAAAAAAATTGGCAGGAAACATATACTGGAGGCAAATTCTAGAGGTCTTCTGAAAGTGTTTCGATAAAAATAGATCAAAGTCTATTTTCTCAGGGAGAAAAATATGCTCAGGAAAGAGTAATTGTGACTTCATCTCATATCAGAACTTTTTTTTGTTGTACTGCATTGTTTCCCCTTGTTGGTAAAAGTGTTATCTCAGGCTGATTATTCAAGGTCCCGACCTGCAGATATAAGATATTTTGAGTGAGATTTTTCAGAGCTGACCACAAACTATTTTGAATCTTAGCACCCAAATGAATAGCTTTACCCTTAAAAGACACACACTTAAAGCATTCAAAGGCTTTTATTTTGTTTTGAATTAGAAAAAGGAAAATAAATCAGAAGAAAAAGGCAATTATTTTCTTCTGTGCTCTATTCAGAGATCTTGTAGCTTAAGGCAATAGTCTATACTAGCTTTACACAGGATTGCAGCAGTAACCTGGTAGTTTGTAAGACACCAGAAATTCAAGTAGTTCCTTTTTTTCAACATCTAACAAAAAAAGGTCCAAGGACCTGCTATTAATATCACTTTATTATTTATGTCACCATTATTAGGCTCCCTCTAACAACATTCTAAGTGGCATTTACCCACGAACTGCTACTTAAAAAGCTTGTATAATATGTGCCTCCATCAAAAATAAATCACTATCAAAACCTTCATATCCCAAAACATGTGACTATGCCATTAGCAATGTCTATTTTCCTGCATGACCTTTTGCAATATATTCAGAACTGTCTTATTATTCTTGACACTACTACCATTTGACACCATGTGAAAGCTTTCAAAATGAGTGTCTGCAGGTGTAATTGCTAAGTGAAATCTTGTCTGACTTTTCATTACCTCCTGGAAGAGCTACATTCCCTTTTTGCCATGGCTATTCTGTAGAAATAGTAGAATATAATGTTGAAGGGTATTTTGCAGACAGAAAGGCATTTTCTGCACAGATTGTTTTTACATTATGAAATACCCTGATGATTCTGAAATTCTACTGTAATGTTAATATATTTGACAATGTAAGAGACTCTTACCACCACATGAACATTAGTAGCAAACCTAGATATGTGTTATCATCTCATTTTTTAAGCTACTAAAGAATGCGGAGATAAATTGCCACATATTGCTTGCCCCAAGGACAGTGAGCTGTAGGAGTCAAAACAGAGAAAATTAATTTGCCACCTTTCACTACCTCAAGGTCAGAGGATCAGGTTTTTGTAGCTCACATAAAGTGAGCATTTGTAGTGGAACAAAGCAATCAGACGCCTCTGATTACCGAGGAGTGGGTGTGAGCCGGTATCAAATCCACCTGTGCCCAATTAGGGCAGGCCCCCTATTGAGCATGTGCAAGACCAGGGGGCCAATAAAAGGTGAGGCTCACAGCCACAGACTAGCTCACTCTATTACCTTTATTGCGCCACTAGTGCTCATCGCCTCCAAGGTGAGGCTCTCTGTGGAGTCTCGAACCCGGGGCTTTTGGCATTGCAGTACTGGGTCTTAACCAGCTGCGCCACAAGAGCCTCACCTTGGAGGCGATGAGTGCTGGTGGCACAATAAAGGTAATACAGTGCTCGGGAGTGAGCTAGTCTGTGGGCGTGAGTTTCACCTTATATTGGCCCTTTGGTCTTGCACATGCTCAATAGGGGGCCTGCCCTAATTGGGCACAGGTGGATTTGATACCGGCTCACACCCACTTCTCGGTAATCAGAGGCGTCTGATTGCTTTGTTCCACTACAAAGCATTTACTGACTCTTATGGTGAGAATGTTTCCATTTTTTGCCCCTTGTATGGGCAGCCATGAGGAAAAGGCTACAATACTAGAGGCCTATTTTTGTGAAGTCTTTGCATAATAAATTATTTTATTCCTGGAGTCAGGTCATCGTGCAGCCATCTTGGCTGTACTTTGGTAAGTGGGGAGTCTGCTCTTGAAGTCTCTTTAACTTCACGTTCATTGGATCTTCTTCATGTATGTCAGGATTCTACAGTTTTGAAGAATCTTATATTTTTGTGTGCTTAATGTGCATGTGAGGTAAATGATTGTCCACTCTCATCCAAGCTTTCCTCATGCTGTCTTTGAAATGGCTTAATGCTACATTAATGCTAAAAATAAGTTCTTCATCATTTCTAACACACTGTATGAGGTCTGTTTATGCAAAGATGTTTAAATTTTACCCAGTGCAAGATTTTATTCCAAAGTTATTTGATTTGAAGTCTTTCAACAGTCACATTATACACCATTCAGTATTTATCCACAATTATTATTGCTCAAGGAAAAATTTCACTGTTTATTAATAAAAAAATATCTGTACTTCTGTAACTGATGACATACTGTAGTGTAACGAGGCAACCAGGTGCCACTAATTGCCAGGGAGTGAGCATGAGCTTTTGTCAAGCCCACCTGTGCCCAATTAGGGCTGGCCCCCACTGCGCATGAGCAGGACCGGGGGCCAATAAAAGGTGAGGCCTGAGTCACAGGCTCAGCTCAGTCCTGAGCAAGCCAGAAGAGAGCTTAGTCACTCTCAGAGCAACAGCACCGATCCAGGCTAGTCAACCCTGTGGGCTATAGGCTCGGAGCACTGTTCATGAGTCTCTGCTGGAACACCTGGTTGGACCTTGAAGCGCCGTATCCTAAAAGAGGTTCGTCTTGCTACAACATACAACTACAAAGCAGAGACACATATTCTTTTTAAAATTCTTTTTACCAGTGAAAGTATGAAAGCTCTTCAAGATAGCCTATGTGATTCAAATCAGATGGTCCATAACCGTATTATACTTCAAAAAGGTTAGACAGGATTGGTATATTTTCAAGAGAGAAAGGATTTGCCCTTGTGCTGTAGAAGAACAAAAGTAAAGATGAGACAAACACTCCAGTAAGAGTTCTGCTTATTCTGGATTATGGCTAAACCTTATCACTGCAGTTCTCAAAAATGTCAAATTCACCACGAAGCAAACGCTTCCTTACATCCAGGACATCTATAATGAATACAGAATAAACCTACTAGCTGATGTCTTCATCATGCTTTCACTTATGTATCTCTTATGCTTTCCCTCAATTTAGTCAGTCATGCAAATAAAGCATTTGCTCCTATCTGAACTGCAGTGCCCAAACCTAAAAAAATCTGAAAAAAGAATCCAAGAAGTTTGTAATTAAGCACAGGGGCACATACAAGTATCAGTTATTGGTTGACTTTAAATCAAGAAAAGAATGGAAATTCTGACAGTGATTAAGGATAAAAAGATTAGCTTTCAAACTAAGAATGTAATTTTTTTTTTCCTAGTGTATACCTAGAAGTATTACATCCTATATTATGGTTATACCAAAATTTTGGAATTATAGTTCATTCATTGCATTCAAAACACACATAAATGTAAAGTACATTGTAGACTAGTAACAGCAAAATTTCTGAAGGAAAGCATTTCTCTCCTTTTGCACCTTGAATACATGCAAAGTAATTTCATTCTTTTTCTTTTATATATAGCCTTTTAATATGATATTGCAAAGAGACAAAGCTAAATAAGCTCTATTTTACTACAGATTGTGAAACAGAAAAAGATTTGTCTCAAACCACAGCATTTATTAAAATTTATTAAAATATTATAATAATTTATTATTATAGCAATTAAATATTATTATTTGACTATAATAAATGTAATAAAAAATATATATATAATACAAATATATAATACAAAGTAAAGAAACTTTACTTTTCCTGTAAAGTTCTATAAAATGAGTGTTGATCTGTTAGGGATTTTTGGGGGGGTTTGTTTGTTTGTTTTTTAAGTTGGGTAAGATTTCTCTGCACTCTTCATAGCAATATGTATCAGACCTGAGTTACAAAAATAAACAGTTGGGTCCCCATATTGATTAAACTTATTATGAGTCTTTGCTTCTGAGAATGTAAACAAATCAAATCAAATAATTGGGTTTGTATTTCAAGCACTAAATTTGTGTAAAGGTTTTTATCTAAAGCTCAGAATAAGCAGAGGCGGTAAGACATTACTAATGTAATGACAGTGAATCTGTAAGCCAATATTGCTGCTTAATTTTGAATCAGGGACCCCAGAAACCCCAGGAAGGATGCTTGGTCCTATTCAGCCCTGAAGAGGGAAGAACCAGAAACTGAAGACTCTCAATCTCATTCTTAGTTTTAGGAAGACCAAGAGCCCTCGGGATTTCCAAGTACCTCAGAGAGCCTTGAATATTGAAAGAACTTTGGGATGACCAAGGCAGAGGACTTTCTTGGAGCTTGAAAACCTGAATATCTTCAAGTCCTTATGACCTGCTTGAAAATGCACAGGGGGAAAAGGAAGAGTCTTTCAGGTTTTTTGTAGCAGTTGTTTAAAACAGATGCCTGATGAGGAAAGAGATAGCTTTGAAAGACCCAGTGTCAACCCATGGAAGTATATACCAAAAAATACCAGTCCTTCTTCAGCAATTCATATGATGTAAGCAAATCCTCAAAATCAACATGAGCAGATTTTTAAAGGAAAAAAAAATTCTCCATCTTTCTCAATTCACCCACTGCATGTCACTGTATAATTTTGAGGGGCCCTCATTCTATCTCGTCAGTTGTCTCTTTTGAAACCTAGAGGAGCTATTTCATTTCTCTCTACATACTTACTATATTTTGATCCATCATTTTTAACTTTTCTAAGATTAGATGGATAAGACTGTAGACTGCATGTAAGAACGTGCGTTCTAGCCAAGTTATCAGTTTTGCTTTTTTTCTATTCCTTGTAATGGCTAACACTCATTTTGTGTTATTGCTTGCTGAAAATTCTGTCTAATATTTTCAAAGAGCTACATACAAAAGCTTCAAGAGCTTCTTCATTCACCATAAAATGACAGAGTATGTTATTGTAAGTATGTAACTGGATGATTTTTAAAAAACAATTACCTTGTATTATTTTATTTGAATTAATCTACCACTATATCTATCAGCTTCTGGAGGCTATATCCAAATATTTCCAGGTCCTCTTTTAATATTTCACATTCAGCCTTGACTCTTCTGCATGATTTTATATTCTCAGAAAGTTATATTGTTACTCATGTAATTATCAGATACACTTATGAATATATTTAGCAACAGAGACACAAAAATGTTCCTCTGAGAAGTCCCTCTAATTGTGAAAACTGACCATTTATTCCCATGCTGGTTTTATTACCATTGGAAAATTGTATGCTGTCTCTGATGTCTCAGTTTATTATTGAGCTAACGTGTAGAAAATACTGAAAATCCAAGTATCATCTATTAATCAAATTGCCTTTTATTTTCTCACGTGCTATCTTGGAGAACTGCAGTGGGTGAATCAGAGATGACTTTCTTCTACAAAAACATGCAGTATTTACCCTCAGATAACCTTTTCCTCTTGCTTCTACCATTTTGTGCACTATAGGGCTCAGATGACCTATAGTTATCCAGATCATTAGCCACCTTTCTTTCACAAGCTGGCATTGCTACTGTCACCTTTATTCCTCTAGCAACAATTTCAGTTCACATAGTACTGTAAATTCACCCATAAAAAAGAGTTTCATAGAGGAAACATCCTCAAATACTCTGTGATGAAAACCACTAGATGGAATTTATCTACTTCTTTTTCTGATCTAAGAAAACCTTAGTTTTCTTGCATATTCTCCATATATTTATTGTCTGTATTTGCCTTATAGATATGCTTTCTATATCCACCCTGTCAGGTTTTCCTTAAACTATGAATGGAAACTAGATTAAAACATTTTTCCTCATGTATTTCTGAGCCTGAAATGTAGTATGAAATCCAGTGAAAGCGTAGTATGAAATCTATAAATCTTATTAAAATTTTCATTTTATATCATAGAGTAATAATGTGGCTTGTGGTAGCTTTTTTGCCAAATACAGAATTTCATTAAATGAAATGAGTGATAAGTTTGTTCAGTTCAGATCTACCAGGGAAATTAAACCTGATCAATATGATTTTTTTTAATTGAAATCTTTCAGCAAAGGTAGAGATTGCTTAGTGATTAATTTGGATCCATATTTAAAGCTACATTTCTAAGTACGGTTAAGGATATTATAAATTTTGCAGCACAGTAGTTGTCATACAGAAGGATAAGCAGACTACAACATCTCTCAACGTTCTTGAATTAACTTTTCAGTAATCTCAGAAATGTTATGACCTGCAATATTTCTCTTTCTGTACAGCAGGTAAGTTTCTGAGTGTTTTGAAAGCAAACTGATATGATTTATGAGGACTATTGCTTTATTATTTTCACAAATGCCATTATCTGACTGTTCCTAAGATTTATTAGAAAATTCAAGGATTAGATGGGAATTGTTCATATTTCAGCAGGCACATTCAGGTCACAGGTCCTTGTGCTTGACTGTACCTTAGTATTATATTCTTTGGATCAAGTATAGTGAACCTTTGAGCTTGCTTAGTAATTTTTCTGCTTTCTTGTTTCTTAGAGCTTTATGTAGAAGTGGGCTATGGGAACAAGATGCTGATTAGAGCAGCAACCAGCAACTGAGAAATCACTTAAAATATCCTGTATCCAAGCTTTCAGGGCAAGTTTAGCAAATTGTTTGGCAAATTGTTCCTCTGCAGGCAGTTTGGAGGAAGGACTACAATACTGAGTCCACAGATGATGTTTTGGGATATCTCTTTTTTTGTATTCCAGTGATCTCTGAGCCTAAGACTAGCCTGATTCTACTGTTATAGTGCAAAATCTAATTCCTTTAAATAAGGGAGTAAGCTTTATCTGAGCAGCACCACTGTATCTGTAGCAGTGTAAGCTCAGAATCTTGTGGTGCTTAAACATGCTCAAGTGCCCTGTGGCATTTTATCATTATATGGTGGATTTGTATCCAGAAAGATTCAGACTGGATATTAACATTACTGGTTTTAATAATAAGGTTACTGAAGCATGGAAAGAAGTTGCCCATAGAGACTTTATCATCTTCAGTATAGATTTTTAAGGACTAGCTACACGAACATGAATCAAGAATGACAAAGATTTAGTTCATTTTCCCTTGTGCCAGAGAACACAATGACCTCTTAAAGTCCCTTTCAGCTTTATTTTCCTCTGATTCTATGAAGATTTGAAAATAAATATAATAAAAGCTTTGAGATGGTCACAGACTGCAGCAAAGGAGCCATTTAATGTTTTGAATAGATGATACCAAAGCTGCCTTCCTGGGACTTCTGCCAGGTAAGTGATTTTGAACTACAGCTTTTCTGAATGCTTATACTACTGAATTCTGCAATTTATTTCCAGTGAAGCCTTTATTCTTAAATCCATATACATAATTTGGGCATCTGAACAGAAGGGAATACATTCTGAATGTTAGGAACTTATTAGCATGCTATAAATGCTGAGAAATGTAAATATTTCTATAAACAACACTTCTCTGCTTAAGTCCATTCTCTTTTTCACCTTTGGAGGCCATTTTCAGTTCTGATCGTTGTGCAGGTCATTTCATCAGCAACATGTACATCAGTTCTGACAGGGCTGTATAAGTCTTTTCTGGCTTTCAACCCATTTAATATTAGTGGGAAAAGGTCATATTTTGTGTGATCAAAGGCTCATGTTGATATAAAAGTTAAAAATGAAGTACTATTAATAGTGTTAATTACTTTAATGTAATTAGGTTATGGCAATATATTAAAAAAATGAAAATTACCTTTAAAAGTACCTGAAAACATGGATGTAAAGTACATTCAGAAGTTATGGGTGCTATCCCTAGATAGTATCCCTTGTTTGCCTATATAGACTCTGTTATAATTAATTAATCACAATCTATTTTTTCTTTCAATATTTTTTTTTTAAACAAGAGCAAAGCAATAGCACCATCTAGAAGAAGAATACTTTCAGTGATGTCTTATTCCTTTTATATCTATCTTTTTTCTCTTTCCTGACTATTGGGTTGAAGATAGCCCTAATGTGCTTGTCAGTCTCCTAATTGGTCAAATTCAGGGGCTGAAATTACTTTTTTTATGTGTAAAAAGCATTAAAAATTTAACTAAAATTTACATCCTTCTATTTAAAATAAGAACTCTATAACATTTTTTCAATTAAATAATTGTCAGAAAGATAAAGAATTATTTAGCAGAATTTTTTTCCTTTACATTGGACTGAGAAATAGCTGAACCATTCTTGTCATTTATTCCAGAGTTTGATAGAATGTGATAATTGACAGAAAAAGCCTATACAAATGGATAAACCTAAGAAAAGTCTAAGAAACTGAGAATGGACCTTAAAGATTAAAATGCTGAAAAAACTTTGTTTTTTCAAGATATGCTCATATCAGCAACAGTGGGCCAGTATTAACATGACACATGAGGACAGAGTAGCTTGCAAAAAATTTTGTCTCATATAATATCATGAAAATCTTGATAAAATTCTTTACCCATAAAAAGATGATGACATAAAATTTTATCTGTAGGCAGAGAACAGTTATTGAAGTACATCATAAACAAGTTTCACTGATCCTTAGTCAATGGATGGCCAATTCACTGAATGGCTAAATCCATTCTCTGAGCAGAGAATGAATGATTGAACATCTCTCTCTGGATGTCTCTGTTGGTAATGTAAATTCAGGAGCCAAATTCAGCAATGTTCTTGTGGATTATTATGCTTTACATTTAGAGTTTCAGACACTGTCTGCAATTTCTTCTACTTAACCTGAGATGATGAAGCCTCGTGGACTGTCCAACACAGATTTTGTGCTGTACCAATTAGTGTGACTAACATAATTTGAGTATTTTCTATGTCATTTTCTTTAGTACACACTGGAATGTTTTGCTTTGGTTCTTCTAGCTTGCAGGCATTTCATATTTTGGAAGAGTTAGGATTTTTTTAAGTGCAACAGTTTGATAGAAGAGGGTTGTTTGTGTTGCATTTTTTAAAAATTAAAACTTAAGCACTTATTGAAGTGAAACTTATTCTGGCAATGAGGTGGTTTCAAGAAAACACCTTTTGGGGAAATTTTTTTCTGTTTAACATTGGATTTTCTAGGAAAACTAAATAAATAAAACAAAAGGCCATGTTCAATATCTTGACAATTATTTAGGATGCAGCACCCCTAGGTTAAAATGTAGTCTGAACCAAGGAAAAAAAAAAAAAGTACTCAGATAAGATCTATCAGATGATCCCAGATGCAGGTTTCCTGTCTAACTCTTTAGAATTGCATTAGAGAAGACAAGTTCAGAGAGATGAACCTTGTGGTTGGGGAGAAAAAGGAGTATTTCCTTTGCTTCATGATTATAAAACCTTGCATCAGTTTCTCAGTCTTTATCTGCTGCACTTGCAGGCTAGATTTGTAATCCGCAACAAACTATTATTTATTAACTATGAAAATGAACCTGTTGTCTGTGTCTTTCTCCTCAGAATTTGATCTTTTAGTTTCCCTGGGCCATTAAATAGCAATTAAATTAGAAATTACAGGGAAAGTGAGGTATGACAGAGAGGGAAAGAAAAAGCCTCATCTGTTCTTGACAAAATTTACTTGTGCAAAATCTGCTTTTAAATCTACTTGTGCAAACTGGAATTTTCACCACATGGGAAGTTTTACTTCAGTTCAGCTGTGAGTTGAGGTAAGCATAACAGGCATAACTAATAAAGCAGACCCATGCTGTGCAAAGGAGCTTTGTAGTTACCCGAGCTAGCCCCAAGCAGTGCTGATATAGTCATGTGGCACAAAAAGTTCTAGAAAAGAAACCATGAGCTCCCTCCCATGAATGCCTTGTTGCTCAAGCTTCTTCAGGCCATGGTGATTATTCCATTGGAGCAGTAAGGAGGATCAGTCCTGGTTTGGGACCAGCCTTGCTATGCTCCAAAGCACTGCAGACACTCCTTCTGAGATTCACTGCTCCAAGGGGGAACAGAATCACCAAACAGAAGACTGTAAAATAGTGTTAGAAACCAAACTGCCTAAATCTCATGTTTCTTCCCATGCAGAGGGCCTTCCTTGAGTGTATTGTAATCTTGGATGATCTGGAGAATCTTTAAATTTATAACGCATAGGAAGCACTGCTCCACAGCTTCAAACAAGAAGTGGTTTTGACCTTACATCTTCTGTGGATGTATAGGTGGCAATTGCCATAACTGCACAACTGAGATCTGGCATCTTATGTGATATGAATATGATGAAAAGACCTATTATGTACCAGTTGATGATTTTTCTACTCAGCACAAGTTCAAATAGAATCAATAAGAAAAATACCACAGCACAACCAATAAATATCGTGCATGACCTTTCTAACTTGAATTTTGTCTTTTGAGTTAGTTTATAAATAGCAGGAATAGGACATATGCCTTTAATACATTTCAGCTTACACTTAAAATATATTAAATGATTCTGGCTTACAATTTTTTTATTTCATGTTCTAAGTACAAAGAAGCAGGACATTAGTATTTAGTGTTCTTTTAATTAAAATAGCAGTTTACTCTAAGCCATGGAATTAATTACTTTTCAAAATGCTTCTCTGCTTCACTAATAAAGTTTGGCAGTTTTCAAACAGAATAACTAAACTTGAGCCTATGCATTGTAGAAAGCTAATGTAGAAAATTCAGTGTAAGCTAAACTGTAATTTAAAATACTGTCATGTGCAAGTGCATATTATTTGTTTAAAAATGAAGACCTCTGTGAAAATTTTCCTATGTGCACTGTGAATGAAAGGCCACTCAAAAGATGGAAGTGAGAGCTAATTTTAACATTACTGAACTAATGATAGTAAATTTTGTCCCAGCTATGACTTTAAAGAGAGTTGATTATTTTTTCATGAGCCCAGCCCTTGGAAAGAAATTGTTTTCATTTTGCAGAAAATGTGTACTAAAAAATGCTAGGTTTTAACATGTTTTTTTCTTCATAATGAAGAAGTCTTACAGGACTTAAATGTTAGGATTTATATTTTAAACTTGAAATAGAAAAAAAATTTCTTCTAGTTAACAACTTCCTGGTGTAAATAATAGCCACTCTGTATTTATAACTATCTTCTTGGACAAATTACAGCCTTTTTACCTACTAATGCCTTGTTCCAAACTGTACAACAATTTTGCCTCATTTAGAATATTTTGAAGCCAGTCTCCTAAAAGTAAAACCCCTGTGTATACAGAAGAAGAAAAATACCCCCCTATAACTACAGGCATTAATATAGTATGTTCCTACATAAGGCAACTGATGTCTGAAAAGATCCAAGGACAGATTTGTAATCAGTATGTTCTGTGCCATTACAAACAGGGACTGGTTGAACCATATGTGCTGCTGTTGTGGTTTGACCCTGGCAGGCAGCTCAGCCCCTCACAATCACTCACTCAGTCTCCCCCAGCAGGATAGGGGATAGAATCAGGAAGGTAAAAGTGATAACTATGGGTCGAGGTAATGTGAACAAGTAAAGGAAAAGCCACACAGGAGATAAAGCAAAACAAGGAATCCATTCACTATTCCCCACCAGCAGGCAGGTGTTCAGCCATCCCCAGGACAGCAGGACTCCATCACGCATGACTGTCATGTTAGAAGGCAAATGTCGTAACTCTGAACACCCCCCCTTCTTTCCTTTTTCTTCCTCCTCGCAGTGTATATTGCTCAGCATGACATCATATGATATGGAATATGCCTTTGGTCAGCTGGGATCAGCTGTCCCAGCTGTGTCACCTCAAAGCTTCTTGTGCACCCCCAGACTACTGGCTACTGGGATGGGCTGAGAAGCAGAAAAGGCCTTGACTGTGTGACCACAGCTCAGGAGCAGCTAAAATGTCCCACTGTTATCAGCACTGTTTACAGCACAAATCCAGAACATAGCCCCATACCAGCTACTATGAAGAAAATTAACTCTCTCCCCAAACCTGTACATCTCCTCAGGCAATACTAACCTCCAGACATTTGGGGTGCTAACACTCCCTGAAGCAGCCGTCACCAGCCCCATTTCTGTAGGTGCTGTTGGGGCAGTGACTCTTTGGGATGTTTTTTTAATGTACTGCCCATGTCAACTGCCTCTGGTGTGGGGTTGCTACCACCTGAATTTTCTTGTATTGCTGCGAAGCTCAGTGGGATTCTTTTTTTCATTTATGGTCACTGTGTTAAAAAGTCAAACAACAGTTGGAGGAGGTATACTGGGTGGTATGACCCTGAATAAATTCTATCCTGGTGGGGGTTGTCTCTGAGTACTTCTGTCACATGAATTCAGGTCCTGAGGCATATATGGGTTCCTACTGTCAGATGTTGATCTAACACTTAATAGTGGAGCTTCCTGGATTTTTAAATATTTGTAATGAAACAATTTTACCTGAGAAGAATTGTCTGCAGTGTTATCACTTAATATCCAGGTATCTCCATTAAGAGTAAGTCACACTTGCCTTAATGTATCTACTCTTCTATCCTCTGCCAACCTTCCCTTTTGTCCCCACCTCAAGACTGAGAACGCAGCAATACAATTCAAGTTAAAATGATGTGTTAATCTAGAAGCTAGTAATTAAAATGGGACTTCATATGTACTGATAAATATGTATCCAACATTTTCAGTGAAATTTTACTGATTTACACCTGCTGACCAAGCTAGGTTTCTGCTTCTAATCCAGAGTTCCTGTATAACTCTTTCTCTTTTACTGTCATCTCAATCTAGTTTTCCGTACATAATTTATCTACCTGTAGCTCTGCTGTATATGCAATGTATACAACTTGTCTGCTAGATATAGCAAAGATGCTGATTTGGCAGTTAGCAAATTGCATGCAGAATTTAAATTTCTTTTCTCTAAAAGATTATAAATAAGTGCCCTTTTTGAACCAGGTTTACAGTAACGAATATTTTCATGCTTTCTACCAGTAACTAATTTGACTCCAAAACGTGTGACCTGCCACTGCCTCTCATACTCTCTCACAAAAATGAAAAGCTTGTTAAGACAGCACAATTCATCTTCTTCTTTGCACAGCACAGCATTACAAACTTTTCATGTAAATAATAAAGGCTACCTGCCCTGCCTCCCTACTCTAAAAGAGAACATTTGTCTTAAAATTTAAGTTGAATTCTATTAATAAACCTATTGAAAAATGCATTTAATAATAGTATTTTCCTAAACAATATTGAAATAAAAATTAGTTTAACTTTCCAATTTTTTTAATTCCATACTATTAAGTAGGAGAAATGGTGCTGCTTTGTCTTAATAAGGAGGTCTTTTGTAAATGCTAAAGAGAGTATTTAATGAGCTTCAGGAAAACATGCAAGTATCTTTATTCCTAAACTAAGCTTTGCCTTAAGATGCAATGAAGAACAGATACTTATGGTCCCTAGAGACACCGTATTATTATTAAATACAATTTTCAGGTGGGACCTCCATTTGGTATTTGGACACATTTATTGTAAATTGATTTACTGGACAAAGATGCAGGGAAATCTTCAGTGGGATGCCTCAGAAGTGAAGATGAATCAGCTAATAGTTACTGTCACCAGAACATGGCTATAAAATCCACTTTATCTGTATATTGTGCTGAGGTACCAACAGAATCAGTTGTTAGACTGTAACTTATTATCACAATAGCGATCTTCCCTATTTTCAGATGTTTTCTGTTCCAATACACAAATGAATTCTGTGTTATCATATATGCATATAAGCAATTAAATATACCAGAAGAATTTTCCTTTCCCCTGTAACTCAAAAGCGAAAGTTCTTCTTCAAAACAGCAGCAGGAGCAAGGTCCAGAACTGTCTTACTCGAATGACCAAACGTTTCCTGCAGTCCATCAGCAGCTTCTGTTGGCTACCTCTGGGCACTGGAGTACTCCTGTGGAGTATGCAGTCAGTTGATTTTACTGAGAAATCCATCCTAGAATTTACATTTCACTCCTCCATTTTGAAGTCTTCCAGTTTTATGAGATGCTTTTGCTTAACATTTTCTCAAGCTGGCATCATGTGGAGAGCATCATTCCCCCCCCCCCCCCCCCCCTTTTTCTAGGACTGAGTAAAATGTCTGCATGAACTCCTATTAATTCCAGTAAATATGGAAATTAATGTTCTAACTTGTATAAGTACTCATACTTCAGTTGTCATAGTTCATAAAAGTTGAAGTTAGAAACCTCAAAGTTGGCTCAATCCTAGTTTTCATTAGACAAGATAAAGCAGTAGTATTGTGAATACCTAATTCCAAAAATCTGCATATGTGTATGACTACATTTATTTATACATGTAGCATCTGATTTTAGGAAGATACAAAAATGTGAAATACAGCTTCGGATATAAAATTGAAAGATGTCTTGGATATTTTTCAGCTTTGAAAAATTCACAAACTTTCATTTGTGTAAATATGAATCACAGAGGAGCAATTTTCCTATCCAAGGGCTTACTTTCAGGATTAAAAAACAGGTAGGTATAAAAGCACTATAAACCGTTCTTAATACTTTTAATCCTTTAATATCATATTGTTCTTGAATCTAGCAAAGTCTTTCTTAACATTAAACAGCCAGTTTAGCAATAAAGTCAAACAGAAGGACTGTTAAAATATTTACCCTTAATATATAGCATTATATTTGTAATTTATTACTTCATAATAAATACCAGATGCCATTCTGCTGTTGCATTTGGTTTTGCAATAGATCTTAAATTATTATACCAATATTTGATTACACAGTGGTTGCCAGGTTTAAAGATTCATCCTTAGCTGTAATATAAATATATGAGCCTTCCATCTCAAATATGTATCAGTCACTGTTATCTGGCACCAAAATTTGGTAGAACTTTATTGATTTAATATTAGTGATTTTGTTTATACTGTTCTATGTAAAAAAGATTTTGACTTTCACAGAAAATGTCCATTGTGTCGAAACATTCTTGGAAAAAAACAAAAATAGAAATTTTAAAAAGTTCTCATTATATGAGAACTTATAGAAATTCTGTAAGCATTGAGTTTTCTATTTAAAAATTTTTTTTAGCTTTTGCCATTTCAATATTCAGTTTTCACTTCAGCATATTTGCATGGTTTATCTTCCACGGTCACCTTCAAATTCTTAGCCTGTGATTGATGATACAAAATATAACTTTGGGAAAAGTTTACTAGGAGATTCATGTGCTCTTACAATAATTTATTTGAAAAGTGATTATGATTTGTTCTTGTTATTTTTTCTTTTATTTTATTTATTTTACATTACGTGCTTGGCCAAAATTTCTACTGGGTGAGTCGGAAAGTAGAAAATGTTTTCAAATATTCAAGTTTAACACATTTCTTCCAAATGTTGTCAGTAATAAGCATGGAATTTCAAGAGCTCTTCAAGACAGCAGTATGTATACATTTAATTCATAAACCAATTCATGATGTGAATTAAAAAAAAAAATTCCCATATTCTCTACTAAGAAATTCCATTCAGAAGGATACTTTCTCTTGGAATGCTAAAATCAAAGGTTTTGTCAACTGTACCTCAGCCTAAAAATGTGAATCCTGGTTAGCACTTCCACAGGTATCATTTTCTCCAGAGGGACAGTTTTTTTTCTAGGTCAGTGGTCTCCAAACTTTTTTGATTGCAGGTAAACTCACCAGTTCATGGATTGCACAACAAATATTTTTTTAATTCATTCCATTTCAGACTGAGATTAACCACATGGGAAGGAAATGAACAGACAAACACACATCCTGTAGAAGGCCATTTTCTCTTTGAAATCTTGGAGTATCATGAAAATCAAAAGTGCATGTAGTAAATCCTAAGCTAATCATGAATAACTCTGAAGATAAGAAATACCTGTTTAAATGCTTTCTTTTCATATGCAAGTATTATCACCCAGACTAGCTCACAGGGGTAAAACACACTTCAGATTCTAATAAAAGTTTGTGAAGTGTTCTGTCTGTTGTGTTCAGAAAAGATTTTTCAGAGGGCACAGACTCAGCGTCCTTGTGAACTGACATAAGAGAGGTCTGCAAATGCCTAGAAAATGGATTTTATTTTAAGGGACAAAAAAGTATCATTTTCCTGATATCAAGCAGGTACCAGTTCCTTCATTGAAGGGGTTGTCAGGCATTGGAATAGGCAGCCAAGGGAAGTGTTGAAGTCACCGTCCCTGGAGATATTCAATAAATATGTAGATGTGATGCCTAAGGACATGATTTAGTGGTTGACTTGCAGTGCTAGGTTAAGAGTTGGACTTGGTGATCTTAAATGTTTTTTCCAGCCAGGGTGACTCTGTGTTCCTATGCCACTCAATAAGTGTTTCATTACAGAAATAATAGAGAATATTTCAGTTTTTCTTGTTTCAGCTTCTATCCCAGTTGAAAGAAATAATGAATGTCCACATTAGTAAGTAACTCAGCTTATTAGTAATGAGCTTATCTGAAGGATGAAGAGGTTGGTACTGAGATCTCCATGCCTTCTTTGTACCTGTTTTAAGGGCTGTTTATTTTGCACTAGTTTAAACCTTGGACTGTGGACTTCATGTCCTTAAGAAGCTGGAAAACATACTGCTCCTGGAACACATCTCTCTGCTGAGTTTCATCCATAAGATTGTGTGAGTTTTCAATCCAAAATGCAGGAAGTGGGGGCAATTGGGACAAAGCCACACTCCTAATCTGAACTAAAACATGAACATAGATGATCTATAGGCTTGGTGACTCATTTTAGCATTTTCAAATGTCACACTGTGTATAGCTACATTATTCTGAGACTGTAGTTTGGATTTACTACATTCTAGCAACAAATACCACTCACAAACAGATTGTGACAAAAAAGTGCATCAGTGATGACACACAGCAGCACAGAATCCACACTGTATTTCAAAAAGTGCAAAGAAGTGAAATAGCACTTAGTTCTTCTTTCCAGCCCTCAGATGGAATAGATTTTTCTTCATAAATCAGCAAGCTTATGTCTCCTTTGTTTCATAACTTTGCTGTTTCTTACTTCAATGAGTCTTTCAGTAGGAATGTGTGAGTAACTCTGGCAACTTTCAATACTTTGATTCTTTCATCTACACAAAGAGGAATTAATTTACTTAGTTGTTAAGGGGCATAGTTAGAGCAGCAGTCAATGGCAAAGAAAGGATAAGACAAGACTATCTGAAATGGATGGTCACAAAAGGTGCAAATGCAGATCAGCTTCTGTTTTAGCAAGAAAGATTTTAATGTACAAAGGTAGAGGGGCAATTTACCTAGGGTGCCTTGATGCTGGGAAATTTTAAACTGAGACTGAGTAATTTTCCATTCAAACTGAAACTGCATAATCTCCTTTGGTTCCAGGAGAAAATAACGCTGATATATTGTCCAATTCTGTTACAAGTGAAAACAAGTTAAATCAGTCCTGAATATTAAGAAACTTATTTTTCTCACTAATCAAAAATATGAAACTCCCCTCCTTTATGCTCCATTGCTCCCCATTGCTTACAGAATAACAAAATCACAGAATGGTTGAGGTGGGAAGAAACCTCTGGAGGTTGTCTGGTCCATCAACTTTGCTCAGGCAGGGCCACCTACAGCCTGTTGCACAGATCTTCCTGATGCTATTTACCATATAAAAACATAGAGTAATAATAGAAAAAAGAAAATAAGGCAAATTATTTTTTTTTTCTTTTGTGATTGAAACACCAGTATAATACAGTTCAGAAGCAAAAGCTTTTCTTCTGTCAGAAGTTGTCCAGTCATTCCTTTAGCTCTCAATAGGAAACTGTACACTTCTGCTTCTGACAAATTTGTTAGGAATTTTTTTTTTGTTTGCAATTTTAAATTTTATAATCTAAATTTGAAAATGTCCTTAGATCGATTTCCAAAATGTTGATCTCCTATCTGCCATGCTAACCATCCCCAAGTATATCAATGTCTTAACTTATCCGTAAGATGTTAGATCACAAGAAGGAAGTGTTTCTGAATATATATATATATACTGCTGAATAAAATTTTCTGGGTTCTAACAAACTCCCATGAAAATCAATAGAAATACTCATCTGTGAAAGAGTCTGATAGAATATTCTAGATGAAGAGATTACCATGTAATGGATGGTTTAAAACTACAAGCAGTAACATTTTATGTACTGAATCAAGGGACATAATTGTGTTTGTCTGACATACTTGCTTTTAAAAATGAGATTTCCGCTGACATCCAATAAAGATACATTTCTAATCTAAAAGTGTAGTGGTAAATCCATTTAATAAAGTAAGTCAACATTTCATGCTTTAGTTAATGCAAATACTTTCTTCCTTTTTTAGTTTACTGCCCAGTAGAAATGTAAGGATATGGTTATTGGTTAATGAAGGGATACAAAAATACACATTATGTATATAAAATATTTACCCCCACAAAACCAGAATAAGGAAAGATGTATGCTTGCTGGTGACCTGCTACCTTTTTAGAAAAAATATTTATCAAAATTCACATAAAGATTCACAGATTTTGTAACAAAATGAGATATAAAGAAAACAAAACCAAAGAACTACAGTGGTGAAGACTTTAGTAGTTGTCTGCAGTTCAAAATGTCAGACTCTACAGGAGGGACATTTATTGAGGTAGAGAGTGATTTTGACCAGTCTCTGACTTAAAAATGCTATGTGCTTGTTTATAAATATATTTGATCAAGCTTTTAGCATCCATCTATCTAATTCCTGAGATATCCCCTTAAAATCTCACTAGCAGAATACACAGTAGGCACTGTGTTCATTCCACTGTGGCTATTTTGTGGATGTCTCCCTCATTAGTTAATGGTGACTAACTAAATTTTAGCATATTTTAAACATATTTGGTATGTACCACATGGTATTTGCCAGTAATACTGCAATGGTGTCCTTAAAATTAAGAGTATGAATCAAGAGATCTAAGATCTTTAAAGACAGAAACACCCTTTTTCAGAAATGTAAAAATGTTGAAGCTCTCTGTTCTATGATGTGACACAGCACATTTTCTGAGAACAGCAAAATCAGCTGTTTTGTGCCAACTTATTTTACAACCCTTTTTTTTTTTTTTTTAAATAACTATAACTTGAAACTTAGCCATATGGATGCCTGCATCATCCTGCAGAAAAAACATCTGACTGTCTATAAACACTCTCATGAGTGTTTTCAACACTGTCTTTTTGAGTTACTCTACTGTTGCTTGACTAAGGCAGACTGCACATCTGTATTATAGAAGTTTATCCTGTGGATAAATCAGGTGACTTTCAAGTACTGCACAAATAAAGTTCTTCAGGTTGAGGTGGGAGAGAATAGGGAAGGTCAGAGAAAGTGCTGAGAGGGATAGAAAGCATAGTAGGACACTTTATTAAGATTAACAGCTGCGGACTTGATGCTCCTAATGGCAAAACAGATTACATGAAACATAGGTGAATCCTTTCACAGAGATTTATATCCTCTATATTCCTTATTCTAAGGGGCTTAATGGAGAGCCCCTTAGCTCAGCCCTGTGCCCTTCTCACCCAGCACGATTTTTAAACGCTCAGTCAGGCTGGCTGAGGTGCTGGCTAGATGACTGGTTGAATGGATGAATCCTGCTAGCCAAGACATCCTCAGACTTACCCTGATGTGCATGCCACTATTGCTGTCTGCAGTCTTAAGCATCGATGGTAGATATGTTCTTGATTTCAGAGTACATGGCATACAGTCCACAGGCTGAGGGAAAAAAAAAAAAAAAAAAAAAAAAAAAAAAAAAAAAAAAAAAAAGAGAAAAAACCCCCCAAAACATTCAAAACCCCTGAAACAAGCCGAGGTTCTTCGTTAAAACACGTCTTTCTCATCACTCACCTTTTGGAACAGCGCTGTCCCAAAGGGAGTAAAGACCCCTGCCTCATTAAAAACATGTCCCAAAGACAACAAGTGTGCCGACTACGTTGTTACAGCCCAGCAGACAGCCGGCAGACCCGGAAACAGGGGATCCTGTCCCCGGCGGGCAGCCCAGCTCCGCGGGTGCGCACTGTTCCTTCGCGCCGGGCCGCGGGGGCTGCCGCCAGTGCCCATCTGCGCCGTCCGACCTGCTCTTGCTTCCCCTTTGCCTTTTCTGTTCTAGGCAAAGGTGGATCCCGGACTGTTTTTTTATTTGTAATTGATTTACAGCCTCTACCCAGCACACTCCCGACTTCCACACACCCCAAGCCCCCACCAGCCGCTCCGGCTGCGTGCTTCCTGACACACTTTCCTCTTTGCAAGCGGGGTGAGCATCAGGTGCAGGCAAGGAGGAGCGGGGATGCCCCTGTCTCTGAGGCGCTGGCTGAGGCGTGGGGAGCCCGGGATAGGGACAGGAGCCCGGGAAAGGGACACAGTGTGCCCAGGACCCAGGTCGCCGTCTCTACTCCCACTCCTCCTCTTCCCCAGCCTTGCTGCTCCCATCGGGGATCCAACCCTGCTCCCCTCACAGTTCTGTGCGCAAAACTCCCCTTCTCCTCGCCCTCCCCCCCCCGATGCCCCAGAGTTGCGCTTTGCCTCATTTGTGACCGCCACTCTCCTCTCTCTTGAGCCGTGGGTGCCGTGGGGAGCCGGAGCTGGGGCGCTGCTGGAGGCGGCTGCCGGCTGCCGTGCCCCTATAAGGACGGTTCCCGGAGCCAAGAGGGGACGCTGCCCTTTCTCTCAGTCCATTTCTCCTCCCCTCTTGTTTTTCGCTGAGATCATTTCGGCTTCTCTCAGTACTCTTATTATTGATATGTTTTTCCCTTGCCTACTCTCCCCCCTCTCTTCCCGCCCTGGCCACTAGCCCTCTGCAATCTCGTCAAAGGGATGGGTGTTTGGGGTGGGATGTAGCTAGAGAGAAAGATAAGCCTGAGGGAGGAGGGGGGTGGGATCGAAAGGGAGAGTCTTTGCTGTCGTCTCTGGGCTGATTGGAAAAGGCAATCATTGTGTCTGCGGCCGAAGGATTATCAGCTAAACTTTTATTGCTCCCTTTTGTGTGTGTGTGTGTGTGTGTGTGTGTGTAGGAAGGGGATAGGGTGGGGGGTTAAATGAAGTCGCCTCTCACTGGGGAATTTTTTTTCAGTTTTCCTTTGGCAGGTGCAATTCAAGAAAGAACTCATGAGTATTTTGTCTGATCCATGAACTGAAAAGGGGATGGGTAATGATCCCTCTCCTCTTTCTTTCCCAGTTTTGAAATAATTTTTTACCCACCACGCCACCCTCCCTCCTTTCCCCTCCCCTTCCCCTGCACTGAATGAATGGAAGAGTCTCCAGGGTTTTCTTCTGCTTCTCGCCCTGGACTGGAGAAGTGAGGGGACACCTCTCTGCTCTCATCCATCTCTCTTTCCCTTCATCCATTCAGATTTCAGACGGTGCAATGTGTTTTCAGCTTCTTTCCACCGCTACCACTTGATACCATTGCTTCACGCCGGGAGAGGGTTTTGCAAAAATGGATTTGTTTGATTTTAAAGGATTTCTTCTGTAATACGAATCGCATTGCACACAAATATGACTAAATCCCCTATTTGGTAAATCTTTCTTTCCCCCACCCCTCCTCTTTGGGTTCCCTCCCGCCCGCCCCCACCCCTTCAGAGGAGCAAGCACAGGGAGCTGATGACGGACCCATTAATCCCTTCTTCAATGCATCAAAAGAAGCCGAAGGGCTGGGAGTCGCTGGGCTCGGAGTCCTGCAGGAAATGCTTCGATCTGCTTTTGGTTTTATATGAAACTGGTGACTAGGGGCTCGGCTCGCTCCGCCGCCGCCGCCCGCCGCCCGCCGGCACCTGGATGCGCGGGCCGCCGCCGCCGCCGCCGCCGTGCCCGCCACCGCGATGCAATGCTGCTGGTGATGCTGCTGGTAGCTGGGGTGAGATGGGTCTGAGCCCGGCGGTGATTATTTGAAGGCGGCGTGAGGGAGAGCGAGCGAGCGAGAGGAAGGGCTGCTCTGCTCCGCTGTGTGTGGGCTTCGGGATTTTCTTTTCTTCTTCTTTTCCTACTTCCATCCTCTCCCCGCCACTGGAAGTCCTCCCGTATCTAAATGGAATTAGTGGAGACCGAAGCCCCTTGCGTAAGGAACAGACATGACCCATGGGCGCAGCTTCTTTCACAGTGAGTATCTCTCCCTTCCCGCTCCCCGCGGCTGAGGACCGCCGCCGCGCACCGTCTCCTGCCCTCCGCTACCTCCACAACTAGCCGAACGGGACACCCAGACCTCCGTGGCGTGGGGGTAAATTCCCCTTCACGCACACACAACAAATACTCCCTTCCCCACCACTCTGCTGTACTGAGGGGGGCCGGGGGAGGGATGTTGGTGTCTGTCAGAGCGAGAGGGGCGAGAGGGGATGGAGGGTAGGCGGCCGTGCTCCTTGCGGGATGGAGGTTTTCACCTGGGCGCGACGCATTTGATGGGTTTCGGTGTAACAGGAGAGAGGGGGGAAAGGCCCCCGCCATCCGCGGCCGGGCGGTGCAGCGCTGTCCGGGTCTCGAACCGGGGTTTTGGACCTTGGGGCAGTGCCGAGAACCCCGGCGGGGGCGGCCACCGCGGGCGCGGACGCCGGTGGGATGCGGGGCGGGGGAGCCCACGTCGGGAGGAATGCTCTCGGAGCAGCAGGGAGGCACCGAAATGTAACAATTATTCATGGAAGACCCACTCTAAGGGTCTGAGGCTGCGTGGATGGCACCCCCTCTCCCACTCTTGTTATGCAGAGGGTCTTCTCTGTTGAAGGGGCTTGACTGGGTACAGTTTCTGCCATCACCTCTCTGCGCCCACACCTGTAAAAATAGCAGTGCTGTAGCCAGGTATTGCTTGTCCAACAACTCTTTGCTAGGCTAAGCCACATCCATGCCAAATCACAGCCTCCAAAAAGATGCCAGGACAAAAGATAAATCTCTTAATATAGAGATTGTAATGGAAAAATGCACAGATCCAAAAAGACACGAAGATGCGTAATCAGAGTGGCACTAGAAAGCATGATTATAATTACACCCCTGATTAAGAGGGAAAGAGGGAGGAGGAAGACAGAGAGAACGTAATAAGAAATTTAGTGGAAAGTTCTTTAAAATAATTCCCAAACCCAGATAATCACAATATTGTTGCCGTAATGCCAAAGCTTCCCTAGTGGCAGTTTTGAATGAGTGTGATTGGTCTTTTTTGGGTCTTTCCCCCTACACACCCCCCCCCTTTTCTTTCTCTCTTTGAGAAGCATTGTTCTTTACCCATGGCTTTAGAAAGAAAAAGTCCATAATTTTAGTTACTTTCTGGCAATATACAGATTTTGGTGATGCTGGTATTAATGTCATTTTATCACCAGTCTTTCTCTCTTTTTGGAAATATAAAAGAAGTATTTGACTTTATCCAAATGTTATATATGCAATGTCCAGAAAGAACCTTAATCTCTTCTTGTCTATTACATTTTATTATCAATAATACTTTTTGTCCTTATTAACAACGAATACTGGCATGATCATACGTAGGCATAGCTCTCTGCTTTGGAATAACGTGGCTTTGTGATTTGGAAGCATCCTTTCTAGTGGCTACAGCTGGAATGGAAAAGAACTGGTTTTTTCTCTAATTTTTGTAATAATTTCTCTGTGACTTGGGCCAGCTCTTTTCTCTGAACTTCAGTTTTTCCCATATAGAAAAGGAGGGGAGATCTAAAAGTTAATGGTACTCAAAACATACCTACAAGAATCAGATGTCAATTTTTATTAATTGCCTAAGAAGAAACATTTCTCACATACTTTATTTTTTAGCTGCTGTACCTCTTATTCTAGTTTCTGTGAATTTGTGGGCTGAAAGAACGCTGGCAGCTGGCTCTGTATTCTAACACCAATCTACCTTACACTACTGAGAAATTAGACTTTGACTGGTGAGGATTACAGGCACAGATGCTGTGTGTTCACCACATGAAACCCAGGTAAAGTAAGTGAGCAACTTAGTAAATGGGCGAATCCTTCATTGCGTGCAGATTCTGTACACAGATGGCAGGCTGAGTCCCAGCTAGCAGGAATTTCCAGAATCCACCCCTGAGTAAGGGAAGGGCATGAATGGTGTGGTAGCATTCAGATGCAAGCAGAAGATGTAATAATGATCTCACTGAATGCCCATGACACAGAAGAGTTTTTAACTACCAGGTCTGCCAACATCCCTGTCTGTTAGCTGAAGGATTCAAAAAGACACAGGGCCTGTGAGCCTGACCAAGAAATACTGATTATGATGCCAAGCCTTCATTTTCCGACAATTTCAGACTTTCCCTACTTAATAAGGAGCCATCTTCCATACCTCAAACCCTCTGTCATACAGGAAGGGCTAAAGCCATAGAAATACAGATCTCAGTGCAGAGTACTAGAAATATGGAGTGACTGGCTTCCTCTGGGGTAAAAATTGCCCAAAATTTGCAGTATGAAAACTGAAAAGTATGAAAACACAGTCCATGAAGGGATTACTTAGGTAGAAAGTTACTAGCCTATGATGACTCAGGTGTCTCTTAGGGATGAAAAGAGGAAAGTATGCCATTCAGTAACATTTGCTATAGGCTACAGGTCCATCAGTTCCTCATCATAGTCACAATACAAATGGCAGCTGAGACATCCCAAACTATGCAGAACATTCAACTTCATCACCACTATAACTTCAGTGCAGTCTGAGCACTATGCCTGTGCTTAACTCCAAACTAACAGGGGTCAAAACATTCCAAGAACTGATGGATTTGTTCTTTTAGACTCTTACTATTCCACTTTTTCCAGTTGCCAAAGAAGATACAGGCAATGACAAGAAAATGCTATCATCAATGCGTGATTTCTTTATCAAGTATCTAGCTATTCACTATGATCTTCCAAAGCAATTTAATTAAGAGTGGCCTAAGTATTTGCCTCTTAGCTTTTCTAGTTCAAATATTATATTCAGAAACTCCCAGAAACTCAGGAATTATCTCCAGGTTGAAGTCCATCTCAGAAAGGTCACGTTTGTTCCCAAGAGGCAGAGCTGCCCTATCATGGTTGGAGATAGGAGAGGTATTTGTAAAATGGGCTGCAGATTCACTGCAGCACAAAGCAACACCCTCTCGACAAGTCAAACAAACTAGATTAATGAGACTGTTAAGCACACACAATAATTTGCTTCACTGGGGATTTGCAAATGCTTTGATGGATGTGAAGAACCCAACCTCTCACTTCTTTTATACTCCCAGTACTCATTTTCAAATTTTATTATGCCATGGAGACACACATTAGTGGCTCCAATGGCACTGAATCTTAGCAGGCTTCTATCCCCTTATCCCCCTCCCACTTTTCTATTATTGGCCCAAACTATTATTATATAAATAAATGTTGGCAAAATGTTTTTCCATCATATTACCAAAGCCCAAACAAACAAAGAAAACTGGGAGGAAAACAGCAGTTTGGGTTTTTTTGGTTTTTTTTTTTGTTGTTGTTTTAAACTGAAAAGATCTCTTTATTCGGATGTATCTACAAAGACAGAAAATGAAAAAACATGTTTCTACAAAACGTGCAGTTTAAAGTTACAAGTAAACATGACACTTTTTTTCAGCTAAGTTCTATTTAACTTGCATTCTTATATTATAAATGTTGACAACTGTTTTGACTGCAAGAACTATCACACTGTGTCATCTAATGTATTTTCTCTTCCAGTTGTAGCAAGTCTAATCATCCTACATTTGTCTGGGGCAACCAAAAAAGGAACAGGTATGTAAACTTAAGGCATTTTTTCAGTCATTTTATTGGAGACTAAAGTATGGATTTGAGTTATTCAGGTTTTGAAATCTTTTGTACTTCACCTGCTTCCACAGTCTGTCCTCTGTTCATTTTTTTTGAGTATTAGTGTATCTGCAAAACCAGAAAAATTTGGTAGTACTTTTTTTTAACAAGTTAGTGACCTGATCCACAGTTGGTTCTATCTGAAGACTCAGCCTGACTCCACTCACAGACTGTAAAGTGTCCCCACTTTAAAAATGGGATGTTGTTTGGGCACTGAGCTATCTACTCGCAAGATCTTTTTTCTTGTTAAATTGGAATTTTAAAATCTGAAATTGGTGGGGATGGAAAGAGGTTTTTAAAAGCCCTGGCTAATAAGTGGGTTGAGAGCCAAGCAGGGAGAGTTGCTAATAATGGTGTGTGTCTGAATTTGTGTCTGACAGGCCAGAATTCATTTCAGGAAATTAGGATCCATGTTGTCCTTAGCTTTGGATACAGACCAGGAAGAAAGAGAAATGCTTACAAAGTCAGATCTTTAAAATAATCTTTGGAAGCTGCATGTTTCCCTCCATTGATCATAACAGACAACTCAGCTCTACACATTAGAGTCTTAAGTTAGATGGATATAACTCTCTCACTGAGCAAAGCACAATGGTCCTTTTTGGACACCTGGATGAGGTCTAGAACCAACTATCCCTCCTTTTAATACAAGCCTAGGTATCTTCCCCTCCAAAAAAATCCATCCTAATTTAGCCTATTTGTTAAAGCATGATGCCCGGGAAGCATTTCTTCATCTTCAGCCTGAACAGAGTCAAACCTTTGCCTCCAGGCTCTCGGCCAGAGTTCAGAAAGGAGAGCAAGAGTTTCAGAGCTAGAAAGAAAGCAAATAAGAAGGTCTGACTATTCCCTCTGATGATTCACCTAAGAGGAGGAAAGTTCTGGGCTGTGATTCCTGGCCTCAGAGCTATTTATTAATTTTACAGCAAACAGCAAGATAAAAATAATCTATGAAACCAGAAACCATAAATTCCCATGTCAATTGCTGTTCAATTAATATAGAGTCAAGCTACTGCAAATTAAAAGAAATTCTTGTATTCTATTCAAAATTCTGTGGCTTGTATTCCTTGTATCACAACATACAGCTTGCTGATAAAGCACATGCTTGAGTCTTCTGAGATATTTGAGTGGGAAAATCATGCCTCCTGTTTCTTGAGCATGTGCTTTCCCTACAAGTTTATTATTTAAAAAGCAATGCAACTGTGTGTTCCCCTAGATATCTAAACCTCTTCTCTGCTTTGAAAAAGTATTTTGAGTAAGAATTATATGGTTTTGCCCCTTAGGACTAGCCTTGCTTTCCCCCAGGTCAATGATCATATCCTTAAGAGTATGATCATCAATAGATAAAAAAGCTGAAGCCATGACAGAAGGGACAGTTTTATTCTATAGGAGAGTTCTAAATGTCATAGGGGCATAATAATTTGTGAGCTAATTATATAATGTTTAATATGATCATTTCACAGAAAAGCAAACTACTTCCGAAGGGCAGAAACCAGTGCAGTGTGGAACTTGGACAAAATATGCAGAAGGAGGCATCTTCACTTCTCCCAATTACCCCAACAAATATCCTCCTGACAGAGAGTGCATCTACATTATAGAAGGTGACCAGCTGAAGAATCTATATTCTATTATCAACTGTAAAAAAAACAAACCAAAACAAAAAACTCTTTTATTTTATTATATATGGAGAGTAGGTAAAGCCTATATGATCAGGATAAATCTTTTCAAGTCATCTATGCATTTATTTTAATTTAAATTTTTTAGAGTGTACTAGGAAATACTGGAGAATTTGCTTTGTTTTGTGACATCAGTCACAAAGTATTTCAGGTGGTAAGTATGCATTAGTCATTTAATAATGAGCACAGTATAATTTATTTGAGGGTATTCAGAGAACAAATTTAATCTAAAATGCTGTAACATGACAGAAGAGAGAATATTTCGAAATGAGTAAAAAAAGTGAACATAAGAAATGGAAATGCTTTTTATTTTTATATAGGCATTTTGAACTTCTCATAGGTGAAGAAGGGATGACAAGCATAGCTAGGGAAAGTACAGTAAAGAAAATCAAACAGAAAATACCTACCTATGAACGTAAAAACTGTTTTCTATCGAAGCGTTCAAGAGAAAGTAAATTAAAAAAAACAAAACCTCCAAAACCAGCCAACCAAACAAAAAACACAGAAAAACCCCAAAACATTAACATGAAACATTAATGTGAAAGACATGGCTCTTAAAGAGTAGAGAGCTGAAGGTGTGGAGGTAGTGTTAGAAAAGTCTAGAGGTATATTATAACCAAGTTACAGAGTTTATTTTCATCAGTCCTAGCATACTGGATATTGAAGGGTGTAGTGGAACAAAGCAATCAGACACCTCTGATTACCGAGAAGTGGGTGTGAGCCGGTATCAAATCCACCTGTGCCCAGTTAGGGCAGGCCCCCTATTGAGCATGTGCAAGACCAGGGGGCCAATAAAAGGTGAGGCTCACACCCACCATGCAGCTCACTCCTGAGCTAGCCAAGAGAGAGGCTGGTTGCTCTCAGAGCAGCAGATCATTCTTGCTGGTTCCACGTTTGTGAGCAGTAGGCTCAGAACACCTCTTGCGAGTCTATACCACTGTATTCGATCTTGGACGAGAGATTCATTCCGGCTACAGAAGGGATTGTTGTAAAAAGGAGTATGTGGGGAATAATAGAGGTTAGATACTGTTGGAGCTTAGAAGCAGAAAAGATGAATCAGGTACACAATGTTAAGTCACTGGAACCACAAAGATTCATTCATGAGTTATGAATACATGCAGAACACAACATTGATGCTTGTTTTCTCCATGCTTGATTGGACAAAGATTATTAACCACAAATGATAGAACTAGGAATCATAACAATATTTATTTTACTAAAGGTGCAGATAGTTCCAAGGCAGATTCTCAAAGGTTTACAGCTAATTCAAATCAAGTTAATTACTTTGGAACTCTTTGGTAGACACTTAGAAACCAGTCTGTCTTTCCAAATCTAGTGCTGACTTACTAAAAGAATGTATTTCATAAGCATCTTCCATGGAAATGGAAGAAATTAAATGTTGTATGTAATTAGGAGAAAAAAAATACAGCAAAATAACTGAGATCTCTGAAATCCACTTTTGTGCTAGGGAATCTGACTGAAGTTAGAAGTAAAGAGGTGATAATAAATAGTAGAGTCAAACGAACCCACTAAAAAAATATGTGCTTGTCCAGTCTTTCCTCTTAAGCGTGGAACTGAAAGTATGGTAAACGTTTAAGTCATTTCATGCTTTAGTAATGGACTGAAAATACAAATTAATAACAGCAACAACAACAACAACAACAATAATAATAATAACAATAATAATAATAATAATAAACTACTGATAGATTTAATATGTACTACACAGTGTTTTATATTTTTTACTTTATGCTGAAAGATTTGGGTATTTTTGCATATTTTAATCAAATTATCTTTCTAACATTCCTGTGAGATGATGAAGAAGTAAGCCTAGTTTATCTTCAAGGATGTGAAAGGCATCTTTCTTACAACCCTGGCATTTTTTCTCCCTGTCCAGCCATAATCAACAGTTTGGATTACAGCTGGGTATTTTAAAATCCATGATGACAGCAGCCAGAGCAGATAGAGCTATTTATCAGTATATAATTTGATGAGAATCATGCATTTTGCATAGCATTTTCATCTCTGATGTCCCGTTTATTTCTTCTAAAAAGATCAGGAATAGTCATGTTTGACAAGGGTCACAAAAATAAAGAGAGATATAGTAAGATGTCTGAACAATGATATTTTTTTAAGTAGCAGTTTTCAAAAGAGGCAAAAGAAGAAGCACCGAAGGACAAAAAAAGTATTTTGTAATTATAGACAATAATTTCTTCATATATATTCCATTTAAAAATATATAAAGATGGCAGAAAATTATAAAGACTGCTAGCATGTGAAAATCTTTCCCCATGTCTTTTGTCATCAGTGGAACTCATTGGCATATGACATTGAAGTTAAAGGACTGCAAAAAGGGGTTTCATTATTTTACTAATAACAACATCTCAGAGGTAGGATAACCATCTACAGAGTGGATAATCCTTACTAATCCAGCACATAAACATCCATTCAGTTTTAGATTTATAGGAAACCTCCCTATACGCATCTTAGTCCTATACTTATTATTAAGAATATTATTAAGAATACAGAATAGTTTGAATAACTTCTATCTGCAGTTGAATACCAAACACCAAACTAGGGGGACTGGTTATACGATCTTTTATAACATTCTCACGTTGCTATTCCCCCTGTGTATGTTTTAGAGAATTCAGCATACCAGGACTGTGCAGACCACACTGATAGCTGTGTGATGTGAGCCTAAATACACGTATGAATCATCAGTTTTCTTCCTGCCTGCCTGCTTTCATTCCTTCATCTTTTTTCTATCAGTCATAATCTAGGACAAAATCTGATAATTTCCCTCAAATGCAATTCCTACTGATTTTAGTGGACTGGAGTCAGGACTCCATTGTGTAGCTTGTTGTAATAAAAGTGAATTTTATCTCATGATACAGTTTTTTCCCCCACGTGGAGTTCATCTTAAACATATGCAAGCCTTTTATCTTTTCAAAATCACTTTGGTAAAATAAAGGAGCTGGCAAAAATTACCATGATCATAGACTGTGAGTTTTTAAAAGGGAAGAGGCTTTCCAATTGCAGAGGCTTCTGTTCTAGTAGTCAAAGGCATAAGCAGATCAAACAGCTAGAAGTTTCTTTTTCTTTTCCTCTTTCTTTCTTCTGTTTTTGTAGTGATGATAATTAACTACTGGAACAACTAGGAACTTTAAAGTCCATATGGGATGCCTTTCTAAAAGCAATCCTTTAGGTCATCCAGAAGTCAAGGACTTAGTACAGAAATTATTCTGCTACAGAGGAGCTTCTGGTGAATCCATCTGTCATTCAAACTGCATTCAGAATTTGTTCTTTTTTTTCTTTTCCCCTTTCAGTTTTATTGGTCATATATAAAGTGTAGAAAATAGCTGGGTGTACACATTAAATTATGCATATAATTTAATGCATATTCATGACTTTAACCTGGCAAACTTCATGGCTGCCTGGAAAAACTGTAGCAGCAGCAACAGTAGCCTTTGCCAGACTGCAGAAAATTTGAAGTATGTGCTCCTAAGGGAAATTTGCACAGGAGATTGTGTAGGAGCAAAGGCTTTTGTTTGTGTCAAAAATATCTGGGGGGTGGGATAGTCATACTTTACATGATGTCTTTTAAGAATTAGTTCAGAAATCCTGTAAGTTAAACACTTTAGAGTTTTATCCCTTCTTCATTTTTTATAATTAAATTATTATTTATAACTTTTAAGTATGGACTAGAATTGCTTTACAGAGATATGAAACTAATCTTCTACTTTATGTGTTTAAGGACATCTAGAGTTAGCTTTCTTGAAGGTCTTTCATGTTTTCACTAAAGACTAACCTCTTTAATCCTACATATTTAAAAGGTGTTAGAAAGTGGTCATGTATCACTGTATGAAAAAGTCTCAGAGTCCTTTTGTATTTCACATTGATTTTGCATTCAAAAAATTTTCATCAAAACAACAAAAGAATCCTCTTTTACAAGGCTGCAGGATAACAATAGTTGGACAAGCAGAAAGACCAAGGATTATTGAAAATTTTTAGTACTGTAGCAGCTCAGAGAGATGGGGCTAGGTGTTGCATTCAATGTCTCATTGCCATGCAGTATGGTAAATTGAAATACATTTTTTGCTTAACTTCAGCTGTCAGTTACACAGGCTAAGAGGCTGATCAGTATTAAAATCCTAATTATGTGTTTTTGATGGAACCGTTCTTCTACTGCAGGTTGGAACCCAATGCCATTTTCATTCAATATAAAATCTCAAGACAGCACTTCTGTAAGATAATGAGATGAAAAATATGATAGGGCATGCAAGCATTAAGTGGTCTTTCCATGGTACTAAACATTTTTGAAGAAAGGTAATTGGAAGCAAAATACAGAAGATTCTTAAGTATAGAAATAAAATCGTTTTATGAGACAGCTTCAATATATTTCATTTGGGCTTGACAACAACTTTTCCTGAAATTGTAGACAGAGAAAAAGTTCTAAAGACACAGACTTTACCTGTGAATAATAATACTCAAAACCCTATCCCTCCCCATCCCTCCTTTCTGATTAGAAGGCCCAATTCCAACCCATTCTGGAAGAATTGCATATTTTGGGCTTTTTGGGTTTTGTTTTGTATGAGGATTTTGTTTTCATCTGCTTTGGGTTTTTTGGGTTCTTTTTTGGTTCTTTTTTGATTTGTTGTTTTTTTCTGTAGCTGTACATACATTATTATTAGTCATTATTTTGGATTTTTCTCACTGTATTTCTCTTGGTTTTGCTGTGACTAAGTTTGCACATACTTTGTAGCAAAAACGGTCCACAATATGTGTACTTATGCAAAAGCCATTTGGTTTAGCTTCTGTTTAGCAAAGAAGCCCTTTGCTAAAGCCAGAGGAAAAAAACAGTATTTTTTTTGCTAAAAGGAAGTTAAAGTTGGGAGCTTGATTAGTGTGTTTTCATCCCTTATGGTAGTTCCCATGAAAGTTTGAATCAGCTTTTTTCTTAGGTTCATTACTGCAAACAAAACATTTAACCTTTAACTCAAAGTCACACAGAAGATGAAGCATGGAGGTGCATTTAAAGCACGTGATGAAAAGGTGCATGGATGCCTGCATGGCACCCCTTCCTCTCTTAGCCCAATCTTTTGTGAGCTCCTCAGAGTGACAGAAACACAAAGTGTTGAGTTCTTCAGGACAGCTGGGGGAAAGGACCTTGTCGTTTTTGGACTAGCTTGGGCAACAAGCTAGGATATAATACCTAAAAAAGGTCAGGAAATATTCACAGATTGAAGGCTGAAAGGCACAACCTCAGATAAAAGGATTAACTCCTTTTGTCTTCCCAGTCAAGTGTACAGATACAAACAGCTCACTGTGAATGGTCTTTGACTGACTCAAATCACTGCATCATGGATAAGAACAGGTTCTGGCAGTTCTGAGTGACATGGCAGGAGGGGATTTTAACATTTAAGGAGTGTGAACGTGTAGTGATCCAGCCCCTAAACTCATTCCTCAGCATTGTTTAATTTAGGAGAGGAAACAGAGTGCTAATGAATAGTCAATGCTCCATTCTTAAAGTGGAGCAGCCTTTATGCTTGAGAGCTTTAGGGGAAAGTTTTCTTGAAAGTTCCTTGAGCTAATGTAATTCTCTGTGATCCTCTAGAAAGAACTTCACTAGGAGAACCTGGGTCCTGACTTTGTTGAAAAATAAATGCAAGAAGAAAAAGAGTAAAAAGAGCAAACTATAGAAACGTTCTGATCATAAAGTTAGTTTGCAATGTGGGATTCAGAGAAATACATGAATTTGTGGAGTTTATACAGTTTTTTCTCAGGCTGTGCTTTCACTGAGTCAATAGATCTCAGCATGATATTGTAATCCTGATTCTGTTTTAACTACAGACACCTTTTACATTATAGTGAGGCTATAATTGGATTTAGGGCTCCTTTTCAACCAAAAATCATATCAAACAACCAAGCTATAACTCAGAGGGGGCCTCATGTACCTTTTTATCAATGTCTTGGATTCAGAGGAGACCTTTTAAAGATTTAACTATGGGTTAACCACTCATAAGCCTCCTTTTGGTAATAAATAGTTGTGAAGACCTGAAACAGGGAGTTTATAAAAGACAAATATGTTACTTGAATGGTGCAAGTCATTTTTGAAACAGAAGTCTCTTTGCAAATTCCTAGTTTGCAACATGAAAACATAACAATAAAGTAAGTTGATAGCATAATATGTGAATAGTGAGCTTCTACTCTCTCAATAGAATAAGAGCACACAAAATATGATTGACAGGCAATGATTTCTCTCTTCTGTCCTAACATTGCTTAGTTTTAAATCAATATTTGTAATAAATATTTCAAGTCAAGGGCAGAAATGTCTGAATAAAATTAATCAATTATGTTTCTCAGATATTCAGCTTTTCACTGTAATATAAAAAATTTACTTCTACTTGGCCTTCAAACTTCATCAAGGATGGTATTAATAAGATCTTCTTTCGAAGTTTCATTATCTGATTTTAACTTTGTAAGTTATTTTCTAACTTTCAAAGGAGTTTCATTTCACACAGACTGTAAATTTGGCACACACATAAACGTTTCAGATTTTGATTTTGCTAATGAATTTTTGTGGGTAAAGATATTAAAACAATCTTTCTCCTCAGATAATGTGCTTTATTAACTTCTTCTATGTTTCATATAAAATAAGGATGTATTTATTCACAGTAAACATCTGTAAATCGAATCTGTGTGCTTTTATGTAAGGATTATAAGCTTTACTTAAAGTCGTCTTATTTAGATCAGTTTAAACAGTCTCCCTTCCTCTGTGAGTAATCATCCTAAAAGCTTCAGTTTAAAACTTTTCAGCATACATATATGGTCTAAATTCTGGTCACACTGATAGTTTTCCTGTTATTCCCAAGAAAATAAGTGGAAGGATACTGACTCCTGGAGTGGCAAAAGTTTCCATCTTAAACTTAGACGCTTGGCTCGGGGTTTGATCTTGCATGTTTTCATGTGAGAAGAATGGTAAATCAGTCAAAGCTCATAGCAATTGCAATGCCTTCTAATATGTGTAAAGCACAGGACATGATCCTGTGAGAGACACAGCAGGCAGTGACCCAACAAACCCTCATCTTAGCAGAAGGCTTTGTCAGCAAAAGCCTACATGGAACTGTGATTATCTGGACCCTGACGGAGTGCATTTTTTTTGATACTGACGGGATTAAGCGGAGGAACAGCACACCTGATGCTGCCTCTCAATATTTGTAGAAACAACCCACATAATTCCTTTTATCTCCCTCTTTTTTTAATTTTTTTTAAAATTTATTTTTAATTTTTTAAGAAAATACCGTAATTCAGTCAGTAGCTATTTTACTCTATACAGGAGATACTAGGGAATATTTGTTTTAGAGATCATTCTGACTGTCACTGGTCTTAGTACCCATGAATAAAAATGCTTTTTGTGTCTAGTTAAGTGACCACTATAATGTTTCCTCAAGGTTTTCAGGAGAATATTTCTTGCTTTTTAGTTAGATGTTAATTTTGCTTCATCCTTATCTAGTTTCTTAAGTGAGAACTCACTACACTTGTCTTTATATTTCCAACGAGTTGATAGGTAATTCTGAGTACAAGCAATTACAGTCAAGCTTGTCATTGGCATCAATACCTATTGGAACAGAATTTATTCTTCTTGCTAGGGCAAATTCTGATCAGTTTGTTCTTTATCTTTCTGAGAACCTGGTAAACAAGTATTCTGATTAATATTCCCCTTTCTTTCCCAAATATAAGAAAATGCTGGTTTCCAGATGCATAAGTTTCTTGAAAAGTTTTTTATGTGAATCAATTTTTCCCAAGTGTATTTTGCTTTACATCATAGATAGGTGTCTTAATTTTACTTGGAACTGCAGTAATTAGCACTTTTTGAAAGGAAAAGAATAGACAAGATGATGTAAAATCTACGAAAAATGTAGATGTCCGAATTTTCAGACCAGTTAATAAGCAAAATATAAGATGCATGCAAAATTCATGTGTTTTATTTTCTTTAAAATTTTGTTGGTTTGAGCATCTAGGCTTAAAAAAATAACAAAATAATTTTCTTTTCATCTCTAGCTGCCGCTAGACAATGCATTGAACTACACTTTGATGAAAAATATTCTATAGAGCCTTCTTGGGAGTGTAAATTTGACCACATTGAAGTACGAGATGGACCTTTTGGCTTTTCCCCAATCATTGGACGTTTCTGTGGACAGCAAAATCCGCCTATGATAAAATCAAGTGGCAGATTCCTGTGGATTAAATTTTTTGCTGATGGTGAGCTGGAATCTATCGGGTTTTCTGCTCGGTATAATTTTACACCTGGTGAGTACAAACCACCACAATTTTGATTGAAAAAGCATGGCATAGTAGCTTTGTTAATGTATAATTGTCCTGTTGAATAATACCTTTAACTGAGACTGTGTTTACTACCAAGGGAGGTATTATAGATAGGAAAATGATAGAAGGTGTGTATATTTTTTACATAACAAGTAAGGGTTATTCAAGGAAGAAATTTCAATTTCAGTTTTGTCTAATAGGCACATATTTAGCCTCTGCAGTTTTTTAAAGTATTGTTTTCAATTGAATTCTATTATAGAAACTAATTCAAAATTATTCATGGCAAGTTATGAGCTTTAAGCTTGATTCTTAAGCTGGGAAGTTTTACTTCCCAAATGTTCATTGATAAAATATTCTAATAATAATAAAAAAAAGTATTTACATCAGGAAATTCCATCACTACTTTTCCACTTCACCAATCATTTCCCCAGCTGAGGACTGAAATAATTCTTTCTTCTCAATAAAGCAAACTGCTACTGGTACTACCAGAGTAAGTGTGAGATTCAAATAGTAAAATGTATTAAATCTTTTTCAAAAAAGGTGTAAACCATAACTGTACAATTAGTTCATTTCACTTGTAAAAATAAAGTCATTAGCATTAAACAAAATTCATAGTCATAGCCATGGTCCATAGTCATGGAAACTAATTTCCATTAGTTCCCCTCTTCCCCCCCTTTATTAACAAAAGATTGCTCATTTTAAATTTCAGTTTTGGCTGCTGTACTATACAGCATTGCATTGCTGGATTTGACGTAGTTCTGTACCTTATGTAGTGATTAATGACTCATACCTTAATATAGATCACTTTAAAGAACAGTAATTATGTAATTTTGTTGATTATGTTACTATTGTTTCAGCTAAATTGTTGTATTGTGGAACAATATTCTTTAGAATATCTGCAAAAATCAGAAGCCCCAAAATCTGCTTGCTTAATTATTTCAAAAGTATCATAGAAGATAGCACAACTATTTGAATATTCCTCTGTGTTATTTTTTTCCCTAATACAGGGAAAATTGTTGCAAAATCACCCATCATAATTCAGATTCTTTTTAAAGTCAAAGTTACTGTCCCAGTTGAAACAGCAACAGAACACAGAATTTGTGTAGCAAATGTCCTGGCAGTTAGGTATGTATCCATTGTAAATACAAAGACGATGGACAAAATTTTTCTATATTCAAACATACTAGTTTCTGAAAAGTGAGTTAAATTTATCTCTCCTTACCATAGAGCTATCTCTGTGTGCTTTTGCCATTTTACTCTCTGCCTTTGCCAAGAGTTCTTTGCTTTAGATTTCATGTCCTTCTTGTTTCAAAATCTTATATATTATGGTTGAAAATATGTTTGCAGCAGCCTTTTCTGTCTAAAAAACTCTCAAGTGGAAAAACAATTTCATGAAACATTTTCATGCTCATTCTTTTCTACTGCTATAAGTTGGATTTCTACACAAAGATCAATGCTGGTAAATTGCTATAGCAGCACAAATTATTCCAGACTTCAGATGGAATAGCTATGGTGGTTTTTTTTTTTCTTTTTTTTTTTTTTTTTCCCTACCTCCATAGATTTCAATAGGAAGCTCTACAAATGATAGAGGGTTTCTAGGAATATTGGCCAAAATGAGAATATGATTAATCTGACAAATGCAAAACATCAATTCTGCCTCCTTGATAACCAGTAATGGCAAGGTTGACTACTTTATGAGTCCTTTATTATCCTTTATGAGGCATGGATAAGGCTTCAGATTTTGAGACCTGTTGTTGAAATGCATGCAGTGGGAGGGGTCACTTTCAACTCATCAAAAAGACTGATGGCTTTCAAGAGTGTCTAAGAGCATCTTAGAGAGGGATCACCTCCAGAAATTATTACCTAAACCGTCTAGATCCATCTTGGGTAGTGACAACTTATGAAATTTAATTATGAACAAATGAGAGATCAGAAGAAAATTTTCATCTAGCCTCTCTCTGAAGAATATCAAGAACGTGATACACAGATAAGATTCATTTGGAAACAACGGGCATCTTAAGCAGCTGAACACTCAAGGGAGATGCAGTTTGTTGCATTTGTTCCACTGGGCACATGCAGCCCATTGCCTAACTACAGGCTGCATAGGAGGCTTTCTCCATCCCTGAGACAAGTGCAAGAGTTATTTCTGTAGGACTAGCAACCATTGATGTTCCCCACCTGTGTGGTCTCCATGCACCCCTGAAATATTCCACAACCTAATTTTGCACTTGGTATATTGATGGAGGTTCTTGTTTGCTGATAAAATCAAGAATGTGATGTTGAATGAGTGGGTGTGTGGCAAGATTTTGAAAAAAATAGCTAAATTTTACTAAATTGAAGCTACAACCATTTATTATTATTTGAATAGTACCTAGAGAAGTAGGGGAAGAAGTTATATACTGTGTCTCTAGGGCGTAGAAAAACAACTATCTGGATGAAGTTGAAAAAAGGATCTGTTCCAAAATGTTCCAATGAAGATCTATTAGTCTGTGCAAATGAAAAGAGCCCTGTCACCTGAGGCATTTTAAAACTAGTTTGGACTAAATCCTAATAAAAAGAAACTATAAAGAACAATCTTAAAGAGTAGACTAATATTTTACAATTCCTATAGCATTTCTGTTTCATAAGTTCTTTGATTCCTTGGTGTTGAAATGGTTTGAACTTCATCCATTGATGCAAAAGTCCTATGGAGTTTCAGCCAGTCTCAGGAGGCCAAGGTTTCAAGCATCTTGCCATAAAATTAATTCTTGGCATAAATTCTGTTGCATTTAAATAAATTTTTTTTTCAGAGCACTTTTCAGCACTCCAACAAGTGAGATCTAGCAGAAGAATAAACTTTAATGACAAATGCAGAACTACACACAAGGCCAGCACAAACACACCCCCTAAGTGATAAAACTACTCAAAATTTTACGAAGAATTTCCTTCCTAAGAAGATAATTTAGGCTCTAATTTTTGTGATTTTATAAATTATAGGGTCCAGAGATATATGGTTGAATGAAACTATGAGCATGGTATAAGGACTATTTTAAATGTCAAAACTCTGGGTGAAGGGAAGAAGTTGCTGGGTTTTTTTTAAATTATTACAACTAAATGCCAATAATAACCAGATGCAAATTGGATGTGAAGTAAATTTTCAACAACTTGTATATATAAGAGTTTGCATACTATTTTAATCTTCTTTTATATTGTTAAATGTGATTTTTTAAACTGATATTTTCTAGATGGAACTATCTGAACCTAGGAAATGTTCATAAATGTATAGAAACATATGTCTGTTTTTCCTCAAACCTCTTTTATAAAAGCAATAACATAGCAGATTACAGTACTTTCCAGCTGCTCTTGTTCATTCTGAGTGCAAATATGATTGTCTAGGGACAGACACATGAAAGGAGTCACATGATAATTCTTTGTAACTGTTATTTTGCCAATTTTTGGGCCATTTTGAGATCTACACCTGAATGTTTGTTTCACATATCTGGGTCCTTGGAGTCAATCTCTCACCATAATTTTTCCTAAAAAGCTGTGTTTCGAGAGCTTTTTTCCCAAATGGTGCTAAATCACTGTTCTGTGTAGAAAAATTTGAGTATTAGTTCAAAGAGACTTATTCTTGTCAACAGTTCTTTCGAATGAGTCATTTTTTTTAGTGTAGACAAGGATACAGATATAAAGAGGATATGTTTATTTGAGCTTTCTTACTCAGCTAGAATAATCAGATTTCTGGTTATCCTGGTCTCTGATTTTGCAGGACAGTGGCTTAAGATAGCACATCATTACTTTCAGTTCCTTCACTTAGCAGAAGCCATCTGTGTTTTTATTTAGCCTCATTAATAGAAAGGTCAGTCACTAATGTTTTCTGTTCAACTCCCTGATAATGGGAAAAGAAAAAAAGTTTATACCCTTATATCCTGAAAAGTGGAGTGTAAAACACTCTCTAATCAGAATAACAGTACTTTTACATCCCCATTGCAGTGGTACAAGTAGCTGTAGAATGTCAGAGTAATAGAATAATGGCATAATTTATCTTAAGGGGAAAAAACCCAACTCAGCTCAAATTCTTTTTGATTGGGGCATTTCCATATTTTAGAACTCATGAAAAATTTAGTGTGAATTTATTGAATTCAATCACAGTTCTAAAGAATTCAGACAAGATATTACCAGTTCATTTTGCCATCTAATGTCAATGTCCTGTCTTATGTGAATTTGAGGAAGGGGTATTTCCCAGGTATCTGGGACAGCTGAATACTTCTTACTCATTTGCTTGTATTTGTTTATTTATTTTTCTGTTCTCTTCTGAACATTGATTGCTTCTGAGTTAATGTCATCCATAGTAACAACTTATAGAATCACAGAATAGTTTGGGTTGGAAGTGACCTTCGAAGGTTACCTAATCCAACTCCCCTGCACTCAGTTTGGACATTTTTAACTAGATGAGGTTGCTCATAGCCCTGTCCAACCTGACCTTTAACTCAGGTTTCCAGGAATGGGTGATCTACAACCTCATCTCTGATCAATCTTTTCCAGTGTTTCACCATCCTCATTGTAAAAAAAAAAATCTTCCTTATATCTATTCTAAATCTAGCCTCTTAGTTTAAAACCATTACCCCCTTTTCTTATTGCTGCAGGCCTTACTAAATATATTTCCCTCATCTTTCTTATAATCTTCTTTTAAGTACTGAAAGGCCTCAATAAGGTCCCACCAGAACCTTTTGTTCGCCAGGATGAAAAACCCCAACTCACTCAGTCTCTCTTCATAGTAGAGTTGTCCACCCCTCTATCATATTTGTGGCGAGACCCCAATCCAGTAGGTCCATGTCTTTCTCCTGCTGAGGACTCCAGAGCAGGATGCAGGTGGGGTCTCATAAGAGGAGAGTAGAGATATCTCCTCCTTTGATCTGCTGGTCACCACTGTTTTTATGCAGCACAAGATACAATTGTTTTCTGGGCCAAAAGCACACATTTGAAGTCAGTGTCCATCTTTTCATCCACCAATAACCCCCAGTCCTTCTCCACAAGGCTGCTCTCCATTCCTTCACCCTCCAGCCTTTACTGATACTGGGTGTTGTCCCAAACCAGGTTCCGGACCTTCTACTTGGCCTTGTTGAATGTCATCAGTTTTGCATGGGCCCACTTCCGAAGCTTGTCCAGGTCCCTCCTGATGGCATCCCATCCCTCAGGTGTGTCAACTGCAGCACTCATCTTAGTGTTATCTTCAAACTTGCTGAGAGTGCACTCAATTCCAGTGTCCATATCATTCATGATGGTAAACAGTGCTGGTCCCAGTACAGACCCCTCTGGGACACTGCTTTTCCCTGATCTCCAGTCAGACATTGAGCTGTTGACCTCTAGATGCAACCATCCAACCAGCTTCTCATCCGTTCACTAGTCCAGCCATCAAATTAATCTCTCTCCAATTCAGACAGAAAGGTGCTGGGGGAAATGAAGTCAAGGGCCTTACAGAAGTCCTGATAGCTCTTTTCTTGTCCATTGATGCAGTCACTCCATCATAGGAGGCCACTAGGTTTGCCAGGTAACCATCTAGTAATCCAGTTCCATTTTTGGAGAAAAAAATAAACATTCTCAGACCAAAGAGACTTTGAATGAGTCCGTCTTTTTCTTCTGGGATCAAAGTATATTTAGATTATAAGAAATTACGTGTTATCTCTTCCTTCAGACTTTCTAGCCAGAACCTTCTGATGTTAAAAAAATAATAAACCAAACCAAACCAAAACCCCCCTCCTATTATTTTATTGATATTTCTAGCTTCAAATTCCTTCAAATTCTTACAATCAACTTCCTTCAGTTATGAACTTTCAATGTGCACAGAAAAATCAAGTACTTCATGACTGTTCACACTGTATTAGGACACCTGAATGAGAAGGAATTTCACTGTAATATTTAGGATGCTGCATTTGCATGCTACATTGCAAACCATGATCAGTCATAAATATTATCTTTTCAAGGGAATGTGATTTGCTTTGTGCCGTTTTATAGACTCCATTAAATTACATGAACTGTAGGATTAGGCCCAGAGTATTTCAGTACCGTAAATATGAAAATATAATAGGGTAATATGATGGGATAATAATTTAAATTTCAAGTGAAAAATCATTCCTTGTGCAGATTAGTGTCTAAAAAGATCTCACAGGATTCTCGGGTCCTATATTACTTCTTGTTACCACATACTTACATGTTTCTTTCTACCATACCCAAAAGGCAACTACAGAACTTTCTATTTTAGAAGTCCTTGCATGCTGGGAGTATCACTAAAACTGACAAGAAGAAGCTGAACACTTAAGTCCTTACTTACCTGCTGTAAAAATAAGAGCCACAGAAAAAAAGCAGAGTGTTAAGCATTCTAACATTGAAAGGAAGAAAAACCTCTATTGCATAGTTTTGTAACAGCTGTATTAACCAGGGACATTTGTATTGGCTCTTTAAGAACAGCAGAATGAAGAGGCTTTTCAAGTGTTTTAGTGTCTCAAACACTAAGGGACTCTAAGGAGCAAGTTTCCAACTCATGTCGCGCAAGTTTAAATTCATATCCTTCTACTGATGGATCTCAAAAGACTTTCAGGACTAATTTTATTTAGGTATTTTCTGCCTCAGCCATTTCTATGGAAGACTGTTAAAGGATCCAAACTATTAGCAATGTTCTTCTAATTTCTTACCTAAATTGGCTGTGGATAATTTTAGGAAAGGGATCAGAAGAACATAGCTAACACCTCCAAATCCTGTTGTTAAGCATCTTACTTGGTAGTTCTCATTCAAACATTTTAACACCTGCTTTGTCAGATTAAAAATGAAAAACTTTGTGCCTCATCTGTAATGAGTAAGGAGTTTTTGAATACTCTTCAAAATTGTTCCAGTTCATCTGACTTTTCTGGCATATTTTCTAATAGCTCTTACTGGGATGCACTTCTGGCTGATTGCACTGTGGCCTCATTCTGGCAACACTGTTGTCTAACAGTTTCTTTTAATGACCTTGGCAATTTGGAGGTCTGCAGAGATTCTGCTGACATTGAAGCAATCCTTTTTTACTTACCCATTCCTTAGGCTGTTGAATTTTTGTCTTTATATGCTTTATCTACAGGTTTCTGGGGTGTTATAGGTATAGCTCATAAAAACTGACAATCACCTCAGTGGTTTTAGTCTAACCAGAATGAGTATGGCCCTTCTGTTGTGCAGATAAACCATTTCTCATGCTACCCACAGGGTTGCAAGTGGTCTGATTTTATAGCTGTCCATATAGAAAATGATGGTTTTATGTTAGATAAAAATCATGTTTATATCACTTGTTTTCAGTCACCTATATTTATTAAATTGATATTTGCATTCGTTCAAGTAACTGTGATGGTTGATTTTGTCATTATCATCAGTTAATTTCATGAAGTATTTCTCAGTTTTAACAGCAGTGAGGATATTTATTGATATATTAACTTTCCTCTACAGATTTTTTTTTTACTCTCTGAATAGTGCTTCTAGCTAATTCTCCTTAAAGAATGCACACAAACTTTGTTAGAAATTGCTCATTTCATAAGTGCATTCTTTCTATTTTTTGTAAAGAGTTCAATCCAGAGGATCTCTGACTTACCAGTACTGAGGTGAATGTTACTGAATACTGTTTTGTGTCCCAGTAGTTCTAGTATATGTTGCCATTTTAAGATATCTTTTCTGATATTGATGGCTACAAGCAATTTTCATCTATTTACTATCTGTTGAGAAATGCAGACTGTATCATTCCTTATCCCATTTGAGCTTCTTTGGTACTAGGATCCAAAAGAAAGATTGCTCTTCTTTCAGCTTAGATAGAAACTTTTTCTTAACTTTCATAGAAGTGAACTTGTAGCTAGACAATCAATGTCTTTGGTCCATCTTTTTCTCTTTTGCTATGTGATATCAAAGACCCCACAATCTTTAATATGGCACTGCACTCATGAGGTAGAGAAATGCTATCATGCATAGTCCTCTCCATATGGGGGACAGAAATACAATGATTTCTGTGAAAGAGATGTTATCTGTATGGCTAATTCTATCCAATGAGCCTAGTGGAAAATAAAGACCTTGAAACAAGCCTCTGAACACTCAGACTTAATTCCTATCTGTTTTTTCCTCTTCTCTCTTTCACTCTCTGTCTGTTCAATTGTAGCTTACCTTGAGATACTGACAAGCTCCTTTTACCATATATGCCCTTACATTTTGCATGCACGAAGGAGTTATGACCAAACATCATGTTGTCTTAACTGATGCTATATATTCAATAAATGATCATGAAATGATCAATAAGTGATCATGAAAAATTGAGGAAGCGAGTAGTTGAAATATTTAAGTCCAATTTTAAAAGAATCCAAATTTTAAAATATGAAAATCTATAGCAGAGAGATATATAATGGCAGTGAAACATTCATACAAAGCTCACCTGTTTATTGTGAGTGTTGTTTGATGCTTGTGAATACTAAGAAGATTAAAGGATTTTTTTTTTTATAATATTAATTCATACTATACAGAGATATTTCTTCAAATTTTCAGAAGTAGCTAAGTTTTCCTAGCTTATTGGGTAAGGTTGCCAAAAAGTTCAGACACCAAATACAGGATTTGACAAGTGACTGGCATCCAGTTTAAAGCTTCAGAATTTGCTAGTCTCCTGTTTTTTGTTTCTATAATGTCAAATAATATACACTGTGTCTTTTGTTAGTCAGCTTTGAAATAAAAATTATAAAAATTAAAAAAGAAAGAAAGAAAAAATTGTCAGGATTTTCATTCTTGCATATCTTTGAAATCATCTTTCCATGCAGAATGCTACTAGCATAGTTGATGCTTTTCTTTTGTTTGGAAAAATCAATTAAATATTTTTTTTCAATTTATGTTCAACGTGTAGACATTTTCAATTTGCACACTTTTTTTTAAAAATTCTCTCAAGCCCTAATGCTAGGTGTCTTTATTTTTCTCTCTACAAAAACTGTTCACTTCACTAAGACTTTGGGCCAAACAAAAATACCTGCTACTATAATTTAAGGCTCAAAAATCTCTGAAATTACTTTCTGATATGCTCAAGGATAATTCCACAGAACAGTTGCTTAAGCTTATGATACTCAAGTGCTGTGCTGACAAGCCACTAAATCTAGTCCCAATTTAGCAAAGAATTTCAGGAAGCCTGCATTTAAGCATGTGCCTAAATCTGGGCAATCTCTAGGCTTGGGTACTTACTTAAAGGTAAGTACATTTAAACACTGTTCTCTGCATTGTCAGCTATTGAACTAAATCAAAATGAAATATTTGTTTATTTTGGAGAACTGAACTTTTATTTCTTCAACTCTTTTAATTAATTAAAAAATATTTTTCTACCTTTGCACAAATTATGAGGTAGATATATATCAATTCAGTGCCTGCTTGATCGCTGTCACACGATCTAGACTTAGAAGGCTCAACTTATTCACTAACTCCCATTTTTCACTTGTTTTATTCACTTTTTTCCACCTTACTTACAGTAAGGTGAGTTTTTGTTGGAGCTATTAGTGATTAGTGATTTTTCTGTCCTCCTGTGCTACTTTTCTTCTAGATATCTTTGTCCCAAAAATTCACCACCGAATTGTCTGAAATTAAATTATTTTCTGCATGTAAAAATTCATCGTTTTCTTCAACCTGAATTCAAGCTGAATTAGTTTTGATAAGAATTTTAGAGCAATTCAGTTTGTCAGCCAGGTTTACAAGTTTGAAAATGAAATTATACTAGTTCTGCAACCATTACAATGAACTCTGGTTCCATCCTTTGGATTTTAAATTTTAAATCTAAAATAAAGTTCCCAGTACATTCCCATTACTTAAACTTATGGTAGTGCATTCATTGCCAAATGGGTTTTTTAAAATAAAAACTTAACAGTACTTGAGTATAATACTTTAAAAGGGACAATTTTTTAATGGTAGGAAGAGAGGCCTGTGATTTTTGTGTTATCATGTGCTTTTTTATCTAAAATTGGAAGTTAAAATCCCAAACAATTAACAAGGGTACTTAGGGAGAGCCAAGATGATCTTTAGTATCTTACTTTTCTGTAATATCTCAGCTCCTCACTCTAGCTGGTTTTGGAACTCAGGAGAAGTCAGGATCAAGCAATAGTTACATTTATCACACACCTTTTCAATAAACTCAAGAAGAAGCTCAAATCTCTTGAGCCTGAGCTAGCTCAGCTACAATTTTTCAAGAGAATGGTGTCTCTCTTCCATGCTGTATATTGCTGACAGCTTTGACTATTTATCACTAGTTCATTTAATATTTACTCATTCATTTTTTAGCAATCTGCAGACTTTTAAAAGGGCCTACATCCTCTGTTCTTTTATTTTCTCAATTCATTTGGACCAAGTAGAAAGGCATCAAGTGAGTGAGATGTCAGTTGAAATGAACAATGGTAAAAGCAAAAGAGCTTAATTTAGGAAAATTTTAAAACAATTTTTAAAAATTTACTTTTTTTTGACCTGGCATTGCATCTTTCAATTACCTTTTATGTATTTGTGTTGTCTGCCTTTTCTTTCCCTTTTGCTAATAAGTAAAATAGAAAACCAAAAACCAAGCAACAGACAAACAAACAAAACCCACTCCAAAACTTGATATTTTGTTAGAAATTACATTCCATTAATTAAATTGTAACATTTTAATTTTATTACTATAAGGAAATATTTAAAACTAGTCTCAAAACTTGAATTTATAATTAATGAAGACTACAGGATTCTTTTATCTCTTGACTTCCTAAAGTTTTAATTTTTCTCCAAAGTGGTTTCACTGCAGTCCAGTATTGATTCAGCTAGTATAATCTGATGAATAAGAGCATTATCTAGAAATTCATGTAATACAGAAAAGATTTCAGCTAAACAGACCAAATTTTTCTCTGGTTTAAGGGTGAGACTCCTGTTTAAACCAATTAAGTTGGATGCATGGTCAGGCAGGTTGGTTTTTCTATTGAATTCTCGTCTGCCACAGTATTTCCAATCTGATTTAGAAGTGTTTTGCAAACATGAACATACAGTCTAATTGAGAACCTTTCATTAAAAATGCCTGTCATTCCTAATCAAATTGGGCAACATTGCTGTTAAGAAAATTGCTTCTGCCCTCAGACAGCAATTCTCAAGACATTTTCTGTTTCTTATTAAAAATGTGTGACAGAATAAATATCACAAACATTCAAGTACACAAATATCTTTTGGAACTGAGAGATCCAATCAGATTATTCTTGCTCTGAAGACTCTTCCTGATTATGTCAAATACACATTGTTCACATGATCACAGCACAGACTAAAATTCACAAGGCAAATGAGTGTCTGACCTTAGTGATTCCTCAAATAGAAAGGAGAATGTAACTTCAGTGTAACAAAATGTTTTGGTTTGTGCTAAACAGTCTAAAATGGATTTCTGATTAATATTTTTTAATGTTTAGAATTATGAGATCTACCAAATAATTAAGATTGCCATGGGAAAGAATAAATTAATTGCAAAACTGTTAAAATAAGTAAACAAACGCTTTTCATCAACTTTTATAAATATTGCTGCAGAACTCATTGCACACCAGAGATGCATAAAGGTTATCTGGATACTTCCATGTCAAAAGATTAATATCTAACATCCAGTAATTTGTGTTAGAAATAAGTCATAAGATGATTTTGCCAACTATTTTCTGATTATTCAGACTCAAAAAGCCTGATGTCTGTGGCACATCTATTATTCAAAATTTGTACTAGCATGACAGAAGCAGGCAGGGTGAAATGTGTTATTCTAGTCACATATCAGTTCCCTAGCTGACAGTGAGAAGCCAGAAGATGTTGTGTAACAGGACTTACGAACATCATTTGCCAGATGTTATCTGATAGTTGAAGCTCAACAATGTTATCAAATCTGCTGGCTGCAGTATGTGGGTTAATAAAAGATTGTATGATACCACTTCTTGTTTTCTCTTCGTTTTGTTTTGTTTTGTTTGTTTCCCTCTCTTCCCTGTAACTAATTTAGCACCTCTTTGTGAAAATTAATGTTGAAAGAGAGTGCAGAAAACATTATTTAAAATATTTTGTTCTTTAATGCTGATTACTTTATGTGGATTAGACAGTTGGTTATTAACTGCTCCCAAATACAAAGTTCATACTGGAATTTATAGAATAAGTTTATAAGTGTTGAGGTTTTTTTTTCAGTTTAATAAAATGCATACAGGCTTAGTAGTTTAAAATCAGATTTGGGTAATTTTAATCTCTGTAACTCTATGTGATCTCACCATATGAATAATTTGCTGCATTCATATAGTTGTTTGTATTCCAGAATATTACTTATCAGTGATATTCCAGTATACATAGATTGTTTTACCAAGTGTTTTTAAATTAATTTTTTTGTTTTCTTCTTTTTTTCTATCACTAGAGCTTTAAATTATTCTTTCGGTTCAAGCTAGGAAAAATCCTGCTATTTGGCAGTCAAAAACTTGATCTGGTCAAACGAAATTTAATTATTGCCTTCCTGTTGGATAAGCAGCTAACCCATACTTAAAAATCCTGAGTACTGTGACTGACCATCATGTTTGACTTGCTGCTTCTGCTGCTGAAACTGGAAACTATCCTGATAGCTCATTACTTCTATTATAACCACATCAGTGGAAGACCTGGACAATCTTTAATTGTTACCCACTTTGCTGTTCTTTTCCCAGTCTCTTCATCCAGTTAATAGCAAAACTGGATATTGTATAAAGTAGACATAAGGACTTATGAGCACTGCATTTCTCATGTGTGATGCAATGAATCATCATTTTTTTTCTTGGCGAATGGGATGCAAAAGATCAGTTTCCATTTTCTGTATGAGGCTGAGACAGTCAATCAGTGTAGCACTCAACAAATCAGTTGCTAAGTTTAGGTCAGACTGTGGTCCTAAACCTTCTTCTGTTATAATTAATATTAAAATTGATATTAAAATTTAATTGCTGCTTCAGACCAGTGTTTGTTGAATAGAGGAGAAAACCTGTAAATATGTTAAACCCCAAGGAAACTATGTATTTTCTTAGTCTAAATTTTTAAGTTATTATACCATTATTAAAAATGTACTAAGCTGTACTGAATCTAAACACTGTTTAGACATAGCTGGATCTGAAGCTTCTGGGGTGATAAAAAGTCAGCTGTAATTTAGTTTTTATAGATGCAAATCTAAACCTACTAAAATAGATTACAGTTCTCCAGATATCCCCAGAGCCTTTTGTTTGCTGGTGTTCATGACAAACCAGCTTGAGAATAAGTTTGAAAATTTTCACTCTTATTTTGTTAATCACATCCATTTGGATCACTTAGTGCTGGCGTAATATCATTTAGGCCATGACAGTCCACTTTTAGCCTCCAGTCTCCATCAGGTTTTCACACTGGCCACATAAGATTGTTAAAAAGTGAGTCCTACTGATCACTCCTTGCCTCTCTAACTAATGGATCACCTTATAAATGGGGATCACAGAATCTCAGTTTGTGTGATGCTGTTGTTTGCACCACTGAAGGAGCAGTTGGCACCTGCTGGTCTTTGACTTTCAGCAAGCCCACTACAGAAGGGTCATCTGAAAAGCTAGGCAAATCAGACAGGTTTTCTATGTCCTCAGTCTCTATACCAAAGGCACACCAATACCTTTTTGGGTCCTTGAAATCCACTCCCTTGAGGTAGTCTATGCCAAGGATGCATCTGGGACAGTCTATAAGGTACATTTGCCACTTTTTTCCAGTGAGGCTCACATCGGCCTCCACAAGACTCAGTTCATGAGATCACTCCAGAAATAGTGACAGATTCTGTCCCTTTATGATTCAATGGCTTTAGTGTGCATTTTGCACCAGTGTTCACTAAGGCTTTATACTTTTGAGGTTCTAATGTGCCAGGCTATCAAATCTGCACAGTATAGTAAGTTCAGTTTTCCCTCTCCACCTCTTGGCTGGAGGCAGGGCACATCTGATTTTTAGCACATGCAACGCTGTCAGCAAATGGGTTACAGGAGCTTTCATTCCCAGTTCTCATACCTGATATACAGGCAGTCTGGAGTTCATATACTCTGACTGGAGAATCATTTGAGACTGTAGCTGCCATCCTCCTGTATGTGCTTTTCCTAACAGCTTTCATACTTGCGTCTGTAGATCAGCACTAAGTTTCTTTCTTGTCCTCTCTGTAATCACCCAGTAGAGAGGACAGTACTCTTTGTCCTGTATTCTGTTTCTCTTAATTTGGTCTCATATGAGGATGTCTCCTCCTAATGGCTGCAATACAGCCAGAATGGGGCTCAATTCTCTTAAGTCAATTCTATTCTCAATTCTGTTCAGTCTCTCAGTCAAGTTTTCTATGGTTGAGACCCAGGTCCGATGGGTATTAAAGAGCATCTCCATACTGCCATTCTTTACTGTCCACTTGATGCACATTTGGTACAAGTGTGTCATTGACCCCTATCATTGCTGACAGTGCATGGGAAAATGCTGATGGTACACTTTGCACAAACTTTTGCAGCACAGACTTAGGGCATGACATTTCATCAGGATCCACAAGTGCACCATCATCATAAATCACATCTCACACAGCTAACTCTCTCAAATACTTGATAGCTCATTTAAGCATGGAAGCTCTACTTGGGGGGCAGTTGAGAGCACCATCATAGGGATACCTGTCCCTTACGGTTGACAAGACTCTCCTTCATAGGCTTGTAGTTCTGGCTTTTTTTCCCAATTATCCTATCAGTACCTGCACCTATGGCCAGGGATACTGGCTGCCTGGCTTCTTTATAATCCAGACTCGTGGTATCTGCCTCATCATCCCATCACTGGACTAAACCATTGAGAAGTGGTTACCTTCATGATGGCCAAAGCCCTTTCTCAGAGTACACAAGTCCTTTATAGAGTAGGATTGAACAATTGGTCCTGGTTCTGAGTCCTCGTCCTCAGATGATTCTGCCAGTCCCTTATCTGTTTGAGAAGGACTGGTCTTATCATCCTTGTCACAAGCATTGATCATGGCCCTACACTAGTAAAAGCTTCAGAAACTTTATACAAGGATAAGGACTGGGAATGGACTTTGCTTTGCTCTTAGTCACAGGGATGACTAGTACCAGTGTGGATTGGGGGAGTGGCTGTAGTGGCTGTGGCAGTAGCAGCAGTAACAGCAGGGCTGGCCACCTGCATGGGAATGGCAACTGTTGTGTCTGTTGTGTCGGGTGCCTGCATGAAATTACTGCATGCCTGCAGTAATACTGATTGACTGTGTTGGAAATGGAGCAGTGTCTGTTGCAGGGGATGCAGAGGCCACAAGCAGCAGCAGTTCTCACTCTACGTTGGTATGCTCACTCTCAGAGTTGAGATAGTTGCCTTGAACATCCCCAATACATAAAAAAGCAGTAATAATATTCAGGGGACATTCAGAAAATTCCCTGATAACATACTGATATCTTGATTAAAATCTGGTGGACTCAGCTTGAGAGAAAACAGAGGGGCAACAGTATCCCAAGGTAAAATTCAAAGTGTAATTGCCAACAAAGTTCTCTATGTCTATGTGAAAAACCAGTGAAAAGTGTATAGCAATGTAAATCAGTATTAAATGCCCTATCACAATGACAACTCTTGAGCAGCTATTACAATTTATCAACGACAAAGCAACACTAAACCATCTAAAGAGCAACATATCATACACTCTGTATACCACAGGCATGTCAGCATGATGGGGATAGTCTGTTCAATTTCTAGCCCTTCAAGACTTCCAAAAGAAAACATCTGGTACTACCTCAATGGAGCCATCCATGTATCCTCCACTGGAGACACAATTCAAACTATTCAGGCAGTTAGAATTAGAGCTTGGCCCCACATTGGGTGCCAGTAAATCTGTCATAGTTTGATGCTGGGCTGAGAGTTAAATGAATGGCAGATACTCCCTATCAACCCCACTCCCTTCCCCTACAGCAAAAGGAGGGAGAATAAGGGAGAGAGACTTACAGGTTGGAAACTAAACTAGACAGCTTTAATTAAATAGCTGTAGTGAAAAGGAAAATAATTAAATATGTACAAATATATACAAAAAATATATCAAGTCCCCCCCCCAAGAATAATGCTCACATTATCACTGAGATTGCTGGGCAGGCTGTAGAAAAGTCCCAGACTTCAGACTGGGCTTCTGAAGTCACCAGCAGATGGTAGCTGGATGCAGGAACACACAGATTTAGGAATTCATGGATGAGGATCAAAGGCAGACAAAAAGACAGAGTCATCTCAGGACGCCAGCCATAGATGAAGAGCGATTGACCTTCGTGATCCCTTCAATTTATACCCAGTATGACAAATGTGGAATGAAATACTTCACTTGGTCAATTTTGGTCACCTGTCTGGTCTGCACCTCCCCCAAGGAGGGCTGTGCGTGTGACCCCTTTACTCCCTTTTGTTTCTGGAGTGTGAGATATTTTGCATAACCAAGCAGTGTTTCTTGATTTGACACACCATTCTCCAGCAGTAACTGGAGCCATTGAGCATTATCAGTCCTAGAAGCAGACACTGAAAAACCTGCCATTAATTTCAGCGAATGCAGCTAGTTAGAAGAGAATTAACTGAGAAGTAAAATTACTAGGAAGAATATTCATTCTGTCCTGGCTCAAAACAGGACATGTGGCCTAAACAATCTTAAATAAGACTGAGAATCCATTAGAAGGATCTTATTGTTTAAATAAAATATGAAATAGGCTAGAGACAAAGCTCTGATTTAGAATTTATCATGCTGATGATTTTTTCATGTGGTCAAATAGCAAAAGAACTCCTACTGATGAGTAAACTATATTAATTGATTCAAGTGGAAATCTTTGGGGGCTAGTGTTGGTATGAATTATGTTAATTTTAGTCAAATACATAGTAGAACATATAGCAGAGCTTTCCTCAGCAAAATAATAGAAGTCCCAGCTGACCCAGTGTCTGGTTTATACCTGGTTATTTCTACCTTATATCAGTATTAGCAATTAATCATGGTTTGGACTCTTCTTTGTCACTTTTAATTGCATAAAATTAGGAAAAAACCCCTATAACATCTATTTGAACAAAAGGGAATGTCAGTATCATGAAGTTGTAACTAACAGAAAGCAGGTGAGCTGTAAGGCCAAAAACCTAGCTGTAAATCCACACGTGACCAAAACTCGACCAAAATGTTTTCTTCCCATAATCTCAGGAGAAGTTGAACTTCATAGTATTGGAAAGAGTGGAAGGGTTATTGTTGCCTTTCATATATTATTTATATTCCTTAAATATCTGAGTGTTGTCTCATATAGTAAAATGTAAAATTCATAAGATTGTGGGTAATTTAAGTACAAACTTACAGTTTAAAACACAATTATCTTCTTTCTGACAACTGGGCTATAATAAAATTCTTCCTCAGAGAAAATTTCTACACTATGCTGTTAAAAAGATGAAGAAGCAAAAGAAAATGCAAGAATAGCTTCAAAGCAGTTTCTCTGTATGCTCTGTAGCTAAAGCTGATGAAAACCCATCATCTCATCCTGTGGATCGGAGCTTTATGCATTTGGGAAGAGTGCTGGGGTCAAGAGCTCAGTGTCCCCTGAAGGAATGTTTTCTAGGCAGGAAACCTAAAAAGCAGCAGAAAAAGAAAGAAAATTTTTCAGTCACTGAAAGCAGTTCTGCTATGGTTGTTGAAAGGACAGGACAGAAAAATTAATTTTCCCAACAGTTGTTTCTTGAACTTATGCCTTTCTCAGGTTGATATGCCTTTCTCAGCAATTCATCAAGCTGTGCAGCTTTGAGAGTTCCTTTTCTTCCTCACTCAAAGTGTAGATTTAAGCTCTATTGCATCATCTTCAGTGGGCACATATAGTCACAACTGCAGTCAACAGTTTGGCTTACAGAATGAATTTTCTTCTTTCATTTGCTTTGTTTCATTTGTTTTGTTCGTTTGTTGTTTTTTTTTTTCCTTTAGAGAAGTAGCATTCAGGCTCTATTAGGTGAGAAAACCTAGGATTCTGCCTTTGATGCTAAACATGAAACTAGAATTCATTCTTAAAATACTTCATGGCACTGGCTTTTGGAATCATGAGAAGGCTTTGTTACAGGGGAGCACTACAAGATAATTATCCAATAACTTTCAAAAATCTAACAGTTGTACACTATACTAACGAGTGATTTTTTTGTCTATGGCTGTTTTACTTGTTTCCATTCTAAGGATCATATTTTCAGAAGTATTTTGCCTGTTTCATCTCATTCAGGTATCTTATATAGCCAGAAGTTTAATCCATCAGTTGCTTTTGTAAATGCAATTTATTTCTCTTCCAGTGCTCTCTGACATGGCTATTCACTTTTTAAAAAGGCTACTTGGTGCTTTGCTGCACTGTAAGAGAAAAATACTTGGAGATAGTGAAAGAAATCTCTTGTTAAAGTGGACAGTGAACTATTTACACAAGGATATTAGAGGAGATATACGTTTCAGATGTCAGATGCAGTTATCTGCTAAATATTATTTTACTTCAACTACTGCATGCCACATTATTTTATTTTTTTTTCTAAGACAAATAGCAGTTCTAGTGTACTTTACTGTTATTCAGATCACCAAAAGCAAGACAAAGTAGCGTCTCCTTATAGAGCGATATACTCTAAAACAGGTTTTTGAACTTCTCCTGGCTTGTACACCTCACCAAAAATATTTACTTATAGAAATACTTTTCTGTTTTAGAATTGCCTTAGTGGTTCTCTGAGAAGATTTCTCTTTGTTTAAAATCTTTTTCCACTATTTTCACTGTATCATCAAATGCTAGAAGGCAACCACAGAAAATACTTCAGAATGAACCTACTGTTCTGTATTGAGTTCTTCAAGCTCTGGTTTTACACAGAACTGTATTTCACCCTTCAAGAAAGAAGGGCTCATTTAGATCCTCAGAACATTGTAAATTAACCTGACTTCATAAATTTGGAAACAAATAACTGGTGGCTAACAGATTAGTGCAGTTCTCTTTACCTTTCCATTAGCATTTAAGAGTCAAAATCACAGCCCATCCACTCCACTTTTTACTGTTTAAGGAAACCTACATATTATCACTGCTTTCTCCTTAGGCCCCTCTAAAGTTTCTCATTCTGCCTGCTTGCCAGTATCTCTTATTAAGATTTGCACAGGTTTTTACATCTCATGAGAAGTTTAAAATGAGACACTGTGCTTCACAGAGACTTTACAGAATAGCTTAATTAAACTAAGTATTTCACAAATACTATTATTTGTGGAATAAGTTGTAATATATATATGGGCAGGCCAGATTGATGGGCTGAGGCCTATTGTATGAGATTCAACAAGGCCAAGCATCAGATCCTGCACTTGGGTCACAACAACCCTATGCAGTGCCACAGGCTTGGGAAGATTGGCTGGAAAGCTTCCCACAGGTGGGTTCTGACTGACAGCTGGCTGAATATGAGTCAGAAATGTGTCCAGCTAGCCAAGAAGGCCAACAGCATCCTGGCTTGTATCAGAAAGAGTATGACCAGCAAGTGTAGGAAAGTGACTGTCCCCCACAAATACTGTGTTCAGTTTTGTGATACTCACTAGAAGGACATAGAGGTGCTGGGGTTTGTCCAAAGAAGATCAACCAAGACGGTGAGGGTCTAGAGAGCAAGTCTCATGAGGAGCAGACAAGGGGACTGAAATTGTTTTCTTGTAGTAAAGAAGGCTGAGGGGACACCTAACCACTCTCTACAAACTACCTGAAGGGAGGCTGTAGCAGTGTGGGTGTCTTACCCAAGTAAAAAAGTATAGGACAAGATGAAATAGCCTCAAGTACAACAGAGGAGGTTTAGATTGGATATGAGGAAAAATTTCTTCAGTGAAAAGATTTTCAGAAACTGGAATAGGCTGCCCAAGGAAGTGGTTGAGTCACCATCTCTGGAGGTGTATGATGTGTAGGTGTGGTGCTTAAGGACATGGTTTAGTGGTAGACTTGGCACAGCTAGGTTAATGGTTGGACTCTGTGATGTTAAAGGTCTTTTCCAAACTAAATGATTCTATAATTCTCTGACCTGGCAATATGTGCTTGCAGCCCAGAAAGCCAACAGTACCCTGGGCTGCATCAAAGAAAGTGTCCAGCTCTACTCATCTTTTTGCAAGGGCATGGAGTGATAGGATGAGGGGTAATGGCTTTAAAGTGAAAGAGGGTAGATTTAGGTTAGAGGTTGGGAAGAAATTTTTCAGTGTGAGGGCTGTGAGACACACAAGTTGCCCAAAGAAATTGTGGTTAACTCTTCCCTGAAAGTATTCAAGGCCAGGTTGGATGGGGCTTTGAGCAGTCTGGTCCAGTGGGAGGTGTTCCTGGCCTTGGAAGGTGGATTGGAGATAGATAATCTTTAAGGTCCCTTCCAACCCAAGGCCATTTTAGGATTTTAAAGAATCACCAAAGGACATATTTGAGTTAGCTTTATTAGGCTGGGTTTTATTTGTTTTAAAAGAGATATTCAGTGCTGCAGGAAAGAGTCACAGAACTTCTTTTGGCTGCAAGGTCTTTTACTTGCATAACCTTTCCACTTTTTCCCATTTCTTATGAAAATTCTTCATTTCCTCTTTAGTTACTTCATTCCCACACCAAGGATATCCCCATTAAAAAATGTGCAGGTATTTCACTACTCTCAATGCCTATTGCCTCTTATTTTTCTCCCTCATTATACATGATCAGTCTTATTTTACACAGCAAATTTTTCTTGCCTTCTGGGATTTTCCTAATGAGAATGTTTTTCATCAGGCCTATCTATTTATTGAAAGATCTAGCCATTCAGTGTTTAGATATCATTAAAAGGGTTCTGACTCATCTAGAGTGATAATAACAATTTGATTCAATTACATACAGAAGAGCTGCTGAACTGTAATCTGTTTAATGGTAAAATACTTAAAAAAGCAAACTACTTGAAAAGCAAACATTTGCTGGGTAAATACGCTTAAACATGGTTGAATTTTCAGAATATCTCATAATAACTTACAGTTTTTTTAAAAATTATTGGTATACTATTAATTTTTAATGAGGTGTATCACCTCAGGTGTCACACAGTTTGTTTCACTGTCATGCTTGAGTTGTTGAAATGTTGCAGAAAGTTCATTTTTCAGAATAGAGCAGGACCTACCATATTTCTAGAATTTTAATAGATTGTGCAGTTTTATGTGATTTTATTCTAACAGAATTGTTAACAAATCACCAAATCACAGAATTGCTCTGGTTGGAAAAGACCTTTAAAATCACTGAGTAGCCTAACTCTACTGAATCCATTGCTAAACTGTACTTCTAAGCACCAATCTACATGTCTTTTAAACACCTACAGGGATGGTGATTTGACCACCATCCTGGGCAGAATATTCCAGTATTTGATTACCCTTTCAGTGAAGAAGTTTCTTCTACTATCCAATATAAACCTCCCCTGGTGCAACTTGAAATCATTTCCTCTTGTACTCTTGTTACTAAATGAGAATATACTTCCAGAATTATTTTGTGGGACGAGTTGCATGGTCTAGGTTACACTTCAAGCTCTGTTCTTGCTACTAGTGCTCCTTTATAGGGAAACTTCTACATATGGGAGAGGCCCCTGTCAGGACCTTTTTCTCCTTCTTTCCTCTTCTGTATTTGATGATGTGGCTGAATATTTTCAGTAATACAGAGTGTTTCTTGCAGATTTACAAAGAGGAAAAAAATGTAATTGTAATTAGGCACTGTTTGGATGCTAATTTGAACCAGTAGTCAAAGTAGATTTCCTTTAAGTATCTGTCTTTGAATACTAGATATCGATATCAGAGTACACTAACAGAATTATTTAGTTACATTTATTGTTGTTGGTTAACGAATCTATCAACTTATTTATAAAACTGTTTAACAATGAATACTAATTGTGCACAAATATAATTATCTGCAGTGCCTTAAGTTCATGAGTATTTACTCATGATTTATATTGTGCAACATAGTAAGAGAACTGGGAAGAACAGAGTCAGCCTGGTTACAGAGGGACAGTTTAGAACTCCAGATTTTAGAACTCCAGTTTAAAGTCAATACATTCTCACTGTTCAGGTTAAAATGGCTGATTTTGCATATACAGCACTAGACTTTTTCAAGGTATTATTTTTTTATGATTTTCACTGTTTTGACTTCATTAAGAAAAGAGAGGAACAGTAGTTTTGGTGGTGTGTTGTTTACTTTTTACTTTGACAAACTTCCTAATTCCAAACGTCCTCTTAATTTTTTTATTTATAGCTTTTCTACACTGACACAGTCCTTAAGCAATAGGATTGATTCCATACATAGAGTACATGGCTCAAACTCTACCTTGGTTTTCCTCTCATGCAAACACTTTGAGGCCTGGGAAGCATGTATGTAGCTCAGGAGAAGCTTAAAGCAAAGTGGCAAAGTATTCGTATTTAAGTGTTTATCATTGATTTCAAAAGATCATATTCTATCAACTTCCTAAAAAAGAAGTAAGGCTCAGTGGATTTCTTCCTTGTTTTGCTTTGATTTTTTGTTTTTTTTCTCTTGTTGTTTTTCATTTGTTTGTTGGTTTCCTTGTTTTGTTTGGGTTTGGTTTTTTTGGGTTTTTTCTTTGTTTTTGTTTTTTGTTTTTTTCTCTTGAGATGAAAAAAATAGTGCAGAGTATTCATTATATGTAGAAAAGCAGTGGAAGTGATAAAATTCACCCAGACAAGACCAGACTATTCTGGAGAGGTTATCTCTTGAAATACTCTTGCCTCTTTCATATTTCTGGTTTTGGAAATTATCTTCAAACTGAACCATATTCTGTGAAATTATGATGTGTCTGTAGATAGCCACCTGTTGAAGCACAGGTCTTAGACCAATGTCATTTCATCCATTTCATCCATCCTGACTATAAAAGTATGATACAAACCATCTATGACAGTTAACATAATAATGCTTTTCTAATAAAACTGCACATCTATTAGACTGATTACCTTGCTTGAACAATGAATTCCATGGTAAATTCTTGTGGTACTTATTCTGAAAAGATCAAATGGATGCCCTGACAAAGAAAGGGTCTCCTCTTTGTCAGTAGGGATGGAAGACTACTCATAAACACAGAATGAAGTTAGATTTCTGTGGTTGAGTGTTATCATCAAAATGCAAAATAAGCAAAGGGATTCTGAATGGATCTGTGATTATGTGCTCTTTCATTAGATTAATGTATTAAAATGCCATGTGGTTAGCTGTGTGATGATCATGCTTGCTAGTGTATGCAGAAATATTTTTTAACTCACTGCTGAAAGAGAGAAGTAGAATTTAATTAAAAAAATTGATGTGATAGTATCAATAATTTCTGTATTAATAGTTAGTGTGTTGCCATGTTGAGACATTTCTCATTTCCAAGAAATATCTGTTAATTTATATAACTGGAGTGTGTCAAATTTTAGCACATTGTCATTGCACTCAAGATTTTGAATGGAACTAATTTTTTTCTTTCTCAATTTTTAAGATCCAGATTTTAAGGACCTCGGAGTTTTGAAACCATTGCCAGGTTAGTATGTTTGTTGGTTGGTTGGTTGATTTGCTGTTTTTTGTTTGTTTTTTTTAATTTGGAGGCCTTTGCACTCTGCTGTAGAAAATATTTTTGTTTGCTGTTCAGGTTTCATTTTTTCTGGTATTTTGTCATTCAGTTTGTGAGTTTGAGATGGGAGGACCTGAAGGAATTGTGGAATCTGTACAAATTGTCAAAGAAGGAAAAGCTTCTGAAACTGAAGCAGTAGACTGTAAATGGTACATCCGAGCACCACCCCGGTCCAAGGTCAGTCCTTCATCCACTTGCTGATTTGCCATTAATTTAAGAAATTAACTTTTCTAATATGTAGTTCATGTCTTAGTACAGTCAGATCTTGTCTGATAACTTTCCAGCCTAAACTATTTTTTTCCTACTGCCATGGAAGGGTAATTTGTCACCTCAGCCAAAATAACCTTCTTTATTTATCAATAGTGATGTCAGCAGAATTAATGTGCTTTTTGTGTCAAATATAATTTTGTTAAAATAATCTGTAATTTTTCTCAGATTTTTAAAGACTCAATGTGTACTCTTAAGTGAGAGGTAATATTTTCATCGTAATTTCAGCAATATTCCAAGTATCTAATATAGAGATTACTAGAGGAACACTGCTGGCTCCCTAAGGTCATCAACGTTTCTCATCTGAAAACTAAAAATGAAGTCAAAGTAAACTCACATTCCTCTGTGAGACCTTTGGTTTAGAGCCACAGACAAAAAGAGATAGTGTTCTCATTTCTCTCCAACCACTGTCAGCAAGCCATGCCTTTATAACAAACAGAAGAGGGCTGTAATGAACTTAACAATTCTTTCCTTGGATTCTGTTTGAGTTCATCTTTTATCTATGTTATTATATAGCTCAATTTTTTGTTTTTTCACTACCTTCCTTGTCTCCTCTCTTTGCAACTGGAACAGCTTTGTGCTTCCCACCTACTGTCATTCAACATCACATTATATTTTTTTCTGTCTTTTACTGAACAAGAAAAGTTTTATAAGGTAGAACTTATATATCCACTAATCTCTGCCATCTTTAAACAGATAAAGCTTTTTTGTGTAATCTTAGAACAGACTGTACTGTATGTATCTAACTGTTCCAACATTTGGTATTGAATAAGCAGGAGGAAGGATTTCCAGAGAGAAACTCATTAGAATCAGCATTTCTCTATGTGAAAGTTTAGGAGAGGAGCTGAATAGTTGGCTCATAAAGACTACAGATAAATTATTTCTGGAATATACTTTAATGTCTTTAATTTTTTTGATAAATTCAGTATTCATAGAGGCTTTCAATTAAGTAGATGACCTTCCTACTTTGTTACAATAAATAGCTATAGATGTGAAATGAGTTGACTGATGAATGATTATTGTATATTTTATGTAGTTAGGTTTCAGGAGAAAGAAATCAGATAAGCACATAATTAGAATTATGCACATTAGAATCTGCACAACTTAACAAACTAATACAAATTTTCTATAATTTTCTTAAAATCTTAATTTCAGTGTATAATTTGTTGGTCAGAAAATGTTGTTGTGATTCTTACTTGATCCAACTGAAGTTCTGTAGGATTCAAAGTACTGCTAGAAATCTCATATTTACTTATCTGTAGGATTTATCCACACCAGTCATAATGTAGAACTGCAAATTATTTAACTAGAATGCAAAACTACTGCTGTTACTAGAGGGTTGTGAAATGAAATTTGTAATTCTCTATGAAATTCTATCCCTGTATTTAGTTTCATTGCCTTACAAAAAGTGTTGACTAGCAGAAGAACTTCTGGAAGGGAGAACAATGAGAGAGTTCTAGCAAATTTGAGGAAAGACTGGAAGTTGTTTGATGTCATCTAGAAGATTTTGTTAAGCACCATGATATCAGATAATAAAAGGCTTTTACAAAGAGGCATAAATGCTCTGATGTCCATGTCCACAGGATAAGATATAGTCCAGCACTCCAAAAGAAAGATACAGGTTAGATATTAGGGAAGAAAATCTCAAACAGCAGGGAAGGGATTATGAATGACTGGTTAAGCAAGTTTGTTCAGCCAGCATTACTAGTGATCTTAAAAGTGCAGGTTATGTAAAAACCCTGGAAAAATTAGAAATAATACTTGTCCTACCTTTAGGCAGAGGGGTGGACTGGGTAATCTCTTGACAAATCCTGCTGCTCCCATCTCACTGAATTCAATGAGCAGAGATACAGGCACTGTAAAAGCATACAAATCAGTATTTCCTAACATGTAAAGCTGAAAATATTTTGAAAAAGCTAGAGGAAAAAAAATTAAAATCAAGCCTAAATTCATCTAAGAAGGATAACTCCAGCTTAGCACTTGAACAAATTTAGTGTGGTTTTCACATATATGTATACACACACACACACAAATACAGGCATATGAATATGTGTATGTTCATATACACATATGGTTATGGTATTTCCATATGAGAAAAAACTGAAATTTGTTCATATATTAAGGAGACAGTGGGTAAAGTTTTTAAAAAAATCTAGTAGATGTAGATTTATGGTAAGATCCTTTATGGGCTTGATTCTACTGGACTGGATTCTATTATCCATATTTTACAGTTAGCTTCCTTTGTGCTTATCTAACCTTGAACTAGTGACATACTTAGTACAATACTTAAGTGACATCACTCTAATTTATGGCAGCTTGAAGCTATGAAGACAACCTCTCCTGCTATGAACAGCAAGAACTCAGCAGATGTCTTTAAAGCCACATGTTCCTCTATTCTGAGCTGCACAGTTTGTTATGGGAACTATGCCTAAAAGGCCAGAGTTTCTCAGACAGACTTTGGGTTGGATCTTACCATCTTTAGTGTTTTAATTAAACTGTGCCAGAATGTGGGCTGGTTGCAATTTTGTTTGGCTTAAGCTCATCCAATCTAAACTGTCTGCAGAAACAAGATGTAAGTCCTTTCCTTGGGCATTGTGATCAGTCAGAGAGTATGAATGTGAGAATTCTAGGCCTGAGCTTCAAACTCACAGTCTGGGTATAACCTTGCAGTTATCCTCAGCAAACTGGAATAGGACAGAGAACAGCAAATTTCTTGCACTCATTTAAAACAGAGCCATCGCTGATTACCTTAGAGAACTTAAAGTAAAATGCTGAAATCACATGCAAAGCTGGAAGTGAAGAAGACAGCAAAAGACATTTTAAACATGAGGTCAATCTATATGCAGATCTGGAATATTTCACGGTGACTGCTTGCAAATTTTGTGCTTCTTGCAATCATTCAAAGTCAGTTCCTGCTGAGTAAGATAGCTATGGATCTGGAGTTCAAAATCGGTGAAGCTTCTTCACTTCTTACAGAAAAAAATTCAGTCAGTAGAAAACAAGTTTGGAAAATGAAGAAGAGAGCTGCTGGAAAAAAGTGCCAATCTATCCAAAACAGTAAAGAGCTGGAGGAATCTCCCCATCCCAAAATTCTTCACTGTAGGGCAAATACTATAGGAGGAAGTGGATAAACTTTTTATACTTGAATTTGAAAAATTTCAGATACCACTGGCTACAGTAGAATCCTCTATTTAAAAATAGCAAATAAGAAAACTAAAAGAAAGATAGCATTTCCTTTCTTACATTCAGGATAAAAAGAGGATAGTATTGACAACTAAGTATTTTTTCTATTTTGGATGTCTCAGCAGTTTGACCAGCTCCCTCCCCAGGTCACAGAACATGTTTGTGCCCAGGTAGCACTCCCTTTGGTGAGCAACTTTCCCAGGTAAGGGAAAGTTAAAAAGGTACCATTGTATTGTGCATGTTCCTTGAGAAGTTTTATAGGCAAAAGACAGAATTTGATGGTGAAAGAACAAAAAATGTTTAGATTTTTGGGAAAAACAAACAAACACCAATAATAAGTGCTTATAATCAGTAGCTCTGGTCAGAGTAGCAAAGATCATCAAAACTACTGGCAGAAAAGCAATAATTTGACTTGGCCCAGTGGAAACTATCTATACAGGGGGAATAAGGAAGGAGTATGTTTTTACTGAGCAAATAGTCTAGACACACCCCAAGAAATAAAGTGAAGTAAGATAGCTAGGCAAAAGTGATGCCTAATTCTCCCAACCCACCTGAGCAAGCTATTGGGCAAAGAAGGTATCTTTACAGGTTTTAGGATGTGAGACTTAGTAAAAAGCTTAAGAAACTGAAAGAATGAATCAAGAATTATCTAATTTTGTTAAGAATGGCAGTGTCCTTAAACCTTAGCTGTCCAGGAGCAATGTCATTTGCAGCAAGCATGGCTGTAGGGGAGGGGAGCAGTGGGAGGGGGATGCACAGCACACGGCCAGGAGCCAGGGTGAGGGTGGCCCCAGGGCCAGAACATGACTGACAAGGAGGATAAGGCAGGCCCAGTCAGAGTGGCTGGGTTCCAGTGGTGACTTACCTGTGGCAATGGGGCCAACCATGTCCTGAGCTGGGGCAGCAAATCAATGAGATAAGGCCAAGGTGGTGAGAGCAAGGGTCAGACGTGGGCCAAAAGCTAAAGTGTCATGGAGACACTTGCATAGTTACAAAGCATAGGTACTGTCAGATTGAACATAGTCTGGAGAGAAAATGGGCTGTTGCACACCCTTTTCCTAGACATTTAGGCCAAAACATGTGGTCTTAAAAACTAATCTAACTAAAAGAAAACATTTTCCCTTTTCACATGTGAAGTGGAAATGTCTTCTCAGATGAGTACTGCAAGAAAAATTGTTGAAGCTGTCACCACTGTCAGATTAGCCAGTCTAGATCCCTAGAATCCCTAGATTATGGAGGCTTCTTAATGTAGAAGAGAAGCTTTAAGTAGTATTTTAAAATTTAATAGGAGGTATTTGAATGGTGATTTCAGGAATGACACAGAAAAATGAAATTGAGAAAATAAAAAGCCTCATATCCTGAGACACTGTTACAGGCTTCAGATGAATCCCATCTCTGAAGAAGCTCAGAAACTTGTTAATATGCAGTTAGTGCAAATAATATTAGGAATTAAAAACAAAAACCAAAAACATTTATATGGCAACCCTAGTGTACAAATTCTGCGTAAACAATTAGAAAATATTGTTTGCCTTTGTGAAACTATTAAAATTACTTTGAAACAGTTTTGTGGGTGAGGATGGTAAGGTGTAGAATTGTGCGCTTAGAATCTCTTCTATCAGGTGCAGTAATACACAAGCCAAAGTATCAGTGACAAAAAAGACAACAAAAAATCAGGCAAGCAAATAAACAAACAACCAAATCCCAAACAAACCAAAAAAAATATCAAAGCAAACCAAACCCACAACATTTTTATATTAGCAGGAATCTGCCCCATTCAGGTTATAGACTATAACTAACCTCAGCATCCTCAAACCAAATAATTGCTAGGAAATGCAGTTTAAAAATCTACTGATGAAAGCAATAGAGCATCTACCAAAGGGAACAGAATCACAGTGTGATCTATGGTTTTCAGCATCAAAAAGCAGAAGAGCACCAAGGTGCTGTAAAGGTTGTCTCCTGTGAGTTTTGTGCCACTTTATGAGAGAAAAACTAGGATGGCTTGACAGAATAAATGTCAGTAACTGGGGACTGACAGAAATCTGAAGAAACAAACAGGACAAAGCAAAGAAATCCAAAGATCTTCTGTCCACAAAGAGTATTTTGATGTCTGAGCCTGGCTGTGAATCACAGGATGTTGGAAGAAATACCACATAAGGTTGTTACCTTCAAGAGACAGAACTCTCCAAACCCCAGCAGGGAGGAAAAGATGAGGTATGAAGTTCTCTGTTTGCACAGCATGGTCCCATACTGGTAACACCAGGCCCAAAAATATAAAAAAAACCTCAAACAAAAACGTGAACAGATCATGTACTGTTAACTCTTTTGGGCTTAAGTAATGCTGATTTTCAAAAAGCATGCTTAGCATCTGAGCAACAGGGCATGCTATTTTAGAAGGCAAATTTAGCATCTTTAGTAATATGCTTTTTAGGTTGTTACTCTTGCTATCTTTTTGCCTTGATGATTAATTAGCAGTGCACATTTTAAAAAGAAAAGGGGCTTCCCAAACTTAAGTACTGGAGATGTCATCTTGAAAATAATCTGTTAATTGCATAGAGCTTCATAAAACTCAGAACAAAGCAAACACTGTAATGACTCCCTGTGCAACAAGAAGGACATAGGGCCATTTAACCCAGGCCTGTGCTTATAAGAGAACTGAATGAACCTAGAAGCTGAATATGCAAAATCTTGACTTCAGGCCCTGATGAAGAGGAGATGTTGATCTTACATCTATATTACTTTTGACATTTGAACAATGGCTTGTTTGATGGTTTGGTTTGATTTGTGATGATGCGTTATAAAGGATTAAATGTCTGTGAACATATATTAAGTTTGATATGCTGGGATATGGTCTGAAGCCTTTCCTGACTGAACTGATCAGTCATGTTGTCAGCCTTAACCTTCAGTGATTGATTAAAAAGCAGAACTCATTGAAAGTCATTTACTATGAAGAGATTATAATCTGACCATTTTACTTAAGTAAAAATATTCATAGTTTACAACAATTCTTTTTTTTTTTTTTTCTCTAATATATGCAGAGATTTCTGTTGGTGTCAAATTTAAATTTAAAAAGGTAAAACTTATTCAGCATTTGCATTTTTCATTATTATGATGACAATACAAAATTTAAAGGTGACAATTTTTAAAAATATAATGTGTCTGAGTGTAAATTATATATGCCACAGTTACAGTGAGGCTTTATCAGTTTTGCTGCTAATGGTGCTGACATTTGCAGTGACATCTTGAAGCTCAGTAAAAGCTAATACTTGTGCACTAACAGATTGTTCTTCTAAGTAATGTGGGACTGTTGATTTGAGGAAAGTGTCTTATTAAAATTTTACAACATAAATGTGAACACAGAGATAGGGCAGTTACTCTGCTTCTTTCAAATAGTATGTTCTCCTCAACAAGAATGTTTCAATTATGCTAATGTAATGTGTCATTATGTATGGAAATGTTGTCATTCTAAAAGCTCCCATTGGCATAAATGAAAAAAGGAAAAAGGCTCTGTGGAGGCAGATTGTGGCATTTGAGTTTGTCACCTCTTATTTGTTAGATGGTTGGTTGTTTTTTTTCTTGGAGGGAGTAAAGTTTCTTATACACTGCAGATAGAATAAATTATGAAGGGTTCAGTAAATGAAATAACCAAAAATACTGATATTTTTTCTCTCACTTTCTCCTTAATTTCTTTAAGACAGATCCACATGCCAGTGAAAGTAATAAGAATATTGCTCCTGATTTCAGAAAACTATGTACCAGGAATATTTTACATTAGATAAGTTTGTCATATAATCAGTTTTATTCTTTCCCTGGGGAACTCAATTTCTTAGTAATTTTCTTTTGCCACTGTAGGTCCTATAGAAACAAGAGCATGTATACAAGAATAAAGCCATAAGGACTGGCAGAGGTGTGCAGATGCAATTAAATTATTCCAGGTGTTTAAAATGAAATATGATCCAATATCAGGTTGTCAGTTTTTCTGTCTAATTGCTTTTAAGTTTTAAAAAACACACTGCAGTCTTAATCCATAGGTCTGATCCAGATAAACTTTTAATCTTTAACCTTCTAATCTTTGGTTAAAGTCTTAATATTTTTATATAAAGCTATGGGAACAGTCATTGCCAAAGAAGACTGTGAAAATGAAACTTTGACTCAGAATATCAGGAATTTATTTTCTTTGATTTATAGAACTTCATTCCATTGGACTAAGTGCCATATTTCTTTAAAAGGATAGACATGGATTTTAAAGCCAAATATTTATCTTCAGTATTTTCAGTACCTTTCAAGTCTGTGTACGTCATGACAATAACTGAACTCATCACAAAGAGAAATGAACAGGTTTGACTGACAGCAGAATTCATGTTTGGGAAGAACTGAAAGTGTTGGCTTCTTCACTGAAAGGCTTAAAATGAAATGCTAGTTTATTGTTCTCCTGATTCCTTCTCAACACTTATAAATGATAGCCTAAGAAATATTTTACTATTTTATAAGGCTATCATGCCATTGGAAACTAGAGAATGTCAATGATAAGCCAGAAATAAGACCTTGGCTGTGCTGTTGTATGAGAAATCTTCTTTGAACGGATCAAGAATAATTGATGGATGCTTACAAGCTGAATGCTTACAAGAAATTTTTTGGAAGACTGAAAACTGATATAAATTATTACCTCTCAATACTGAAACTGAATGCCCTATACAAGATACATATGTGCTTGTATATGTGTATAAGCACATACATATCTACATGTAAATATATACATGCATATAAATATATATATGCTTATAGATATATAAGCACAGGACAGAAATAAAAATAAATCAAGCCAGTGTAAAAGGTCCTTCTCCCATAAAGCAAAGTATAGTTTTACTATTGTTCTGCAGTCAAACAAGGTATTTTTTTCTGGAGTAAGGTAAGAGTTTTCCTGAAAAATATACTATAACAAAAATATGATTTATTACACCTGTGTGGTTTGTCGTATCTATGCATGCTATGTTAGAACATATTATGTGGTATAAATATGACAGGTATATATGGCATAAAGATCATTGTTCATTACAGTAAGGTGTTGAAAGCCTTCTGTGCATTCCTGTGAGACATTTACCTGACATGCCTTCCTTCTTGGAAAGCAGTCATGTGTATACAACATTGCATGTAGTCAGCTGCAGAAGGTTTTTATTTCATTACCTGTGACAAAACTGGCAAGCACTGAAGCACCTATCTGAAGCTGGCAGCTTCTGCTAGTGGAGGAAAGAAAAGCAAGATTCACAATTAAGTCCCCATTGTAAGGGAAATATTTATTAGAGATGGACTATGGGCTATGTAAGCAGCTTTAAAGGAGAGGCTAAATAGTGGCAGTGCTTAATAGCCCATATTTCTCAAGCCAAAAGAGCTTTGTTTTATTAATGGGGTGGTGAGTCCTGTTTCTACTAGAACGTGCTGTTTGTGTATGCAAAATCAGAGAAGCTGTTAAAGTAATTGATTTGTACATGTAAAAAGCTACCTGAAATTAATAAGATTTTTTTGTAAAGAAGTTTATCTAATGTTTAATACAATGGAGTTTCTTTTTGGTTATTTTTTTCAAGTGAAGATGCTGATAAATTTCAGCTGCATGCAGAATGTGTTTTCTGGCTTTTTATACTATTTATGCTCTACTTTGTCTTTCCGTAGCATTCTCCTGAAGTCTCCTAGATATGCTTGGCAGTTTGATTATGTATCATATGTTTACTGAAAATATTACTTAGCTTCTATGTTACTGGATATTACATGTTGCTTGTATTAAAAATGAGTGATTTCCCTTATTAAAGTCCATATAGAACTGAATATCTAATAATAGCATTTTCTCATCACCCCTGTTTCTTTTTGGGTAGCTTTAAAGAGTTTTCTGCAAAGGGCAAGACATCTATTACATTTATGTAAAATTTATCTTTCATGCAAGAGACATTTCCTAAAAAACTTTCTAGGTTTCTAGCGGTTCCCATGAGATATGCTTGATTTAAAGCCTTTTAAATTATGAAGATATATACCATAAGGCTTTGTTTAGAAAAGTTGAGCTGGTGGCCAAATTGCTTGAGGAAATTACAAGATTAATGATTGACTTCTGCCTGGCTCCCCAGTTCACACTTCCTGAATCACCGTGGCTGAGACATATCACAAAAACGACACATACTGACTCTGGGGAGGGAGCAGCAATTATTTGCCTTATTATTTTCCATGTCAGGAAAGTAATAGAGCAATATTGTACCAGCCAGCAAAAGATGAAATTTCTATTTTATCTCTAGCTTAACTTGAAGTACAGTTGTACATGCTTCTTAAAGACAGGCATATATTTAGAAATTGGGACCTTACTGCAAAGGACAAAAATATCTAGATACTCCACTGGGTTGAACTTTGAAGTAAGACAGAATACCAGGAAGTATAAACAGTGCTCAGTTTCTGTACCAATGCCCTTTCAAGCGAGTCAGCTGTGATCACCAGCTTCAGAAAAATTCTTTTCATGGTGATGTTTTGTAGTCTTTCTCCCACAAGGTAGAGCAAAGGTGTTCAGTGTTTGTTTAGTCAGTCTCAAATATCTGCACACATTGCCCTTGTTATTTTTTTTTGTTTCATAGATCTATTTGCGATTCTTGGACTATGAGATGCAGAATTCCAATGAATGCAAAAGGAATTTTGTAGCTGTCTATGATGGAAGCAGCTCCGTGGAGGATTTGAAAGCAAAGTTCTGCAGCACTGTTGCTAATGATGTGATGCTGCGGACTGGGCTCGGTGTGATCCGCATGTGGGCAGATGAAGGGAGTCGAAACAGCCGATTCCAGATGCTCTTCACATCTTTCCAAGAACGTAAGACCCTATTCAGTGCATCAGTCTTTTAGTTTGTTGAATGCTATAAATCCCAGATTTTTTAACGTTTGTTTCATGCTGAGTAGTCACTGAAGAATGTTCCCAAACAAAATATATAAATATTCAGAACAGTGTTTATTCCAAGTAGGCACGGTGGATAGAGTACAGGATTCAGAGACAGGAAAACAGGTATGAGTAGTCATGACCTGTCCACCTGTATGATCGTGACTTTTATCTTACCAAGCTTCTGTACCACTGTGTCTCAGTTTTCCCTTATACAACAGGGAAAATAGTACAGCTCTGGAGGTTTTATTAACCCTGATCCTTTTCTATGAATTTGATTTTTTAGATCTCATTATGACAAGCATTTGAAAAATACCATATTACTACTTTATCACAGGTGATGAGTGTGCTTGTGCATACTCCAGACTGCATATAGCAGTAAACATGTATGTTGTATATTGTTAAGCAAAGTAATCAGTTATTTTCTGTAGTAACAGAAGTTTGGTAAAAGCTTTACATGAGTTTTGTTTAACAGTCTTCCTGTGCACCCCATCTGCATTCATATGTTTATATGATTTCTGGACTAAGATAGTAAGGAAAACCCTTTGAAAGAAACAAAAGGTAGTTCTGCACAGTTAAAAAAAACAAAACCAAAAAACGACAAGCCACACAAAAAACCTCAAAAAACTCAGTGATCCCATTCACTGAAAATTATTGACTCAGGTAACCTGTGAAGGATATCAATTGTTTTCTTTGAGAGAAGTAATGTGGTTCTGGTCCCTTGAGGAGGGAGTACACATATTTTCACATGCTGATACATGTTCAGTTTTAATGTATTTTTTTGTTAGTGCATCACATTTCTGACAGGAAGATTTCTGTTTCTGTCAGTGGTTGGAATAAGGTGCAATCCTACTAAGCGCATTCTTCATCTGTATTCTCTGTGTGTGCACCCTTCAATGAGGCAATGAGACTGTTGAGAACAGCCTCTGTAATTCCTTAATTATGGCTCTGATTAAAAATTTCTGACAGTCTACATGCCTGAAATGGCATATGCCACTGTACTTTCACACTGAAGCCTTAAGGTGGATTATATTTTTCTTATCTGTAAATCTGGCCAGGGTCTAAAAGATACTAAGAAACCTCAGTTGAGATGATACTGCCCTTTTCTCTTTTTTGCATCTGGAGATGCTTTGAATATTCAAGATCTGATTCATTTTTTTCACAAGACATCCTGATCTGTTACCTTAGAAACTACTGCATAGACACTGGAGGTTCACAGCATATAAGAGCTGGAAGGTGAAGCACTATGATGACTTAACTTGAAATGAAGGTTTCAATAGGAGTTGTTTGCCAGGCTTTCATATTTTAAAGGAAAATAAGGAAAAAAGGTGGGCTTTTTTTTCTTACAATATTCCCAGTATGTTTGCCTGACATGCACCATTTTATGAGCTACTCCACTCGTGTAAGCGGATGATAGTTTATTTTGCATGGTATTCTGACTGGGAGGTTGAAAGTATTGACATGACGTGTTTTCTGGAAATTTATACTGAACTTTCATTTCATGCTAAAAGATTAAAATGGATTAGGGGATAAATTGTGCTTTGAGATATGTGTACACAGGCTGCTCAAAAATATAGAAAGGAAATATGTGCTTTTAATGCTGAAAGTTGACTTTAAATGTTTAAAGGTGATGCCAGTTGTACTTTCTGTGCCATGACACTTGTCTGTAAGTGATGCTCTACGTGGCAGATTGGTTCTGGCTATCAGAAGTCAGCTAGAACAGATGTCCAGTGTGTGCACTGCGAGACACAGCTCAGAGCGTGTGAACTGCAATGTCTTTCAGCAGCGTGTGGGAATAATTAGATCATCTGCATGGAAGAGAAGGAATGTCAGACCTCATTCAGGGAGATGTGCATCAGGGAGCAGACACCTGTGTCTCCACTTGAGGACAAAGAGGAAAAAAATCTATTTTGTTCATCTAGACGTGAGAAAGATACAAAATAGAAGATGGCATTTATGTTGGGATTATGTACATGGGAAAGAGTGACAAAGCAAAACTCTTGTGTTTATGGTTGCTGTGTGGATGTTATGATCTTTAGCTCATGAGTTCCAATCCTTAGTGTGGAGCTGGTTGTTGAGACCGGGAGTCTTGTGTTACACATGGTTCTGTTAACTGGAAGTTGTTTTATGGAAGCAGACTACTTAGCCTGGGAAATATGAGCCTGGGAAGTCTGTCTGGTGCTAGTTCTTGTTATAGGGCTGTTTCCTGTTGACTTATCATTTGTATAGAACATGGAAATCTTTGAGAGATTTTTTTGTTTTTTCCATGCGAGTTAATCAGTATGCTCCAGTTAAATTTCAAATGTATACAAATATATACGTAGGGTTTTTTGCTGGCATCTAAAAAGTGGCCTCACAGGTTTTCAAGCCTCTATCAGTGATTCTCTGCAGAGCAGCAAAGCTTTAAGTATTTCTGAAGGAAAGGCATACAATGCAAGAAGGTGTTAAATTTCTACACTTGAGAATCTGTAACAATTCTCACATCATCAAAATAGCATTAGAGCTCTAAGTAACATTTAATAACCAATTAATTCTTAATAGCTGATAATTTAGAATGATGATCTGATATTTTGTGACCAGCACTATTAGCAGTTCCCACTGTCATGGGTTTTGTCTGCTTATGTTCTTACCTTTCTGATCTTTAATTTATCTGCTAATATATAGATCTAATCATATTTTCATGTATGGCAGTCACTGTCTACAATAGATTTAAAATATCTAATGAATTAATTTAAGAATCAGGAAAACAAATTACTTCATCGGGTAAGAAGACTTGAAAAATGAGTCTTTGTTTTTTCACCCACTGACTAACTGCTTCTTTTCCATGACTGTGAGAGTGATCTCCAGTCTGATTAATAACAGACATGCTACACCTACAGCTTCTTCAAAGATCAGCTCTCGAGCAGACAAACGTACTCTTTAACCTAAAAGCAGATTCATAGAACCAGGGCAGATGGGATAAGAGAAAATCCCTCTCTATGCCCAGGAGGCAAGATGTTCCTTCTTTCACCTCTGTCTGCTGTTTAGCAGCACTGTTTCCTTCTCTGTAACCCTGAATGAAAAAACTCCAGACCAGAATAATACAATTCCTTCTCTTATTTTGTTGCCCTTGTTTATAACACCTGGCTTTAACACGTGGCTTTCCTAAAGGAGCACAAATTCTATCATTCTTGTTTTCTTTTTGTTAACAAAATCCACGTTTGGATAGAAATCTAGGGCCATGTTTAGAAGAACAGTGCACATCTCTAACAAGTAACAGCCCTCAAGTCCATGTTTCTAGCCAGCATCCCTGAAGATGATCACCCCAGCATTGGCAGTTCTCTTAAGGGAAAGATGCACTGTAGGTACGCAGTATGAGTGACTGTGTTTGTTGTGGTAAAGAAAAGGGAACAGCAAAGCACTAAGAGCAACACACATGAAGATACTGTTTCCCTTTGCAAAGACTTAGTCCTGTAAATAGACTGCAGCTTTGCTGATTTTGCTCCCTGCTTCCATACTAGTATACAAAAAAGAAGGCATTGGGATTGCCTCCGTAATGGTGAGCACTCATCTGTAATTTTCTGCCCCTCTGTGCTATTTGCAGCTATCTCTAGTGAAAACCCCTCATCCCAATGCTTCTCTGCCCCTGAATAAAATAACTGAGGTGCCTAGAGTATATAAACTGCTCACAGATTGGTGCTCCTGAGCTGCCGTTTTCCAGTGAGTTCGTTTCAAAAAAAGCACACCATGAAGCCATATATAAGTGTTTTTTTTTAAGGTTAGATCATTGATGTGTATCTGGTATTAACTGTCTGTAACAGTTACATCTATTTTAAACAGAGCTGTCTGAAGGTGACTGAAAAAGAAAATTCAGTAATAACCACATTTCATTTTCAAGTGTCTAATAGCTGTATTTTAACAAGATTTTTTTTCATTAGTGGCAAATTAAAAGATAAGTAATTTCACTTCAGGTAATACACTTGTAGTGTACCATTTATGGTACTAAAACCATATTAATAATTTTATAACTTTAGTAAGGTAGGTGAAACAGTCTCACACCATGACTGATGCAATTTTCCTTGGAGAGGCTGAGAGAAAACTTCCTCTGTTTCAAGGATGATTCAAGGAAAATCTGAAGAATTAAATTTATTTCTCTTGTGAAGGAAAGCAAGCTCTATTTTTCAGTAAGGAACAGCAGGAAAAATACAAATCACATACATTAAAAGAATTCATGTGGGGAGCATGATGCAATGAGCTATTTTGAGAATTAGATGTGAAAAGTCTAACAAGTTCCATGTAAAATATTTCTCACATCTAACCACTATTAAGACTTCAGAATTTTCCCATCTACTTTCAGAAGGAAGCCAGACCTCTCAAAGATGTTATGGCAAGACAAGAAGGAGGAAAAGAGAGAAGCCTAAAAATAGCAATCAGGGTATGGCATTCATCTCAGAATAGGAAAACCTAGGCTGAAATCCCTGTCTTGAAACGAGCTCAGTGGATAAATCCACATATTGCAATGATGAATGGTGTAGACAAGCAAGGCAGTTTGCTCAAAGGTAGTTCACACCCTGGGAGCAAAGGACTTGTAATAACTCTGAACTGTGCTGAGAAGCCCTGTAAATACACTGGGGAGAGAACTGCACTGAAGTGGAAGAACCAAGCCTTACACCAGACCCACACCAAGTCAGCTTTTGACTACATCTTATAAAAAAATATTTTGACCTGGATGTCTGTGCACTTTATACTGAGTGTACCCTGTAATTTGTGACAAAATGATGCTCAACACACAGAAATAATATATTTGATTATTAATGTCATAATATCTCAATGGTATAATAAGTGTTAATAACATGCAGGATATTTAGTTATGATAACAGTTTTATAAATATTATTATTTTATAATAGAAATGTGCGTATATTACCTGTGGTTATTTGTTTTATTGCCTCAGTGAAATTAGTATCTTTAAAAAATATATAAAATATGACTGCTTTTACAGCATATGAAAGAACTAATAATGTTCTTTATGTTTCTCTACCTTAGGCTATTCAGGATTAAAAGAATATATTATAATTTTGTATTAAAAAATGAAAATGTATAGATTATTGGCTCCATGTGCATACCCAAAACATTCAAATAGTAAGAAAATATACACAACTCCATTGACTCAGTTTTTATACAGTAACCTTCAAATATTAAACTCAGGTTTTTTTGAATACTGCATTGGTAACATTCTGGAAATATGATCATTACAAAACTCTCATAACTTTCACTATAAAAAATATATATTTGCATGCCAGATAAATAAATAAGGTTAGTATTAAAGGATTTTTTTAAATATAGATTTCCTAAACCTTGAAAAGACTAGTAGAATATCATGACTATCCCTGTTGAATCACTTGCTTATACAACTCCCAGGATAAGTGCACCATCTTGTGTTCAATATAAATACTTGTTGCAAAGCAGAAGATATTACAATATAATTAATTTAATAACTATACAGTCTGGTTTTATACTACATTGTAAGATTTCCCTACACATACAGCACTGAGTTTTTGAAGAAAATATTATTCAATTATTAAATTTTTATGATTATTAATAGAAATAAGGTAGAATAAATTTGTTTGAATATTTACTTTTGTACACAGAATTTTATATATATAGTTTTACATAAAAATAATTATTGGTTCAAATCCAAAGTGGAAAAAGAATCATTAATAATAAATTTTTCTTTAATCAGTGACTTATTTAAATTACACAGTTTTCATGCTGTAAAAATCCAGCACTATCTCAAAGACTTGAAGTTATTGAAATACATCAGATTGATCTATATGAATAATTCTAATTTTCTCACTTTTGCTGTAATCATTATAATCATTGATTGTGTTGAATATCCTATCTCATTTTTAGGCTAGTACCTTGGCAGAGCTTCACTCAACACTGCTTTGGAGCACAAGAGAAGTAACATTACTGTGTGTTCCCAGCTGTTACTTTTAATCTAATTATGAAGCCATCTTTTCAGAGTGTCACAGAAGGGCTGAGGTTGGAAGAGGTGCTGTGATATGGTCTATTTTAATCCTTCTGCTCAAAGCTGTCAGCTAAAGCAGGTTGGCTAGGGCTATGCCCAATTGGGTTTTGAATCCCTGCAATGGAGACTCCACCTCCCTGGGAAACCAGCTCTTGTATAGTGTTTGACCAATCTCAATTTTTTTTTTTTCTTGTAGTTGAGGAGAATTTTCCATACTTTATTTAGTACTTACTGCTTCTTGTCATGTCACCGAGCACTGCTGAGAAGAGCTTTTCTCTGTCTTCTTTACTCGCTCCCACCAGGTACTTTACATACTAATGTTTCCCCTCCAGGCCTTCTCTTCTCCAGAGACTTGTACAGTGACCCAAACACTTGGTGTATCAACCAGTCCTCCCAGTTCTGTATTTCCTGTGATTTTGCTGAGCATGCATTTTCTCCCACCATCCAGGATATTGAAAAACAGTTTAAATGATACTGGCCTTAGTACTGACCTCTGGGGTACATCACTAGTGACTGTCCTCCTGATGGATATAATTTCAGCTCAACTCACTGAATTTATTCAGAGCATTTTTCTAGCCCATGTTCACAATTTTGTCTATGAGGATGTTGTTGAAAACAGGGTTAAAAGCTTTTCTTAACCAGAGATAAACATCCACTGCTCTCCCCTCACTCCAGTTACCCAACTGTAGAAGTCTGACGTGTTGGTCCAGCCTGATTTCCCTTCCATAAGTCCATGAAGATTACATTCTTCTTGCCCTCCATGTTTATGGAATTTATTTTCTCTCTCACCTTCCTAGGGTTTGACATGAGAATAACTAACCTCTAGCTCTCAGTATTCTCTCCTTTCTCAAAGATGAGAGGACATTTGCTCTATTATAGTCCTTGTAAATGTCCCCCAGTCACCATGACCTTTCAAAGCAGCCTCAAGATGACATTAGCCAACTATTGGGGCATCCCATCACAGCTCATGGGCTTTCATCTTTCCAGCAGTTTATTCCCTAAACTTTTTTGGCAGCTGTCATACCTGTCATCTGGGCAGAGAAAAACCTGATGAGATTCAAAAAGAGGAAGTTGTAGAGTTCTGCACCTGGTGGGGAAGAACCCCAAGCACCAGTATAGGTTAGGGGTGGACCTGCTGGAAAGCAGTTCAGAGAAGGATCTGGGTGTCCTGTAAATTATCCATGATCCAGCAGTATACTCTTGCTGCCAGGAAGGCCAATGGAATCCTGGGTTGCATAAAGAAGAGTGTGGCCAGTAGTTCAAGGGAGGTCATTCTCCCCCTCTACTCTGTTCTGATGAGGCCACAGCTGGAATGCTGCATCCAGTTGTGGGCTCCCCAGTTCAAGAGAGACAGGGAGCTACTGGAGAAACTCCAGCAGAGGGAAACAAAGATGATTGGCAAACTGGAGCATCTCTCTTATGAGGAAAGGCTGAGAGAGCTGGGACTCTTTAGCCTAAAGAACAGAAGGCTGAGGGAAGAGCTTGTTAAAGTCTACAAGTATCTAAGGGGTGAGTGCATGGTACATGGAGCCAGACTCTTCTCAGTAGTTCCCAATGACAGGATAAGGGGTAATGAGAAAAAGCTGCAATATAGGAAGTTCCATTTAAACATAAGAAAAAAACTTTTTAACTATGAGAGTGACAAGGCACTGTAATGGGCTGCCCAGAGAGATTCTGGAGTCTCCTTTTCTGGAGATTTTCAAAACCCACCTGGATGCAGTCCTGTGTAATGTGCCCTAGATGATCCTGCTTTAGTGGGAGGGTTGGACTAGATGATCTCTAGAAGTCCCTTCCAATTCTGATAATCTGTGATTGTATGATTTTTTTTTGTCCTTTACAGCCCTCACCAAAGTCAACTCCAAATGGGCTTCAGCTTCTATCACTGTATTTTTGCTCAGTGCCCCTGTATTTCTGCTGGTGTTGTCTGACCCTGCAGCTACCTCTTCACATTTGAGTTTTACTTATCAGGAGCTCATTGTTCATCCATGCAGACTAGCTGCCACTTTAATTTGGTTTTCTGCTTGTCCAGGAAGACAATTATTGCACTTAGAAGGTGATCTTACAGAATCAACTAACTGTCTGGGATCCTTTATCTTTCCAGGACCACCTCCCATGGCATTCTTCAAAGCAGACACCTCAATGGTGAAATTTTGCTCTCCTGAGGCCAAGGGTTATGATCCTGCTTTTTGCCTTATTCCTTCTTCACAGCATCCTGAACTCCACCATCTCATGATCACTGCAGTCGAGGCTGCACATCCCCAGCTGGTCCTTGCATATTTATAAAAACATGAGGCCCAGCAGAGCTGCCCTCATCAGCCCCTTGATTACCTATATCAGCACATTACCATCAATGCACTCTGGAACCCTCCTGGACTGCTTGTGCCCTACTGTGTTGACCTCTACAGATGTCATGTAGTTAAAACGCCCTATAAGGACCAGATGCTGCAAATGTTAGGCTTTTTCCTGCTGTCTGAAGAAGACTTAATCTAATTCTTGTCCCCCATGTGGTAGTCTGTAGCAGACAGATACCTACTACAATATTGGTAGCTGTGGACAGACAGTGGGCTGCCTACTAATCTTGATCCAAAAACTCTCACTTGGTTCATTGCTCAATACAAGGCAGGGCTCTGTGAATTTCTGATGCTCTCATATAAATGGCATTTATACTGTAATGGAGGAAAACAAATTGATACTTCTGCTGGGTAAGGAGGTTTGTGCAGCTTTACCCAGGTGAAACTAACTATAGCAGAATCTTCCTTTGTTGAAAACATCTGCTACCTTCACTCAAGTTTCAACATATGTCCGTTGAGGCATCACCACAAATCATCCTTAAGACTAACAGTAAAGTATCAGTTAAATCATCTTTTTGCTATTATTAGGATGTCCTTTATACCGCATCTGAAGACCCCTACACTGTGCCTCTTCAGGTACAAAACCTGAAGTTTTCAGCTTCTCTTAGTGCTTTCATTCATTCCAACAAAAAGCCTTCATTAACAAGGGGAAAATATATTGATTTCTTATGCAGCTTAATCACTCCAGGTTCAAGGGACCACAGGGACCCAACTTGACTATACTAATTTTGTAAATATAAGCATTAAGTTTGTCAATTCGGTTTAGGAATCTTGTATTTGGGTTTCTTTGGTACTAAATTTACTGTACTCTGAAATTGGTCTGCCTTGCTGTGAATCTAGTTTTGACATTTATTCATATACCATCTCTTTCCTCTATTGCTCAACAGCAAAATTTAGAGAAACTGATTTTTTTTTCTTCCTTTCTCTTGCTTTTAATTTCCAGATCCCCCTTCCATCACTTTGTGTAATTATCCCATATTCTTAAAGCTGCAAAACCTATCTCTTTTACTGATCAATTTTTTGTTTTGTTTCTGAAACATTTCCTAGTATTTTTCATTTTATATAAAACCTCTTGTCATTCATTTCAAAGCATAATGCTTTGTCATCTATTTCTGCTGTGCATTTCTCTTTCTTTCTCTTTCACTTCTTTTACAGTCTTTCTCTAGCTTATTGTTGTCTACTTACCAGCACTACACTTTTAAATTCCTTTATTGGAGCCTTGCACAAATGTTTTTCCTTTCCTTACATTGTTATGTCTATTTTTGGAGGGTTTATTTTTCCACTATTAATCCCTTCTCTGTTGTATTGAGGGTTAAATCAGACTGATCTTACTGTGGTAAGAGAAAGTTGCAGATATTTAAGAGGTTCTGCCTGCTCAGACAAAGCTCTCCATCCTCACCACTTCACTTCTAAGGCCTTTCCTGCCACTCTGCATGTTTTATGGTGTTTTGGTGGTGCTTCTTTCCTCCTTTATGCTGTATTAACATAAAATGTCCTAATCCTGCACTTTTTTTTTCCCTTGTTACCCTGTCACTCCTTGTACTTTCTCCATTTGTCATTTGGGTTTTCTTTTCTTGTGCATTTCCTACGTAACCACGTATTTTGAATGGGTGGTTACTTAAGTCTTCTTTAGTTTCCCTTCCATAAAATCCTCTTGCACTGTCACAGCACAGGCCCAGCTGAGCAGGCCAAGCTCTGCTCACTTACTCCCCATCTCCACTGTGGGACAGGGAGGAGAAAATTATCCAAAGGCTTGTTAATCAAAAGGGAGGTTTTCATCTCCCAAACTAGAGTAACAGGCAAAAACCAGACAGACTCAGCTGGGGAAGAAAAAAAATAATCTGCTAGGAGAAAGCAAAACCAGATCTTAATAGTTTACCACTCACCCCTCCTTTCTTCCTGCGCCTGAACTGCTTCCCTGCTGCCTCCCCCTTCAGGGCACAGGGAGGGGCAGGGGGGGTTTAGGGTCAGTTCCCCACACGGTGTTTCTGCCGCTCCTTCCTCCTCAGGGGGAGGACTCCTCACAGCCTCCCCCTGCTCCAGCGCGGGGTCCCTCTCATGGCAGAGAGTCTTTCACAACCCCTCCGACATGAGTCCCTCCCACAGGTGCAGTCCCTCAGGCACAGACTGCTCCAGCCTGGGCTGCACACAGAGTCGCGGCTGCTGCGGGAGCAGTCACCTCCCCTGGCACGGGGTCCTACATGGATGCAGATCTACTGCTGCCCACCTGTGATTCTTCAGGGGCTATAAATTTGCATCTGCCCTCCTATGGTCCTTCATGAACTGCTCCATCATGCTGCTTCAGGAACTCCTCCATTGTACTCCGCCATGGGCTGAAGGGGCACAGCTGCCATCCCACCAGGACCTGCAGGGAAATCGCTGCTTGGGCACCTCCTCCCCATCCTTCCTCACTGACCTTGGTGTCTTCTCTGGCATCGTTCTCCCACCTCCTCTGCTCTGAAGTTTTTTTGTTTGTTTGTTTTTGGGTTTTTTGTTTTATTTTTGCAGTTTAATTTTCTCTTTCTCAAATATGCACCCACAGAGGTGCATCCATCTTCACATATCTGGTCAGCCTTGAGCAGAGGCAGGGCCAAGACTGAAACTGGATGAGCTTCCAGCAGCTTCTCATAGAAGCCACCCCTGTGGGCCCCCCCACTTCCAAAACACCACTGCACTAACACAAGACACCCATTATTTTTTTTTTTTAATTTATTTATTTATTTTATTTTAGAGCAGACAGTGAGACTCTTTCTGTGTGCTGGAAAGAACCAGACCCAAAAGATCCTCACGTTGCCCAGAAACAGGGTTTACAACTAAAATGTGGAAGGATGATGGTGTGACATAGCATCCTCCAAGCTCAGCCTTCACTGTCTCCTGATTAGAGCAACAGATAGATGAGTACTGTCCCAAAGCACCCTCCCATGATTATGTGGATGTGTGAAGTAAAAATTCTTCCTATAATAAACACACATTCTTACCAGGGTCACTATAGCTGAGGAGATGGTATAGCAGATTTCTTCAAAAATGGAACAGTGGGCAGAACCAGTCTGGCTGAACCATCTTCTGCACTAGCTAGCAGACACTGTATAAATATACTGATATACCTGATATACCTGATATACTGATATACCTGATTGTATGGTTACATACTGGGGAGAGTGTACAAGTTTTGGTGGCATTTACCATTTTCTAACAGAAGTCATTCTGAAGAATGACTTTCTGAAGAAGTCATTTAGCCAGTTATGGATATCTGTACTTGAAAGCACTTACTGAAAAGTGGATTTCTTGAGATGGTACATGGAAGCATTAAGTTCTACAATATCAATGCTTTTTATTGTGCTTAGTTAGCAAACCACTGAAATAGTTGTCTGCTCTGAGCCAGTCTCTGCACTATGCATATATGTTATATATATATATATATATATGTTATATATGTATATATAGGAACTTCTTCTAAAGTTGCAGAGGAGAAAAATTCCCACAAAACACCTAGCTCTTAAGTATCAATAATATGAACATCATAACTGTTCTGATTAGTTAAGGGTCTTAAGTTATTTTTTAACTTTCCATTAAAAATAATTTTATGCTTTTGGGTTGTTTGAGCTAAAAATGGAGGAAGATATTTTGGTTTGGTTCTAATAAAATAAATATGAGGAGTACTTTTTTTTTTTACTATATTATAGAATTATGGAGTAGTATCTCTACAACCCCAACACCTAAGGATCTCCCAACATTTGAGTTAATAGCACAATTTAGCAGAGAGTACAACTCGTTCTGATGGACCTCTTCACAGTAATGGTATATGACCTTCAGTAAAGCCTTCATTCTTCAGCTTTAATCTGCATGATTCTTGTAGACCATGGGCTTCAGGAACACTGAGGATTATTGCTTTTTTTAATCATCACACTTGTGATCAAAGAGGTACTCTTCTAGTGTAGCTTTTCTTATTGTCAAAAGATTTAAAAAATAATTCTATTTTCTCTGTGGGTAAAAGTTCAGGCACCATGGATAGGTGAACTAAAATACATTTCTCCTTTGTGTTACATATGTTTTCTTATAAATGAGTTTCAGCAAGAAACTTAAAACCAAATTATTTCCCATACAACAGATGGGGCTGGGATGCAGTTAACTTTTTTCATAGCAGCCCATAGGCTGCTGTGTTTTGGATCTGTGGCTTAAATAGTTGATAACACATCAGTGCCCCCCAACCAATGTGTGGGGTGGGGGGCAACTCACTGCTGCCATGACAGTCAGATTATGGAAAAAGTCTATTTGTTTTAGAACTGAAAAATCTCTTGCCACAGAATAATAAACAGCATGTGACTTGAGTGCTGTCGATGCTGCATGTAACGTATTAAATATACTCCAGGAACCTGTGTTATTTAGCTTTCTCCTACTACAGGTCACATCGTCAGTCCTAGCTGTATGTGCTGTGGAGAACTGAATGATTTACTTCTTAATATCAGCTTTTTCTCTTTTACTTTTAGCCCCTTGTGAAGCCAACACATTCTTTTGCCACAGTAACATGTGTATTAATAATACGTTGGTCTGCAATGGACTCCAGAACTGTGTATATCCTTGGGATGAAAATCACTGCAAAGGTAATGTGTAGAATTTGAAATATCAAGTCATTTAGCCTGCCTGGGATACAGCATATTATCCTTTTTATTAAGTACATGCCAGATGGGTCAAAGTCCAGTAAACTGTCAGCCAGAGAAAGCATAAAACAAGCAATAAAGACAATGAGGAGAGATAAAAATACCAGTAGGTTTTACTTTCAGTGTTTGCATTTGTTTTGCCTGGTGTTCATTTGTGTTGGTTATGTCCTTCTAGATGGTTACCTCTTTCTGGTAAGCTTCCTAATCACTTGGTCTCTGTTTGCCCTACACTCCAAGATGTAATAGAAGTCATATTTTTTTTTCCTTTGCCATAATTACCTTTGTAGTGGAGTAACGTATTGGTAGCAGGTGTGTTTTAGCCATATACCATGCCTGTAATAGCCCAGATGCACTAAAAAGCCAAGTAAAAGTGGAATTAATGCTGTAAAAAAGCAACCAAACCTATCTGAAATCAAGTGAAATTGAAGAGCAAGAAACAAGCACAGGAAATCAGGTATAATGCCTGTTTAATAAGTAGGGACTGATGTTCTTCACCAAGTGCTGACAATGGTTTTTAAATGTCTCTGTTTGTCTGGGGGGAGGGGATGGAAATAAGCATTTGTGGTTTTCTCTAGGGAGAAGAGCCTGGCTAATTTACATTGCAGACTAGGGAGACAGCTCCTTTTCCTCCACCCCCACTCTACCTCCCCCACCCCATCCCCCATCCCCCATCCCCTGCTACTACAGATTTGTTCCTGGAAACTTGGGATATGCCAAATTAAGGAACCAATCAAGAAAAAAATTCAGAATGAGGTGGATTAGCGGTCAGCCTATAAGTCTGCTGAATCCTGTAAAATCCTGACAAGCAGTGCAATAGGGTAAAACACAAATGAAAACACACTTCAAAAGAACACAACAAAACTGTGGCATGGAATAATATTCCTCAAAGGAATGAAATGTCTAATTGGGAAATAATTATCTGTTCTCTCCTTCAGCACAGAAGAAAGAGAAAACATTCCCTTAATTTTCAGAAACAGTTTCATCTTTCATTTGCCGTATATCTTTTTCTTTGTTTTTATATGTTTATCCCCATTTTTCTCACTAGAAAAACTGAGGTTGCTTGATTACAGCTTAAATGTTGTTTGCTGCTGTGCTGCTTTTTCTCACTCTGTTTCTTCCCTAAAGACTATCAGTCAGCTAGAGAAGCCCCAGGTGAATCTACAAGAGTAGGCAATGGGGAGTACAGCATAGTTCATTTTGGGTATCTATGAGATTATGACAAGATAGATGTTACTGTTTTGGTGCCAATAACTTTCATTTCAAAGGCTTTTTATTAAGTCATTTGATATGTTTAAAGTTGCCAGGAAAAGTTACAATAAACTGTATGTTGAAACATAATCACAGTTGTCAAGTCTTGCTATCCCATGAGAGACTGATGCTAATGCTTTCAGCTTGGATTTCTTGCAAGACTTAGTCACTATCTCATGTGTCTGCAGCCATTTGAAAGCAAATCACAGAGAAATATATAAAACAGTTGGAACTGTTTTCCTTTATGTTATGATATTTTACTGCATACTTTCTGTTTCTAATAAATCACAATGCTGAATTTTCTGGCTAACTTACTAGGTCCCAATCAGTAAAAGACAGCAGGTAGGATCAGCTTGTAGGTCTTTAGAAAAGATGGGGCACTTAATAAATCAGTAACAAAATAAATAACTTGAATGTTTTTTTCTTTTTTTTCCTTTCTGAAATATAAATTTTAATAACTTTTCTATTTTCTCCTGATAGAGCATTTTTATTGAACGCTATCAACACTCCCAGTCAGGTCACAAATATTAGGACTTCATTGAAGTCCCATTCTTTCATTAGTCCTATGTCCTAGTTGTATATATTTACTGCAAGAGACAGAACATACATGAGGGTAGTGGGAAAATGGAGCAGGTTGCCCAGGGAGACTGTTGAGGTCTCATCCCTGGAGATATTCAAGGTAAGGCTTGACAGGGCTCTGAGAAACCTGATCTAGTTGAGGGTGCTCCTATTACTGAAGGAGGGCTGGACAAGATGACCTTTAGAGGTCCCTTCCAACCCAAATTATTCTATGATTCTGTAATGAAGAGGACATCTGCAATGGTTTTGGAGTTTTAGCGGGCAAATGGAGTTCATAGGTGACCCTAAAGCCATGTGCTTCTTATGGTGGTTACTTCTTTATAAAAAAAAACCCAACCATTTCTTTCATCTAGTTAAGCTTATAATAAACCCCAAATAAATTGCTTGTTATGGTGGTTACTTCTTTATTAAAAAAACCCCAACCATTTCTTTCGTCTAGTTAAGCTTATAATAAACTGAATAAATTGCTTTCCAAGTGGACAGACATAGCAAGTGAATACACAGGGGACCTGTGTATTGTTTATTTAACTTTAACAAACACCCAATTTCATCCTTTTTTGTGTTTTTGTCACTAAGACTGATTAAGTGAATTCAGACATAGATTAGGCTGGGCTTTACTTAGCCCATAAACACATCATGTTATTTTTATTCTTGAACTGCAATTAATGCTGTGCTTTGTTTTCTTATTTTCTTATTTTCTTTTTTCTTTTTTTCTTTTTTTTTTTTTTTTTTTTTTTTTCTTTTCTTTTTATTTATTTTTTTTCTCCTACCACACAGAAAAAAGAAAAGCTAACTTACTGGACCAACTTACCAATACCAGTGGGACTATAATTGGGGTGACTTCTTGCATTGTGATCATCCTCATTGTTATCTCGGTTGTAGTACAAATCAAGCAGCCTCGTAAAAAATTTGTCCAAAGGAAAACAGACTTCGATCAAACAGTGTTCCAGGAGGTGTTTGAGCCTCCTCATTATGAATTATGCACCCTCAGAGGGACAGGGCCTACAGCTGACCTTGCTGATGTTGCAGATGACTTTGAAAATTACCATAAACTGCGAAGATCATCTTCAAAATGCATTCATGACCATCACTGTGGATCACAAGTGTCTAGCATTAAGGGCAGCCGTAGTAACCTCAGCACAAGAGATGCTTCTGTCTTGACAGAAATACAACCCCACCCTGTAAAACCACTCATTCAGCCCATGAACAGGAGAAACATCCTTGTCATGAAGCATAGCTACTCACAAGATGCTGCAGATGCGTGTGAGATAGACGAAATTGAGGAGGTACCAACTACAAGTCACAGGCTGTCCAGACATGATAAAGCTGTTCAGCGGTCAGTATCAATAGATTTTTGATGAAGACTATTGTGTAAGGACTTGATTGCCCAAACATATTCACTTTTTATTCAGTAAAGGCATATTTTCTTCTTTATTTATTGTTTAAACCTCTGTTTCCTGAAAGCACATACCATGATATTATCTCTCTCTACCTGTCTCTCTTTCTCCCATCTCTACTGCTTCCTCAAGGGTTCTGTATCTCAGTTTTACCTTTCTACCTTATATATTTCTTTTCCTATTTTACACATACATCTATACACACATAGGTTAACAAAGAGCAAAGGTACAATTTTAAAAACCAAAGATTTTCCTTGAATCTATTTTTTTTTTAAATAGCCACATACATGTGGTTTCATGGTAAGTGAGGTGGCCTTGTGTATTGTCCACTGTTGATCTAACATCCCTAAATCAATACATCTATAAATAAAAAATACATGTATCTATTTTGATGCATGGCAGAATAGTGAGAATCAGTCCTGGGGTAAGAAAAAACCCTTGTCTCCTGAAACATTATATTTTATATAGTTAATGATGGTATTTTTTTAAAAAAAAAAAACACTTTACTGTATATGTTCCATTAATATTCAGGGTATCTTGGCTTAGTATATTAGCATATATATATATTGATTAGAACATGAGACAGCATAGCGAATAGGGAATACTAATATATTTATATATCAGAATGTAGTTAAATGGAGTATTTCTAATCAATAAAAAAGTAAAGTCAAGCAAGAACTATTTTTACTGTATATTGCACTTTGAATGGCTGTAAATATTATTAAAAGTTTACAAGTAAAAGAAAAATAGAAGAAACACTTAAGAACCATTTATTTAAAAAAGAACACAGAAACTTTTTATATATATTTGTGTTTTCTCTTGCATTACTTATACACTTCTTGTGACTGTTTACATGCCCTCCATATTTTCTTTGCACTTTAAGACATTTCTTTCTCTTAAAAAAAAAAAAGATGATTTTATTCTAATTGCATGCCGATGTAAATTATTTCATGACTATTGATCAGATTATCAAGGTGTACTGTTTATTAAGTATCTATGTGCATATATTTCTTTTTTTCTCTGGAAACATTATTATTTTGAATGAAATAGCCATAACATTCCAGGTTCTGCCTCATTGGGTCTCTAAGCAAACATGAGTCTGAGTACAACACAACTAGGGTCTAAGAGACAAACCTGAGGTAAGTAAATATACCTATACAGCAATCAAACCATCTTTTGCTCTCTGTTTTGTTTGTTCTATTGCTAAAATGCATGCTAGTTTTCAAGTATCATGTCATCTTGTATGCCAGCTATGAATACTGAGAAAACTGAGACACAGATGACCATTTTAGCATTGTAAATGAAGCAAAATCTATTAATTCTATAGTCTTGACTGCACTATAATTATCACCTAGCAAAATATAATCCTAATTCCAAACACATTGTAAAAACAGGTGCTTTGCATGGCTCTGGTGTTTTGTTTTGGTTTTGTTTTTTTATGAAAATAAAATTTAAAGCCCAAGCATGTGAAACAACATTTAAAACTTGGCAGTCTATCCCAGGACAGGGAGATATAGAACAATCTTTTTTTTTTTTTTCAGTCAGTTTTATTCATTTAACCTCGTGAAGTGTTGAAGAAGGGTATGTGGTAATAGTGATAAATTTAGAGATTCTGTAACACTAATGTTAATGTTTGCAAATTAAACTTCCTTCTTTGAGTGTTTCCCAGGCATTTGATTTTTTATGATGTTATTAAAAATCTCAATCAACATAATATCCGATTTTTATGACAAAGTTATAGATAGCCATTAGTCTGACAAATTATATATTTATATGTGTGTACATATATATATATATAAACATAGATATGTGAATAAACATGTTTATGTGTATATATGTATACAGCAATTTCACTAGGAAATAATCCATTAATGCTTTTATTACTTCTAGATAGTTTAAGTAACTGTTTATCTGTATTTTTCCTCATAGAGAACATATTTTAACATCACCTTGCTTTCAAACAACTGTTCATGCAGTCATGCAAACTCAAAGGAAATGTCCATGGTGAATTATTTCATCTGTCTGAAAGAGAGTGGAAATGTTTCTAGTTTTATTTCATTGCCTTTATCCCAACCTAAGAAGTACAGGCATATCTCACTTCCTTAGTAAGATATTCCCATTGCACAATTATATGTTTCTTTTGTAATTTTGTTTGCCAGCCACAAAGTGCTCCTTAGTTTTAAATACATTTGGAGATTTGCTGCCAACTCGAGGAAGAAATAAGCTCCTAAATGAAACTCTCCCCTTTTTTTTTATTTTAAATCTTGATTTCATTTTCAGTTATATTCATATGTCTGTAATTTAATTGTTTGTTGTGTGATGTGTGGAGGAAGATTTACATTGAACTTTTGTTATATCTACGTTGTTTTCATTATATAGACTGCTTGAGAATAGTGCGCTCCTGGGTGATTTTGAACATGCTACAATGAAATGTGAAACAATCGTCCTTGGAAACACCAGCTTGAGGTTTTATGGACTCTCTGCCCAGCTATTCTCATATCATGCAAAATTCAGCTAACAGTGTTGAGTAATATTACTAGAAGGCAATAAGACTTTGGTTACTATCTTTATCGGTCATCTCTCTTTTTCTTTTTCTCTCTTCTTTCTGTTGCAAGTTAAATTCCCAATTTCAGGAACAATTTACTGAAATCAGGTATTTAGCCATTCATGATCACTTTCAATAGAAATGTTTGTTGGATAAGCATCTAGCAATATGACTGGATTTGACACTGAGAAAATAATCTGCATGTATGTTACTGAATATTTGAGTTGGCAAGTACCCGTTTATTAGATGCATTGTAAAAAGCATGCATTCACAATTATTGCTGTTACTGTTCCATTTCTGTGTCATATGCTTGCTACTTGTAACTTTTTATATAAAGGTACATAAACCTATGTATAATAATTTCTTACCTTGAGTTTAATGGCAATGTTTTCTTTTAACGAATCTAAAAATCTCATGAAATTTGGGAGATTAAGCTCAAAATGTAGCTTTTAGGAACCTGAAGCCCAGATACATCAGAAAATCCACTGTTTCTCATCCTTCACTTATTGAAAAGCAAAATGCATTAAGTTCTCGTGTTTTAAATGAATTCATAATACACAAGAGTTGATCGTCAACTTTAGTTAAAAGGTTTGTGATGGCCTTTGTGTTCATTTCTTTACTTTTAACTAATTTACTTCCATGGCAATTGATAGGAAGTTTGCTTCAGTGAAGCAGAGTTGCAGATTTTTATGTTATCTGAATGTTATGGCTAGGCTCCAGTATCAGAGATACAAATACAAACCACTTCCTTGTGTAAGATACTATTATATTCATAATTCCAGCTATAAACATTAGTAGCCTATAAAAATCAAACCTGAGAGGTTAGTAATTAAGGAATTATTATAAGGTGAAAAGCCACAATTATGTAAAGTTGAAAACCTCATTTAAGAGCTTAATAACCAAGCATAAAGTAAATTTCATTACTTATTTGAAGTGCTGTCTTTCAAATTTTGTTCTGAAATAAATCCCACTTCCTTCTGAAACATATTATGTCATTCATAGTTGTTACATTTTTATACATATACTTGTATAAAAATTTTGCTAGTTTTATTGAAAAAGTGGGAAGCATTCCATGGATCTTCCCAAAGTATAAATAGACAAGAAAAGAAAAACACTGAAAGACTGACACAAAAAAAAAAAAAAAAAGAAAAAGAAAAAGAAAAAAATGTGATCTATATTAGGTATTTAAATTTATAGTATACGATTTACATAATTAAAATATACATGCAATCTGATTTCTACACAGCAATTTCTACAAGTATGATTTTGGAACTACATGAAAAGAAGGATTTTGAGTATTTTGCCTCTATTTTTTTACACTATATTTAAAATGTATTTTATGTAGTTTGGTTGCAGCTTAATTTCTTTGTAAGCACTTATTGGCTGCAAAAATACAGTTCTCCATCCTCTGCAGTCAGTGAGAGTCATTGAGTCATCTCTAAGTTGCATGTATTCCAACATGAACTAATAATTCATGGCCAGATCAGTACCTTTTTCTAAGTCCCTATGCTTTGTTGCATTTTTTCTTTAATCTTTTCAAGTCCTGTCTCATGATCCTTTCTTAAGTATATTATGTTAAGATTTTTACCACATCCATGTTTAAGATGGATGCATCCACTATAAAATCAAGGAATAACAAAGTCTTGCAGAAAGAAATGTGTATGCAGGCACACACATTTATGTATATTTATAAATTTTTGCTAATGGAGACAGTGTATAAATAAATATATAAGGAGAAATCTAGATATGTGAATTTAGCTTTGAATGAACGACATTGGTCACCTAGAAAAATGCTGAAGCCTTGTATTTAAGTGCCTAAATCCCACTCAAATATAGTCCTGGTTTAGTCTCTCCTAGAAAAGCACACAACGAAATCCATTTAATGATTTTTTTCAGTGAAGTGCTGGCTGAGAAAACTTAACTGGAGAAGACATAGGTATTAATAATTATGTTGCCTGTACATTCTTGTCTTCTTAAAAAAAAAAAAAATAGCTGCATCAGGAAAAACTATTGAAAAACAAAAAAACCTGTGTAAACAGAGCAGGTCAGGCAAAGGAAGAATGGCAATTCTCATTTGAACTTGGAAACCCATTTAGAAACATCTTTATTAGCTAGATGAGCCCTGCATAAACACGATTATAAGTGACAAAATATGTGTATACTAGGGTAAAAGAATAGAATTATAAAATTATGTATTAAAAATAATAAATAAATTAAAAAATAAAGTATTATGATTGAAACATTTAATTTTAAGCAATCATGTACTGTAAATGGTCAGTGTAAGTAATAGCCTAGTCCACTATACAGCCAACAGTAAATATAACTTTTGTTTGGTTACAAATAATAAATAATAGGATATTTAATATGATAAATAAAATGGAAAATATTAAAATAAAAGGGATTGTTGCTGGAAGTAAACAGTTTGCTTTTCATATGAGTATTTTTCATTGTTGTGGAACCAATTTTTAAAAGAAATTTAAGCAAGTTAGTTCAAAGATAAGCAAGCTAGTTCAAACAAGCCCATATTCACAAAAGTTGAATTAGTTTTAAGGAGAATACTCAAAATTGGTATTTGAATACACCCTAGTGTGTTCAAATGAAATTTAATGTATTCTATTAAGCCTTTTCCATTTTATGGAAATTAATGCAGCTACCTGGATTCTTTAAAAAACTTCATAAACTACTGTGAAGTGGCCGAGCTGGTAGTGTTAGCTTCACACATTCTTTCTCATGTTTGCCTTAAGCTAAAACTAAGAATGGTAGCTACTAGACCATTTTAGTTTAACTACTGCAATGTGTGTGGTGTAAAGCTGTGCTGACAGTATGCTTATTTCTTACGTATTTTTTTAAAGATGAGTTTTTGTTATCATGGTGCATTGTCATACTGATCATAGTTTTTTGGGTTTGGTTTTTTTTTTTTCCTTTGTCCCATGGGTCTAGTGCTGCATATATGTGTATATATATTTTTTTTTTTTTCTTTATAAATAATAGAGTGAACACCCACTCCCAACAGTTTCCTCTGCACCAGGAAACAGAGCCATTTTTTGTAAAGTCTTCTCAGCAGCATCATTAAAAAAATCTCGGGAAGTCCATTTTACACACCATCCCAGTGTAAAAGCTATCTTCCCAATTATAAAGGCAGCTTAAAAAACGAACAAACAAACAAAGGTCTCTGAGAAATATTAATACTTTATCCCTCCATTTTTCCTTTGTTTTTATACTGGAGAGATTCTCTTGAACCTCTCCAGCAATACAACCTATAGGGGTGAATAAGGGAAATCAGAAAGGTGTCCTGCTCAAAAGAAATTGCTAACATCAAAAGCAGAAAAGGAAAAGAAACAGGAAAAGGTGTGCTTATTAGAAGAGTATGAAGGAATGTTGCTTATACCCATTTACAAATTTATGGACACATTTAGGACGGATAAATTCATTAGCCACCAAATAAAAGTGTTTTGCTCGTGTCCAACTCCAAAAAATAGCTGTAATACCTGTGCTTTATAGAAAAGTCCTGCAAACGATGCCTTTTGTGTTTTCTTGTCTTTTACTTTGTGTGCACTCTCCCTGCTGCCACAAGGATATTTCAGCTTAGGGAGCACAGTCATAAAAAGGACAACCTTGCACTATTCAAAACTTCTAAGCACAGAAGTCTGTATTTGATCTGGAAGTCTCTTATCTCCTCACTCCTGACTCTACATTTGATGTGAAGTCCTGGACTCATGGCTCCACTGCTCTAACCCATCATTACCTTAGCATCATTTCTCTGCACTCTTTGATGATCATTTTACATCTTTATCACTTCTGCCTTTCATTTCTGTCCACAATGGGTTTAGTTCTGTTCCTTTCTCTCCTCCAAATTAATTGAAAATGCTGAAATCTTATCAGCTCACTGACCTTGTGTTACCCTTGAATCCACCTGGCTCTTTCTATCTATCTCTGCAGAGCTATCTTAACCTTACCTTGCCTATAAAAAGCAAAATGAAAACATTTGATTGCAACATATCTGAATTGCCTTTTATTTATGCAACAGAACAAAAGCTATGAAGAAGTATTAGGATTCACTGGAGTACAGGATTATTAGGGACACTGGATTAATATTTTAATGACTGTGTATCAGTGTTGTCTGGGTTGTTTATGTCTGGGTTGTCGTGCCTGCTCCTGCTGTAGTCACACCTGCATTTGCCACAAAGAAAAAGTCACCTCCACCCAGTTTCTTCTCCCAGTGGTACTTGCACCATCGTCCAAACAAGTTTTGCTTCAAGCACTTCTGTTTTTTCCTGTGCTGCATTTGTATTAGTATGTCCCTCCACACAACATCAATCACTGTCCTAGACACCTCTATGTGCCTATCAAAACACATTTGAGCTGCAGAGCCTGGCAAACACCTGCCAGTGATGTGGCAGAGCTATCATAAGCAAGGTGAGAACAACAGCTACCAGGAGCTACCTTCAAGCCATAAACCATAGCTAGGATAGACAATCTCAGCAGCCTATGATAAATAAACAGGAGGAAGATTGCTCAGGTTTCCTTACAGAAGTAACAGGCCTGAGCAACACCATGCAGCAGTATTACATCTCTGCATTCTCAGATAAGGGAAGACTGAAGTGCATCTCTTCATTATCCCAGGGTGCAGGATACCACGACTGTGAGTATTGATTCTGTTCAGGGCTCTGCAAGGGCTTGGCTGTTTTCATGAGTGTAGGCAGATGAGGGCTTCCTGGGCCCAGAGGGGCAGTTCTGTGCTGCCACACGCAGGTGACAGCTCTGCAATATCTACTTAGACCTGTAAGTTTGCAATTCTTCAGTCTGTCCTCAGCTGCAATAAGTAAATGCACCCAACTATTTCTAAATTGGTGGCTTCATTAGAAAGTGATAACTTGGCATTAAATTTAGCTGGAAGTGAGAAGCACTAGTGCCACTGTTACAGTCATTATAAATAAATAAATAAGTAAACAAAAACTAAAAAAAAAAAATAAAATCAGGGGCTTTTGCACAGATCCTAGTTACATATATATGGCTAAACAAACCATTCAACTCCATCAGCTTCACCAGTAAATGAAAATTCCTACTATCTGATGTTTTGCTAATAATATTGCAGAACCTGATTCATGTTCTATTCACAGCATTGCTCCAGATCTTGTTTTTTTCAGAGTTCAGTGAAAATTTTAACTAGAAAAAAATCAATTTGTTGAAAGCAAAGGACTTTCACTTTGCTGAAGAACGGAATACAATTCACATTGGGGAAGAACTTCATCTCTTGCTTAGTGCTGGAGGAGTTTTCAAAGCAGTGAAAGGCTCATTCCCTTTTTGTGACAAATCTGATTCAAATCAAACTTTACTTACTCATGTATGTAAGAAAAGAGAACATGATAAATTTAAAATAAGCACATTTCCCCAATGATCAATGCAGCAATAATAATTTTAACAATAGTTACAATAGTAACAGCTAAGCACTTAGTTACTATGCAAATGCAATGCTAACCTCTGTTTTTGTAACAAATTCCATATTATCATGACATGGAGTCCAACTGAGCAATATGGAAGATTTTAATATTTGTATACCTATATATATATTTATATTTTTCATACCAGTTTAAGATTTTAAGTCGAACATTTAGGTATCTGTAACAAGGAACTGATCTTCCTTATTTTGGGACAGACATTTTAAATTCAACTGATTTTTCTGAGCAGGAAAAATTACTGTCTTGTTTTGGTTTTTTCCAAGGCTGAGTTCCTGCATTTTGAGTTTTCCTTGCCAAATGGAAGAAATTTTTAATTCCATTTCAACTTTATCATTCCCTTATTGTACTGACTGTTTTGGTGTAGAAAACACTATTGGGTGGTTTTGTTTCACGTTCTGTGCACATCTGGCACCTCTTTAGTAATGAAAGAGTACATTACAGCTTTGCCTGCAGGAGGAATTTCTTTAACTGTTAGATAAAAGTTGCATGGGAAAGATCCAGGCTCAGAGACTTGTGCTAATGTTTGAGAGCAAATTTGGTGACATAAAGTCTTATCAACTTTTAGTGTGTTGGTGGGAAGTCTACACCAATATAGGAAAATACTGACTATCAGTTAGCTAGTAACAATTCCAATTAGACAATCATAGAATTAGACAATCATAAAATCATAAAATGGTTTTGGTTAGAAGGGACCTTCAAGATCATCTGGTTTCAAACCCCCTGTATGCGCAAGCATACCTGCCACTAGGCCAGGTTGCCCAAAGCCCCACATTAATGAATAACTTCTCCTCCATGTGCCTATTAAAACATATTTGAGCTGCACAGCCTGGCAAACACTTGCCAGTGGTGTGGCAGAGCTATTATCAGCAAACTAAGAACATCAGCTATTAAATACTAATAAGTCATTAGAAATAGCAGGGCATCTCTGATTGTAAATATCACCATCACATTGGTGAATGGAAAAGAGAATGTTATGGAAAAGTTCAGTTTATGGAAGAAGGAAACAAACCTAATGCAATATTTTCATTACATATGCTAAAATTTTCAGGTCTGGGATTCTTCTTAAATTCATCTAGATTCTTGGGTTTACCCCTCCCCCTTTTGTAAAACAAACTGTGTTCCATACATGTTTATTGGATAAATTACTCTTTTGCAATTCAGTAGCTTATTTTGGGAAGAACTCATGAGGAAAAAATATTTGCTCTGATAACAGTTACAGCTTTTTTTTTTTTTTAAAAAGGCTACCAGATGTCAGAGTTCAGTTGATTCACCTAATGTGTTTCTGGGAAATTGTATCAAAGATGCATAAAAATAAAAATAGGAAAGTACTCTGGAAGCTATCCATGATTTCAGTTCTCTAAGATTTTATTATTCAACTGGCTTTGATCAAAAGGGAAATCTCAACAGGCATACACTTTTTATGGAAAGCTCAGCAGGGACATAAACTTTATGTAGCATAAATTTTTAAACACGCATCTATCTGGAGTATATGGATAAGAGGAACATTTAGGAACTTTTTAATGGTTTGAGAAAATCAGTGTTTCTTCTATCTCAGAATTAGTCAGACTTTGCACAGGCTTCTTTCTTTAGAATCTGTTCAACCTGATGGACAAAACATTTAAATAGGAGGTATAAAATACAACCTTTAAGATGCAATAAAAGATGATCATAGTAGTGAAAGAGCTTAGAAGTGTGGTGTGTGATTCTAAAACTAGTAGATACTACCCTGAAATACTGCTAAAGTTAACATCTCCCTTTGGTTTCCCTATGGTAAGGCATATGGTTACAAGATGATACATGCCAAGAGGGTAATATCCAATGAAATCTCTAGGCAGCTTCTTTACATACCGAGTCTTTTGAGTCATACCTAAAGCAAGATCTTGTTATCCATTTTGGGAAGATGGGCTCACCATTCTCTGTTGCTGATGGCACTAAATGAATTGATTATTCAGGGGTAAAGCTCTTCATGACAAACATGTTACCATTTTTGTTAGCATTTTAAATTTTACCTCCAGCTTTGATGGTGATAACAAAAGTCAGTAGGTGATGGAGAAATTGGTGTAGTTAAGCCTTAACTATATGTCTATATTGTTTGTATCTGTCTTTATATTTTAGCAATCAAAGTAGATGTAGCAGGATAGTTAATTTAATTTAAAATATGTTATAACACTCCACTTGGGTTTTCCTTAGCATTTGTGAGGCATGTTTATTGATAAAAACCTATTTGAAGTATTTCTTGCTGAATGTCGTGGTTTAAACAATAATTATCTTTAGCATGGAGCTCTGAAGATCTTAATTTTGTATTGTTCTCTTTCCCTAAATTTACTACTATTTTAAAGCTTTCCAAGTCTCTAAGAAACTATCATCCAGTTTGGAGCTGAGTTTTGTCGGTGATGAGTACCAGCCATGTCAGAAGAAAGAAGAAAATCTTCATCTGAAGACTGCTAAGATAACTTCTAAATGTGAAGAACAAATTGAGTTCTATAGCCACATGGATCCTTCTACTGTTAGGGGAGATAAACATCTAAAATTCCAACTAGCTAGGTTCATGCCATATTTATATTGTTGCCATGTGAAAGCAGTCCTTATTTTCATAAGTTTCAAAATACATAAAAGAGAAAGTGGAAAGTAGAGGAGGCTGTTAAGAAAAATAACATCCAAAACCACAGGTAAGTAAATAAATGATTGTACACTTGTGCATAAAATTACTATACTGCGTATCATGAGTGGAACCCCTTCTGTTTTGGACAATTTGCAAATCCTGTAATGAGTTTATGTGTTTGTTTTTAGCCGTGGACCAGGCATTGTTTGCTAACATTTTAGTTATCTTTGCTTTATCTAGTTCTAAGACTTATGAACTCTCTACATTCATAAATACTTTTAAATACTGTTAGGAAGACAGCTCCAACACCTTCCTCTGCTCTATGTATTTTATAGATCATTTCAAAACAGGAATTACGTTATGGAACTCCTATTGACCCTAGCAAAACATCTCATAGCTATGGCATCTAGCCAGGACTGTAATCATAGTGCATTGTTTGAAGAGGAAAAATGCAACAACGTAATGTCACATTCAAGGACTCAATCTACCAAACCCAGGAAAAGGAACTTTTAGTGAAAAGGCAGAGCAGACTTATTTCTGAGGAGCTTGAATTTGTCCTTTTTCATATGCTGATGTCTAAAATGGTAACAAACACTGTGAAGGACAAAGGGAGAACAAAAGCATAATCCAGATTTTTTTTCTTTCATGAAACTAGTCTCTACATCTGCTGTTTGAGTGATGTATTTTTGGGGGGAGAATTCTGTGCTGATACAGGCTTAGAACATATTATGTAATGCTGATGTTCCCCCACACTTGTTATTGAAGTTTCATAGAATTCATAAATCCAATAAACATGCCATGAGAATATTTCAGCATTTTGCCTGTACTGTCTTTGACAGGAAATAGATGCCAGATTGAAAATTTGTAGGAAGCTCAAATTTGAACAACTATCACAAATCCATCCCCTCTCAGTCATGCATATAGTGGAGTTTAACACAGAGTAATTTGTAAAAATGTAGTGCATATGCTGTTTTATGCAATCAGTTTTCTAATGTGACATGCTTTCCATCACTTGATATGCATATCTCCCAGGTACGTGGATACTCCATTATGAACACAAGAGTTTATGTGTCCCCAGAGAGCAATAAGCAGTCATCAGATTGCTGGAAACTGCAAATATGCCCAAGGTAATGCTGCAAGTATTTGGACTGATATTGCATAAAGCATTTGGACAGAGAAATAGAAAAGAAGGTTTTAATTCATTTCCAGAACATTTAATGCTTGGCATTACAAAATGTCTTTCAATTGCTCTGATGATGAACATAAATTAAGAAGATTTATCAGTTTGCCTTCTGGAGATGCTGGTACTTTTATTCTGGGGTAGAAAAGATGTAACTAAAACATCCTGGTGCTTAGAAAACATCTGTTCTAAAAGATTCATTACTAAAGAAACTCCACATTTACTTTATTTGTATTATTGTTCTAATGCCTTTCAATCAGTCTTAATGAATGTTATAATGAATGTTTGTCAGTCAAAGGTACTCTGTGTCTTAAAATTGAATCTTGCTTCAGGAACATCATGTAAGTCTGGACCCTTACTGGGATAAATATAGAAGGAGCCAAAGTGAACAATGTGGCATTTCCCAAAACCAGTGCCACTGTGATGAAAGCAGGGAAGGAAACAGCCTTGTCTGATAAACTTCTAGAGGTTTGTCAGATTCCTTAACCCTGTTGTACATCAGAAACCAAAGCACCATAAATAGTTTCTCTTCAGTAAAAGCACTTTCTTTGCTGCTGTCAAAAGAATAGGACAGGTAGATTCAATTTTTTCTGACACTTCTAATTTATTGCTAGGTGACTGTTCAACAGTATTAGTTTTAGAATTAAAATGAATTGATTTTTGGTTCTGAAACCGGTCTGGGAGGTTTCAAGTTTAGTCTCCCATATGAAAGAAAAGGGACTACCAACTGGGCCAAGGAACTGGACTCATCTTCATTTCTCTCCCTTCACTTTCCGTCTTGTTTTAATAAATAATAGTCTTTAAATAGCAAAGCACTATCTGTCATGAGAGTGACTGAACAGAGAAATGTTCAAAACCAACTAGAGTGTTGCACTTGCAGGTGATTAATTTTAGAATATTTCATTATTTCTAATAAGTAACTTAAATTTACATCTTTAGATAACACTATTTGAAATGTTCCAATTGAAGAGAGGCTCTGATCATCTGTCTTTCCATGTTGCAGTTTTATTTCAGTAGAATTTGGAAGCTCCTGCTTCTTAGGGCTAGAAGAAAACCCCTAAAGAAGAGGGACTGCTCCCCAACATATGCCTTTGGTAGCCTTCCTCCCAGCCCAGTCACTGTTACAGATAACCAAGGTTGAAGAGATGGCATCAACCAGTAAAACCTGGAGGAATGAGACCCTGAGGTGGCATTGCCTTTTTCTAATCTGTCATTGCTGATTTTCACGAGTAACATCTGATAAGTCATTTTGCATCCAGTAAAAGGGAGTGGAGGTTTTTCCTTATGTGAACTTGGACCTTATGTGAACTTGCAGGAAGTGTTGTTTGGGAGAGGGAACTGTTAAGCACAAGTGAATGTGGCTTTTTCCCTCAACTAATTCTGTATGCTTTTTTTTAGAGTAATTTTCAACATTATTGCGATTAAATAGGTCTACCCTGTCATCAAGGTGTTTAGGCACCTCAGAGTTTTGTGCAGGACAGATTCTAGATGTGTCAGTGGGGCATTCAGTTTCTACCATAAAGTTCAGTGTCCAACATTGTTATTTCAGTGAAGTCATAGTCAAAGTTACCTTCTCCATAAGAAGTTACTTCCTTCATGAGTATATATTTCTTTTGATCCAGGTCAAAACAAACTCAATTACCTCTGTCTGTGAGAAATTTCAATAATTCTTTATTATTTCTTTCTGCTAGAATTGGAAGATAAAGAGAAGAATGTAACATATTTTATCTGAAGTCAGTTCCTAATTCAATTAGAGCTTCATCTTGGCCCCATTGAACTCACTGGGCTTTTTGCCACTGGCTTTAATAAGGTTACAATCAGACTCATAGCAGTCTCAGTTCCTTATTTCTTCCAGATAACCAATTAAAATATTAAATATCTCAGTGTGAATGTTTCCTTCTCCTCTACCTGTCCATTGATATTGTGTTATGGCTTTTTCTTCTGTCCTTCATTAAGCTTTAATCAAGAGTTCCTTTGTGTGTAGGTAAAGGGAGGCTGTTCTATTTTAAAACTTTTCAGAATATGCTTCAGTTCTGATAGTTTCCAAAGACGGAAAAATATGAATGTATTTTTTTTCTTGTGGGAGCCTAATCTAGCAAATGTGTTTGCCTGAGGATGAATCAGGAAATGAGATGACAAACAAGGGATATGAGAGCAAGTATGTACTCTATCTACAATTCTAATTAAAAGAAAAAAATAATGCATTTGATTAATAAGAATTCTGGCTCTCATCAAGGCTCTCCAGAGAAAATAAAACTCCATTGTAAAAACAAGATTAATATTACTGATACTTGGTTTCATTTCTGAAGCCTCATTGCATTCTTATCCATTCATTCTTCTTTTAAAACCTTTCAGATCTATCCTTACTATTTTACATCAGTGATAACTAAAACTAATGCCTTTTGATCCAGTTCACAACATTGGTTGCTATGACTTACAATACAGGTGAAAAGAATTTCATACCAGGGACTACAGATTCGGATAAGAGCATGAAGGAAGATATGTGGGCAAAGCAACACCTCTGAGAACATAGTTGAATGCTGGTATATCCTTCCATAGAGATGGAATGTATATACTTAACTAATGGAGAGAAGAAGGGAAGGAAAAAGGGAAAACCAAGATTTAATCTGATTTTCATTCAGATTTGTTCACCATGAACTTCATGCAAGGCAGTATATGTACCGGTAGTGGTACTATTGAATGAAAGCCCTGCTTTCAGGTACATGAAAATCATAACTTTGGTCTAAGTGAAGATTTTGCACCACAGTTACTGATGCAGGCCTTGTGTGAAAGGCCAGAATATTACCATCTATCTCTTTTCTGTGCAGGTACCCACAGCATGTTGGTATATGCAAGATGGTAGCTGAAGACTTTTGTATACCATCTGAAATTTATGAGAAATTAAATTTTTACTTGGGCTTAATAACTGTATAGTCTAGGGTGTTAGAAGCATGATAGTGATTGCCAACCCTAGTAAAAATTAATCTGTTGACTGCTTACAAGGTTTTCTAATGATGAAACTGGCTTGTGAATTCATCTTGGCCTTGTTTATTGATTTCTCTATGTCTCTAGGAAACATTAGACTAGTTTCTGTCTCAGATGTATATTGAGAGACTTAGGGGTACTGAAATAAAATCTATTTAATATATATATATATCTTTTGTTGAGTTTTTTTATTTTAAAGCTGCTTTAAACAATGTATTGGATGTCATCATGGCAGGAAGTTCTCCCTCAGATGAAGGTGTTTGAGCATCCTCCTGAGAGCTTTAAGTTTCTTGCTGTAAATTTTGTAAGGGCAAGAATGAATTTTTCTCAATACAGCATTGTGCTGTGAAATCCTCCCAAGCAAAGCATTTTATCTTGACTAACACTTTTTCCTTCTGTCTGAAAATCAATGGGTAATATTTTCTATGTGCTGTACATCCTGGACAACTTCCAGGGTTTGAATTTTGGCCAGTGCCACTGAAATACTGTAGAGGCAGAAACTTAACATCTTTAGTTAAATGAAAAAGGAGCCATAGGTCAAGATGTTATTTGTAATCTAATGATGCAAGCTCATTTTAGTAGCCAAGCTATATATGCCTCAAGCAAGCAGTTGCTAAACCTTCCTTACAGAGCTTTGATGTCTATTGATCTTGCTGGTTACAACAATTTCTTTCACCTGGAAAGTGATAAATGCAGGTCCCTGGATAATTTGAAAACCACATCAAAGCAAATTAATACATTTTATCTAAACAAACACTTGCGAAACTTTATCTTATCTATATTAGGTTCAGCCAACAGCATATAAACTGCATGACTTTTTTTTTTTTTTTGCCCGACCATGTGGTGGGAGGCTTTCATTCTGCCCATCAAGTTTAAGAGACTACTGTTTGAATCAAACACATCTGACTAGGTATCAATTAAAACAAGAATGAAGGGATGGAGAAAATATACTGTCAAACAGAAAATAGGCCATGTACTTCATTTGTTCAATAGGCTTGCATCTGGGTTATCTTTTGTGTTACTAAATACTATATTCTATTCTGAAGTAATGTATCTGCACAGAACCTGTTAGATAAAGGAGAAAAAGAAACAAATGTAACACCCATTTATCTCAAATCAGAGGTTCCTTGATGCCACTCGTGAGCGTGTGTTTTAGAAGTGACTAAAGTTATGCTGCAGGCCAGGCAGATTTTTGTTTGCCAGAAACTGGTAAGCTTTGTAAAAAGATGTAAGTTTATATGACAGCAAAACAAGATTTTTTTTTTTCAACCATTAAAAGAAAGCTATCCAGACCACATCATTTTATTATAATATTCTATTTTTTTAAAGAAAACTAAATTAGTCTGAGTTGGTTCATACCATTGTCTGTATTTTGGAAGAGTCTTTGAATGAGCAAGTTTGTACATGCACATATGCAAAATAAATCTATTTCTCTGGAAAATTGACATATTTTGATGTAGTGATTTAAGTTCTGCTTCTTTTATGTCGCAAATTAATTACTATAAATGTTATCAACAGGTATTTGAGTTGCTTACAGGTAAATCTGAATGGTCAAACAGTATTGCAGAAATGGCTCTGCTAGAATATCTGAAGTAAAAGTGAAAGCAAAACCAGTTTTTCAACTCAAAATATCTTAAACTGATCTATTTTGCTTGCCTAGTGGGAGAATGGTGATATGTGACAAGCATTTATAGATCAATAGATCTGCTGATCTGTTCATATGATCAGCAGAAATTATTGAAATTATGGCAACCTTACACTGTTGTGTTTGCGGCTTTTTTTTTCAGTACTAGAATATAACTTTAGATAGATCTCTATTATAAAGTGCATGGCAATATGGATATATATATATTTTAGTATAACAATTAGTAATCAATTACAACAAAGTATCCTTCAACTTTTGAGCCATTTTTGTGAGTATGAATAGCCAAGGTAAAATAATAATTATTGCTAATAGCAATTTAATGAAATGTGAGCAATAGATAACACAAGAGATCTGCAAGAATGGTTGATTTGTCCAGTGGCCTATAAGAAATCTGAATTTTAAACAGTAAAAGCACAACTATGTTTTTTTAATATTTTTATTTTTTATAAAAGGGATCACAATAGATATATTTTATATCTGATTTAATAACACTACAGTAATTCTAGCCATTTACTTTCTGTCTGTGAAAAATTGTAATAATATAACATTCGCAATTCACTTCTGCAAGTTCCAATAAATTAAAGGTGTTCTTAGTATTTGTAAAGTTAATATCTTTCTGACACTTGTCATTATCTATGAACTGATTGTGCTTTGTTCTGCAAACTGAGAAAACACCTTGAGAAATCTTGTATCTCACTTTGTCTGTTAGTTTTAAAAGAAATACAAGCAAAACCTTATACAGTTAACTGTGCTAAATTTGTACTGTTTAGTCAGACACTATATGGATCTCTCCAAAAGCATCAGCATGCATCTGCTTATTGATCAAATCAGAGCTACACTGTATTCCTGAAGAATGCAATGAACATTTATTTCTTTGGCTTCCCATATTCTTACCATTTTTTCATTAGAAGGCCTTGAGATTTTAACTGAGCTAGTGGAATTGAATATAAATTGCAACTGAAAATGCCCCAGTTAAGGTTTTCTTGCCATTCAAAAGGACCTCACCTTCACCTTTCAAATTTTGGTGGATGGCAATTGTCGCGATCCAACCTATTATTTTAATATTTTGTTTGAGGAAAACCAGCCACTGCTTCAGAGACGCGCAGAATTACAAAAAATAATAATGCTTAGTGATTTTAACAAGTTATAGGGATTTATTTTCAGGGAACATAAAACAGGGTATCACTGTAGGGTAAGGATAAGAGAACAGGTAAAGAGAGGAGATCGGGTTACCAAGTCCAGGCCGCTGCGGAGCTGTTCTCGGCTCTGCCTTCAGGGCTGGTTGCTCGTTGGCTCCTGGCTGCTTCTGGAGTTAGCTGCTGCGTCCAGGCCGATGGCTCGCTGGTTGCTGATAGCTGATCTGGTGGCTTGTCCGTCGCTTGCTTGCTCGCCGATTGCTTGCCTCCGCTTGGTTCTTTTTTTGTCGGGTTTTTATAATGGAAACGGGGAGAGGAAGGAGGGGGTCATCGTTTGCATATCTTGATGAAATTCACGGGTTTCCAGGAACAGACTTTTCCTTATCTATTTGTTAATTTCCCCATTGTTTAGGTAGGTGCCGGGGAGGTGGTCTGACCAGTTTTAGGTCTCAATAGGTGCTAACGAGGCATTCTTACAGGATTGGTGACAGGAAAGAATTTGCTCAAGAAACATTTGAAATTTTGAAAAGGTTTACATCAGCAATGTAAAGTGAAATTTTTCAGCTGACATTGCTGGGACCTTAGGTACTCCAGGCTACTTGAAAGACATCTTATTATTAATCCTCCATTAATGAAGAGATTTGACTTAGGGCATGATCCAGAGCTCATTGTAGTCAATGGGAGTATTTTTCCATTGACTTCAGTGGGGTTTGGATCAGGCCTTTTCTTCCTAAAACAGACTCCCAGAGAAGTCTTCTGTAAGTAAGTGGCATCCTTTCCTGAGACGAATGCTGAAGAAAATATTATACTTTGTTCATGAGTATGGTTACTGAATGTCTCCCTGCTCATGGGAAGCATCCAGTGTATCTTAAAAATAAACAACTAAAGTCTAAGCATTGCTGGTCGCATTCAGAACACTTGCTTTCTAGAAAGCAGGGATTTATCTTCATATAGTAAACTGGTAAATTATGACACGATGCAAATATATTTCGGAGTATTTCTCAGTTCCCAAGGCAAAGGGGAGAATTTAAGTTTAAAACTCCCAGAACTCCAGTTTGTGAGTCCTTCCAATTCAGAAAAAAAAAAAAAAATTAAAATTATATCACTAGATTCCTCTTTCTGTCACAAGGGTTCTAATGAAATCTAATAATATCAACTTAAAATCTCAGTTTTACTCTGAGGAGTGACCATTTTTTAAAATTTTTGTTTCCATAAAAAGGATCTAAATACGATACAAATTGAAAGAAACTGAAGGATTTAATTAAAAAGATCAAATGGAAGGAGGTTACACAATTTCTTTCTGTAGTTTTCATAAATATATTTAAAGATTTTTCCTAAATTGGTAGGTAAGTAGTAAAAAAATTTAAATCCTCCCCTACTTCTTAAAGCTATGGCTGTTCTGAGGAAAAATTTCTGTTTCAAGTCATTTAAATGCCTGAAATCCAGAATGCCTGAGAGTACAGGCTGAGCAGTGGCTTTATAGTCTTGATTAGTTATGGGATATCTGACTTAAGACATCTACAGGACTGTCTATGTCTGAGTTAGTGGGTAAAGTTTTCTATTACAAGTAGCACTTTTGTAGGAGAAATTTTATCATGCAGTTGTTTAAAAAAATGCTCAAAACTATCTCTATCTCTCCACCAATTAGGAAAGGAATAAATACAACTCAAAAATACATGTATGCCTTTGAGCAGATGATTTGCTTCTGCCTCCCTCCTCATTTGATACAAATTAAGAGCATTAAAGTCCTATGATCAGGACTAACAAACACTTGAAGCAAGGCTGGAAGTTCAAGAGGGAAGTGGCTGAGAAAGCCTTTGGACTTGCAGCAGTCCTTAATGTAACAGTGAGAGGATTTGGACAATGCCAATTGCAATTTCCACAGCTCTAAAGTCAGGGGTTTAGAAAGGGAAGAAGAAGGAACCTGAAAGATTTCTCCCAGGTAATCAGACACATCACAAGTCCAGATATTCCTAATTCCTTCTTCTCTTTTTGCTCTTTCCATGTAAGGGTGCTTATATCTTCTATTTCTGGCCAACAGCCTGAAGCTATTTTTTTCTAGTACTTTGTAAAAAAATTCAGTCAAAAATTGTAATTTTTAAACAGAATGTTCTATTCTCCTTTATGAGATGCATAGAGAGAAATAAAATGTCTCTGGAAGCTTTGTTCTCTCTGGCATCTCTGAAAAGAGTTATCAGTAGTATTTAATCAGCATAATCTTTGACAAAACCAACAGTTTCTGCTGAAGAAATAGTATGAGGTTGTTGGTGCTTCTGAGGTGGTTACAATACCTCCACAAAGTTAGAGTCCTCTGACTGACCACAATGGAACTTAAATAGAAATTGAGCATCTTGAAAAATGTATTTTAGAAATACAATGATATAGTGAAAGTCCTTGAGTCCTTCATACATTTGTATTTTATCCAAACTTATTTTCCATTTCAAACTGAACATATTAATCTTGTAAATAAACACAGATTTTACTGGAAGCTCTATAACCAAAATATGCATTGTAATTAAGATCATTATTTCACTTGATAAATTTTTTCTTTTAAAACATTACAATTCTTATCGGATGATTCCTGTGATAGGTCATATCTCCCTTGATTGATATGACACTATTTGACCCCATTTGTGGACTTTACAATATTATATATGTCAAAAGTTCTCTTTGGAGAACTCTACACTGGAAAAATCTATTATCTTTTGCAAAGTTATATTCTGTGGGGCACGTTGGCATGATAATGCAAGCAAATGGTAAACCTCTATATTTAAATTGTAAATATCATCTTCAGATTGCCTTCGACCTCCTAGTCTTTGAAGTCTGCTCTTATATTTTGTTGTTTCCTAATAAGCATTACAATCATTGGTTCTCTTATTTTATACGGTCTCTTTACTTCAGTTTATCATTTTCTTATTGCTATCCCAGACTTTATGCAAGAACAATAATTAAAACTTAGTCTATTGCCTGCTGTAATCAATCTCTTTTCCTAAAGAGGAAGAGCATGTTGGTAGCAGCCCCTTTATATTTTTGAAAAATATACTATTGTAGTGGAACAAAAGCAATCAGACGCCTCTGATTACCGAGAAGTGGGTGTGAGCCGGTATCAAATCCACCTGTGCCCAATTAGGGCAGGACCCCTATTGAGCATGTGCAAGACCAGGGGCCAATAAAAGGTGAAACTCACAGACTAGCTCACTCTCGAGCACTGTATTACCTTTATTGCGCCACTGGCACTCATCGCCTCTAAGGTGAGGCTCTTGTGGCGCAGCTGGTTAAGACCCAGTACTGCAATGCTGAAAGCCCCGTGTTCGAGACTCCACAGAGAGCCTCACCTTGGAGGCGATAAGCGCTAGTGGTGCAATAAAGGTAATACAGTGCTCGAGAGTGAGCTAGTCTGTGGCTGTGAGTTTCACCTTTTATTGGCCCCCTGGTCTTGCACATGCTCAATAGGGGGCCTGCCCTAATTGGGCACAGGTGGATTTGATACCAGCTCACACCCACTTCTCGGTAATCAGAGGTGTCTGATTGATTTTGTTCCACTACATACTATGATAATACTGCCAAGAAGTTTTGGAATTGTTTTCACTTATACCGTGTAAATTATTTTTGTAATCTGTGTTATTTGATTTTAGCTGAGTAAAACTGAACTAATAAGCAATGAAGGGCTCAGAGTATAAACCTTTCAACAGCTTTGGCAAGAAAACAAATGCAAGGAAGATGCCTGTGCAAGTATCAATGGACATTTGGAGGATCATCTGTGTGAGTGAGTGATGTTGTAAAAGAAGGACTACATTTAGTTTACACCTTCATCTTGGAAAAAAACTGCATGTATTTTACAGCGGGGTAAGTTAAAGTGACAAAATTACAGGGATGTCAATGAACTTCTCTTTCTGACGTCTACCTAAAACAAACAACTTTTTTTAATTTAATTTATTTTTTTGAGATAAGACAGATATATGAAATGCAGGCATTCAGTCAAATTTGCCACTGCGATGTAGTAAATTCAATATTGTCCCAGCTCAAATGGTGTTCTGCAGAAACTTTATTTGTTATTTCTAGAATTTTGTGTTAACTACAGACTACCTAAGAGTTGCTGCAGCCTTATTTTTTAAGTGATGCTAGTGATGCTATGTAGCTATCTATGAAACTTTTGAATATGCCAGGAATATCTTGGTGCGAGTTGCTTATGTCAAACAAATGTGTGTGCATTAGCTGAGAATAGAGATGAATGGCTGAATATTAGAAAACCATTCTCATGGTCAAATTGGCAAAGAAAATTTAACTAAAAATTATGGTGAATTGAATGTCCGAATAGGTTTGTTTTCTCATTGATTAAGGTTTATTTAGTATGATAACTCAAAAGCACACAGGAAAATAATTCATCCTCTCATATACAAGGAGAGAATAAATGGGTCTAGTTAGGAAAATTAATTACTTAAATAGCTATTACACACAAGGATGAATGAAGCGCTGTTGGTAAACAGTGTTTATTTCTTTATACTGCATGCGATGATTGAAATAAGGCTATAAAAAAAATCCATTAATGTGGAGAGATATCTTTTATGAGTACTAGAGGGTGGTAACATTGATTTTGTACAGAAGCAATGTATGTCAGTTGAGAAACCATATAGGCTTCTTAACCTGAGAGTTTACATCCAGAAAGCAGAATAACCATTTTGACTCACAGTTTATAGTCTCAAAAAGATTAATGTCATTGGAAATTAGTTTTGTTGTTCAGTATCTGACATATCCCAAAGTACTAATATGCAGGGAATCCTGAGTCTTGAGAACTTGAAATCAGTAGCCACACTCATGTATACAAGGAGAACAAATTTCCTTAACTGAGCTGTGGAACTGGACTACACAAAAACATGCTCTTCACACACAGTTAAAACATTCACTATTCACTGTTTTGACAGCTCACTCTGAATACTTCTAATGTATTTTATTTCTGAAAGAAATTTTTGAAAGAAAATCTTGTACGAATTGTACAAATAGAAAATAGAGATGGGATTTTGGCTCATGTAATAATAAGATGAAGGAATAGTTTCAGTTTCTGTAGTTTACAGTTCCAGAAACCAGCTGTGTGATGGTGCAGGACCAAAAATTATCTGCAGAAGAAATTTTTTCAGCCTGACAACCTGCATTGTTGGATCTGTCAGATCTTTCCCATGCAACCTGAACAGAGCTACTGTGGATCAACCACCATCTCTTTATTTTGACAGACACACAGATCTTAAAATTTCAACAGTTTTATTTGGCATATAAACTGCATCCTTTGCATGACTACCATGAGTGTCTCCTATTACTCGTCTAATTATTCAAACTCTTGAAATAAAAATCTTAATATTACTTTATTATCCTTAATGAATGGTTATTCTTAATAAATTCTGAAGCTAGAGCTCTGTATTGTTGTCAACTGTTACAAATTGCAAAATAAACTTATGTGTCATGAATATGATGTTGAAGAAGACAACTACTACAAATATTAATTTAAATTTAAAATTGCCTGTTGTCAGTATTTGACTATCACTCAATCTCCCAGCACTGAAAGTGTAATGTTTTGTGGTTTTGTTGTTTTTTTTTTTAATAGAGAATAACTTATCCTTATATTGTCAAGGGTATTTATCTTGGAAACAAAGATGATGAAGTAGACTTAGCTGAATGGGACAATTGGAGTCTCTCAGTGGTCTGTTTTGGGTCCAGTGCTGTTTAACATCTTTGTCAACTACAGGGACAACGTCATTGATTTCACCCTCAGGAAGTCTGATGATGATACCAAGATGTGTGTTAAAGTGGATTCACTTTAGGGAAGGGATGTCATCCAGAGGGACCTTAAAAGACTTGAGAAATGGACCAGTGCAAATGGACCAGTTCAACAAATCTAAGTGCAAGGTTCTGAATTTGGGTGGGGCTAATCCCAGGCACAATTACAAGATGGGTACACAGTGGGTTGAGAGTAGCATTGAAGAGAAGGACTTGGGGATGTTAATTGATGTCAAGCTCAACAGGAGCCATCAGTGTGCTCGTGCAGCTCAGAAGAACAACTGTATCTTAGGATGCATCAAGAGGAGTGTGAACAGAGTATGAAGAGAGGTGATTCTTCCCCCCTACTCTGCTCTTGTGAGACTCCACCTCGAATACTGTGTCTAGTTCTGGTGTCCCCACCATAAGAAGGATATAGATCTGTTGGAGCAAGTCCAGAAGAGGGCCACAAAAATGGGGAGGAGATGGCATTGTTCAGCCTGAAGAAGACTCTGAGGGGACCTTATAGCTGCCTTCCTCTACCTGAAGGAAAACTAAAGGAAGACTGGAGAGGGACTCTTCATGAGTGTCCAGAAATAAGGCAAAGGGAAAAAAGTTTTAAAGTGAAGGAGATTAGGTGTAGACAAGATCTTAGGAATAAGTTCTTGAGTACAAGGGTGGTGAGACTCTGGAACAGATTTCCCAGAGAAACTGGGGATGCCCTCTCCCTGGAAGTGTTCAAGGCCAGGTTGGATGAGGCTTTGAGAAACCTGGTCTAGCTGATCATGGCAGGTAGGTTGGAGCAGATGATCTCTAAGGTCCCTTCCAACCTAAGGCACTCTGTGATTCAATTAAGTGTAGCTTAGGTTTAGACAAAAGATAGTTTTAATTTAATTCTCCCCAGCAATAAAATCCTAACCCCCAAGCTTCTAACAGCCAGAGAAGAGAAAACTTTTAGATATACTACTTAATTTTGAATCCACTTATATATACCACACACTGAAATTATAGGACATAATTTCATAAGGAGATCTGACAGATGAGCTATCAAACTTATATTTTACTTTATGTTTTTCATAGTCTTACCAGATTAAAAAGATTGCAGCAAAGCTTCTTTATTTTGTCAGGTATTCATCTCTTTGTGTGTGTCCTTACATTTCCTTTTTGTAGTTTATGGCACACTACCTTCCAGGCTTCTCCTTTATTTCTGTACCAGGAGTGACAAAGAGAAAGAATAAGATGGATCTGCTTTTGTATATTAATTGTCAGAGCTGTAACATGTGAGCATGGGTGTTTTCTATTGTTGTAGGAGATAAATTGCATCCCTTTGGCCTGCGGATATATTGAATGCATTGTATTGTTTCATGATACCAGATGGTTTCTAACTACTCAAGTGGTTGCCTGGAAGACTGTTTTTAGTCACTGAACAACTTCCATCCCATTTGCATTTAAATGACTCTCAGATGTACCTAATAGCTTCAGAATATGCTGTCAGTAGGGACACAATTGTACTCTCCAGTTCTATACAGTAGCTACACTGAAGTACCTACTAGGTCACTGCCTGTCTGGAAAATAAACATTTCTAGTTGGAGTAAATATGTGTGACTCTAGAGTGATGACTCCTTATCTGTTATTGATTCTTGAGAACACTGGATAAACCCTACTAAATAAACCTCTGTGTTGAACACAGAACATTATTTTCTCAACCTTTTACATGTCATTATAATTTTCCCAGGTTCTTCCTTAATGAACTGAATTACTTTCTAGTATTACAGGTAATGTGCATGAATAGCCTCTACATAGAATGAAGAATTTATGCAAAGCTTTCATCACTACACTGCTATTGCAGAGTCATTATTGCATTTCATCTAAAATTGACTGAACTTCAGTTCAAAACTAAATTCTACTCAGTGCAGATTAAGTTTATTGAATAAAGTGTACATTTTTCTCCCAAAATTTTTGCTGTGTGCTTCTGAATTTTGTGTGGGGAAAAAATGTCTGGAGAATGTGTCTAACATAAAGAAAAGATATTAATATTTAAAATTTTAAGTAGCAGTTGTGCTATACCCAAGCTTGTACACTGGTGATCACTGACATGGGCAAACTTTTCACTGGGTATTATTTCAAAGATTATACTTCTGAATTTGAGTATTCTATGATGAAATGGTCACAGATAATTGGTTTTTGATTCCTGTAATTTAGTGAAGGTCACAGAGTGTCTATGAAGTAATTATGTGACTCTATCTATATGATATTGATTCATAGGCACTCCTTGGATTTTTTTTCCATATGAAGCAATTTCATTTCATAGGATCATAGAATACCAGAATCATCTCTGTTGGAAAGGACCTCTGAGATCATCAAATCCAACCCTTGAACCATTACCACTGTAGTTACCAGACCATGGCACTGAGTGCCACATTCAGTCTCTTCTTAAAAACCTCCAGGAACAGAGAATCCACCACCTCCCTGGGCAGCCCATTCCAATACCTGATCACCCTCTCTGTAAAGAATTTTTTCCTATTATCCAAGCTAAACCTCCCCTGACAGAGCTTAAGACCGTTGCCCTCTTGTCTCACTGATGGCTGCTTGGGAGAAGAGACCGACCCCCCCCCTGGGTACTCCCTCCTTTCAGGGAGTTGTAGAGAGTGATGAGGTCTCCCCTGAGCCTCCTCTGGCTGCCTCCAGGCTGAACACGCCCAGCTCCCTCAGCCCTTCCTCACAGGACTTGTGCTGGATCCCTTCACAGCCTCCTCGCTCTTCTCTGGACCTGCTCCAGTACCTCAATCTCCTTCCTGAACTGAGGAGCCCAGAACGGGACACAGTACTCAAGGTGTTTAACTCAGTTAAATTTGTTTACAAATTTAACATAAGTTTTTAAAAGGTATTTATGTCTACCATTAGAATTCATAAATAATGGAAAACCACTAACTGCTTGTAGTTCCATTATCCCACTTAATGGCATCTATAAGGCCCTTCTCTTTAATTTCTGCTTCAGTGATAGCCCAGTGCATCTATCTAAATTGCCATAGTAGACATATATTGCTGCTGGTGAGTGACAGCAACATTAGCTAACTGCAGTTTCAAAGGCTGCCATCATCCTGAATCTAACAGAAAGGCATATATTATGATCAGTTTTCATGAGCTGTCAGATAAGGTGAGCATGTTAAAGGAATTATATCATGGGCAGTTAATTGTTTGCATGCAAGTTCTTACTGCTCTATGTACTTTTTTATACTTTGAGGTTTTATCCCAGAAAAGGAGGTGTTTTCCTGAGACAAAACCCCAGTCCTGCTGAAATCAGTGGTACTGAGTTCAACAGGCCAGATTACAGTGCTGATATACATTCACTGTAGGTATAAGTTATAGCTCTTCTGCATTTCTCTTTGTTGGGGCGTGGGAGAAGGAGATGGAATCAGCCAGATATGAATGCAGTCAGGGCAGGACTGTTTTGATGAGTGAATGAGAACGAATCAGATTCTGGACCAGGAAAGCAACTGCTAGAATTTGCATAACCCAGGGTTTTGAAAGAAATGTGTATGTTGCTAAGAACATTATTATTGCTGAGAACATTATTATTGTATAACTGGTGGCAGTACTCCTACAGCTGGCAGTTCATGTGGCAAAGGATGGAGGCCTGACAAGAAGTGAAAATGATGGGAATTTTTATTTTGATTCAGTATGATTCTGGAATAAAATCCTGGTCTTACTGATAGTTCATCTGCAGCCAGTTTTTGCTGGGTTCTACTTGCAGTCAGTGGGAAGGAAGGCATAGCCCTCTCCAGAGAGTGATTCATTCTGTCCAAAGGCAAGTATGAAAAAGTATGTGGAGGGTGATTCACCTGAATTATTTTGTTCCATCCACTTGGAGGGGAATGAAAAGCATGACTAATATAGGCAAGCCAAACATACAGATCTCTAATGAATCTCGTAAATAGGATCTTCAAAATATCATGTTGAAAATCTTGACATGACTAAATATAACATGAACAAATAAGTTTAAATTTAGTTTTATAACCCACAGTAAAATTGTACTCAAGTTTTCAAGCTGAGTAGGAGAGAATTAAAACACTTTTCCTTGTTCAGTCTTATCTCCAATAGAAGGTGCTTCCTACAGTGTAGGCTTTTTTCTCTTCCAGTAGCATTTTTATAGCCATCTGTAGAAGCATCAACCATCAAGGCAAAACTCCATTGATGTCTTTCAACCAAACTGGGCAGGCATATGCTCTATATTGCTGGAGGGAATATAAAGGAGGCAGGATCCCTCCTGTTGTCTTGGAAGTAAGCAGACCTAAGAATCTATAAAAGCACTGTTTACCCAACATATTGGTATGATTCACTTGGTTCTAATAAAAACCTAATTTTCAAATCAGTGATGGGTTGGCTGACATTAGGCAGATGTATTTCTCTAGTGATGCTGTCATAGAAAATACTAGAAATTGTTCCTGACTTGAATAAATAATGTCAGAAGCTAAAGAGGATATATCTAGTTTCTGGTCACCTGCTCAGGGAAAGGAGAAGACATTCTGGTAGGTACCAGATATGTTATGGTGACCAAGTAGAGAGAAGGAAGGGAATTGTAGGCCTGAGATCCAAATCTCACATTGGGAAGGTGTCTCCATCCCACAACTCAAGCTGGAGTTCATGCCTTTCATCTGTACACTCCTTTGGCAGGGCTGAGTGACTAAAAGACACTGGGAGGAGTGGAGCATCTCTTGGGAAGAGGTAGCAAAGAGTACTCTCTGACATTGTTCTACCAAAGCAGAACCAGAATGAACAAATATTTTCCACACATTAGACTTGCTTCCCACTGAGAAATATTATTTCAGAATATTATTTCAAAGTCTGTAGAGCAACATTTTCCTCTATATTTTTTAGCCATATAACACCTACTAACTTCTTCTAGATTACTTCTAATGGTCACATCAGGGAAACTTTCTGAATTCAACAGAGTCCTAAGGCAACACACCAATTAGACATGTGTGCTTCAAAATTTCTAAATTGGAAGGCATATCTGGATGAAAAACCCAAGGTTCTGAAATTTTTTATCAAAACTATTTAATTGTGAACTACTTAAGCTTGAATTACCTAGGCAAGAATATAAAGTTATAATTTTGGGGGGGTTCTTTGTTTTTTTACTTTTGTTTGTTTGGGGTTTTTTTGTGAATGGGTGATTTTTTTTGTGACTACTCCCCACCTCTCACCCCTGCCATGATGATTACTTACTTTCACACTACCCGAGATATTATTCTAAAACTTATAAGTCATGAGAGTTTTGAGAATTAACTGGTCAGGAAAAGCAACACAATAAATGTTAACAGAACTCATGTGGAATTTTTAGCTTCATTTTCCTTAACCAAGGAATATAAAAAAGAAATTAGACCTTTAGAGGTTTAAAGAAATCACAAATTAAGAGAACGGTCAGCATCTCAGCTTTAATTACATTTCTAAATGACAGACGAAATTAAAGCTAAAACTTGTATCATCCTTACTATGTTCTACAGAAGTCTACATTTGTTAACTTTATATAGACTTCTGTCTCATCCAGGAAAAACATTACAGAACATAAGTATCAGTTCTGATGAAACCAAACTAATACATACCAAACATTTGAGATGTCAAATGTGTTTGAAATGTCACTGTAACAGTCACAAATATATAGATTCCTAAGACAGTTTTTGGAAATATGTTTTTCCTCTGATCCACAGCAGAAAATATAAGGATCTGAAAATCCTGATAAACTAACTGGGTAGAGAACTGTTTGGCTTCTGGTTTAATAACAAAAAATACATCCTTGCTATTACTTGGCATTAATAGTGGATTAAATAAAGGAAATGTAGTACACTCAGTACTCCTGAATAAACCTATGAAAGTAGTGGAACAATCACTATGAAAATTCTCAAACTGAAATAGTTTTTGGCTGAGCTCATGTTTTAGTCAGTGTACACAGGAGGGACCAGTAAATAACTAGAAATCTAAGAGTCAGAGCTGTGACCAGAAGAGGAGGAGAACTATACTTAAAGAATGAACTGTAACAAATATTGTGACACTCTGGGCAAAGTGAGCCAAACAGAGAAAGCTTTTTCCCAGATAAGGAAGACCTATGAATGACATGAACTACCATTAAGTAGGGAAAGAAGATGTTCTTGAGAAATTACTGTAGCCATGAGGGAAGTAACTGATTGCTGGGGCTATGACCCTTCCACCTGGGTCACAGAACTCTACAGCAAAGCAGGGGCTTTATTGAGTAAGAGAGAAATACCAGGAGTTTGGTAGTTACTGCTGGGGGTGAGAGCATCAGCTCTTGGCTTGGATCCACAGGACCTCTACAACTCTTCTTCCCTTTTTGTGCTCAGCTGCTGACTTATCAGGAAGGAAAATCCAGTTCTAGTTTTACAGTCTTCATTGCCATTTTCTTTCCTAGAAAGATGCAGGAATAAATTATGAAAACAACCAAGGAACTGTGGAATACCTAAATTTTATGGAATGGCAAGTTTTCTGTTATATCTTCTCTCTATAAATTAGGTATTAATATATATATATATATATTTGCCTAGTATGCAAGTCTACTTTTATTTTTATCTACTTTTATTTGCAAATAAAATGTCTGTCATTCTTTAATCTCAAGCAGCAGGGTGATATAAAAAAAAAAAAAAAGAAAAGAAAAAAAAGAGTACCTGCAACAAGTATTTTGCTATTCTAAATCAAGCTGCCCAACAGTGTTATCAGCTAAATCTATTAATTTCATTTTATTATGTCAGCCTATCTGAACTTGTTTTTTTCTCATAATTTTTCCTATTCATCCCTCAGTGGTTTCTAAATTTTGGCAGTATTTGCTAACCAGTGGAACAATATAACATTTTTTCTATAATGAAGTAAGAACTGTGTCTCTTTATGAAACATGAAAGGGTATGGCTGGTGTGTAAATTAACCAACAAGCAGACCACAGGCTAATCTGTTTCTTCATTCAAGTGCCGTTTACTTCTGGACTTGTTTTGAATCAAAAGCAATTGCCTTATATAATTAAAGAATAAAATTTTTTGCTTTATAGCATTATTCACTGAGTCCAAAGCCTCTTTCAAAACTGAAAGGCAATTTCACTTGCTTTAAGGAGTTACCTTCTAGCAGAATATAATCTGCATGTGTGTGCATATATATTTACGGTAACCTAGCTACAAATTTCTTTGTTGCCTTTGTCACAGTTACTGCTTTAGTGAGATACATGTCTAGGTGCAGCATTTTGGCCTGGAAAGGAAGCCAAGAAAAGCTTATGCACATCTGGTAAATGAGCATTTATGGGAAATCATTTCAGTATTACTTATTGAATGGAATTAACACACCAAAATTACTATTTCTACTTCACTTGTACTCAATAAATTTCATCTGTATGAAACTGGAATTTAAAAAAAGCATCTATGGTTATCAGCTTAAGAAATGGCCTTAGATCTGAAACACCATGAGTAAATATTTTATTTTAAGCAGCAATCCATAAAAGGAATCCATATTCTTGAATGTAAAGAAACACAGAATGCATGTAATGTTGATAGAATTTTGGACATGTTGGTTTTCTTTAAGGTTAATTATTTGTTTCCTTTTTGATATGGTGTGGTCATGCTTCAGTAATCAAACACTTGAAAGGAATTAATAGGATATGCTCACTGTCATTGCTGCCAAAAGGATTTATGATGAGATACTTGTGCATCAGGATACCTCCCTAGTGTTTATAACATGAAGTTGTTGTAACCATGACTTCTGGTCCATGGATATGGAACTTTAGTGTGCAATGCTGAGCTACATCACTGTCCATTAAAACATTTTCTTATTTGTCTTGATATGCTTTTCTCTGAGGATTTTAAGTTAGCCCTTGCCATCTGAAAAGAAACAGTTTTATTAGTGTTAGACATTACAGGACTCCCTGGAATTCTTTCAAGAAAATGTCAAGTTGATCAACATTGAGTAAATTCAAGTGCCACATATAAATCTACTCCTAATTTATTAATTATTGGCCTAATTTATCAATTTTCACCCACCTTTCCAAAAAGTTTAAAGAAAACCCACAACAGATGAACAAAGAAAAAATATTACAAAGGGAATCAAAGGGATGAGTTTAGACCACATGTTCTGGATTAATAAACTCTGTGAGATTATCTCACCATCTCTTTCTGATAATTTTTGTAGTAATTTTGATCTAAATTGACTTGAATAGGTACTTTACACCTATTATTGACCAGTGTTCAGTGTAGGTGCTGAGAAGTAAATGGGTCAAAAGCCAGTATAGCTCTAATTAATTACAATAAAATTCATCACGAGTGAATACAACAGAATAGTGAATTAAAACCTATGATGATTCATAATTTGCATGTTTTCAGTGAAATCTAAAGACACTTTGAAAAATAGCTGCTTTTAAGCAATCCTCTTTTCTATTAATCCTCTTTTCTATGTTTTATTACTTCAAATTTTTGAAGACAAAATGCATCTAGATGGTGTTCTAGATAGATCAACTAGCAGCATCTAGCAAATGTACCTCACCCAAAAGGCTAAACATTAATAGACAATATTAAGAAGATTTAAATGGTTTGATCTTTGTCTCTGTTTTCTTAAAGCATTAAGGATGAGAAAAAATATTTCACAGAAAAAACCCCAAGTATGAAATACCCTATAAAAAACAGGAAAGAAAACAATTATTAATGACACTATCCTAAACAAAATTCCTAAATCCCTGTCCTGTTCATATAAAAATTTGAAAATGGGTATTATACCAAAGGTGAATAATATTGAATCTTGAAATGAGAGAGAAGTAATACATATTCACTCCTTTGTAATTCACTATTGACCTTGTCAAAGGAAGCTGTAATATAGACTGTCTGAGCTGTTATCCATGTGCCATGTCCCAGAACATGAACCTTTACAGGACCAAAACTTATGTTATAATGAATGTGATTGCAGCATATGCTAAGCAGAAAATAAAAAGGTGTTATTTGGATTATTTCTGGACAACTCTGTTAATAAAAAATGTTTAATTTGACACTGGAGTCTCATATATATATATAGAGAGAGACATATATGTATACTCATGATGACATTTCCATACCACCTGTCGATCTATGAGAATATGACAATTCTTTACAAGGCAGTATTATAATTTTCCCTAAAATTGGAAGGTTTTAATGTAATAAGTTTGTCACCTTATGTGTGCTATAGATAGAATAGCCTCCCCCATCATCTTGTGGGCCAGTGAAGAGAGTTAGCATTTTGCCTTGGCACAGGCTTTGTTAAAATTCTGGTATTGCCTTATCTTTTGAGAACAACTAGCTGCTAAAAGTTGCATATTGAATTGCTCTAGCTCATTCATATTTCAAAACATGTTTATATCTGTCAGTGAGCAGTTTTATAGAATCCATCTTATATTTTACATCAACAGAACTAAATAAACTCTTTTTTAAATTTGACATTAAAAGTAACGATACCTTGAGCTGTATCATCATCAACATAAAGCATGCACTTGACATTAAAACTTATTTCTGCTATAAAAACTGGTTTTATTTTTTTAAAATATACCTTGTGGATACCACGTTTATTGTTTCTCAATGATTCTTGGATGAAATAAAATTTTTTAAGCTATAAATTGGATTTTCCTACTGCTTGCAAGCTTAGGTGATTTGTGGAAATGAAGCTGGTTTTCGAGCTACCAGAAGCCACAAAGGAAAAACACTTTGTAATGAGAATTTGGGTACCAGTTTTGTTCGTGTCTCACAGCCAGACACAGATTCTAGCTCAGTCCTCAGACCTGTGCCAGCCTTACCACAAAAAGGACGACTAAAATAAAAATATGTAAAGCAGAATATGACTAAGCCTTCTCTTAGACAAGACTGCTGAACTCTTGAGTATTTCTGTCAGCTTTATGGAGCCCACATCTGCAATTGCTCTCACCCTGTCTGTCACTCTTTAGAAGTGACTGTGGGCTGCTGGTGTTTGCTTGGGAGGTATCTAATGCTTAGGCAGATCATGTGTCTTTGGTTAATTTGACAGATGAAATTCTCTTGCTGCCCAGATTGCACAGATTATTATGGAAAACTCCAGTGTCTTGTTGCTACCTGTGTCAGGGCTATTTTATAAGTTTTCTGGTTTTAATGTACAGCTTTGATTAATCTCTTCATATGAAGTAATGGGAGTTGCTGAGAGATGTCATCTTGCAGCTCTGGTTTTTAATTTATTTTCCTAAGTTTTTCTTAGATAACATAGTGGAATGGAAGCATCTGACATGAAGTTAGCAGAAGGGGTTGCATTCTAGAAAAACTTGAAAACTTTTGAAAGCTGTATAGAGACAATAAAAAATTGTTACATTTTGATTAAAAAACTGGTCAATAATTGGTCAACTGGTCAAAATAACAATATAGAATTGCTGAAGACATAGAAATTCAAGAGACAATGGATACCTCTTAATTCTAAGACACTATCTCCCTATATTACTTCACTTGAGAAAGAGGCATGCCAAGGGAAGACATGTAGAAAATTACTGGAAAAATACTTTTTCCTATGGTTTATTTATTTTATGCAAATTTTTTAATTTGTACCCTGACAAACTAGTATTAAGAAGCTCTTTCCTCTGTGTAGGGATGCAACCCTGAAAATTTTTCCTTGTTAGTTTTACTATATAAACTTTAAAGTCATAGGGAGAGATATATTCTATAATTTTTACAACAATTAATATTCATGTTCTCTCTTCCAAATAAAAGCAAAACTGAGAGGGATAAAGAAGCTCCTCTAAGCACAATTCAGGAAACACTGAAGTCATGCAGCATTTGGTGTTTTACAAAGGATAACAGAGACACCTAATGGCATAGAGAGGGAACTTCAAGTTAGTTCCGGGAACTTCAAGTTAACGCGAAGTGTACTCCAAATAAAACTTCCCTTTTGATATTCTAGTCTGGTTGTAATGTAGATAGATGCAGAAAGGTTACAAGTTTATGCACCTAGAAAAAAATTTAGTGATAATCATTGCCTAATAATTACTTTGATTCAAAGTCCCAATAGTTATTTCTAATTTTAAAATTCCTTTCTTGCCTTCTGCACAACTGCCAATGCAAAAATGTTTGGCTAGTTGTGAGTGAAATATGTTTTTTATTTATTTCAAAAGATCACTCATTCATAATATAGTTCTTTATCAAAACTTCAATTTCATTGAACAGGATTTTTTATACAAGCCTAAGGAGTTTGCAAGATACAAAGGAACTTATTCTAAAGTTTTTCAAAAGAAAGGCAAAAATTTAGAAAGCAACCACACCTCTCCTCTGTCTTCGTCCTAAAACTCATGGAAATGGAACTCAACTGAAAACTGAAAATCAGGTTCTACCCACTCATTAACAGGCAAAGGTCAAATTCAGACAAGAATGTGAGAGATACATAAACCAGATGCAGGCAGTATCTGAAACACGTGTTTGGAATAGCTGCATCACTAAACAAATGCTTCTGTGCTGGCATCAAAAGAAAGCTCACCAAAATTACAGCTATACATGGACATGAAATGCTGAAATAATGTTTTTCTCCTCCCTGTCCCACAGTGGGGGTGGGAGAGATGAGTGAACAGAAGCCTGGTTGATATGGGCTGGACCTAAATTACAATTTTTATAAATCTGAAGAGGACTCTGTGTTTTGTCTTGTATGTCTTATATGTGTAGATTGTAATACTTTTGTATCCCTAAAATTAAATTCAGTATGTAGTAGCTGACATGAAGGATCAGAGTTTAATTTATAAAAAGCTATGATAACTACAGCTGAGACCTGCATTCAGCATGAACAGAATATCCATCCAGGAAGGAAATGCAAAGTAATAAAGAGAGAGGAGAAAGAGAAGAGAAGAGAAGAGAAGAGAAGAGAAGAGAAGAGAAGAGAAGAGAAGAGAAGAGAAGAGAAGAGAAGAGAAGAGAAGAGAAGAGAAGAAGAGAAGAGAAGAGAAGAGAAGAGAAGAGAAGAGAAGAGAAGAGAAGAGAAGAGAAGAGAAGAGAAGAAGAAGAAGAGAAGAGAAGAGAAGAGAAGAGAAGGAAGGGAAGAGAAGAGAAGAGAAGAGAAGAGAAGAGAAGAGAAGAGAAGAGAAGAGAAGAGAAGAGAGAAGAGTAAACATGATGATTAGATTATTAGATTCTTCTGAACAGCTAAAGCAAAATAAACATGCATATCCATTAGGGGTAAAAGGTGTCTTGAGGCCAAGTGACAGACATCAGCAAACAATACTACCTACATTGAAAGTCTTCGACATTTCCATAATTATTCTCCTTAACTTCACTCTAAAGACCACCTATTGCATAGAGACACAAAAACTAATTTTCTGAGGCAATTTCAAATCACTTCTATTGTAAGCAGCAGCACAGAACATATGAAAGCTTCCCAGACAAAAAGCATTGATGTAAATATAAAATGAACATTGCAACAGTATTTATGCTGCCAGATACAAAGTTATATCATAGATATTTAAATGCAGAGACTGCTCATTTTTTTTAGAATTAGTTTCTTTTTAGAGTCATGGCGAAATCATAACCTGCTGTAAATTAAGACCTGAATCATTACCTTGCTAAATATATAGGCTGTTTTTCAATTCCTCCATGTCCTGAGGTGGAAAGAAATAAGGCTAAGCCTATCTCAGCCTTGAATTTTGTATTTCTAACCACCAGTCAGGTGACAAAATCTTTGTGAATATTATTTTGAGAGTTTAGCTGATGGCAGAGAAGATTTAACGAAAATGAACGTATACATCATACCTTCAGTTAAAGAAGACAATATTCGTTCTTCCTCATCATTAAAAATTCTTCATGAAACATTCATTGAAAGTATATGACCCATATGGATCATATATGGATGATCCATATATGGATGATCCATATATGGATGGAATTAGTGCTGTCACCTCATCAGACTTCTCTGGGACTTCTGGGCTCCTTTGTCAGATGGCTTATTTTCAGCCCATTTTGTGTTTGATTGTGTGTCACCATTGGAAGAGAAGAAGAAATTGAGGAATTTCCCCAGCCCAAAAAGAAAGTGGTAAGTGATGCTTAAATATAGCTCATTTATAGACATGAGTCTCACAAAATAGTCTATGTGAATGGTTACATTTCTTTGACAAATAAGGCACAAATTGTTGCTGAACAGCATGAACCTTGATCAACATAGGCTTCAAAGATCTTTGAAGTTAACTCTGCTTTGAATAGCCAGTTGGACTGTGTGACTTCCAAACACACTTTCTGACCTAAATTTTTTCTGTGGTATGGAGTTTAGAAAATCAATGGCAAAATATTAATCCTAGTGTTTCTAAGTCCCTTAGTTGGTAAAATAAGTTCTAGAACTTAGTGGAAAGTACATGTGTTGTTATGACAATAAATTAGCAGTATAAATAATGCTACCAGCCTTTGTGATGTTGCACAAGTCACTGTTAATCAGTTTTGCTATTTGTAAGATGAAGAAAGCAGTCATCTTCTATTCATAATGGTGCTCATCACAGTAGCTGATGGAAGTGTTCAAGAATCACTAAATACCAGCCTACTGATGGAATAAGCAAATGCATCCAAAATATGGTAAATCTCCCTGCTATAGGAACTCTTCAATTGCTTCCACTTGAGGGGAAAGGCAAAGCTTGATCAATGCATAACCAATCCATTCTTATTAAAACAGTAACTGATTTGGTACTAGGGGATATTTTTTTTTTTTTCCATGAGGAAAAGGTAATTAACACAATTATTTCTATTGAACCTGGCCTCTAAACTACCTAGTTTACAGGGAAAGTAAAGGCTTTTTATTAGCAAACTGCTCAGTACTGGGTATCTGGGTGGTTGTTGGGGCTGTGCTGAATAAACTGCAGCTCCCACTAGTACTTTACAAATCTGAAGTGCTGCCAGCAAATTACATGATTTTGCAGAATCAGTCATCTATGTCCCACTGGTTCATGTGCTGTCAGAGTAATGGCCATGACATTCTCAATATTGTCAGCAACAGCACTCTGTTGACAAAAAAGAAAAGAATGAGGGCACATGCAGCCCCAGGTCTAATAATATTTGCCTTTCTGCCCTTCCTAGCATGACATGTGATGTGTATGGTTCTGTGTGCTGCCCTTTCTATGAACAAGTGCTTTGGGGGAGATTACATAATCTTCTGCACAAATGGGTAGGCACCAGTAAAGACAGCTTCCTTGTTCCTACTCATCAATCAAATCAATCTGAAATTTGAATTATATTAGATCTGTCGTTGAAATTATACTTTGCTATTGTAAACCTAAAAAAAGAAAAAAAAAGCCACAACAACAAAAAAAATCCCAACAGATCTTAATTTCTTAATTCTCCCATAATGTTGTAGCATTTCCTGTAGGAAGAGACACACAAGTAAGAAAGCAGCTTTCATAGTTGTTATCTTCTTGCCTGACTTAATTTTAAATGTCGTTGGTGTTTTTTAAACTTTTACCTAGATAAACACAAGGAAAAGGTAAAAATTCAGACTTTCTTGTTGTTTAGTGAGTTTTGGTTTTGTTTGTTTGTTTTTTTTTTAATTTTGTTCTGTTTTGTTTTTGCTGTGGGGAGGGGTTAATTTTTTTCCTTCCTGCAGATGTCTAGGTACTGAAAAGAGGAATGGCTTTTTCCTCATTGTTTTTTACTGGTGGGTTGAAATCTAAGCAATTTAGTCTAGTGGAGCCTGCTTTTGGATTTGAGCTTCTCTGATTTTTTTCTCAGGGCTTGTAAGTGATTTTATCATCATGTCAGCACCAGGTATGATAACTCTTGGCACTGCCTGTGTCATTCAGGGAGAACTCGCAGCAGTAGGAGTCATACACCACCAGAGGGTGCCAACTACTTTCATGAATAGGATCTCTGAAATAATCTGTTAAATGCCGCATTATTCACTGCATGGGCATGTTCAGAAGGTTGTGCTGGGCGTAACAAGACCACCAAAAGCCCCTGGGAGACGGTGCTCATGAGTATAGAGCCATGTGAAGCAAAGCTTGCAGGACACAGCCCTGACATGCAAGGAAATGTGGAAAATGCCTCTGTGCAACTGCAGAGACACCCTCAGTTGCTATGATTTGAATGACTACTTGCCAAAGCTATTTTAGAACATATTATCTTTCATAGCTGATAAAACTGCAGAAAAATGAGTGAATAACAGGGGGTGAGGACACGGGGATGTGTTAGTAGTGGTCTTGGTGCAGAGGCAGCAAACTCCCCATATATCATTTTAATGTGATATGGGTAGAGGGTTTGGTCACCTTTGCAAGTGCTGCCCTCTGCATGGGTGAAATTTCAAAAAGTGTGATGGCAGTGAGGATCTTCTTGTTACAGAGCAATGAACTCTATAAGGATCTTCCATTGCCCTTTCCTCTCTGCTACTGCAGCTGAGCCCTTCTGCAAATGCTTCCATTACAAACAGCCTTGGTGCTTCTCCGAGCCTCCAGAGGAACCATTAGTAGTGAACACAGAAAAGGGAAAACAAATTTTGCAAGTAATTGTACTGATTGAACAGTTTATGAATTGTAAGCATTTTATGGTGATAGCAGTTATCTCTCTTAGAGTTCTATTTATCTAAGAGTTCTATAGTTACAGAGTATTAAAGCAGTCTGTACCGTTTATAATCTGTCATCCAGTTTCCTATCCACTGCATACACCTCTTGTTAAACCCCTAACAAGTCATTTTCTCCAGGAGGAGGCTTGGAAAGGCAAGAGCCTTGGAAAAGTTTAGGTAGACGATGTCCACCACTTGCCCTCCATCAATCAAGCAGGTTACTTGGTTGTAGAAGATAATTACATTTGTGAACTTCAGTCCTTCACACCTGACCCCTAAAACTCTGCACCAAGAAGCACAGGGGAATGAGGGTTATGGTCATTCCATAACAGCTCCTCTCTTTTGCTCCTTCCTCATTATGCTGTTCTTCTCCTCCAGTGTGGGTCCTTTCAAGAGGGTGTATCTTCTGTCAGGGCACATCAGCTTGGCGTGGGTATCTGCTCCACTGTCTCTGCCTCTAAGGGATGCAGGAAAGTCTCTGGTGCCTGAACCACCCTCTCTGCCTCCTTCTTTTCTCACCTTCCAGGTTGCTTCTCACACATTTTTCTCAGGCCTCTTTCTCATCTGTCGGGAAGAAAAATTTACCCTTAGTGAAATACATATTTTGAGAGGCACCCCACCCATGGCTGAGATGCACATCCTGTGGTGGCTCTGTTGGAACCATCTGTGTCCAGCACAGGGCAGCCCTGGTTTCTCCTGACAGAGGTCACCCCTGCAACCCCTCTAGTGCCTGGGCACCTGTACCCAAAGGTACAAAGGATTAGGGAAAACATACAAGATTTATACACCATGAGGAAGGCAGAAATGGAGAAAAGATTGAAGGGGAAAAAAGTATATGTGGGCTTAACCAGGAGGCCAAGGTTTCCTGGTGGAAAGAGAGAGCTGCAGGATGTACAGCAGGCCATTTGGTCCATGTGGGACATCAGCCAGGACATCCTTTAGGCATAGTTCTGGAAGAGTTTTCTGGTGTAGAGGAATGACCAACATAAAAAAACTCAAACCTCCATACAAACTTTACAGTCACAGTAATTAATAATAACCTTATTATTTCATTTTCTCTGAGACATTATTTAAAAAAAAAATAAAATAGCAGGATCCTTTTAAAAGAAAGATGAGACAAGAAGGTGGGGATGAATTAAACTCAGGACTTCTTTATGTCCTGTCACATTCCATCCTTGCAGATAGTTACTAGTTATCTTTACAGTTCTGACACAAGACACTTCTGTGTTTTATCTGTAAGCACATTAGTTAATTGCCCGCTCACATCCCATGCCAAACCACTGTCTCACCCAAGGTAATGTTATTAACATCTTCTCCACTTTCCAGCAATTAAGTTTCTTCCCAGACAAAAATGATAAATCAATTAGTTGTCTGGTGATTTAATTTTAGAAAGGTTAAGAGCTACATGTAACCAAATGTGTCTGTGATAAGTAGAAAATCTCGTTCTTGGGTATTGGGATTTCTGGTGAGTAGTTCTGACCATAAACAGAGCAGAAAAGAGTTCTCACAGTTGCCTGCTGCAATAAAGCATCTGAGGTATCACTATTTTAACTGTGAAATTTGTCCTATTTTGAATGTGGTAGGACATCTTATAGGCTTCCAGGTAAGCCACAGTCCTCTACTGAATCTAGGTCAAAATGATGATTAGAAGGAGCTTGCATAACTAAAGTGTTTGTCCCACATTTCTTTCTGCCTACAGATTCAGAATAGGTGTCAGGTGTTTCTATGAAGTTGCTTCTTCTCAGAGCTGACCAAGCAGACAGAGGAAATACAGTAGAAAAGAATTGTCTGTATGTGAGGAAATGTCGACTCTTACATCTCTAAAGTGTTGGAAATGCCCTTTAGTGAGGAAGTCAAGGAGTCAGTTTTTCTCAGGAGTGAATTATTGCCTGTGTTGAAGACCCTCATCTTGCAATGTGATCCATCCCTTAATTCCTTCTGAACCCCTGTCAGATCTGGAGCTCACGTGGTCAGGAAACACATAGGGGACCATATCTGCAAAGGCAACGAGACACCTACTTGTCCTGGATCTTCATTTTATGTAGGTACAGGATTCTCTTCAGAAAATGTGCATATTTGGCAACTAAAAGGGTGAGTATTTTATATCAGTTTCAGGCTGCTTCTATTCCGCATAGAAATGACTGGTTTTCTACTTTTCTTTACTGTCTTGATATGATGTGAATTTGTTTAGACTGCTAGGAATCTGACAGAGTGGATTAGAGAGGTTTTGGCAGGAAATTGCCTGTCTGAGTTTGCATGGCATTCCCTAAACACTGACTGCAGGTTCATTCACATCACAAAACACCATGCCTTTTTTTTCAGTCTTGGAGACAAGAAGGCCACCTGAAGGGCCTGAAGGAAACTCCACAAATGATCCTTGATGTCAGTGGGGTATATGGGAGTTCGTGAATATATTTTGTGGGGATGGAAAGTGATTATAAGTAGATTACCTATAAATTCTGACCTGACAAAACTGTCTGAAATGTACGGAGGCGTTGCAGGTTGATTTCAAGTGATTGTCAGTTCTGTGGTGGGTGAGATCACACATGGAAAACACTCCATCCCCCAGTGTTAATTAAATTTATTTGGTGCTAACTGAAAATGGGGATTTTGGTTAATGGTAGTATCTGACCATAATCTGTTATCTTCTTTGTTATTATATATACTTTTGCTATAAATAGTATAACTTAGGAGGAAGAAGGTCATCAAGAAATATGATACTTGGACTTTTTCTTCATAGTTACATCGTGTTCATTCCTTAGAGACTGGGTCAGCCAGTGCCACTTGAAAGGGAGGTTTTTCCTTGCTTTTAGTGACTATGTATCCTGCTGAAATGTGGAAGACAGAAGAAACTGCAAGGGGTGTTGTGAAGAGCTGGAGGAAATGCTGTCAGCAATTCAAAGAGCAAGATTGCAAGGATATTGAAAGAAGCAGGGGGAGGCCAGATTTAGAGGAAAAGGAAGGGTTTCTCTATGCTTCCTTAATAAGCTGTGCAAAGTTTTCTGTAGGTCAGAAAGTTACTGAATAACTTAAACCAAGCCTTGAAGCCTTGAAGCAAGACAGGGAGGGGAGTTGGGTATGATCCTATTCATCCATGTTATGCTTGCCCAAGTCATTTGAACTTTTCTTTGTGGAAGTTTGCTATATTGTTTTCTAGTTTCATAAAACTATTGCTTTCAGAAATTAAAAGGTTTGGCCCTCATGGAATGTTCTCTACAAAAGAAGATCTGAACATTGCAGGGCTTTCAGCAGCTCAGAAATCCATCACAGGCTCTGAGGACAATTGCTGTTTATGATCTTCTTCTGTCTATTTCTCTGACTATGTTTTGTCTATGTGGATTTCATCCCCTCTTCCTTCTTCTCATTAAAATAGGCATAAAATTGTTCATGATAATGTTACAACACATTATTTTGTCAGAACAAATCCAGTTGATACAAGTGGGCTACGTTGACTTGCTTATATCAAGTTTTAGGGGTGTTTTGGTTTTTTTGTTTTAATGTTCATCTGGACTTAATAACCAAAATTTACAGCAAGTTGAAAAAAAAGCATTCTAGTAGAATCTAAAATCATATTGGAGTGTCTGAGTTGTCTGTTGACTTGTTTAAAAACTCAAGAAGGCAACAATGTGTATACAGTTCCATTTAGTTCTTCATTATAATTGAGATCTTCCTTTATCTAAAAATACAACATACATATTAAATGGAAAGTTTGAAGAGCTAAAGTAATACTGGTAAAGTACCAGCCTGGCATGATTTTCCAAGAACCTGAGTGACAAGAAATTTGAACTCCATTTTCAAATACATATGATCTGAACCACAAGTGAGAAGTGGAGAGCTACTAAGATGTTTTATTCATGTCTTTATTCAGATATTTACGTAGTTCTGAATAAAACATTCATTTTAATTTACAGAATTATATCTGTCTGCAGATACTTAATCAAAAGTTTGTATAAGTAAAAAATAGGCACAAAATTTCAATGTTAATGTTTAGCAAATATTTTTATCACTTTTTTTCAAAATAAAGCAATAAAATAAAATCACAAAAATAAAGTTACATCTAAAAAGGAGCTAGAAAAGTTGTACAGTTAATTTTCGTTTTATATAAGTGATACTTATTAACCATAGGCCTTGGCTTCAAGAAAGGATAATTTAAAGTGCCAAACTCTAGTGCTGGATTATAGGCCAAATGCAAAAAATGTAGCACAAAATGTAAATATATTTATGTAATATGCTCATAAATGATTCAGTGTTTAGACACCAATCTAATTTTATTTAAACTATATCACTTCATTGTAGGCTAAAAGATTTTGAGGTATGAATTAATGGGCAATATATCTTGTAGTTGGTATTGTTTGCTAGTTCTTACTCAATTGTTTTTTATTGTGGAGAAAAAACCCCAGTTTTTATGGGAGGAAAAAATATAAAGGAATAGAGAAAACTCTCCCGACTAGAGAGTTGTTCCTGAATTTCTTTCCTTTTAACAGATCTAAAGTCCCAATATAGAGTAGATGTTCTAGCTTTCTCTTTGGTGTTTCTCCTACACTTGACATTTTCTGAGGAAAAAAAGAAAAGTAATAGACTTAAATAAATAAAACTCGGCTTCTCAACGTATTGTCCAAATGGAAGTGATAACAATGAAAATAAATTCTGTGAAAGTATGTTGCATTAATTAGTTTAATTGATGCCGTGGCTCTGTGTAGGTGTGTATGTTCTGTTGTTTGATTGTCTGTATACCAGTCTTGGGGCAGACCAGGATTTTGTGGGGACATGTAGCAGGAGGAGCTTTTCTTGCTCCTGAGGCTCGATGAGCTGCTGGCCTCTCCATTGCCTCACACCAAAGTGAGCTTCTCTCTGTGGGTGTGTGTCCCACCTTTATTGGCCCCCTGGTAATAGGGGGCCTGCCCCAACCAGGCATAGGTGGACTCACATCCACTCTTTGGCAACTCGAGGCACCTGGTTTATCTTGTTTCTCTACAGGGACACTTTTTGCAAATTTTCTCTATTGTGCAGACAGAGTGCCAGATTCATATGGAGAGAAAATAGGTCCAAAGTAGAGGAAGCCAAATGCTTGGATGCTTGTCTCTTGTTGTGTAAATGATAATTCACCTTTTTGGAAGAAGATTTCACATTTCTTGATACCAAAAATATGTTTCAATGAAAAAATATTCAAAGGTTCTCATCTGAGAAAAAGATGGACTTCAAGAAGCAGAACTCCTCATTTAACAGGAAAAAGCTGACTACAAAACTCTGAACATATTATCTTAGAAGAGTCTATTGACATAAATATCTGGAGAGAATATACTTGTAATGAGAAAATTCATGGTGGAGAGAGGAGGAACCTTGCTTTAAAGTCTTGTTTTGAGGAATAATGATGGCATGAGAGCCAATGAATATAATAGGCCTCAGGAACCATGGGAGCAATGAGGCTGTAGATCATTTTCCAGTAAGAAGTGTGGATAATATGGTGAACTCTAGCTAGATTTTAGATGAAAGAGGATACGTTCATTAAAGTGAGAGCTTAGTGCCATTAGGTTCTTATTATCATCAGAAAACAGACACCTGAAATGTCTCCTAGTCTTCCATTTTGATAATTTTTTTATTAATGTTTTGAATTTTGAATTGGTAGTTTTCTATTTAGTATCATTTTAGTTCTCAGCAGATGTCCTCTGTTGCAGTGTCTTCACAGTTTTCTAGTTTTACTTAGCAAAATAATATTTTTTTAAGTGAATCATAATTCTTTTTAAAATTCATATTTTGTGCTATATGAAACTGGAATTTAATACCGGGTGATATGCTGATTATTGTTTTATTCTACATAATGAAATGTTTATTTTTGTCTCTTAACCCTGATAAATGCTCAGTTTTCAACACATATTTTATGTGTTTTAGAATATGACTTTTTTTTTCACTTAGTAAAATTCCATCACTAGTAAATTTGCAATAAAACCCTGTGTTGCAGGGCAGAGTAGCCTCCCTCTTCAAGGCTCAGAACTAGTTCCCCAGTCTTTCTGAACCATGGAATCAGCTATGCTCTTAACTCTAGGAGCTACTAGTGTTTTTATCTGCTCAACACTATTACTTTTGCTTAATTTGCATGATGAAGAGGGCCTTCAAAATACATTTAAGGGCCAAGTTGCTTCCACTAGGTGAAGATTTCCTCCTACTCAGTATTCTCAATGTGTTGCTATCTACCGAGCAGAACAGGAGACTCTCTCTGTGTAACTGTGTTGAAAGGTGTTCTCTGCTACAGCACTGACTAGAATCAAGTTTCCTGTGTAATAAAGTCTCAGTAATGTAATAGGAATTTGCATTACATTTGGGAAATTTTAGTTAAAATAAAAGAAGTACCATGTAGACATTAAAAAAAAATATTTAAAAAACTAGCCATCCATACAAAGGTCTGTTATTTCAAGATCTTAATATTTGATATTCGCATTCCAATATAATAAAAGTTGCTGAAGGGAAAGAGAAAATCTCAACACGGAATATTATTGCATCTATAGGTTTCTCACATTTAGAATCATAGAATCATAGAATTGGCTGGGTTGGAAGGGACCTCAGAGATCATCGAGTCCAACCCTTGAACCACCGTTGTGGTTGCTAGACTATGGCACTGAGTGCCACATCCAGTCTCTTTAAATATCTCCTGGGACGGAGAATCCACTACTTCCCTGGGCAGCCCATTAAATGCTTGATCACTCTTTCTGTAAAGAAATTCTTTCTAATATCTAACCTAAACTTCCCCTGGCACAACTTAAGACCATGCCCTCTTGTCTTGTTGAAAGTCGTTTGGCAAAAGAGACCAATCCCCCCCTGGCTACCCCCCTCCTTTCAGGTAGTTGTAGAGAGTGATGAGATCTCCTCTGAGCCGCCTCTTCTTTAGGCTGAACAACCCCAGCTCTCTCAGCCTCTCCTCATAGGGTCTGTGCTCGAGTCCCTTCACCAGCCTGGTTGCCCTCCTTTGGACCTGCTCCAGGACCGCGATATCCTTCCTGAACTGGGGGGCCCAGAACTGGACACAGTACTCGAGGTGTGGCCTCACCAGGGCTGAGTACAGGGGCAGAATCACTTCCTTGGACCTGCTGGCGACGCTGTTCCGGATACAGGCCAGGATGTCATTGGCTTTCTTGGCCACCTGGATTTAGCTGTGGATTAAACCTCCTCTTGTAAATAAAGTTGCCTGTGGTGGCTTTCTCTCTCTACTCTGTGAATTCCTTGTGTACTCTGTAGAGAGCATTTCATTGGCAGTTCTGTGGGGGCCTTATGCAATGACTGTTTTTTCCCTATTCCTACTCTGAATATTGTGGTTGTTTTCATCCCTCTGTCTCTCCCTCTGAGCTGACCAAAGAAATGTTCCTTGTTATTTTGGTCATCCAGAAACAAATTACAGTAGCTATGTAGGTCTCTTTTGTAGATCTGTTTTCCTGAATTCAGGCTTGAGGTCTTTGGAGACCACCTCTGACACTATGAGACTTTTCATAAGGTAAAGTTTCTGTCCTTTTACTTTACTGCAATTCTTGTTCTTCCAGCATTTTAATTACAGTCAGGTTATTAATTCTTTTCCCGTTATTCCCAAAAATGATATCAGTGGGAACTAAAAATAATTGAAAGCATGATAACTCTCAAAAGAAACTAAAGCTGGGGACAAGATATTTTGTTTGATTCTTTTTGTAGATTCTTAAATCGGATAGACAACACCTCTAGATGTTACTATCTGAGTAGTCTAAATATTCATGACATTTGAAGACATCATAAATAGCTCTTTAACATAATAAGCTTTTGAGTTTTAAACAAATCCTTATAAACCTGTAAATGTGTCAGAAGTTAATGTGTTAATTTCACTTGTTTGCTCAGGCTTGTTGTAAAATACAAATTCAACTTTAGACTTAGCATTATTTGTTAGGAAAAAATATGAAGGGCAATTTCTTGGAGGAGGAAACAAGTCTACCATTAAATCAAGAATAGAAGAAGTTGAACTTTTTCACCCTACATAAGGTCTGACGCTCCAGAAAAAGTTGGGATATCTGAAAATCTTTTAGTCTGACAACTTTTATCATCTGTAATAGACTGTATTTTCTTTAATGTCTCAAATCAGGGGGTTAACATTTTTTTTTTCCAGTTAGTATGATTTCAACATTTGTACCATAAAGACTTGACATACAGTTGACTAAAATCCCATTACAGTTGTATAATTAAAAGCATTTCCTCTCACGATCAAAACAGTTGTCTCTGAAAGAGGTACAAAAAGAAGATGCTACGCATATTAGCAGCATCACTTTGGGAAAGATACATTTTAATACCATATATTATAACATTACTCACAAAGTCTTCAATTAACATAATTGCTCTGCAGTGATGAAAGTTAGGATTAATGCTGTTGGTTATACAGTGTCATTTTTTCTACCACAAATATAATACAGAGTTTAGAAACTGGGAATTGGGGTGCTGACCTTAATTAAACCCAGGGCAAACCAAAGCAGTATGCTGACTCAGACTCCCTCCATATTCATGGCAGTATGTTACAGACATGGAACTATATATTTGTAGTGAAATGAGGCAACCAGGTGCCACTAATTTCCAGGGAGTGAGCATGAGCTTGTGTCAAGCCCACCTGTGCCTAATTAGGGTGGGCCCCCACTGCGCATGAGCAGGACCAGGGGACCAATAAAAGGTAAGACCTAAGACACAGGCTCAGCTCACACTGGAACTAGCAATCTCAGCATGCTTGGCTCTAAATGCTGCTTTCAGCACTGCACTACCTTTATTGCTCCACTAGAGCTCATCACCAGCAGGGTGAGGCTTTGAGGAGTCTCAAACCTGCAGCCTCCAGCATTGCTAGGGGTGTGTAGTTACATGCTTAGCCGGCTGCGCCACTCAAGCCTCACCTCTTGTGAGTTAGACTTTTATGTGGGTTTTGTGTTCTAGGGCAGAAAGGTGGCTTATTTTTTGTTGTATCTTCTCAAGCAAATGTTGTAATAAGCTTATAAGAGCTAAAAGCTACGCTTCGACCACTGATTCTTAGTATGATGCAGCCAAACCATTTCTGGTAGTCAATGGAGTTCTAGTTGGAGTATTCACTTGAAGTATCTTGATGATTTCCTTAGATTCAAAAGGTAAAAACCTGTTTTTAATCTCCTTTTGTCTTGCTAAATTATATGCCATTTGAAAGGCTTTTAAATCTTACAGTGCCTTGGAATGGCTACCAAAGGTAAGACTGTCAGTGACTTATTTTTTACCAGCGTAAAGGAGATAATTTTAGAAGCAAAGGAAATATTTCAATCAGATTTCATCCTTTCTCATTAATACTGAAATAATAACATTGGGTGCTTTTTCTCCTTTATGTTACACTGTCTAAAGGCATTTTTATTCCAGTGGTAAATTCTCAAGTCAGTGCTAGGTTAGAGAGAAGTTAAGAAAGTATCTCTGAGACCCAAGTATTGTATATATTACTACACACTGTTATGCATACCATGTACTTTTTAGAAATTAGTTGTACCACCAACACTGCTAAATAACAGAAATGTAAGCTATGAAGGTAGGAAATTATGTTATAATTAGTTCTGTCAGTTCAGACTGCTATGGTTCTTGGACTGTGCTTACTAACTTGTTTATATTTTGTCTTTTTTCAGAATATCTACAAAACTTGATTTATTTTGCTTACACAGTTTTCACTAACCACCAGATTTTTAATAAGCTCTCAGGCACCTCCCTTAATCTTTCTTATTTTATCTGTACTATTTTTCTCCTTTTTTGTTTAATCTTTTATGCTGTTCCTTTTTATTGGAACAATAAAGGAGCCACTTCCATGTAGAAGTTCATATCACTTAGCTAAGGACTATAAAATATGTAATGTCATTCTTAATGTCACATTTCAGCTTACCCGGCCTTCTCTTGACCTTTCTACAAAGTAAAAATAAATAAATAAATAATGAAATAAACCCCAAATTCTTGCTGAAAAGTTACAAAATTTCTTTTCTCTTTTCATTATAGTTGTCGGGCCATTCAAACTTTTTTGAATGAATTTTATCTAGCAATTAATTTTATTCATATTCATTTATCTTCCCCATGAGAGGGTACCAGAAGTCTCAAGCAGGTTTAGAAAAGATAAAAATGTTTAATTGCCAATAATCATGTAGGACAGTGATGCACTGATGTAGCTTCCCAGTTGCCAGTTTCTGCCCATTTTGGTCAGATGTGAAAATGCTTCTAATGTGCATTTCAGCTAGGAAAAGTACTGTCAGAGTATCCTTCTCTAGTGGCTGCAATATATATTGACAGCTTACTTAATTATATGGCAGGGAATCAGCCAAGAGTCCATTATGAAGAGAAGAAATCAAAATTCCAACTTGGGATTTCCCTGTGGTTTTCTCAAACAAAACATTGTCAGATAAAATATGCACTTTTGTCAGATAGAGAGAAAGCTCCCTCGATCTGTTAATTTAATGGAAAGGAAAAAGGAACACTTGAGACCCTTCAGGCTCAATGCACACTCATAATAGGCACTGCTTTGCTGCTTGATTTAGGGCACAAGCTAGTTAGGTTGGCCCCAAACATCTTCCTTTTGTTTCGTGTAGAAAATTCTAAATGAGCATCAGAAAATTATTTCATAGATTTTCACAAAAAACCAAAAAAAGATTCTAAGAGCAGCTGAGGCCAGAGAAAAGTTTGAACAGAACTTTTTCACATTGTGTTTGTTATTGACAGCATAAGGATCTAACAAGATAGTAAACCTTTCCCTCCAAATAATGTTCAGATTTTGTATTTAAAAAAAAAAAAAAAAGGAAGAACGGGAAAAAAAAAGCAAAGATACAAAGTCCAGTTCTAGGACAATAATATATTGCTCAAAGGAAACCACTTAGAAGTAGTCACTGGTTCCGTGCAGTTCAGTTGCTGAAGCTGTGGTCAGGCTCAGGAAGGGCTCAGGTGACTGGGAAGACCCAGCACAATTCACTAAGGGCAAATTGTGCCTGTCCAACATGATTTCTTTCTATGATGAGATTGTGGGCACTATACAAGAGAGCCCTGGATGTTTTTGACTCTTTTCCACAAGGCTTTTGCCGTGTCCTCCCATACTTAGAGGCAAATTGCTGACATGTGGATGAAACTCATGCTGAAAGGGCACAGTGACATGATGAGAGCCAACAAACACAAATTCTAACATGTAAAATTCTAACTACAAACTAGGAAAATGTTTCTGCTGTGGGATACAGTACAAGACAGGTAATTAGCTGCCCGATCTGAAGTGTTATTGTACAAGAAGAAAGTTGAACCAGATAACCTCCAGAGGTCACTCCAACCTAAATTATTCAGTGATTAAATACTAAAACTTATTTTCCCTTTCTGTGTGACTACTTAACTAATAATTGCACTCATGAAGATAATCTGTTCTTAGAATATACTAATCTTTGTATTTTACTGATACAGGTCTGTTTATTTAGACAGACGGTACAGAAAGAATATACCACTTTTTTGAACCCAGCAGGGACAAAGACCAGAAGGCAGTTTCTCACCTCATAGTTCACTTTTCCCTTTCTATCCAGCTCTTTCTGAGGAAATTCTCCATTTTTCTTGTTTGCACCATTCTACAGATCCTTTACCCCACACTGCAGCTGACGTGCCACCCTTATTTGTCCAATATGTTCCCAAGAGTTTCCCTACTCCACCTTTCATTCATTCTTAACAGCGATCTGTCTCCTATCACATAATCCCTAGAAGTGCTTTTTGTTTGGAGATTTTCTTATCTGGTTTTTTTTGTTTTGTTTTTGTTTGGTTTGGTTTGTCTGTATGTTATTTAGTTTTGATTGTTGGAGGAGTTTGGGGTTTTTTTTCTTCTCTTTTTTTTAAGCAAAAAGAAAGTCAGATGATATTCTTCAAAACACTCTGTATAGAAAACATAATTTATTTTGAGATTGGGTGTAAAAGAAATTATCATAATTTAGATGAAACTAGAACCCTTGGCATTTCATAAGTGCATGATTTCCATATGGAAAAGTTGACATTCTCACTGAAAGATGTGCAAATAATAAGAGCCCCTTAGACAGGCAGTTGACTTACCATTGCATCAAAACTATATCACAAGAAGAAAATTTAAATGAAGATGTGTTTTCTTATTGTGGTAAATTCATTTTAAACCATAAAATCATATTCATTCCAGAAATAGCAACAAGTTCTTTCAAGGTCTGTAAATGCTAATAAGTGAAAGACGTGACTGCGTAAAGTCATCAACAACCTCCCTAACAATATAGTTGAGGTAAATCACTGTTCAATAAGAGGTTTGTTCTCCTTGTTGTTTCTTTGCGTTCACTTGAGCTTTTTTTTAAACATTCATGAAATGTCACAGACTTTCAGAATTCAGTGACAAAAAAACATTAGGGTGCTTTTTATTTTAACGTATAAAAAATGTCTTAAAAGTAGAATTCTTGTAAAACTACCATAAGGAAAAGTTAGATTATTATGACAGTTTTCTTAGTTTTATAGTGATATAAAACCAAATAGTGTTATCAAAGAAATTTTATATAGGTAGTTCCTTACCAAAAATTCTTTTCTCAACCTTCCTGGCATTATAGCTTTACAATATAAATAAGATAATTACTTAGGATATGGTATATTTTAGTAGACATAATTTATTGAGAACTTTTGCAAATCACTGGTACATAACTATGCATTTCCCTTTTTAAATGTGATTAATCACTTTTTGTTGAATTTGAATATCTGATTCCTATTCTGCAAAATTTTATTGTGTAGGAATCCCATATGTGACTGTCAGGATTGATATAATTATTGCATCTCAACCACTTTTATACATGTCTTATTGGCCACTTTTGTGCTTCAGCACCACACAGATCCGCCAGCTAAAACTATTAGAACTACCTTGTTTTTTCATATATTTGCTTGTATAACAGTTCCTTCTCTCACTCAAAAAGAAGAGCATTGTGATATGAAAATGAGGTGTGGGTGAAAAGTTCTCAGGAAGATTTTCCTTTACAGGAACAGTAATTTAATGAAAATTTGCACAGTTATTGTCCTACAGAATATCATCTATACTGTGAGATTATTGCAGAACTGAAATTAGGTGTGGAAGAAAGATTTTTCTGTTTTGTTTTGTTGGGGTTTATTTAAAGTTGGGTTTTTTTGTTTTTTTTGTATCTAGTATTTTTAACTGTCACAGGGGCATGTCATAGATAAATCTCTAGTTTATATATGTAAGAAATGTGTAATTCTCTTCTGGTACAAACTTAAAATAGAATAGTTCCTCTTTAACCTTGATAATATGAGTATAAAATTTTATTTTAGTAGAGTCATAATATCATACCCAGAGGTAAAATAATGAAGAACTTCCTCAATATCACTACAGAATGTTTTTCAGAACAGTATTTAAGCAGAAATATTTTAGCTATGCAAATGATATTTCATTTCAAAACTTTAGAGAAAAAAGCCTGATCTCAATTCCTTATACTTTCATGGGGAAAAAATACTGCCTTCAGGCATGTTATCTGTGTTCTTCTTGTTTTAGTCTGAGAGAGAAGGAAAATAGGGCAGAGCTGGCCATAGGATAATTTTTACATTTCTTGAAGTATTAAATATTACCTTATTTCATATCATAACATTTATTTGCTACTACTAGTTGATATTTAGGAAGAGTAGAAATGGAAATACATTTGGAAATACTGGAAAAAATACAGAATAGTGCTTCTTGGTGCAACTTTCTTCATTATTGAACTAGAAATTATATGCAACAATGTTTTGAAAATATTAGGCTCTTAAGGAGTATTGAATTCCAAAAAAAAATTTATTCGATCTACAGTAGATTTTCTTTTAAAAAGTATAAAGAATTGTTGAACATCTTAAAGAAATTAAACACTAATATGTCTCCTATCATATCACTCATGAAGTTCAAAAAATGAGAAGCAAGAAAATGTGTCAGTAATTATTTGGTTTCATATGTATTTGTAAAGTTCTTACATTTTTACATATAATAAGGCTTTCAGTTATATATAATAAATGTGTGAATGTGTAAATATAAATGTCTGCATGTATAGATGTATGTACAGAGTTCAAAGTGTAGCACCATGCATGTAGTTTAGAGAACTATATTTGAAATATGTCTAACCAGATTTCTTTATTACCATAAAACAATTTATGCAGATCCCTGAAAAAATACATTCTCAAATGTAAGAGTTATTTTATGTTTGGGAACAGTCTACTTTTGGAGACCATTATTTTGTGCCACACTGGATTTTTATTCCATGATTAAGCACAGCAAGAAAGCAGGAATTGCTCTTTTCAGCCTCTGGTTTGTGGGAAGTATAGGGATAATTGTGGTACAATATGCATATCAGTTTGTGTACACAAGAATCAATTTCTATAAAATAAAATCATAGAATTATAGAATGGTTTGAGTTGGAAAGGATCTGAAAGATCTAGCTCCAACCTCCTTACCATGGGTAGGGATACCTCCCACCAGACCAGCTTGCTCTGAGCACCACTCAGTCTGGCCTTCAACACTTCCAGGGAGGGGACATCCAAAACCTCCCTGGGCAACCTGGGCAATCCAGGGCCTTGCCACCCTCACAAGAAAAAATTTCTTCCTGAAATTCAATTGGAACCTACTATCTTTCAGTTTTAAACCATTCCCTCTCAACATATCACTACATGAACTTCTGAAGGGGTTTTGTTTTACTTTGTTTTAAATATAAGAAACCTATCTCCAGCCACTGATAACTTAAATCTAATAAGTGTGTTCGGAGTCGGATGTTTATATATATATATACAGGCAAGAATTTAGAGGACATAATTCACTGAGAGTCTTCTTCTGGCTTCCCTTTACAAATATAGCTGTTTTACAAGTGTTATTCTAGCTTTTGAATTTTCTGTTGTATGTGGAATAAATAAATAAAATCATATGAATGTAAAATATTGAAAATGCCTCTATATGATACCTATGCATTTTTATCCGTGGAAAGATGGCTTTTTCCTCCTTCTCATCTATTTGTATTACCATAAGCTGAGAGAGTGTTTATAATAATAGTAGGGTACAGGGGAGGGGGGGAAAGCAAAAAACTAACTAAAAAGTATGACTTGTCACAGTGGTCTTTTAAGTACTTTTATTTGCTTCAATGAAAAATACAAAAGTACCTTTATTCTTTTGTTTTTTATGCCAGCTTCCCAGTCACCTGCTCTGTGGGTCTCCAAGGGGTTTATTTTACTGATGTAAACCCATGATATACCTGCAGGATGAGTATACTTTGAGATTAAAAAAGAACAAAAACAAAAAAAACAAGGCAAAACAAAACGAAAAAACCTAAACTACAAAAAATCAACAAAAAAGAACCCCCCCCACACACACACCAAAACAAACTCCCAAAACCAGCACAGATTCTCCAAACAGGTAGAACTAGAAAAAATACTAATTTGTCAAAATAAAGTTGCTCATTTTAATATTTAGCCTCTTAGCAGTCTTTTACTCCAGGGGCATAAAGAGATGATGGACTTTTTAGTTGTGGGGTAGTGATACATTCTGAAAGCCAATGAAGCAGGAACCCCCTTCAAACATTTATGAGCTGCTTTATTCTCTTGAGTGTTGATGTGCCTGTATAGTCCCTATAATAGCAGAAATTATGTCTTAAAACCAGCCTGATGATATTACATGAGAGACATGAGAGTGACTTGTCTATGACTAGAAATAGTTTTGATATATTAAGAGCATTTTCAGAAAGGAGGAAAGAAGACTCTAAAACTAATTTGGGATCCTGATAAGGGATAGGGCCTATTTTGAAATTTACAGAGCAGTTTTCAGCCCCTTCTGCTGAAACCTTCAATTTCCATTAGAACACTTCTGAAAATGGAAAATATGTAGGGGTTTTGTTTTTTTTTTTTTGTAAACTCTCAATCCAGTATGACAAGAAAAATTGCAGAAGAGAAGATACTGAAATGTCAGGTAGCTTACAGTATTAAAGGTTTTTCAGAAAGCAGCAGAAACCTGGAGGGTTATCAGTGTTTTCTCTTCCTCTACACAGGAGAAGCAGCAGAGGCTGGAGAAGGCAATGACATGCTACTGAGTTCAAAAATTCATGAAGTACAGAGGTGAAGTGATGAGGGAATTAGAAAATCTTTTCCTCTTTTGTTAGCTCAGTTACTTCTGTTTACGTGCTTAATTTTGCCTGGCAGAGGCCTCTTGGGAAGTAGGCCACTCCTCTTCAACAAGCTGATTTTCCTGTTGAGGTCATTCTGATGAAATCGACTGTTGATGTGTCTTGATATCTTGCCACTTTTTTTCCCCATTGTAACAAGATAACAAAATCATTACAGAATCTCCCCAGGTTTTGTTGCTGATTTTCACATACAGTGAAAATCCCTTCTAATCCTCTGCTAAGTATGTGATGTTGCTTTCAGGAACAACAGGCTACATATTCAGTCTCCCCTTTCAGTCAATAAAAACCATAGTGTTATGCTTATAGACAGAGCAATAGCAAGCAAGCAAAGCAGCTTAAGTGTCTTTTATGTCCTTAATAAAAAATAAATTAAGAGTGACTATTAAAAAAGCACGGTATGAAATAGATTTCTGTAAAGGTCTTCATACAGCAGTAATGTTATGTTCACCTGTGGCTCGCTGGTTCCTGCCAACTGCCAAATAACTCCTGATATACCATAATTTAATAAATAACTCTCTTGCTGTTAATAGCTCCAAAATCTGAAGTTTGTGTTGTAGAACTGTATTAAGTCATACAGAGCTAGTAATGAAAAAGCCAAAAAAAAAAAAAAATATGTTGAGTTAAAGTACTTTATGATCTTTGTTGGTTTGGGGTTTTTTTTGTTTGGTTGTTTTGTTTTGTTGATTTTTGTTGTTTTTGTTGTTGTTTTGTTTGCTTGTTTGTTTTTTGGTTGGTTGCCTTTTAGTTTTCTGTTTTTTGTGGGGTTTATTTGTTTGTTTGTTTTCTTGGGGTTTTTTCAATAGCAATTATGGTCTGACCTGTTAGAGAGCAGTGTGGAGGAAAGGGACCTGGGGATTCTAGTGGTCAGGATGACCATGAGCCAGCAATAATCCTTTGTGGCCAAGAAGGCCAATGCCATCCTGAGGTGTATAAGGGATGTAGTTAGGAGGTCAAGGGAGGTTCTCCTCCCCCTCTACTCTGCCCTGGTGAGGCCACATCTGGAATTTTGTCTCCGGTCCTGGGCCCCTCAGTTCAAGGAGGACAGGGAAGTGTTTGAAAGAGTCCAGCACTGAGCCACAGAGATGATTAAGGGAGTGGAAAATCTCCCTTATGAGGAAAGGCTGAGGAAGCTGGGTCTCTTCAGCCTGGAGGAGATTCAGAGGTGACCTCATTAATGTTTATAAATACATAAAGGGCAATTGTCAGGAGGATGGAGCCAGGCTCTTCTCAGTGGTGACCAATGGTAGGACAAAGGATAACAGGTGTGGGTTGGAGCATAGGACATTCCATGTAAACATAAGGAAAATCTTTTTCACTGTAAGGGTGACAGAGCACTGGAACAGGCTACCCAGGGAGGTTATGGAGTCTGCTTCTCTGGCGACATTCAGAACCCACCCAGTCATGCTCCAGTGTGACCTACACTGCTCATCCTGCTCTGAAAGGGGATTGGACTCAATGATCTCTTGAGCTCCCTTCCAACTGCTAACATTCTGTGATTTTTTTTTCCCAAATAATTCCCTATATTTTGTATACATAGCTGCAAAAGATATATGAAATTCTATGTTTATCACTAGATATGATAGACAGGAGGTGGACTTCAAGATCCTTAGCGGTATAGGATCTGTTCACCATATCTAGAATTAGGGAAAATTACCTTATCCTTATTGATCTACCATTCCATTACCATTCTATTACATTCCATTCTCCTTAAAAATCTGCAAAAATCATTGCCATCAGATGCAGTCCAGGAAATATGTTTTAAAGGATAAATGAGTTGACCTAATTTGGCATTTTATATGCTGAAGAAACCCACTAAAAGGCTTGATCCTCAAACTGTAGTGTGTTGTCATGTTTGATTTCTTTGGAAATAAAGGACTCTTGTGAGTTCCAGATTTTACTGGTCTGCAAATATCATTGGCATAAAATAGATCCAAGCATGCTATTCCATGATTTATAGATATCTGTGCAGGACTACTGCATTCTCATGTCTATTCAAGAAGAACAGGCTAACAAAAAACATATACAGAGACAATCTGCAGTATTAGGTAGTGTAAATTCTGAATCTATCTATAGTTAATTCATTTGTTATGTGAATCTATGTAGTTTCATGCCATCAGTTTCATCTTACATTTCAGTGAGTAGACACCACAGTTATTAATTTTTATTTTTCTTTATATACTTTGGTATACTGAGAACTCCAGGTATTCTCTCTACTTATTGTCTATGACAGGCATGCACACACAAAATCATATAATGGAATAAAAAATGCAGTTCTTTGCAATGTAGTAATTCACCTAAAGTATCTAATTTGAAGGTATAATTTTCCTTTGCCTTTAAATTATTTTATCTGCAGAAACACATTTGAGTAGTAAATGTTTTGTAATGATCCCCTATTGTAAATTTTCATTCCCTCTGAAGAAGGGACCATACTTTTCTGCTTCATCTGGCTTGTGTTTTTAGAAAAATAACTTCTGCAGAGGTAAAAGGTGCCATCTTTACACAGAAAAGATGTAGAGAAGGATATTTTAAGACGACTGACTCCAACCTGAGTGCTATCTAAAGCAATCCAACTGGAGGCCAAGAAGAGGGAATGATGCCATTCTACACCAGGAAGCTATGGCTCTGAGGATAGCAGTAATTCTCAAAATTGGTTGAAAGTCCATGATCAATATTTTGATAGATCCAGCTATCCATTCCTCTGAAATATCCATTATGTCTTGAAAGAATGGCAACACTAAGGATAAGTGCTCTGAAAAAAGTCAAGAAAAAGTCTGTTTTACTTGTAAATTATTACTTGTAAAAGAAACCTAAAATGAACTGAAGTGGACCAATGTGTACTTTATATATTACAATACAGTGTTTGCATGCTGCTTAGCTTTAATTTTTAAGTATCCATCATGACTTTATATTAAAATTATTGATGAGATATGTAGCAATTTGTGATGATTAGGGGACATCTCCAATTATAGTGAGGAATGCCTTTAACAATCTGAGCAGGGCTTTTCTTTAGGTACAAATTATCAAATTAACGTTTTTATGTGTTCCAGTGATTATTTCATTATGGATATAAAACTGGACAGCTCCAAAGAAGGAAAAGAGAGAGATTTCAGTGTGATCCAGAACTGAGCTGGCTTATATGGCTTACCTGGAGTACAGCATCCAGCTCTGGAGCCCTCAATACACAGGAAGGACATGGAGCTGATGGAGCGGGTCCATCAGAGGAGTGTTGTGGGTGATCAGGGGGCTGGAATGCTTCTCCCAAGAAGACAGGCTGAGGGAGCTGGGTTGTTCAGCCTGGAGAAAAGGAGGCTCTGGGGTCACCTAATAGCCACCTTCCAGTATCTGAAGGGGGACTACAGGAGGGCTGGAGAGGAACTGTTTGCAAGGGCCTGCAGTGATAGGATGAGGGGCAATGGTTTAAATTGGAGAAGGGTAGGTTTAGACTGGATGTTAGGAAAAAGTTCTTCACCATGAGGATAGTGAAAAAATGGAACAGGTTGTCCAGGGAGGTCACTGAGGCCTCATCCCTGGAGATATTCAAGGTGAGGCTTGACGAGGCTCTGAGCAACCTGATCCGGTTGAGGGTGTCCCTGATACTGCAGGGGGGTTGTACTAGATGACCTTTAGAGGTCCCTTCAAATCAAATTATTTTATGATTCTACGATTCTATATGGAGTGTAGTCTGTTTCTGCCTCCAGTGAATTTGACCAATTTTCTAAAAGAGAAAGGTAAGTTTAAAAGGTCTTGGCCTAGGAGAGGCTTAATCACATGTGTCTGTGTTTTCTCATGTGTCGCAATTTCACTTGACCGTAGAAAAGGTGTTCAACACTTATATAAATATGTTGTCTGTACCCTCATCTTCTTTCTGACAATTCAAGAAATGTGAAGTAGTGAACGGATGATTCAGTGTATAACCAGCTTTCAGAAGCTTCTTTTTCTGTTTCTGGACTTGTGACTTCTAGACTAAATTTTGAACTGGGTTTTTTGTGTGTTTGTTTGTTTGTTTGTTATTTTATTTTTCAACAGATCCTCTGCCTGTCTACATTCAATGTATTCTATAATCTAGAATGCCTGAAAATCTGAAATAAACAGTTTTTAATGCTTTATTCAATTGAGACATAGTGAAATAATTAGAAAGAAATTTTGCATTGCAGCAGACCTGAAGGTAAATTTTAGCACCCGAAAGAATTTGCGTAAGAAGCCTAATGCTTTGTTTTTCTATACAAAACTTGTTCTTCATTATCTTACAACTAGAACATACATATCAGTATGTTACTCTGGGATTTTTATCCTTCGGATGAGATAGTAAAGCTTCTGTAACACACCACTGGGGTTTGTGATTAAGTTTACAGAGGTTGCAAAGATGTCATAATTACCTACCTGATGACTTTTTTTTTTTTTCTGCAGAGGAGCATGGAGCTCCCAAAAGAGGGTCTAATCTATTAGCTGTGCAGACCATGAGCTACATGCATGTTCAGAGAGCCATGAAGATGAGTTTTATCCTGCTCTGCAGGCTGCTTGTAAGACAGATGTATTAGCTCTGCATTTTGCTTAGATATATAGTGCATTAAAAATGGGATGGGAAACAGTAAGTATTAAGAGTAAAACAAATAAATCAATGAAAAAAAAACCCAAACCAAAAATATCAAAAAATCTTCCAGTGGCTCTTGAGGCATTTGTTATTTCCAATTGTACTATCTGGCCTTTTCACTATTAAAAATGTATAAATGTTGAAACCTAGTGCACTCCAAGAAGTTCTTAACAAATTACAATACTGATATGCTCAAAAAGTTTCTGTTGCTGAAGACAGAGGCTGACTCTTACACCCCAACAATGTACAGTGCTCCCAGTTGTCTGATTATGTTTTTAGGGTGATGCAGTGGAAAGAGATTGGAGATTATGTTACTTTTATTAAAAAATGGTGTGTGTGTGTGTGTGCACATGAGTACCCACACATGAGAAGGGAGGTGTATCTTATAAGGAATTAATTACAGAGTATGACAAATCACTCTTCGTGGTTTAGGGTGGTAGGTGTACCAGCCATAGGATGGATGGATCAATGTAAGCTATAATCCAAGGTGCCCAAGAAACTCCAAAGCATAAGATGGTGTTTGGGGAAGTCCAACTCCACTGATCTGACTTTTCAGTTGGGTTTTTTGTTCAGTCCAGTGAGACTTTCACACTTAATGTTCAGCATGTGATGAACTGATTAACTGAATTTGAACACAGGCCATATTCTTTAAATTTCTCTATACTTTTTGATAACAAGTCTATTGTTCCCTTTCAGACAGCCACACTCTCCTCCTTCTTGCATACAGGTGCTGCAGTTAACCAGTTTACATTTTATGTTGATTATTGAGAATACGTTGACTAACGGGTTTAGGTGTCATCATGAGACAAAAATACTTTGTTTAGGTTTCAAGATTAATTGGAATTCAATTGTGTGTTACTCTGTTTACTTTTATAAAATGACAACATAAAATTTACCTTAATCTTTTCTTCCTCTGTGAGAAACCATGGGATACTATTTTTTTTTATTCAAGGCTTTCTTCTGAGGTAATTCACATGATTATAGATGGAGAAAATCTATAAAAGAAGGATGATGCAAATTGTCAAAAGAAAGCAGCTGGAGTGGGGATATGACTCACATTAATCATGTTTCAGGTGGAAACAGTGCAAAATGGAGAAAAATAGGAAAAATATTTCCATGTTTGAAAATCAGTGTTGGTTTGGATGAATTTTTATAGAAATTTAGCCCATATTTAGGGAAAAAAGCAATATGAAAGCTATTAAGGGCCATTCTTTAGCCCAAATCACTTCACTGGGAAGTAATATTTACCTGTTATTTGTAAATTAGCATTTACTGCTTGTTATCATAGAATTGTAGAATGGCTAGGGTTGGAAGAGACCTTAAAGATAATCTAGTTCCAAACCCCTGATGTGGGCAGGGACACCTCCCACTAGATCAGGTTGGTCAAGGCCCCATCCAGCCTGGCTTTGAACGCTTCCAAGGAGGGGGCATCCACAACATCCCTGGGCAGCCTGTGCCAGTGTCTCACCACCCTCATTAAGTTCTTATGTATGTTTCCCTATACTGAACAACAGTAATCAACAACCAGATTGTCTAAGCAGACAGCCATCAACTGAACTGTGACTATTTGCAGAGAGTCCTTAATTTCTGATGGATAGAGATTCATTGCCTTAGAAAGACTGACAGAGATACATTTCTTTTCATAGAATCATAGAATTGGCTGGGTTGGAAGGGACCTCTGAGATCATCAATTCCAACCCTTGATCCACTACTGCTGCAGTTACCATGCCATGGCACTGAGTGCCACATCCAGTCTCTTTTTAAATATCTCCAGGGATGGAAAATCCACTACTTCCCTGGGCAGCCCATTCCAATGTCTGATCACCCTCTCCATAAAGAAATGCTTTCTAATAGCTAACCTAAACGTCCCCTGGCACAACTTGAGACCATGCCCTCTTGTCTTTGGTTATTCTGATTTTGCAGTCTAAGTTTGGACAGGTTTTGATGAGAGGAATAATTTACTTTGGGGTATGTAGCTTGTTAAGTTCTCATTTTCTTGAGATTGACCTTCACAGGTAAAATCCCTGCCTCCCAGTTGTAACTCATTGGTTTGGCAGCACTGCCTTCTAGTGCCCAGCACAGCCAGCTGCCTTTCCTCTCACTCCTGTGTTTCTATGCCTAAATACTGGAGTGCAGTCAAGTCCTCTAATGCTATCAACTAGAGATTTGGATGGGAAGCAGATTTGGGTTCCAGCACAGGCCTGAACTTAGTGTTGGTGTAGCCTTAAATTCCATGTTCATTAAGTCCTACGTATTGTAAGCTACAAAAATTTCATCAAGTCCATAAGAAGTTTAAAAAAAAAAGAAAGTTATTTAGAAGAAAAAAACTTTAAATCTACTGTATATAAACATAGTGTATAGAGAGGCACTATGATAAATTGATAAATTTTTATTGGTGCTCTTCCATGAACAATCCTAACCACTATCATAATACTTACAGATTTCTCTATAAAATCCTTGTTTGGCTGTAGCTGTGAGGAAGCTGAACATTGTCATTTTGGGAAAGTGAGGGCTTGTCATAGCCCCCATGCCACAGGACACTGGAAAAGGAGGGCATGTGTTCAGTCCTTCGCCCAGGGCCAACATGTCAGTACACATGACCTGGGTCTCTGTCTTCACTTTGAAGGTTGATAACTTCAAGCAAGGCTACGTTGTTGTTCTCAGTCATCTTTCCCCTTCACTTCCTCGAAACAGAAACAACCATTTTGTTTTGCCTTACTTTGGTGGAAAGTTCTTCAGAGATAGAAGTCTGTAAGCGGCTTAAATACATCTGTCAGTGGCACATGCAACGTTTAAACAGAGCTGTAAAAGATATCAAAGAATTTTGCTTGGTCTTGAAAAGTGACAGCTACGGAGATGCCAGCTGTGTTGCAGTCAATGCAAAACCTATCTCCAGAATCTTTTTCTGCCTTTTTGCAGAACAGAGTTGACATCTGAAAGACATGTCTGTGGTACAAGAGTCTCTACAGAGCTGCACTGAAACCTCTTTGTCATCACAATGACAAAGCACAATAAAATAATAACAATATTGATTCAATGAGCCTTGCGAGCACAGTCATGAAAAGAAATGCTGCCAAATGCTTTTGGCATTTTTCCCCCTGTGCTGTGGCATCAGGGCTACAAAAGTTCATGTGCATAAAGAGAAAGCACAGTGGGAGTGCTCATATGCCTCAAGTAAAACTTAAGTTAAATATTTGATGGCCTAAAACTTTCAGTTCAGGCTATCTGTACATTAATTTCCCTGATATATAAATATAAAATATAATGCATGTACTATATATATAGCAATTACTACTCAAAAGAAGTATTTGCAATGTGAAACTTCTTTTATTTAAAAAAACCCACATATTATTCCTTCGTTTAGCAAAAGTATCAGAGCTCAAGTTCGTTGTTTTTCTTTAATTTAAAGTAATTGAATTTAGTGTCAGTCCACTGCACTGATAAAGCTTCTGATGTGAAATCCCTTGTGAAGACTTGAATATTAGAATTGAAAATCCTAAATCTGCCTTAAAGTCCCAATTGTAAATGTCTAAAATTTTACACCTGTTTTCTTGTACTGAGTATCTTGACAGATCCCAGGAAGGGAAGGTATGAGGTGATGGGAATGCCTGCTTCTGTGTCATCTCTTTTTTTTTCTAGGCAGTCACATGCAATGCATGTTCAGTGTTCTCTATTTGGGATAGGCATAGATCAGGCCATGTGAACCTCTTTAAAGTGAAAAATTACCTGGATCTACTACTCTGCTGGAATCAAAGTCTGTGATCACATGTGTATGTGGATTCCCAGAGGTATGATACAAACACATGAAAAAATCTTTCAAAACAGACCAACAAGATACTTTACAAAAAGTAAAGATCTCTATCACCTGAACAGTAATATATTCCAAAAGTTCAGTTAAGGTGAGAAAAAATATTTTTTTCTTCCAATGAAGCTGGAAGTGAAGCCAATAACTATTCCAGACATAGTGACATACAATCCTCAGGCTCCTGAACATGGCTCTCTACCCCTTTGGCATGTATGATAGTTTCCCCTCTGTGGCTTACCCTCTCTATTCCTTTGATCTGAGATATTTACTGAGCTCTGGCTCCCTGGGCCCTGATTGTGAGGAAAGACAAATAGCAGTGTTTCCAGGTGCCATTATTCAGCCCAAATGAGCTTTCATTCACAGTGGATTGTGCAAGAGCTGAATGGGTAGTGTTCCATCTTCTTTCCTACCTGCTTTGATTGAGAACTGAAAGAAGAAATGCCATGTCACAAGTGTTTTCAGGGACATCCAATTTAGCGGCCACTGAGATGAATGGGATAGATCATATCTTGTAATGTAATTGTTTAAAAGAAGCAGAGAGCTGCCATTTCATCTGTTGCCATGGTTTGTGAGGCTATCTCTACAGTTGTAACAACTACAACTTTTTTTTGATAAAAGCTTTAGATTCTGGAAGAGAACAACATAATGCTGTACTGATACACAATGACTGACTCTGGATCGGCTGCATGTTTCCTGGTGCTTTCAAAAGTGACAAAGACTGCTTATTCAGAACTATTTCTAATGAGGCAAGAACAGAAGTCTTCACAGACTTGTAAAAGCTAAAGGCTACAAAATTTTGTCATAAGTGGCGGTGCTGAAACCTGCAGCAACACAGAACTGTGACTGAAGTGAGGCATCTGTAATTCACAGCAAGAATGTGAACTTGTCAGATGGGTGCAAGTCTTCCTGCACCCTAGACCTTTCAACATCCTAGTATTTCAACAGCCACCAGCTACTTTAGATTTTCTCTACACTTACCTCAGATGACATATTATTTTCTATAGGTTGGAATAAAATCACCAGTGTTCTTTGGATAAGTAATTCCAGTCTTCCCCATTTAAAATAAAAAAAAGTTCCCCAGCCAGAGTGGCAGCATTCTCTTAAAAATGTCTGACAACAAATCTCACTGACAAATTAGTGTAATTACTGTTGAAAAAAGTGAACTCTGCTGGAGTAAAAGTGAAAACATAACACAAATAAAAGCTGAAAGAAATACATGACTAAGTCCTCAATAACCAAACATCTTTTTGATTACCCAATGAGTGAAACTAAAACTTAAATATTTTGAGTCTCTCAAATGTCATCAGAGTTCTCAGCAGCCATGTGCTGAGGTGGAATGAGCACATAAAGGTGACCAAATATATCTGGTTTATTTCTCTAAAACTATAAATTTCATATTCTTATTTTGTGAGTTTGCAACTTGAGATAATGTAGAGAGGCCAGTTTACAGAGCAGTCGCTTTCTCAAAATACATATAAATGTATGACTCTTTCAAGTAGAATCAAAAATCAAAGCAACAAAAACTGGAGGCAAAGAAACTTATGAATGAAAGAGTTATAGATTTCCTTCCATGTATATCATTAAAATGACAGCTTTCTACAGCATTGCTTTTCAAACATGATTTTGTATTCTGAAATGCTAAGCTCAAAGCTAACTAAATAAAAGCATTAATAATGTGATCTTCTGTGGATGTCATATATTTTTATTTCTTTGGATTGTTTTCAGAAATGTCAGACTCTTCTCTGCTAATACAAATTATCATACATCAGTAAATATATGCAATTTGGTGTAACTTTGTTTTCCAATTAGAACTGGAAGGCTTGCTCTGAAAGCTAGATGAATGAACAAGAGGAGCTAGGTAATGCAATTGGAGGCTGTTGGCATTTCTTTGTTGTATTTCAAAGTCACATTTTAAGATTCTCTCTTCAGAAAACAAACAGTTCATATATCAGTTTTACATTTTGAATTTGGGTGACACTTTAGAGGAGCATTTCACCTGTAGAATGAGTCAGTTTTTTAAAAAAATAGTTTAAAAGCAGTTAAAAATAGATTAAAAGTTCTTCCCAATTCTCACACTGAAGTAAGACATAATATAGATATGCACTTGTGTTACTCGGTTTAATTGCCAGGCCAGTGTTAAATCATGACTGTTTAAGTACACTTAAGTACCACTACTTACAAGAGACTTAGCCAAAAGCAAAAGTACAAGACAGAAAATCACCTTTATCCTGGCCTAAACCAGGACAACTTGTAATATTGTGGACACAGCAATAAATTGAAAATAAGAAAACTCTCCCTTGAATCAGCAGAATGACAGCCCCACCTTGCTCTGTTTATGCTCTTTAAAATGTATCAAAATTAATTCCATCAACAGATCCCCTTCTTTGACAGTGACCAAAAAGAAAAAATACTAATCTGATACAGAGTTGTCAGACCAGTAATGAAATAATGCAAACTGGTACCAATTACAAGAACTAAGGAATTCCGGGAAAACCTGAATACCAAAGAGAAGGCCCGCAGTTATCAGTTTGCAATCTCTGACAATGGTTGATGAGAAGAAGACATTTTTAACTATAAAAATTCAGAGGAAAAAGGAGAAAATGCAGAAGTGAGAAAGGAGCAGCAAGAAGGAGCAGAAGACAGCAGCAGCAGCACCACCATTGTCTTCAAAGAGACAACGACCCCGGTGGCGAGGCGGCAATTCTGCAGGGACTTCGGAAGGTGAAAAAGGACATGAATATGTTCCCTTTCTTTTCCTTTTCTATTCTTAAAAGATTCTCCCAGGGATGATTCAATTGTTTAAAAACCTGTTGATTGCATTTTACTAACCCTTCCCTAAGATCCCTTTTCAGCAAGTGTTATTTTCCCAAAATAAACTGTTGTAATTCACTTAAACTGTAAAGTTGGCTATTTTTGTAATTTGTGTGGCACATATGCGCAGTGGGGATTTAGTGTATATAAACAAAATATAAAATAATAATAGTTACGGACTGTGATAGCACTTGATCTATACCTATAGCATCTATAGGTATAATATCTATGTGCTTATGATGATATATACAGTACTTATTATATATAGTATCTAACATATATAAACTTCAGAGAAGTGTATAAATATTGGGTAGGATTCTTAAGGGATCTCCTGTGATGAAACTTGCAAGTGTGTTATGTATATAGCAACTTTTTGATTAGAAATTTCATTTTTGTCGCCTATACGCTGACCAGCTGCACACTGTCATGTCCTTTGTCTAGCAACCATTCGTGTGTAAAACTCTCAACATAAAGTCTTCAGTCTCTGAATTCAGTTGGAAGGCTGAGAGGGAGCAGTTTAAGTGAATACACACATTTCTGCAGGTACAAGAAAGAGACTAAATGAAATCATTAATCCTGTTAGCTAGGAGGTGCATTTTAAAAATATGCTTCCCTTATTTAAAAGATCAGGTTACATGTTTGTATGAGCAGAAAGAGTTTACCCAAAACTTATGCACACAATCAATGTTGAGTGTTACATATAAAATAAATAAGTATTTGTACAACCGAAACCCCATGCTTGGCTGGTGTTGTGGTAAACATTTCTCCCCGGTGCCTTCTTTTTTTACATAAAAAATGTTCGGTTTTGGGCTGCTGTCATCTTTTATCTAGTTAAAAGTTGCTATTTGTTGAAGAAGGAATTCAGAGAACAGCAGAGCTGCTCCACATCATTGTAGAGCAAAACTTGTTCTGAAGATGCACAGCACCCTGGAAACTTAACCTAAATGTTGAACGCACAGACTACATAGGTGACTGCATGCACATTGTCTGCCCATTTCTCCCTTGTACATGTTTAGGAGTACAAGGAGTACAAGGGTCTGCACCAAGTTTTTTTTAATAATAGAACACCTACATCTCCAAATTCTCCTAGGCAAACCTAAATGGCCTGAAAACACATTGGTCAGAGAGGCTGGTGAGAGAGTCAGAACATGATATTAAAAAGAAGTCACTGCAAAATAACTTTCATCTTAAAAATGATTAATCTTCTCTCCTCTTGGAGCTGAAATTCCATGAAGTGAGAGGAATTAAACAGTGTGGTGTCACGTTGCTAAGTGCTATCCATTTCACTGCAGGGGCTATGTCAACTTGTCAAACAGTTCTGGTAGAGTGTGTAAGACTGGCATGTATGTAAGTATATGTACTCTGGTAGAGTATGTAAGGTCTGTAACGTCTTTCTGAGGCATTACAAACTTGCCTTAGAAGACTGCAATTATCTACCACTGTGCCACTGTATGTAAGAGCTCTGATACCACCACAAAGTTATGCAGTATTTCATGTCTGTTTCATCTCTGTGGCGTGTACAAAGCATTTAACAATATTTTAATAAAATAATTGTAACGAAAAAAATTAAATTGGAGACAGGCTTTGACAGTAATTCAATACGTTTGCACATCTGCAGAAAAAGTAGTGTTATCAAAGTAATTGTGCATGTTAAGGTATGACAGAGATTCAATCTGATATAAAATGGTATTAAATCAGAGCTCTATGATGAATAATATTGCATTGAAAAATATTCTAGTGTCTTATGCTTTTTGGCATATAAGGCTTCCACTATTTATTTAATAAATCAGTGGAAATTAAAAATTTTTTATGGAAGAAAATAAAGTTTCATCTTCCAAAACCAACTTCTGTCTTGCATTGTTCTGATATTTCACATGAACAAATAAAATTATCTTGAGGAATTATATTACTTCCAATGTTTAAAATTCTACACAAATATTTCTGAAGTTATGTCAGACATGATATTCATAGAATCATAGAATGGTTTATATTAGAAGGGAACTTAAAAATTACCTACTTCCAACCCCCCTCTCATGGGTAGGGGCACCTCCCACCAGACCAGCTTGCTCTGAGCACCACTCAATCTGGCCTTCAACACTTCCGGGGAGGGGAAATTCAAAACCTCCCTGGGCAACCTGGGCAATCCAGGGCCTTGCCACCCTCACAAGAAAAAATTTCTTCCTGATGTTCAGTTGAAACCTACTCTCTTTCAGTTTTAAACCATTCCCTCTCATCCTATCACTACATGACCTTCTGGAAAGGTTTCCTGTAGGTCCCTTCAGGTACTGCAAAGCCACTATAAGGTGTCCCCAGAGCCATCTCTTCTCCAGTCTGAACAACCCCAACTCTCTCAGCCTGTCTTCATAGAAGAGATGGTCCCACTCTTTGATCATCTCCTCTGGGCTTGCTCCAACAGCCCCATGGCCTTCCTGTGCTGGGGGCTTCATAACTGGACACAGTACTCCAGGTGGGGTCTCATGAGAGCAGAGCGGAGGGGGAGCATGGCCTCCCTTGACTTGCTGGCTTCTGATGCAGCCCAGGATAAGGTTGGCTTTCTGGGCTGCAAGAACACATTACCAATTGTGTTGACATTTTTGTCATCCAACACTCCCAGCTCCTTTTCCTCAAGGCTGTTCTCGATCCTATCCCCCCCTGTCCTGTATTTGTGCTTGCTGTTGCCCCATCCGCTGTGCAGGACCTTGCACTTGGCCTTGTCGAACTATGTGTGGTTTGCCTGGGCCCTCCTCTCAAGGCTGTAGAAGTCCCTCTGGATGGCATCCCTTCACTCCAATGTGCCATCTGCACCACCCAGCTTTCTGTCTTTAGTAAACTTGTTGGCTGTGCACTCAGTTCCACTGTCCATGTTCCTGATAAAGATGACTCCTGAGGAATGCTACTTGTCACTGGCATCCACTTGGACATTGACCTGTTGATCAAGATTCTTTGAGAGTAACCATCTAGCCATTTCCTTATCCACTGAGTGATCCATACATCAAGTACATGTCCCTCTAATTTATAGATCAAAATGTTGTGCGTCAGTGTCAAATGTTTTGCACAAATCCAGGTCAATTACTTCAGTTGCTCTTCCCTTATCCATCAAAGTTGCAGTCTCATCACAGAAGGCCATCAGATTTTCCAGCCCCAATTTACCCTTTGTGAAGCCATGTTGGCTGTCAACAACAACCACATTTTCTATGTGTCTCAGTATAGTTTCCAGGAGGATCTGCTCAGACTCTTGCCAGACACAGAGGTGAGATTGACTTACCTGCAGTTTTCCTGGGTCTTCTTTTTAACTCTTCTTGAAAATGGTGGTTATGTTTGCCCTTTTCCATTCAGTGGGAATTTCACCAGACTTCAATGATTTCTTAAATATGATGGATTATGGTCTAGCAACCTCATCCACACTCAGGACCTGTGTGTGTATGTCATCGGGTCTCATGGACTTGTGCACCTTCAAGTTCTTTCTATGTGAAGATGGGTCATACAAAATCTTCCATCTATATTCCTGACCTTCCTATGAAGGGAGGCCCTTTGTAACTGAGAAATGACACCTCAGAAACATGAGGAATCTTCCTATGCAGGATAAAATATAACCGTTGTGGTAAATGTAAGAGGCTCTATGCATCAGGGGTTAGAAAAAATGTTTGTGAATGAACTTCAATTTAGTAGTTATCTTTTTTTCTGTGCTGCGCATGCTTTAGAATGCTGTGCATGTTATCAACAGTTATATATTCTTTGCCATAGATGGTATCTGTAGGGTAATCTGCCCTGGTACCCTGATAAGATGGAGAATGAACTACCGATTTAAATTTATAAAGAATTCTTTTAGTTGCATAGATGGCCGAATTTAACACAGATGTTCCTGTCACAGAGGGTATACCTTAGCTGATTTAACAACATTTTGTGGTTAGTATAGACGTCATCACTGGGTAAGTGCAGAAGGCTGAATTTTCTCTGTCATCAGATTATATATCATAGCCATGATTGTTTAAAAAAAAAAAATTAAATACAACGGAGGGCTACAATGATTAAGATACTGGAACACCAGCCTTATGAAGAAAGGCTGAGAGACCTGGGGCTTTTTAGTCTGGAGAGAAGACTGAGAGATCTAATCAATGTGTATAAATATATGAGGGTTGGGCACCAAGAAGGAAGGGACAACCTCTTTTCACTTATGCCCTGTCACAGGATGAGGGGCAATGGATTCAAGATAGAGTACAGGAAGTTCCACCTCAACATAAGGAAGAAATTTTTGACTGTAAGGGTTACAGAGCCCTGGAACAGGCTCCCCAGAGAGGCTATGAAGTCTCCTTCTCTGGACACTTTCAAGACCCATCGGGATTTATTTCTGAGTGACCTGCCCTAATTTTCATCCTGCTTTGGCACAGGGGTTGGACTCGATGATCTTCAGAGGGCCATTCCATCCCCTGACATTCCATGATACTGTAATTCTGCATTTACCCACATTAATAATTTCAAAATCTGTATTTTCAGCCTTACCGCTCACAAAAGAAAGGAAAGATGCTGAAATTCTTGTGAAAGCTGCACATAGCTCTGTGAAGGCCGCAGGTTTATCCTGTTAAAGACTGTATCTAATTAGAATTAATTAATGTAAGTGTTTTCTAGTAAACATTGCAAGGATCAAGTAATTAGGTATTTTATTAGAAATATTCTTATTTTGTTATTCCTTATTCCATTCTTAATATACTGATTTTTATTGATAGCTCTGTTGCTATTTAGGTAATAAGAATCTCTCTGTAAATGTGGGGTTTATCCCTTGCATTAAAAAAGAGGCAAGATTCCATCTGTTTTTCTGCAGATGCACATTGGATTTAAAGGCTTTTCAGTTCCCTTTAGTTCTTACGCTCATCTTCCTGAAAGTAGCAGGCAGAAGTGATGATGCACCATCATTCTCATACCGTGGAGCCTAAAGTTGTAAGTCATATAAAATGAGGGACAAATCTTATGGCTCTGCTTTCATTCCTTGTTTATACAACAGAGTAACAATCAATGAATAGTCTAATCTAAAGATAAATAAGAGCAGTTTTCCAGGATACCAGACCCATACAAGATTGTATGTTTGTCTTCTGGAGGAATTTCTGTGGGTCTTTTCACTCTCCTTCAGAATAGTTGCCTTACAGCCACAATCTGCTTCCTACTCTGTTTTCTGGTACTTTGAATGCAATACACTTTTCAGCTTTCTACTCTCAGCCCTCCATGCTTGAACTCAGGAAAAAGACTATTAAACACCATTATTTCAGGCTTGGTATAAAATTCTCATTTGAAATAAAAACCTATAGGTTAGAAATTCCCTGCACACTGCTTAGCTGTGATTTCAGGGCACGATTGATTTCTTGGAGCAAATCATCAGGCAGACACCCGCAGGGGTTCCTTACTTGTGCTTAAAGCAGAAGATTGAAACAGAGGAGTGCTCATTTATAGATGAGATTGTAATTTTACTATTGAGATACACCTGCAAATTTATTTCCAAGAGCTATCAGTTACATTTATATTCTGTTTTCTGACCTGTTCCTTTCAGATTCTGAGGTCTGAATATCAGGATCTCTAGGAAACTGCCACATGCAACCAGAAAACCAATTTGGAATGGGGAGAAATGCATTGAAATGCAACACTTTTTTACAAAACTTCAGTGTCAGAGCTTTGCCTTACACCATCCCTCACATTGTTCCTAACCTCTCAGCAGCAACCACGCGAGCTGAGACGTACGAAACAATTGAAGCCAGCAACATCTGATGATAACCTTGACTGTGACATACATCACCATCACCGCTCCGTACGGAGGGGAGGGAAATTACAGCGCAGCGCTCACGGGCCCTGCAAGCAGCGAGAGGGGGAGGTTTCTCTGTTCCTCGCATTAAGGCTCTGCCCTCACGCCCTCTCAGGGGTACAAACCTTTCTCCTTCTCCCCCCTCTCCTTCCTTCCCAGACCCAGGAGGCTCCGTGGACCGCCTCGGCCCGTCCAGACGGGCAACACCCGATGGTGCCGCCAGGTGGTGCAGCGAGACCGCTCTTGGAGCGGGACGGCGGGCGGGGTCGGGAGCGGGGTCAGGGAGCGAGTCCCGGGCCGGGAGCGGATCTCGGTCTGGGAAATTAGAGGCTTAGTGACAGGGGAGCCACAGCCGAGAGCTGGAAGCCGGGGTGCGGATATGTGGACACGGGAAAGCTGGCTTTCGGGGCGCGGTGCGCAGTCTTTAAGTCCTGAAGTGCCTCGAACAAGTGTATTTTAATATATTTACTATTTTTATTATTATTATTTATATTATTACCATTGTTAAAGTCTGTGAATTACAAATAGCTTGCAGCTCATGATGCCGTGCGGCTCGCCTGCAGCTCCGGCCTCTGAGCTCGTGTGTCGGTGTCATGCTTGTACTGGGGCGTTCTAACCCGACGGTTTAAGTTGAAATATGGGGGAGGGGGGGTACGAGGACATACGGCATTTCCCACCCGCCGGAGCCCCGCGGAGAAGCCGTGCCGGTGGGAGCCCCGCGATGTGACAGGATGAGAGCGTCGTGCATGGGTCCAGGAGGCGGGATGCCCCGGGGCTGGGGTTGGGATACGGGGGCGCGGGGTGTGTCGGGGCCAGGCACCTCTCCCAGCGTCTGAATCCCTGCCGGCTGCGTGAGTGCGTGTGTGTGTGTGAGAGAAGAGGGGAGGAGGGAGGAAGTGGGGTTGGGGGGGCGGGGGGGGGAGGAGGGGAGATTATTGGCAATGGGCGGGAGAGAAAGAGGCGACTCCTGTTTCCTTTTCTTTCTGCCAGCGCAATCTCGGCTCATTTTCTCTAAGCAATACAAGTTCACCGACGAGCTACATACCTAGCCAGCCCTCCTCTCCCGTCATGGATCTCCCAGGTAAAAAGACCGTTTTCCTCCCCGACGGCTGTTTCTTTTGCAAAATACGATTTGAAATTATAGCAATAACAAGATGTGGGCTTAGGGCAGCCGGTGGGATGCCTCGGGAGAAGTGCGGGAGGGGTCTCCTCACAATGAGATCTCAGAGTGTTCTGGTGGGCTGGGAAAACTGAGATACAACTTCCCAAGGAGACGCCCGGCGAGGTTTTTGCCTCCTGTGATGTGTGTGCAAGTCGGGGTGGGAGCTGGGGGGTGTCTCAGCCAGCCGCTTCCTTGCCGAGAGTTTAGGTAGTAGCCAGGATCGGCTGCAGCGAGGGTAGTAGCCTTCCCTGGGGGACAAAAGGTTCGGGATGTACAAGCTAGTCGGTGGCCGGGAGCAGCAGCTCCCTCAGTGAGCAAAAGGGCGGAGGCAGCGGCTTCTAGAGCCCAGCCAGAGCAGAGCCGTGGCGGGGGCTCGGGCTCCGAGGCACTCCGGACCCCCTCGAACCTTTAAGGATAGTGGAGCAGGTCCAGCGAGAGGTAGAGGGGGCATTAAGAATTATCGTGATAGTAAAATACCCTGCCATTGTGTCTGGGGCGTCGGTAGAGGTACAAACCCGGCTCAAAGATGTAGTCCAAAGTGGGTCTGCGGGACCTAGTCGGGTTTTGGAGCCCCTGTCGTCTGTGAGTGTGGAAAAGGGCTGTCCGTGGCTCCCACAGGGTGCTTCACCGTGGGTCAGGGACGAAACCTGCTGCTGTACCCCCGCCGCTCCCGTTTCAAAGTACAGGGAGACGGCAGAAAGGGAAGGCACGGGGAGCCCCCGAACAGACCAGGGAGGTCCCTGCCAGACCTGTTGTGCCGGCCGGGGCGCCCAGGGCGGGGAGCAGGATCCGGCCAGGTGCTGCCCGGCGGCGTGGTGCCCGCCTCCCACCCGCCCGCCTGCCCTGCTTCACCGCCGCCTTTGCCCTTGCCAGGCTACTGCGCGCCGCCCGCTCTCTGAGGAGGCTCCTTCGCCCCGCGCGGAGGAGGAGAAGGAGGAGGAGGCGGAGGAGGAGGAGGAGAAGGGGAGGAAGGCGCGGCCCCAGCCGCCGCTGCCCAGCCGCCGTCCCGCAGAGCGCTGGCCGCAGGGCGCCGCGGCGGCAGCAGGCGCGCAGCCCCCTCCGCCTGCCCGCGGCCGCCCGCCCGCCCGCGGCGTCTGGCATGGCGGCGGCGAGCCGGAGAGGCGGCGGCCCGGCGCTGGGCATGGGGCGGCGGCAGCGGGCGGTACTGCCGGAGCCGGCGGGCGGCTGTTGCTGCTGCCTGGCGGCGGCGCTGCCGCTGCTGCTGCTGCTGCTGCCCGCCGGGTGCCCGGTGCGGGCGCAGAACGACACGGAGCCCATCGTCCTGGAGGGGAAGTGCCTGGTGGTGTGCGACTCCAGCCCTTCGGCCGACGGCGCCATCACCTCCTCCCTGGGGATCTCCGTGCGCTCGGGCAGCGCCAAGGTGGCTTTCTCGGCCACCCGCAGCACCAACCACGAGCCCTCCGAGATGAGCAACCGCACCATGACCATCTACTTCGACCAGGTCAGCTTTGCCTTCGCTGCTCCTCATTCCCCTGCCGGCCTGCCCCTCGTCTCCCTGCGTGGCCATCCCCGCCCCCAGCCCCCCCGTAGCTACACTCTTATTTTCGTTCTTGCTCCCCTTCCATCTTTAAATCCTGACCCACACGTTCAGTAGTACTTTTCCAACTCAACTCCTCAGGAAGAGTTTGGGAAGTTTTTTTAGGTGGCAGCGGGGCTTTCCCGGGGTGGTGGTAGAGTGGGGCGGGAAGGGAGGACGCTGATTTGGTGTCCCGTTCTATTGCTCGTATGGAGAGGGCTTTAACTTGCGAGTTTGTGTGTCGGACGCTTGCGGGGGCATCTTGAAGCCGCGCATTGCCCCAGGCATTCAGAGACGATCTGAAGGGAAGGGTGCGCATTCACCCCCTCACTGCTCCGTCGGAAATTATGATTTTCAAGGGGAGGGGATGACAGAGATTTACCGATGAAGAGTCGCTGGATCTGCCTGTTCGAGCTCGCTTGGCAATGTCAGAGCATCTCTAAGAGAAAGGGAGGGCTGAGAAAGAAGAGGGTGTTCCCTGCATTATCAGACGAGGCGAACGGTATCCCCGATGGGTTATAAAGGAGCGGTGTTATCCCGCATGGCATACGTCCCATTTTTCCTCCTGATTTTTATGACGAAATCTACTTTTGTTTTCTACCACCTCTTCACGAAGTAGTATTGAACAGTCAGGCAAAATCAGCACACACAAACTGTTTTCTCTGGGTTTTTCTTTTTCCACTTGTCTGTTCACCTGTCATTCGTCTGTCTACCTGTCTTTCCTAATGATTTGGCACAGCTATTCCTTGTATACAAGATCTCATTAAGTCAGATCACTGGAGAAAGAAATTAAAGAGAGCTTGCTTCATGTTTAGCCTACTCTAGATACTTTACCCTGCAATGATCAGGTCTCAGGAGTTTGAAGGCTTTCCGCTCTCAGAGCTTCTACAATAATGGATTAATTTTTAATTCTTTATATATATATATATATACACACACATATATATTTGGATTTTTTTTCTTTTTTTCTTTTTTCTTTTTTTCTTTTTTTTTTTTTTTTTTTTTTTTGTCCTTTCTTGGCAACAATAGGGATTGTCCATTTGGGAGGAAAGGCTCGTGATTTGGGGGGGTTTGTTTTCATTTCCTCCTGCTTTGTATTTTTGTTCAATAAAACAAATGTGTCAACTCAGTGCCCCGGGGGTGGGCACAGCACTGCAGACGGCTCGGGCTCACTGGCTGGCCACAGGGGATCACCACAGGCCCGTGGGTTTTTCTCCCCTTGTTATTCCTGTCTTTTGAGCCAAAACAGTCTGACTGTGAGAGGCTCGAGCTGGAAGATGCTGCAGGTGCGAAGCATCTTCTCTTCTCTTCTGCTTCCCTCTGCAGTACCACTTTAATTCTATACCCTGTTAAACTCAAGGGCAGATCTGGTTTCAGTAGTGCTAGCTTAAAAAAAAACCAAACATACATTTGCATCATGAGTTGATGAGTTTCAGGGTTTTCTTCTTTAGCTTCCTTCCTCCTTTACCCTCCCTTCTGTCCAACCCTCCACCTCTGCCACTTTTGCTTTATTGACAGTACCGTGTGGACATTTGCACTTCATCTAACAGGCTCTGGAGATCATCTCTACGTTACTAAGTCATTTTATGAACTGTGATGCTTTTAAAATGCCTCTAACTTGGCTCCTTTCCCCTGCAGTGCACTTTTAATTGTGCTGCAAATGCCATTTTGGCTAGTTTTTTACATTGGTCATGGAGCTCATGTCAGATTTTCACTGGCGCTTTTCTAAGGTGCAGCCTGATTTCTCTCTCTTTTTCTCTCTCTCCTTTTTGTTTTGTTTGTTTGTTTACTTTCCAGGTATTAGTTAATATTGGCAACCATTTTGATCTTGCTTCCAGTATATTTGTAGCACCAAGAAAAGGGATATATAGTTTCAGTTTCCACGTGGTCAAGGTCTATAACAGACAAACCATCCAGGTGGGTTGTGATCTAAAGAAGGTGCTGGTTTTTTGTGGTTTTGTTTTGTTTTGTTTTTTTAATGCTCATTTCTAGACAACAAAGTGCATTTAAAAAAACAAGAATGAGACTGTAGGTTATTTTATTAAAGGAGTCTGTATGCATGAAAGAAATTACACATTGCCTTAGCTTAATTCAACACTTTTTCAACCTAAACAAAAGCTTAGTGATGTGCACAGGGCAAAAAGGTCATTGAGAGTATTGAGAAAACTCAGATTCTCTCTCTTTGCACTTTTTAGGTAAGTTTAATGCAAAACGGCTACCCAGTGATTTCAGCTTTTGCAGGGGATCAGGACGTCACCAGAGAAGCAGCCAGCAATGGGGTCTTGCTCCACATGGAAAGAGAAGACAAAGTGCATCTCAAACTGGAAAGGGGTAACCTCATGGGAGGGTGGAAATATTCGACCTTTTCCGGCTTCTTAGTATTTCCACTATAAAAGAAGTCCAAATAGGAGACAGATCCATGAGCCGGAGCAAGGATTCAATCATTAATGACACCCTGAACTTGGCAGCACATGACAGTATTTCCAGCCACCCCGTCAGACTGTCACGGTAGAAGAATGATAACCTTCTAAACTCCAACATTTGCTTTGAATATTGACAATTCCTCGGGAACCTGCGCCTCTAATTAGTTTTAGACGACAGTGATCTTTAGGAGAAATGAAATTATCGACCTGAGCAATTTGTACCTGTGATTGTAAAGTCAATTTTGGATTTTATTGTTGGGATCATTGACTTTCTAATTATTTTTAAAATTTTTTTCTTTTTTTTTTTTTTTTTTCTCCTCCTCTTTTTTCTTTCTCTTGTTGTCCCAATGAGACAAATAACTCAGCCCACACAATTGGTGGCTCACTCCAGAGCCAGAAGAATGAAGTGTTCAGCCCACTGAGGTGTTCTTTCCACACTTTATTTCTTTGTGTTGTATAGCCTTAAGGAAAAAGAGAAAAAAAAAAAAAAAAGGAAAAAAAAAAAAAAAAAAAAAAAAAAAAAAAAAAGTGCTTCAGTAACAGTCCTGTATTTTTCTGGGGGAGGGGGATTCTGGACATTACTGTGTCAAGAAGTGCTTTATCCAGTGAAGCAAAATTTGCACGATTGGAACCTTATTTGTTTTGTGTTGTTTGTGTTTTTCATTGTCTTTTTCTTTTTCCCAATTTTTGTTTGTGTGTGCTAAAAATGTAAGCTAGATTGATCAATAAGACAAAACAAAGCACATATATACCCTGTAGCTCTAAGTAAAGCTAACCAGTGAACAATTCTGTCTGCACTTCCCAGCTGATCTTTATAGACCTATTTAGAGAAAGAGAAAGAAAGATCCAGAGAGCTACATGATCCTTCAGTTACCATCTGGGAACCCGTAAAGGAACTGACATTTCTGAATTGTCCTGGTGTTTCTAGAAGCAACAATGGAGGCTTTGAATATATTCTCTGACCATACCCTAAATTATATATTCACTTTACATTACCGACAGTATTTTGGGTGCTTTTGTCATATATTTCTTTGGTGTATTTGTCCACTAATGCTTGAGTACACATTGTGGAAGCACGGAGAGGTGGCAAAGCAAACTCTTCCTCTTCCAAATTAAATGAAACCATCTCCACTTGACCTGTCCATGGCAGTTATTGGAGGAGCTGCTGCTAGCATCTTTGACAGCCTTTGGGAAAGGGGTCTCAGAGGATCAGCAAATGTGCCAGAAGTTTCACGGGCGCCATGCATTTATTGGCCGTGTGTGCGCTTCCCAATACAAGTGGCCTCAGAATTCTGGGGGTCAATTGACATTGATACTTGAGTTTAGGAAAAGTTATTACCCTAACTGTCAAGAGGTAAAATATCAGGCTAACATCAAATGCATCCTTTTATCTCATTCGCAAAAAACAGCTCTTGTTTCTTTGCTTTTATTTTAAATGAAGGTTGTTGTATTAATGTAGTGGAGAAAATGTTGCTTGAGGAGATCCAGGAGGAATGTTTATATTATTTTATATGATTTTTATTTTCTCTGATTTAATTTGCAATATTTCATCTTGCTATTATTCTCACGAGTGGATGTGTGTAAGAATATTTTTTGTTGCATTTACTCCTGCCAAAAACAAATATAATGCAAAGGCATTTGCAGCAAATCGGTGGTAGCTGTGTTGTATTTCAAAATGATGGTGGACATGTCATTTTCATTGTAAATTTATCATTAAAGGGACAAAGTCAATTAAAATCATATATTCTTAAAAAAGTCATCTGTGTTGCTTACGATACCTCAGATAACTAAAATGCAGGCCAATTTAGTATTTTTTTATATTTTCATCATTGATGCTCTTTGTTTGCTTTGGCATTTCACTTTGCCAGTTAATGAATGGGTTGCAGGTTGAATTTTCTACTTTCTCCTTATGCACTGGCGTGACTGCAATGTTTCCAATTGCAAAATATCACAGGGCTATGTTTAAATAAGTGAAATAAAAAGGGAGTCAGCAGCAGCCTTTTTCTATTAAGATGTGGAAATAGCTATGAAAATAATTGTTTTAATAGATTGTTTTAATAGATTATTTTTAAATCTAAGTTTTTTGTGTTTCCAACTTTATTGTATCTTGCAAGAAAATAGTGTCATGTGTTCAAGGTCTTAGATTTTCAGTTTCTCTTACCTTATCTCACTATGTTGTTGTGTTGTTGTTTGTTTTTTTTTAATTTTGCTTACCGTGATCAGTTTCAGTTTTCGTATTTACCTCAGTTCATCTGGATTGAAGCAGGCAATGGCATCTTATTTCTGGCCCTCTCCTAAGCCAGACAAGGCCAATGACAAGGTTTTGCTTGGACATAACTCTTGGAAATTTCTTAAGCCACTGAAGCTAGCTGAATATCTCACTTCATGTACTCAAGTTCAGTAATTCTGGTGATGGATATTTTATAAAGCTAAATATGTGTATATGGTAACCTACCTTCTGAATTTAAAGAAGGTCTTAATTATACTGCTTCTTTCTCTTTTCTTCATGTATCCTAAGCTATTCATGCTAAGCTATAGCGTTTGAATTGTTCTGCAAATAGTTAAATGAAAACTGGGCAGTAAATTCTTATTGTAAAATTATCATAACCTTTTTAAAGTTGTTTTTTGCAATATTTATCTCCCTTTTTACTTAATTTTTTATCTGAGTTTGGGAAGGTTCAATCTACTTGTCATTGGAAACAGTAGACATATACATAGAAGATGTTGATAACCTGATGTGTTTTATGTTAGGGAAAACTAGAACCACTATGGAATGCAACAAGAACTGTTATTATCTGAGGCCACATAAAGGAGCCTCATACATTAAGAGTAAGCTCATCTAAAGTAATTTGTATAAATAAATTCATTGGGTAACATTTGGGGTTGGTGTAAATTCAATGTTGAGGGGCACCATGGGAGTTAATAAGTGCAAAACATGTTGCAGTAGTGAAAAAAGCCCATGGCAGAGTAATGGCTCTGGTTCCTGTGGGACTAATAATACGACATTCCTTCCAACAGCTTTCGAACTTTCTCATAAGTTGCTGTGTGAGGTGATCATAAGGTATTTCAATGGAAACATTGTATGTTTCATTGTTTTCCCTCCAGGGGCCAGTTGTGACCCTCTCACCTGGGTGTCTTTGGGAGCCTCTGTTTTAGTGTTCCTTCAGCATATTTTTAGCAGGGTAGAAATCAGGACTTGTATTGGGGATTATAAATACTCCACTGCCTCCCTCTGAGTTTTTGAGTTTTATATCCACAGTTTTCATACAGTCTTTCAAAAGCCTGTGTGCCCTTCCCTCCCCTGAGGCAGTAGGTGTGATGGATGTGCAGTGTCCCTCATTACTGGCCAGCATCCTGCAAGCTGGATCTTTTTATTTCGGGTGGAAGGAGGAGAGAGAGGGAGTCAGTGAAACCAGGGGGTTGTTTGGAAGTTACAGTGTGTTTGTTGTGTGTGGCTTTTTTAACTTCTAAAAGAACATTTTTTTTTTATTGACCAAATTTGTATCTTGGACAATCTGTTAAAGTAGAAGCTAAAAGGGCTTGTTTACTGATGGAGTTATTCAGAAATAGCTGAAAGTGGTTTCATGTCCTTGTAACATGACATTCATTTCTGGAATAGGCAGGGTCACAGATAGCATTGTTTAAAAATAGTTGTTACAGTTAATAGTTTGCTTCAATTCAGGATAACTTTTTAGTGTTAACAAGATCTCAAAAATAAGTGTCATAATATTTCATCATTTTAATGAGTAATGATTTGTCAGCTAAAGTCCATCAAACAGTTATGCATAACTAAAGAAAAACAATTGATTAACCTGTTTTTATTTATTGTTGAAAGACCAGAGAACGTCATTGACGTAATCCATAATTTCTAGATTTGGAACCACACACTGTCTTGAACAATTATTCTAGGGTATGTTTGATGAGGTGTGCCATGTCCATTTTTAAGGATGATAGTACCTAATGATTTATTGTAAAAATACTAATTTTCTTAATGGAGCAAATTCTTTTATTCATCTTGTCTTCATCTTTGAGAATGCTCGAAACAGACCTTTATGATTGCTGGCCACCTGTTATCTAAGTCACATTAACAGGTTATAAACTCCTGGGAATTATCTATACCCAATCATAGATCTAGTTAGACACAGACCAGGCTGCTGGCTAAATGATGGGTAAACATTTGATCAGCACCTTATTTAATTTGCTAAAGTATCAGCAAAATGCAAGTGCTCCACAATAAAATAAATACATTGTCATGTAATGTTAATTTAGTCCACATCTATAGAGGAGTTTTTAAAAAACATCAATAGTATTTGGCTTGAACTGTAGGATATGGATTTTGGTCATAATCTGCTATTATGTTTACTTTAAAAATCAGTGACAATAATCAGTGTGAACCCTCAGTTAATACAATAATAATTCTTCAGTTTAAATATATTTCAACAGTAATCATCATTCTGACAATGCAATCAAAATCCTACAAATGTAATTTACACACATTTAAAATCCATTTTCAAAACAGTAATGTTTCTGGTCTTATCCAATATAATCATACAGCTGATCTTTTCTTTATCAATAAAATCCAAAGATTGCTAACCGTGTTTTATACCATTTAAGCATAATAATGAAAGTAAGCTTCATGTTCCAAGTTTATCTAGCAGACCACTTCTGAGGTAATACACATTAAAGTATTTTGTGAATCCCTCTGCTTTTCATCAGCAAAATAAAGGTGCTTAGCTTGCATGGTCTTTGCAGATCACACACCACAGATAATATAATGGCCCAGCAAGACATGGAGAAGCAAATAATGAGCACTATTATGAATTCTGTACAAAAAAAAAAATAAAATTAGAAGCTGCATGAACAGAAATTCAGGTCTTAAAGAAAAATGCTCACATAAAATATTGAAGTTAAGCTTTTAGAGTAATGTTACAGATACTATTGCCTTTGTAATAATGAACTGTTATTTTTACTATGGAAATCTAAAAATGAATTTAAATTATTTTGTGGGGTCAACTGTATTAAAAGACTTGTTGAGAACATTGATGCAATGTCTCAAGAGAAACAAAGTTCATCAATTACTAGCTATTATTTAGCATTCTCACTACGTCTGTTATATTTCAATTAATTAAAACTACTTACTTGAAATGGTTTTATTTCTTTGTGTGTGAATATACACACAAGTGAATGTATTAACACTTACATAAGCCAAACTTTCTTTAGCTAGGAATGGGTGGAGAGAGTTGGGTTTTTTCTTACATAGTTTGGCCTTCTTTTCCTCAAACCGTTGCCCTGACATTAATAAATAAAAATTTTCATTTTATTTATTACCATTTAAACCCTCAAACTGTTTTATCTTTGCTTACATCCAAGATTTCAGAGTACTTGCAAATGGCCATCTACATTTCAGACCTGGGAGATGCCAGAGTTTAGGTAATACCAGGGTAAAGTGAAGCACGAGAGGTTACTAATAGAAGACTTTCCTTGCATCAAATTCCACTGAAAGCTTTTGTGACAAGCAAACCAGTAGTGCTGTGTGGGAATGGCTTCAAAACATCTGTCAGGGACATACCACAGGCTGGAGGCTCACTTTGTATTTCTGTTGAAACTGGATGGGAAACCTGCAATTGAAAGTGAAAATATGTCCCCATACTTACTTGTTTAGCAACAATAATCCTTATGTGATGACAATTTTAGTTGTGTGACTGATTGCTGCATAGAGGTGCATTATATCGTCACATAGCAGAACTAAAAATACAGTGACTTCAGTAGAGAAAGGATAAAAGGTTTTCCAGCTTTGTATTTGTTCACTAGGAGAAATAATGCAGCACAGAACTCATGTTGTTCCTGCGGGCTTTTGTGCCTGAGAAAACATGTAAGAAATTATTTTAAAATGAATATTTTAAAAAGTTCTCCTAAATTATTTATTGCCACCAACAGCAGAATTTTCTTAGCCCTGTTCATGATAGTATGAGTGAGGGTATTTTAGAATGGACTTAAAATAGATGTAGTGAGAGTCTCCTAACAGCTGATTTCTTCTCTGTCCTAACTTTTCTGGAGAGCCAAGTGTTCTCACTAGGATTCATAATCTCTCTGGACACAACTGTTCCTTAATCCTGACTGTCTAGTAAACCTGGTCTTTCCTAATTCACCTAAGCAGGGAAAGCATCCATTTTTATTTTTATTTTTATTTTTCTTTGCAATGGTTTCTATTGTTTTCTTACACTACATGGACTGTGCTAAAACTTTACAGTAGACAAAAGAAGATTTCGAGTGCACTTGCCTCTCTGAGACGCTTTCATTTCTCTTCTCTTGCCTTTTCTTACACTTCCATTCATACTTGAAAGGCTCCTGATGTTTAATTTTTTTAAAGTATTTTTTTTTTAGATGATGCTTTTGCATTCACCTCATTTAACACTGTGTGAAACCCTGTTCACACTAGATGGTGACAGCTTTAGTTAGCTGCTCACAAGTTATCTTATCCTTCAGTTCTGGTGACAGAACTCTCACTTAGGAGAACCCAATATATATAAGGAAATATAGACATTAAAAAAAATGTTGGAAAATTGGTCTGTATATGAATCAGTGCTTTCTGGTAAATATTTTGATCCCATTCCACCTGTTCTCTCAGGGAGGATGATTTGCATAACCAAGTGACATGGCACCTTTCAAATCAATTTAAATTTCCCTATTTTATTTTCTCAAATCCATTTAAAATGGAATTTACTAGGAATCTCTCCTTTTTCTTTCGTAGCTCATTTACAAAACACAGTCTCTCTCCTATAGTGTTAGGGCATCAGACAAGAGTAAAAAACAGTTTTTCAAGTACCTGAGTGATCTTTTAACATGAACACCCTGTAATAAGTAAGTGAGAACAATCTGCAGAGGGAGGGGGAAGAAGGGAAGGGAAGGGAAGAAATCCTCCTAACAACCAGAAGGGTCATGAGCTTCTTTGCACACTCACCAACCTCAGAAGTATATGGGTACTCGTATGCACGTATGTGTGGGAACCATGGCTATAAGTGGCAAACATTTGTATGTAAAACACTTTCCTAGAGTTCAACTTTGATGCAATTTTAATGCGATTAACAATATTAAAGTGTGTATGCATTTCAGGTGGGATTAAACGTGCAATGTGATTAGTGGTTGTACCAAACTGCTTATAAGCACAATGGCTCAATAGAATTATATGATACAGTGAGTGCAGTCAAGCCTGGAAATATTCACTGTGTAGCAAATACCTAAGCTATTCTTGAGTAAATTCTACAAAATTATCTTTACAGAGTTGTGAGAATCAGAGGGCAGCTAATACACCTCAGACCAGTGGACACATTATAAGATGCGAGATAAAAGTGAGATAAACATTTTGGTATTTGTCCCTTCCCCTTACTCTAGAAGTAGCTTGCCTGCTGAAAATAAAAATGGAACCCGCATGAATGGAACCCGCATGTGTAGCATGATCTAACTTCTATTGGGAGAAAAAAGAGCCTTGCTAATTTGCCTTCATACCTACATCCTCTCCAAGGGGCTTGACTGTCACATGCTTTTCACCTGTGCACTTAGCAGAGTTTCATAGGTTATTTCTGATCTAAATGACTGAAATTTGATCTCCAAGTGCACTTCAGCTTGTCAAAGCCATAAGTTAGAGGCTTTCTTACCACACTACTGATTGTCAGATTTACTGTAAATAAGGCTTAATGTATCCATAGCATGCATAGAAAGAGCCAAGCTTGAGATATCTGTTGGATGTGGGCTGTACTGCTGTACTCTATCCATGCCCAAGGCAGCCAGGTGCAGTGAAAGACAGTTTCAGGCAACAACTAATTGGCATGGCAAAGTACAGACTCTGTATCTCAAGAGTAGTCTGATGTTGAGACAAAGACTGCAAATTAGTGTATGCTGTCATGTAAGCAGAATATGTAGTGAATGAATCTGGGCTGGAAAATAACTATATATTGGCCAGGTATATATAACTGACCAATAATATACATTTAACGATCTACTGAAACAGTCTCCATAGTGCTTACCATCTTGACGTTCTTCTGCTGGCCTTAATCCCTGGTGTCATTGCTTTTCCTGTACTGGGAAACCAAAAGTGGGCACTCCAGAGTGGTCAAAAGTGTCAACCAAATACAGGGGACCTTGATCTGCTAGCTATGCTTTTGCTAATTCACTCAGCTGTTCAATAAACAGATGTTTTAATTAGTTGGATCACTTTAGCGCTGAAAGGCTTCACTGCTGACCCCAGGTTCTTGACTGTCTTTCTGCTAAACTTGTTTCTATCCAGTCATCCCCAGAAAATACTGCTGCATGTTGGTATTTCATCCCAAGTTTAGCCTTGTTGAAGTTCATGAATTTCTGTCAGCCCAGTCTGTCAGTCCCACTGAACAGCAGCCCAGTTGTTTGGTTATACTGTCCTTCCCCTAAATTTGATTTCATCAGAAAACAAAATCTTTTTCATCAAAACAGACATGCTGATTGTGCATTTTGCACTGACATCCAAGGAGCTAATGAAGATAATAAATGGTTCTTAGTACTCACCTGTGAAGAAGGCCTCTAGTAAATATGTGGCAAACAGATTCCCAGCTGCTGCTCATTACTCGATGAGTATCCTGATCAAAACAGTTTTCCATACATCTTGTAGTCTCTGAATAAAATTTATATCTCTTTAGACTGGCTATAAAGATATAATAGGAGACCATGTCAAAAACCACGCTAAAGTCAAGATAAATAGAATTCCCTTGGCCACCAAGCAGTCACTGGAGAGAACAATCAAACTGGTTAGGCATAAATTTCCCTTTGTACACCCATTGTGGTTGTTCCCATTCATCTTCTTGTCATCCATATGCCTATGTATGACTTCCATATCTGAATTTTCTCCATAATCTTATAGGAGAATGAAGTGAGGCTGACCAGCTTCTAATGCCCCAGATCCTCTTCCTTGTTCTTGAAGACTCGTGACACTTTTTATCCTCTAGTCACCAGGGACCTCTCCTGGTTACCCAGTTTTTTAAAGGTGACTTTGGTCAAACTTTCTCATTGATATCAGATGTATTTCATGTGGACTCATGAGCTAATATATAACCAATCTATTTGCTCAATTGATCTTTAATTAATCTTTTCCTGCCATAGGCAGTACCTCACTCTCCTAGACTCTTCTGCCACCTGGAAAGCCACAGGACTTACCTTATTAGTAAAGACCTTGGTACAAAGCTTTGAACACCGCAATCTCTTCCATATCCTCATCACAGGATCTTCCTGTTGATATGCTTACACAGGTCTGTATTTTTCCTATTCAAATTCCTTGCCAGTTTCAATTGGATCAGAGTTTTAGCTTTCCTAGTTCCATGCCTAATCAATATTTTTAATCTGCCTGATCGCAAGACTTTTTTTCAGTCACCAAAAGGAGGCTGTATTAAATTTTGCCTTGATCAGAATGTCTGTAACAGAAACCCATTGCAAAAGTGTCTCCTCCCTTTGATCCTATAAACTTTCATCTGGCTTGTGGACTATTTCACAGCAAAACTCCATGCATTCAAACTTCTCTTCTTCAAAGAGTGTAATCTCTCTTCCTCCAGTACCCAAACTGTGCTTCCTAAACAGACTGTATGCAGTATCCCATCATTCTTCTGTTACCCTGCAACTGCTCATGAATTCTAAATCCTTTATTTTTTTATTTATTTTTTCCTCATAATAGAAGCGTTCATGTCTAGAGACTGGAGAAAGGCCCCAGTAGTGCAGTTTTCTTAGGGAATGTGTGAGAATCTTCTTTACTATGTTGTCACCCAGACTTCTTAACCTCTGTTCCATTTCTCTCTGTCTTCAGTCTTCATCCACTGAAAAATCTTAAGGGCTTTGTCATTAACTTGGCAAGCTTACTTGCAAAAAGTGCTTTTGCCTCACTTTGTTATATGGAGACAATCATTCCTTACTCCCAAGAGACTTCTGTAGTAAAAGCCCTGAAAACCCTGCATGAGATACCAGCTCTGCAGGCAGATACTGATACAGAGTCTACTTGTGCTTTTATCTGAGCCTTTCCCTTTCACTGGAAATATTGAGGAGGGACCACCTACCCTCTCAAGTTCTTCAAGATCACATGCTCAGTAAACTCTGGTTTCCCTTGGCCATTGGTACTCACATGGGTAAGCAGCAGGAGTTTATAAACCAGAGTATGGCTAAGCTCCTGCTGTATTTCTACAAAAAACTGGATCCAGGATGCACTCCAGATCTGCTTGGAAATAGGTAATAGGTGAAGAGATAAGGATACTGAGCTGACAGCCCTAATACTAATTCTTTCAGTCTTGGTGAGAGAAGAAAATTTATGATGATACCCTGTGACATTTAGACAGTATCTCAATGCTTCAGCACCAGCTAATCTGACAATAGAAACAATGATGTGCTTTCTTCGCTGATATTTTTGCCATCATGTGTCTTTCTAGCACCTGAAAGTCAGGCAAATATGAAGAAATAGGAATAAGCATATGCCAGAAAAGACAAGAAAGGAAATGAAGTGACAAATTGAAGAACATCGAAGGCAAGAAAACAGAGTGAATGAAAGCAGGGAGCCTGTTTGGAAGGTGCTGTCAGTAGGACTGAAAATTAGTTACTGTAATGATACATAGGGCATGGGGCAAAGAAAATTAGATGTGAAGCAGGAGACAGGTCTTTAAATGCTGACATAAGACTTAGAGACTAGGATTTTTTTCCAGCACTGGAAAAGAAGGATTTATAGAATGAGAGGCTTGGGGCAAAAGTTTTAACAAAATGGAGGGAAAGAGAAATAGGATACAGAGTGAACAAGGAAGAAATAAATGGGGTTTCAGGGTTTGTAATGAATCTGGTCAGACTGCAGCAAGAAATTACAAAATATAAAGGAACCCAGTAAAACAAAAGCATCAGCTTGATGTGACAGTGGAGGAACATGGCAAAAGGCCCATTGCTTCACAAAAAAAAAAAAAAAAAAAAAAAAAAAAAAAAAAAAAAAAAAAAAAAAAAAGTGCAAAAATTAAGGCTTGACATGCTTTTCTCAAAAATTCACTGACTGCAGAATTCTGAGCTCTTCCTTAATTTTGTACCCTCTTGCTTTTGTTAACAGCCTTTGCATCTATTCTAGTTCCTCTCATTGTCTGGAAATGACTCAACAGTCCAATCAACTGTTAAAAGTCTGGCTAGCATGAATAATCCCCTCCTAAAACTACCAGTGGGATATGAAGGTTACCTTGCAGGGTAAAACCAGGTTTCTTTTCCTAACTTGTCAAAAATATCATTAAACTCATGTTTGGGTCAGCTAGCCTGCCTCTTTCCCCATATTTTCCTCTGGTGTGGTTGGCATTCTCCTTGGAGGAGTGCTGCCTCACCGGGCAGTCCATTCCATAGCCTAATCACCCTCTCCGTGAAGAAATTCTTTCTAATATCTAACCTAAACCTCCCCTGGCACAACTTAAGACTGTGTCCTCTTGTCTTGTTGAAGGTCGTCTGTGAAAAGAGTCCAGTTCCCACCTCGCTACAGCCTCCTTTCAGGTAGTTGTAGACAGCAATGAGGTCTCCCCTGAGCCTCCTCTTCTTCAGGCTGTTGTTGTTGTTGCTGTTGCTGTATTCTGTCAATTGGGGGTTCAGCTAAACACAGTAAATTTAAACTCTTCTGAATGAAGAATGCACTTACTAGAAGCCACCCTAACACACTGCAGTGGCCTTGAGGCATCCTATCTGTCCCTGCCCACTCCAAAGGACTCTCTCCACCCTGTGCACAGTCCAGCATCCCATTGCAGCCCTCCAGGGCCATCAGTCTCTGCCCCAGCAATGCTGCAGCAGGATTGATCTCCATGTCCTGGCCCAGCTTTGGCCTGTTCCCATCCTGAGGGAAGTGCTGGATGCCTGGAGCTGGGGCTTCCCCTGGTGGTCCCCTGGCTGTCTGCTCCTGGCTGGGGTGGTGGGATGAGCCCTGCCTTGGTGCTCCACAGGGAATCCCAGGTTAGGGATGCTTTGTGAGCTACCAGCCCTGACAAATGCACCATTGGACTAAGGAAAAATGCCAAACATGTAATCCATTGTTGGTATAATGGTGGTTTCAATCCACACTAAATAAGCAGGAAGCCACTTTATCATCTCTGTCACCAGCACTGGGCCTGCTTTTATGTTTCACCAGAAACTGCAGCTTGCTTCCTCAAGAAAAAAAATTGGGAAATATTTGGCATCATTAAAGCATGTGGTACAGTAAAGTCAGCAGATAAATGCACTCAGTTGTGTCCTAACCTGTTCACCAACTGCAGAAAGAGGAGCTTCATGAAAGAGCCACTTCAGCAAGGAAACCAGGTGTAACTGGCAAGTCATCTGTCATTAAAATGCATTCAAGCTGTGAAGAACTAGCAGATTCTCCGGGGAACAGGTTTTCCACAGGTGATGAAGATTTTTGCGCTCTTAAGTTGTTATTTATATTTTCTTATTTAGATTAAAGTGATTTTTTGTTCAGTGCAGTATTTCTCCTGAACAATTTACAGTGATCTGTCTACAATTTGGAACTTTGATTTAGTACTTTTGGGTGCCATTTTAAGCAATTAATTTATTAATATCTGGTTTTAATAACTTGGAATAGTAATTGATTCTATTCTCATTCAGTTCAGCTGGGATTTATTTGCTTTGAATTGGAGTGAGGTAGGCCTGGGCACAGTGAGATGGTATTTGTCTGTTTATTATTGCTGAAATGTCACTATTTCTGTAATTGGTTTTATATATATTTTAATTTCATTTAATTATCTTGCCAGACTGTATCATATATCTTAACGTTTTATAGAGTTAGGAACTCCGTTTATTCAGTAATCCAGTTACTGAGATAATAATTCGTCTATGCATTGAAGTGTATCTTTCAGAAAAAAACATATTATAATGATCTCTTCAGTAGATGGCAGTGCTGGGATTAAAACTGTTGCTTGCCTAATATGCAAATTCCTACCTGGTGGGATTTAGATGTAAAAAGGCTTTTTAGGGCATTCTCATCTTCAAATTAGGGCTCTAGTTTTCTTGGACTGCTGAAACTGCGTGGAGGTTTATTTTTACTGGCTCACAGAGTATAGAAAAAAAGATCAAATAGTCAGTTTGCTCCAGAGAAATGCATGAACAAGATAAAACTGTGGAAAACTATAAAGCACTAAAAGTAATAATTCCTCTGCTGTATATGATATAATCCACTTCAGTTGCTTTCTGTAAAATGATGTTGCTAGTTGAGATGCTATAGGGTCTTAATACACTGCTTCTCTGTGGAAGTGTTTTAATTTTACATTCATTAAACTTTACAGAATCACTGTGGTGTCCTTAGATTATGGACAGCTTCCCTATATATGGCATCATAAAGGACTCAATTACTGGGCTCTTGTGACTTCACAATCTATTCCTTAAACTATGAAGAACGTTTTTCTACCAGGATGCAATATCCAAATCAGGAAGTTCCTGATAAGATTTAAAATAGATTTTTCTCCCATCATGAGGATTTTTAAAATTGGGATCATTTCTCATAAGGCAGTTTGACAGGAATCTCTTCAAGGATCATTTATCTTAATGGCACACATTAGGTAGTTCACATGTAAAACTGCTTAGGAGTATGGAATAAACAGCAATAACTTCCCATATCATTAGGGCTTTAAGAGAGAATAAAGGCCTCTCTTGGGTTAGGGTTCTCCTTACTGGTGTGGTGAACAAAGATGGTTTATTGTGGCAATTAAAATGTGTGGTGGCAGCGTATCTTTATATATCTGTTGGGAAAGCATGCTAGAGAAGAATTTTACAACTACACAGAAAGCAGTGCTGAGTAATGTATTCCAGGTCACACAGTTAAGGTAATAAGACTAAATCTATGAGTAGCTAGGAATTTTCAGTTGGAAATCTGGATTAGTTTGGGTGCTGATGTTACCTGTATTGTCACAGAATCTCAAAGAGGCTATGGAGACAGCACCTAGATCTTCCTTCTCTTCAAACACATTCCCAAAGAAAGCAAATTGGGTATTTTCTACTAATAGTGCTGTGTCTATGGGAAAAGAGAAATCTGATCCCATCCAGTGGAACAAATGTGTATTATAAGAAGACCAGAAAAAAAAAGGCTACAAAAACTCTGCTAGCGTTTATAAACTCTGCTAGCATTAAGAAGGTGGAATTCAGTTCTCCAAGAGCAAAAGCCATATGACTTGACAATTGTTTTGAAAGAAAATGAAACTATTTTATAATGAAAAAATAATAGAATAATATTGACATTTATCCTGGCCTGTTTTCCAGATGCTGTTTTTAGGAAACTGGAAAATCTGGAAAAAAAATACTTGTAGTTAAAGTATTTCTGAGTGGAACTGTGTTCAAACACCATGAAGTTTAGGAAAAGAATATTTGTCAGTGACTGAGATATTCCTCTCATAAATGTTAAATTTAAATTAGCAAAGGGGCTTCAAACTCCAATTCTGTTTCAGAGGGACTTGAAGACCTAAGACCCTGCAAGATGGTCTAGAATCCTGAGTGTACTACAGAGACACCTTTCTCAGGAGTTAAGTCCCAGAATCAAAAAGCCAGTTTATGACAGGTCTATAGCACTGTGGAGTTTGTTAATTCTGCAAGTTTAAGATTTATCAGATGATACAGCAAGTACTCTGTAGCCATTTTTATTAAACCAAGTCAGAGTGTTTCAGTCTGTGCAGAACAGTTGCACTGATTTATGTTAGATGAGAAAATGTTTTGTTTTAGTTGAGGTTTTACTGTCATAAACTAAACCATGAAAACATGAGCAAATATGGCTACTTCGTGTTTGTAATTAGTAAATGGAGATATAGAAAATTACTTTTTCAGAATAGTAGAGTTAGTAAGAGGAGAAAATTATATCATTACCTTTGACTGCGTTCCTTGACTATGTGCACTACCTGTAAGCTTCATCATTCATCTTTCTGAAAAAAAACCCAACCCTGAACTATGTAATGTCATACCTAAATCAGTGTAAGGACTTTAATTTCAGCATATTCAAATGTCCACTGAAATAAGAACAAAAGAATTTTTCACTTTATACTCACATTCTGCAGAGAATTGTACAAACCACAGAGCAATGGAAGACAGAATTGCAAAGAATATGAAACATTTTGTAAGACAAGAAATGTCACTTTGAACCTGAGAGATACAGTTCTCTGAAAAGAAAAAAAATCACTTTCTAAATCCTATTTGTAAAATGAAAAAAAAAATAGGTACAGTAGTTTCATTGGCTGGAATAAATTCTTGTTCTCTTTAATATAAGCCGTGTACCACATACTCTGGTACATGGGTCAGCTGCCTACTGCTCCAGCAGACTAATAGTGGGAAGCAAAACCTGATGCTTTTTAAGCTCTTGAATTTTTACTGTGTCATTCATTGAGGAGATATGATTTACGTTCTGGCAAGAGTATGTCCCTTTTACCTGAGATGTTTTGGGGTGTAGATATCGCTGTAGAGTTACAGATTCTCTGCAGCATCCTTAAACATCATGTCCCAATGGCAAGATGCTCCATCTTGTCAGTTCCATCAGAAGCCATTGGCCTGAGAGATCCTTCCTAACTCCATTCTCAAAGGCCTCCTGAAGCCAGAGAGAATGAATCTGCACATGTTAATGCTGACATTGTCAATATCAATTTAGCAGCATAAGAACCCTGGGGATTTTCAGGGGACATGGGGATTAAGTGTGATCCAATACATGTTGTTCACGTATTGTTGTGTTTTGTAGGTGCCTTATAGATATGTAGAAAGATAACATTCCAACCTGTAGAATTTACAGACTCAAGGGAAAAATAAAAGGCAAACAAAGGATAATTTGTCAGAAAACATTTATCAACCAATTTTTTTTTGTCATTATTTTTTTTTTCTTGCTTTGAAGCCTTTTGGTTTTCCGAACCATATTAATCTCGGCTGCAAAATTCCATGGAAGGTTTTGCAGTCTGAGAACAGATCTCATAAGAGATAATAATGTAAGTTTAAGAGACAGTAGTACTGCCCTAAAATATGGCAACTTTTATTTTTCTGTCTCCAGTTCTAAGGACTTTTAACGCGTTCTTGAGGTAAAGAAATTTCTATAATATTGTGCTGAGAAAACATAGAAAGAAATACAGAAATTTGCTCTTGATCTGTACTGTGAAGGACATAAGGACATTCAGCTGTTGAGATAAATGTGTCTCTTCTCCTAAATAGGTAAAAAATTGTGCAGGTTGTGTAGAAAATTTTCAAACACAGTTTTATTCCAATTCCTTGCTCTCCTCTGACAAGAACATCAACAGAAGGGGAGAAAAAGAATGATCTTTGAATTAACCATGGGCTTGAAGGAAATGAAAATAATTTCAAAAGATATTTTTTCCTCTTTTGTATGTCTCTGCCTCATTTTGGATTACATTTTTTTTAAAAAAATCTTAACTTCTTTCTTATCTTCCCATTAACACAATACACCAAAAGAATGATGTAGTTCATTGAATTAACAATACCCCAGGTACTTGTGCTGTTTTGATCTGTGTTACATTCCTAAATAACAATAATGAAAAGTCTTAGATCTTTTCTTCCTGGTGTTTGGTTTTATATATTCAAAAGGACAACATTTTAATCTCTTAGGATGTTTTTACTTTCAACCACTCTCAAGCCAGTGAATGTAGTTTTATAAATCAAATACCAAAACCACTTTAACCAAAATCTATGATACATCCCTTGCCGAAAAGAGCTGCATCATTTTAAAGCTATTAATGTATCATAGAGTTATATTGCTTGCTGAGCTTGTCAGGGGTGACTGGGGGGTAGAGTGAGAGCCGAAATCTCAGCTCAAACTGTTTTACCCTGTGCTATTCTTTGAAGTAAATCAAAGAATAAAAGAAACGGCATGTCTAATCTCAATGTTTTTGTTACTGAAACATCCTAAATGAATGAGTTGCATCTGTGTGGAATGGTCCATTTTAAAACAGCAAATAAAAAGTCATGGAAGAGTTTTCATTTTATAAAATTAATTTTGTTTAAATTTATTTATTTAATTAATTTCTTGCTGATAAATAAATTTCTAGGGGGAAAAGAACCACCAGAAAATGACCAGAAAAACAACATGAAATTGAATATGTCTTGATGAAACTCTAATCTATCTCCTCATTCCTGATATGCTGATTGATAGTTATGATAGATGTGGTTTAACTGTTATGTTTAGGATTATATGTGGATGATTGGTAAAAGACATTTATTTCCTGGTGAAATTTTAAACTAATAGTAAACAGCAAAAAAGAATACATTCTCTTTACTATGAGAAGGGGGAGAAAACACAGATACCCTGTTCTCCATTTTATGGGCAATAACATTTGACAATGGGAACAAACTGGTGAATTTTATTGACATAATTCAGTAGAAACAAAAGATCTGAAGTTTAACACATAGCATGCTTCCTAGATTTTATTAAGCTAAATATTTTTTTTTGTTCAAATTCTGGTAGAAATAGCCCACACTGATAATTCTATAAAGGAGACCAGCAGGAGGCAGAGGTTCAGCTGTGCTTCTTCATTTGTATCTGTCAGCTTGTATAGATCAAGTGAGTTCTACAGAGCCTCTTTAGAGGTAAATTTCATGACAAAAACCATTTGCTTTGTCTTGGAAAATAATAAAAAAAAGGTCTATGGATCATGTTATGGTCAGAGAAATAGTTTTGCTTTGTTGTTTACTTTGAGCTTGTTTGCATCTGGAAATCAACTGTGCCTGAGAAAATATCCCAGAAGTCAAATGTGGCTATGTCAGCCAAATTTTGGACCAGGCAGTGTCACAGAGAGATTCTAGAAAGCAGATCTTGCAAGAACAAGAGGTAGGGCCCCTGGAAGTCCCAAAACTGATAGATAACATAGTGAGAGAGGACTGTACATTCTGATTGCTTGACTTAAGTAAAATTTTACATTCTATATCATAAAGATGCGGTATATTTCCTAAAACAGGTTAGAAAGAAAATATTCTTCAGTGCTGGCAGAAAAAGTTCTCAGAAAGTTTTGCTATGTATTTGGGTTGCTGGAGATTGCTTTGCACCAACCTGAAAAAAAGAATTTAAACACAAATATTCCTCCCTTTATCTCTTAAATACCTAGATCTGAACACTAACTCAAATGTGCCTCATCTCTCTTTGTAGCCTCCATGAACTACAGAACTTTCGAGCTGAATTTGAAAACAATAGTGCACACTATTTTATATGGGAAAAGGTAACAGTTTATATGTCAGTTTGAATTTTGTGATGAGATTGATGTTGCCTTTATACCAGGATGCTAGTGTGAACATGTGTTTGTGGTGAAATACACAGTGCGTTCCTTAACAGGAAAACCTAGGGATAGCTACAAGGTAGCAACCATAGAGATAGTGCACATCCTATTCCAGCAAGAGATAAGGATTTCTTGACACCAGCTGACAAAAAGCAATATAAATATAATTTTAGTGTGGCTGCTCTTATATACTATGACTTAGTTAAGAAAAACATATTGTGGTCTGAATTAATGAAAAGACATTCACTGTAAAAATGTGGGAATATGCAACAGTTTCTCTCTTTGCTATGTTTGACTGCAAGTCAAAGCTGAATTTGGTTGCAGTGGTATTTTGCCACTTGTTGGCTGCAGTTCAGAAGATCATCAAAACATACTTCTGTCAAAATAAAAGGGTTGTATAGCAAAAAGATGTCCACAGCTGCAGCTTTTTCACTCGATCGATAAAGTGTAGATAGCCCAGTTCTCATCTGAAAGGCATGCACAGCATAGTCACAGGAACACAAAATACCTTGTTTTGTTTCTAAAATACCAACATTTGTTATTAAATATGCCAATGCACTGGCAAAGATGATAAAATGCATTTGTGACAACAGACAGGTGCTGCTCTGAACTGTTAGTCACTAATGAGTTAATGCTCTACTCAGCTGGATAGACTGCAGCTGTGAATAGCTAAATAATGAAGAGAGGATGAAGGCCCAATGGACAGGCACAATGTCAGACAGAAAGTTATAAATAGGAATAAATGACTACCCCATAGTCAGTAGAAGAAATAATTATAGATGTATATAAAGAAAGACTTTAACAGAAGCTGTTTTAGAAAAGAGCTGTTACAATAATGATATCATTGTGTACTTTCTGTTAATTTTTTTTTGCATACTGCAGTTAGGAGTGGGTGAAGGTAAGAACTGTGATATTTATAAAAATATATTCTTATGCAAATACTTGTTTTGTTGATTAATTTACTATTTGGATACTTGAATTTTAGAAGGATGACTTACTATGTTCTTCAGTTTTCTCAAATGTTTTTAAATGGTTATAGATAGTCAGAAATTATTTTTTAAAATTAAGAAAAATGGAGGTCATTCTTATTAGTCTTATTATTATTATATTTTAACAAAAAACCATTTCTCTGATGTTTTCAAAATTCTTGAGATGGTGTCTTATTTAGAACTCTTTTCATATGCTAGTAAGCCAGTGATAATTCTTTAAAATGTTCTCTTTCCTTTAGGATATAAGCTTATCTTCCTGAATTATAACTAGGTCTGTCTATATTGGGTAGAAAACTACATATATATTCATAAAAATTGCATTACAAGTGCAGTTGCTTACAAGAAACTTAGCTGAAAGCAAAATTACACAACAGAAAATTACCTTTAGCCTGGCCCAAACCAAGACAATGTGAGGGCATATTAAATAAATACAATTTTCACCCTACTCTAAAAAAAGTTGTTGTATAATGATGAGGACAAAATAATGCCTATATGAGAAAAATATATGGAGCTGAATGGAGTTTTATTTAAGAAAAATAAAATGAGAATATAAACCACATCATAATTATCTTCAATTTTGAAAGTAATCCCTAGGGTTCTTGTATATAATACTGATGGTGGTTAGGGATAAGGAGATGTAAGAAAGATTCATAGCAAGCAAAAAAATGGCAGAGTAATCAAAGTGGTCTACTAACAACCTTGTCGCCATTACTAACATGAGAATCACAGGTAAACTTGGTAGCTGCTGGGCCTTGCCAAGAGAAAGTAGACCACAGAACAGTAACTCTTTGCTTTCTTGTAACTGTTGTAACTTCCTGCTGTGTAATGTTTTTCACTAAGCATTGATGATATGGCTGAAAAAGAATTTAAAGATGCCGATTCTGTTGAGCTTATTTATTTATTAGATGAACTGGGGGATTGATGGGTGAACTCCTGAGATATGAGTCTAGTAGTATTAGCTGAATTTCAGCTCCATGCAGAAGTAAAAAAGTAGGCATGGATCCCTCCTTGCATGCCTGTGTTCTCACTTCTCTGAGAAAGAGACCTGGGCATGTGAAGAAGCATGAGAAGACTTATGCTTCAGACAAGTATTTGATCTCACTGTTAGTAGAAATCAGGACTCAAGAATGGAATGCTCTTCCTCTTATGTTTAGACCCAGCTTCAATGTTTTATGAGCTTTGGCTGAGTAGTATAGATGCTATACCTTTCAGACAAGGAGGAAGGCAGCGTGTGACTTCTATGAGATGAAGGCCATGAGGAAGACAGGTTTGTACATATGCAGATGGCATAGGAAACATCATATCTGTAACTAAATGCAAGCATTATTTCCAATTCCCCAGTTCAATTTTTCCTTTATTGTACTGGGGTGGTAGGGTTTGTTTTTTTTTTTTGCAGCTCCGTGTTATTTTGACATCTATATTTTGGCACAGTAGCAGTGAAAAAGTTTTGCACTTTATGTAGTATCAAATGACTGGCAGCACATACTTTGGCTCAGCTGAGGTCATATGTTATGGATGTCTTGTTGTCTCCTCTGTCACAGTGTGGGCCACGGTAGTATTTAGAGAGCAGGCACAAATTCTGACTCATGGGTGGAATGTACTCTTCTATATGCTTTTTGCTCCTAGTGTACTGAATCTCTCTAAAATTCCCTTTTGGCTGATGAAGAAGTTGTTTAGTGTCTGGAAATGGATTATCCAGGGTTATATGCTGTTTCTCAACAACAGCAGTTGTTTCTATTGTAGTCTCCATTTTTGAGTTCCAGGGAGCACCGAACTGTAACACATAAATGAAGAATATTTCCTGGTCTGGAAAAAAGTGAATACTAGAAATGAGTATGTGCTCACCTATACTGAGAGCACTTGCAAGCCTGATCCTGTACTTGAAAGTACCTATTTTGGCAATAAACATTGACTTATGCCCACTCTTGACATCTGGTTCACCTTTTTCTACATTAAAGCTTGGATTCAGAATGAATTCTGAAGAGGGAATGGATTCTGAAGAGGAAATGTCTTCTGCATTTTTTCTTTTGTCCAATCCCAGTCACCTTAGGTAACAGAAGAGTGGTCAGAGAGGTGCAGCCCACCAACACTGCCACCCTCCCTTTATGTTTTTCTTCTTCTGGAAACTGCAAACGTGTAGTAGAGTTTCTGTCCAAGCAGTGTGGACATTTTGATGGCTTACATGAAGAACAACTGAAAGCATTATTACTAGCATGAAAAAGTTAAGATAACACTACATAATTCCATTAAAGTCATATATATATATATGCATAATTTAAAAACCTGAAGTGTCCCAGACTGCCATTTATGATGTGTTTGTATGGCACCAAATTCAGGAAAGGGCAACCTAGGTATGACCCCTTATCATTTAATAAGTTTTTCAAAAGTGTGTTCAGGTGTCTAACTCTGCTAAAAGATTTCTAGAAATACAGTTTTAGTAAAGTGAACTTTAAATTTTTCACTTATGAATGTTACCAAATACTGCACATTTTAAACTGAACTCTCAAGAAAAATGAAAAGTCTTGTTAGCTCAAAAAACTTCATGTGCTTTAATATAATACTTTAGGAATCCCAATGTTTATGATTTTAAAAAAGTTATATAGTTTCAAGTATCATAGTGTACTGGAAAGCTTCCTATTCTTGTGATAGTTTTTATTAGCAGGGCTTTCCAAGTGATACGTATGTTCTCATTTTAAACAAAGCAATATTATGACAGACAGCAATTGGGATGCATTTAATGTCTTGATATATCACTATTGCATGAAACACTTTGTCAGTGTTAGTCTGTTTGAAACAGCAAGCTGATGCAGCTGATGGTGCACATCGTTAGGACAGAACAGGTGGTATAATAGAAAATAGTGGGAGCAGCTTTGAATTATGCTTCACATTCAAGGGTACTTAATATCCCATACTATTGCTGTAATATTAACATACATACTTTCTGAGAGATAATAGGTTAGTCTAGAGTAAAAATAATTGTTCATAAATAGTTTTTTTTTTTCATTTATCCTAAAATTTGAGAATTGACAATGCTGTTTCCATGGTTACCATTTCTGCATGTATTTGATTACACTGTATTGTAATTTATGGCATAAAGATGCAAACCCCACCAGTGATATTTGAATTAGAATGTAGCAGGTTTATAGCTTTGTTTGGCCCCAGGCACAAGTAATAAAATCCTGGCTTTAAGTACCATTGGGGTTTATGGAATGAAGACATCTGCATTATTATATTAAAATGTTCCTTAGTGTAATAAATATAACTGACAGAAGTGCATGACTTCCTTTATGAAAAATATGTTGATAACAATATAGTCTTTAAATACTGAAGAAAGTGACTATTAAAATTTTATGTTTCCAGTTAGAGACATCTGTTGAGCATTTAGCTGGTATTACTGGTTTACTGCTGGGTATACCTAATAAGGCTTTTAGTTTACAATTAAACTGAGAAATACTGATGAAAAGAAGGTATTAACCTTCTGCTGATTAATGGCTTTTTTTAACAGTTAATGTTCTAATTTTGGAATAGGTATTTATGAACACAGGGTAATGGATTGGATCGTAATCAATTTCTTTTGTTTTCTCGAGGGACCTCTGAGGAATTTACATTTACATTTCACTGTCATATTTTCAAAACTGGTCAAAATGCAATAGATATTCTAATTCTTACTTATTTTTACTGATCCGTTCAATCTTTTTCCATTTATATGCCATCAACTATTCATTAAACAGATGGTTTAGGTGTACTGATTAACTGAAAATGTTTTCAAAACAAGGCAAAATGTATCCCAGCTGGGCTGTTTTTTCTATTTCAGATGTTATCTTCTTTTCCATTTGATGTCCCTGTCAAAAGCTTAGTGTAATTCACTTCACTGAGTTTTGTTTATTTAGTTGTATATTTCCTTCTTTCTGTATTGAGTAGATTTTTTTTTCCTATTTTAAAGCATGGTGGGAAGAATTACATGTACAAAGATTTTATTCCCTTCAATCTTTTCCACTCTATTAGTTAGGAAATGAAGATCAGTTTGCACATGTTAATCTTGCACCCAGTATTGCATTACTCCTGTTGCAACTGTGGAAATTAATAAAAGTATTGAGCTGCTGGTCTATGAAAGCTTTCTTCTAGGCATACAAGGAAACTATTTTATGTTCTGGACCAGTAGATGACCAATTTGAATTTCTGGCTATGAAATTTCTCAAGTCTTGGAGAAAAGAAAAGGCAAAACAATTTATGCCATCTATACTTTTCACTTTTTAAAGTTATACTGGTTTATTACCTCCATGCTTAAATTAAAAAGTGAAGCAAATACCTATTGTAAACTCAACAGGATATTTAATAAAACCTTGGATCTCTGAGGAACAAGATATTAATTTTGAAAATGTAGTTACTGACTTATGTAGCAGATTAATCAGCAATACTTTTTCATTTTAATATATTCTTAAAATGAACTGTCGTATACTTTATTCATAAGTCTAGTTGTTCCTGTTTACAGACTTTCTTAAGCCTTTATGTTTTACACTTTGTTTTGAGCAGAACATATTTTATTGTGTTGCTGAAGGTCCTGCTGGAACACTTGCTATTTTTGCAGTCATAATCTTTGGTTGCCAGTATAAGTAACTCATCTGTTCTCTGACTAACATGTTCCCACTTGATCACAGGAATGTTTTTCTCTCTTCTTAACAACTCTAATGTATTGAATTTTCACTCCTTAGTCTACTTAGTCCGTTGCTCTTTTTCCCTTTTTTTATTTTCCTCCATTTCTTCCTACTCTCTTTGTATAGCTTTATGACAGCTTAGAGATTTCAGAGATAAAAGGCTTCACCTTTGCACTGTCACAAAGCTGTGAGTGTCAAACACTGCGTGTTGGTACCAAACCAGATTCTTCAGCTCAAATTAAAAGGAGGTTTCAGATTTGGCCTTCAGGTTATTGCAAATAGGAGAACTAAATAATAAATGACTTCAAAAGTCCAAATTAAAATGTCAGTATTTGAGAGAATGGCCTTTCCTCTTAGGCAATCTCAAAGGAATAACTTGTGCTTCTACTAGATTTCTTCCACTTAATTCAAACTGTGTCTTTGTTTCTGATGTCTTGGACTTCCTGCTTGTGTAAGACACTTCTAATAGACTTTGCCAGTGGAAAATCACATTTATGTTGGCCTTTATCTTAGACACATTGAGGAGTGATTTTATTTTTTAGCATAAATGAAACATATGAAAAGTAGTTCCTAGGCTTTTTGAAACTTTTAGGAGGACAAAGAAGTTTGAAGATTTTGTTCTCCCAAATAAAGAAGTTGGTGGTTTTTGTTTGGTGCATTTTAGGACACACACCATTTAAAGTAACATGAACTAATATGATTTTGAAAGTCCTTTCAAAAATAAAGAGTATCAAGGTGGGCCTATCAATAATAGTCCCTAATATATCATTAGTATGGAACTATTTGAAAAGATGAGATTATATCCTCTTTTCATTCCAACACAAGATTCAAGGCAAGTTTAATGCTGAAGATCCTAGCAAAGGCTGTGTTTTTTGGGGAGTGTGGGTTTGTTTGCTTTGTTGGGGCTTTTTTGGTGTTTTGCTTTTTTTTCTATTTTTAATTCTAAATAAGCCAGAAACACACAGTTAAAGCAGCAAAAAACAGTGTCAGTTTCTTGGTAGTACTCAACTTTAATTCCACCTAATCATTTGAGACTTATCAGATGCCCTGTTAGAAGTGAGAAAGAAAATAGTCCCCAACATATTTTTGTTATTTCTGGGAGTGTTTATAGTATTTTTTTGGAGCATTTATGATATGGAGATATGCAGAAAGAGTAAATATGTCTGTGGGTTTATGTCTTGGCAAATACACCTTGGCAAATATGATTAGTTAACTAGCTCTTCACTTCCATTTAAAGTGACAATGCTTAAAAATTTTAATGTGCATGCTCAAAGAGTGGGAGATTTTTTTGTTATTAGGGGTCCCTCTAGCCTATGGGTGGGTATTTTAGTATGCTAGTAGTACATGACTATGCTAAGGCTATGTTAATATGTTGTGTCCAATTAGTCAGTGTTTTCTACCTAGTGCTCAAGGCTATAAACAAGATAAGTTGTGAGGAGCACTCCCTTCCATCCATTTCATTTGTCTTGCAGGCTTGTTTCTTACAGATGTCTTGTTGACTACCAGGGATGTGTTTTTCCATAATTCTTGCTGTCTCAGTGTTATATAAGCTCTGGTTTTATTCTACATGTATCTTTCTCTTACGTGATAGTTTGGGATTTTTTCCCAAAATTTTATTTTTTTCAATTAATAACCAGCATCAGCAAAATAACCAGTGTTTGTAACCAGCAGCTACTAGTTGCTGCATTTTGCAATTATTGCTTGAAATAAATAATGCACTTTGACTTATTGGTCACTCTGTGTTTAATTTACAAAAAAGGCTATTAAGCACATAATCAGGATTTCTTTCTGAGTAATCAAAAAGAAAAGAAAATATCTCGTCAGAAAAAGACTTTTCTGACTAAAAGAAAATTTAGTCAGAAAAATCAGATACTTACAAATTTAAGGGGATAGGTTGAAAGGCGAATTAATTGTTTATGCAAGATACATATTTAAAAAAAATTGTTTGGGATATGAACAAGATTATTATTAAAGCTTCCCATTGGAATTTAGTAAATTCTTCTGATTCTAGGCTTTTAACTAAGTTATTTTGCATCCTGTGTAGTAATTTGAAGTGGATACTTTAACTTTCTATTTCCTTCTGTTTGGGATGCTCCTGTTTTTACAAAATGTTTAGTGAGTCTTTCTTATCAGCATCAGGGTACTCAGTGGAGAGTCTCTTATATGCAACTCACAGCATCAGTAGCAGAGAAAGTTCTTCAGAACTATGATGAACATGGAAAACAGTCACCAGGTGGGAAGGTGGGATCCAAAGCTTTTTGGTTAAGTTTTGCTCCAGTGCTGTTTGCCACATGTGGATGATCTTCACTACTGAGTCCTTATCTAGCTTCACTACTTTTTCCTCTAATATTTTGGTGAGATTCCTCCCAGACCTCCATTTTTGAATTTACTTTTACTTTATTAAATATTGAAGCATTTCAGAGAAAATTAAGCTTTCCATAAGAAAAACAGAGATCTTTCTTGTTTCAAAACAGAATTTTTTTAAAGTTTTTTTTCTAAATGAGAAAAATAATTCTTCAGTATGTCTGGACCTAAATAAAAGCATGCTTTTGACATGTTTTCTGTTGACAGCTAAACAAGCAGCATAAAAATGCTGTTTCCATTTTTGCTGATTGTAAATAAAGTGACATCATTGCTCATTATGGTCCTTTTGCTTTTCTTCTAAAGGGAAGCCAATTTGGAAGCATGACATCTTCTCAGGCTCCTCAGGTTTTATTTGCCAAAAATATGTATGTTGTTCTGCAATAGTCTTGTATAATTACACAGAGTAAAATATTTATACTCTCAGAGAAAGACTTTCTTTGTCGTGCCTAATATGATTAATAAATGTCACTGCTCCTTCCACAATTTTTCTGCTCTTGTCTTTTCTTTTCCCTTGATTGTTCCAAACAATATTTCAGACAATAGACTGTTTAGCAGCAACCTTGCTATTGTGTTTGAATGGAATAATTACTTTTAGAAGACTTTGTACAGTGGGACATTGTCCATGTGTGGTGCGTTGTTGAATGAGGATTCTCTGGTTACTCAAGTGAACACATGACCATTGATTTAGCCCAAAAAGTGAATTCCTGACTTTGATGGAAAGGCAGCGAACAGTGGTTTTGGGTCCACAGAATCATAGAATACCAGGTTGGAAGGGACCTCAAGGATCTTTTGGCCCAACCTTTCTAGGTAATAATTTAGTTTAAATGAGATGACCTGGCACTTTATCAAGCTGAGTCTTAAAACTGTCCAATGTAATCCACCACTTCCCTTGGGAGATTATTCCAATGTCTATCTGTTCTCATGGTGAAAACTTTTCTTCTCTTGTCCAGTCAGAGTCTCCCCAGTAGTAACTTGTACCCATTACCCCTTGTGTTTTCCATGTGACTCCTTGTAAAAATGGAGTGTCCATCTTCTTGGTAGCTACCCTTTATGTACTGATACATGGTAATAAGGTCTCTCCTAAGCCTTCTCTTCTCTAGACAGAATGAGCCCAGTTCTTTCATCCTTTCAAACAGATCTTCCAGTCCTTTGATCATCCTTATGGCTTTCTCTGGACCCTTTCCAGCCTGTCCTCATTTTTTTTTGTGTAGTGGGGACCAAAACAGAATGCAGTACTCCACATGAGATCTAGCAAGTACTGAATAGAGTGGGATAATGACTTCTGCATCTCTACTGGTGATGCCCTTGTTGATGCAACCCAGCCTCCTGTTGGCCTTTTTTGCTGCTGCAGCAGCACACTGTTCACTCATGTTGACCCTATTTTCCAACAAGAATCCCAGGTCTCCTGTGTCAGGTGGACCCCAGTCTGAGCTGCACTCCTGGGTTATGTATTCCCAGGTACAAGACCTTACACTTGATCCCGAGTGAAGGAGGAACACAATAGTCAGAAACTCAGTATCACAGTTCAACAGCCTTATGTATTTGCAACTACTTCAGTGCTAAAATAGGAAGATTATTCTGTCAGATGGACAGATAATTCAGATCTTACCCCTGGGACTAGCTCTGTGATGGAAATGAAATTAAATTGATTGAAATGTGTGGCTATTTAATAATCTGTATGCTGTGGATCAAAAGCAAATAGCTCTTCTCAGTATGTTCATACATAGTGTTTGCTTCCCCAAGTAAGGTTGCTAATTTCGTTGTAGTCGATTGCAAATATTTTAAAAGCCCTTTAGAAGAAGGTAGGTAAAGCTGATATTTCCAGTTTCTATTCAGTGAAAGTCTCACTACTTAAAAAAGAATCAAAGTAAGTTCTCAAATGTTACACTGCCTTTTTAAATGTTACACTACAATTTTTTTCATCGTTTCCCACATCTTCCTCTTTGCTCTATCCGAATATCAGATAGATACAAAACTGAGAGGAATGGTTGATGGATCATGTGGTTGTGCTTGTATTCAGAGGGTCTTCAGCAGGCTGAAGACATGGGCAAATGTGAATCTCATGTTCACCCAAGGGAAATGCAAGGTCCTTCAACCGAAGAGGACTGCCCCATGTACCAGAATAGTCTGGTAGCCAAATGCCTGTAAAGCAGTTTTGCAGAAAAGGGCCTGGGGATGATGCTAGGCAATGGCTTGACAGTGAGACAGTAATGTGCCTTTGCAGCCAAAGAGGCCAACACCATCCTAAGCAGTATTTGGTAAAACCTTTTCAGTATATTGTAGTAGGTGATCCTTCTTCACTGCTTTGACTAGTGAGACCAGACTTGAAGAGCTGTCCTGCACTCTGTGATATGAAAGACATGGACCTCCTGTAATGGATCCAGTAAAGGATCATAAATATATGCTTAGAGCATCATACACAGGGAGAGGCTGAGAGCTGGCAAAGAGAGCTGGGAATTGTGTGTCTAAATACATGATGGGGGGAGCAGGAAGAAAGTAAGGATGATGGAAACAAACTCTTCTTGATGACAGAGCAAAAGGCAGCGGGCACCAGTTAAAACAGGATAAGTGCTTGTATTTGGTTTGGTCTGGTCTGGCTTGGTCTGGCTTGTTTGGTTTTTTTTTTGTGAGGATGGCTAAACACTAAAGTTTCCTAGAGTTGTTGCAGAGTCTTCACTCTTGAACGTGGTCAAAATCTGACTGGACGTGGTCTGAACAACCAGTTGTAGTGTTCACTTATTTTAGCAGGGGTACTGAATAGAAAATTTCAAAATAGAAATAGAAAATTTCAAAATAGAAAATTTCAAGAAGTCTCTTCCAACCTCAACAATTTTGTAATTCTAGATTAGATAAGGCTAATTCTAGAAACAAAAGGGTTACCAATCCACTGTGAATTGTTTCTCTTAAGGAACTGAAAATATCTTAAGCAGGAATCAGGTTCTTGAAGAACACTATTCTGCAGTTTCAGGAGAGGTGGCAGATTATGTCTGATAAAAGCCTAAATCTTTTTTCACTAACTTAGAAGACCCCAGATTCCTCTTGAAATTTCTTCCTCAGAAAGAGCAGCCTTGACTCTGGAATGATATTAATTACTTGCCTTCACACCCTACGAGATTTTTGTTATGTTGCATCCCCATGTTGTGTGCAGGATAGTCATCTGGGGAACATCATGTGAAAGAATCTTATACATCTTTCCATAGCTTAGGCCAAAACAAACCATCATCCATCTTCTAGTGGAGGTCTCAAGGGACAGCTGGCAGATGTGGAAACTGTAAGCATAAATCACTGGAAAAAAACTGGTGGAGTATGGATGACCCCAAGTCTGTGCAGAAGCATCATGTTTTCTTGCTAAAATTGTCAACGTGGATCCTGTGTCGGAGACTTCATGGCTTTCTTTTGAAAAATAATTGAAAGTTAAAAGATGCTTTTATTTATTTGTTTGTTTTCAATTGCTTGCTTGCTTGTTTGTTTGTTTGTTTTTTAAAGACTTCTTAATTTTGTTCTGGGAGGGAATCAGACTGCAGCTGATTGGAAAAACTGAACTACCACTTAGTTGGGAACGTTCATGGAATTTACTACTGTGCTGCAAAATTAATTAAGAGAAATTAAGTATATCTGTATAGAGAATAAACAAGGTACAAATAAATAAACGGATACTAAGTAAGCCCATCCTGATGGTTAAAATCTTAGAGACAGACCAAAACTTTGATAAAGCAGAGGCAAAATGCCTTTACGTAAGGAAACTGCTAAATCAGAGCCTGAGGTTGCTGCTAGTTCTTGGCTTGTTAAAGCTCACAGCGGGCTGGTGTCTTAACACTGGTGCTTGAGAAACTGATGCAAAAGGTCAGTAATCTTTTTAAGTTTCTGTTTGGGCCTGAAGCTTCAAAGGACCAAAAAAACTCCAAACAAAACCAGCACCTCACATATCCCCCCACCTCAGAACAAAAAACAAAAGCAAAGAAAGAAACAAACAAAAAAACAATCAAAAAACCAAACAAGCAAGCCACACAAAAAAAACCCAATACAAAAACAACAACAAAAAACCCCACAACCAAACAAAAATTCCCCCATGATACTGCTCTAAAACCAAACAAAATAAATCCTGACAAAATTAACCCTTGCTGAAACTGCATGGAAGATATGATGCAGCTGATGTTGGTGGAAGGTTGCTAGAAGTTAATTAAAAGAAGCCCAAGCAAACCAACAAGCAAACAAACAAAACCAAAAACCAAACCTGGAGAGATAGAAGTGTATAATGATCCATTGAGGAAGATACCATGTGACAAACGTAAGCCATCTTCTGTCTTCCTAGAAAAACTCTGCCTAACTCAGCATACTTTGCTGTCATGATTTGCTAGAGATCATCTGTTCCTGAAATCTTTCATTTATAAAATAAAGAGGAGGGGAAATAGCAACAGTAATTTAAATCCTGGGCACAGATTTCCTTCAAGTCTTGCTTACTGTATTTCATAGTAGTGCCTCATTTCAGTTCTATTCCACAACTAATTTATAAGAAACATGAGGTAAAAATGTCATGTAAAATTTCATTTTCCATGTCTTGGTGGACTCCTCTAAATCTAATGTAGCAGACAGTATAAAACCAGGACATTTCTACTTTATAAAGTTGATTTTCAGAAGGCTAGAAAATATTACATATGCAACTGCTTAAATCTCATACCGTTCATATTATCATCTATATGCTTCAACTGTCTACAACCAAAATAAAGCATATTCCAGTAAAACTTCTTAAAAGCATTTTTCCTGACCATGCCTTTCTTTAATACGGGGGCAGATCAATATATATTGACTATGGGCTTCACTTTCTCCTGTGACATAAGTGTTTGTGTCTAAAATTTGTCCAAAATTCAGATCCTGACTGAATTTTATTAGGCATTAAACAACACCAAAAAAAAAAAAAAAAAAAAAAATCTTCTGTAGAATTTACTTAAGCCAATAATCTATGAAATTATCTCAAGAATAAAATGTCACACATGAAAAATTAATTATGTCTCAACTAATGCATGACAGTGTAGCTACTATATCTGCAAAACCATTTAAAAAAGCCCTGACCCATATTTAGGTGTTCTGTAACCAGAAGCAATCTGCTTCTATACTTTCAGTGTGCAACACTAGAGCACTTTCAGGTGTTTTTTTCTGTGTTGTATTCCTTCTTCTTGATTCAACCTAAAACATTATTCTCTTCAATTGCCCATACTGCTGGTGGTGCACAACACATTGTTTTCAGGACTGGTACCTTCATCAATCATCAGCAAAAAAAGAAAAAGAAAAAAAAAAAAAAAAAGGAATCAAATGAAAACAAATCAAGACCCCCCAGCAAGGTGTATTTTGGGGCTTTAGTACTTAAAAAAATTCATAATAAAGGCAGCCAAGTTGACCTCACACTAAAAGCTGGAATCTTTCTCTGATCAGCCACTTCTGGATTTAGAATTCATATTTATGGAAGAAACAATCTTTATACATGTATTCTGGATTCTTCAGACTCTGTGCTGAATAGAACAAGGAAATAAAAACTTAATCTCTAGAGAAATACAAAAATATAACCAACTGAAAAAAAAGAGAAAAAAATGCTTTAAATTCCAATTTGACTAGGAACCTACTGCCAGTTGTATGTATATTAACAAACTGATTATTTTCTTGATCCTACTGAGATGTTTCCTTTTCGTTTTGATATGTTTTCTTCTGCTGTTTCAATATTTTTTTTCTATTGGATGCTGAAATTTGTATTAAAATATAATCTCAAAAATTGAAGAGGGAATGTTTCCAAAGAAATTTGGAAATAAGTGTATTTAAATTTTTCTGTGTTTATTGAAAAAATCCAAACCACTACCCAAAACAAATCAAGTTTATTGAGTAATTCAATTAAAAGCAGATTTCTGTTTGATTGTGGGAAGGGTGAATCAATCTTTTATTCCTCCTTACAGGGTGTTACTTGACAGCCAGTACAATCAGTAGAAAGGCTGGACTGAGGCTGCACATCTCAGGTGATGGACAAGTTCTTGGGTGCTCTTGACAGAACTGCATTAACTTTCTGTATTTGATTTGTTTATTCTCTCCCTCCTTTGCCTCCAAGACAAAGTTAGTTACAAGAGATGGAGGAGGTGGGTTATCTGGGTACTAAATGCTAAAAAGCAGGCTAGCAAGATAGCTTCTGCTGAAATAAAAAAGGATCTGATGTATTTCTACCTTGTAATTTTCTTTTTTCTATATGTGTTTGGTTTTTGTTTTTTTTTTCTTTAGGACTCTACCTCATAGAAAATATGTTATTAAATCTTACTGTTCCTGCCTCCCAAAAAGGTGATATTTCTGCTGGCTGAGGCATTAGTAAGGCACAGGGATGATAATTCCACAGAGGCAAATAGCACAATCCTGTTGGCATCTTAGTGCTATGTCCTGTGGAGGTTTTCTCTTACTACAGATTCATTGTTATTGAGCTAATCCTATAGCTGCCTGTAAAAATTTCAGACTATTAAAACTATTGTTCTGATGAGTCTAACATAATTAAATAACATGTATATAAGATTATTGCAAGTCTTTATTGCCAATGATTAGCTAAGCAAATTACCCAGCAAATTAATAATGTATTCTTTAAAAGACTAAACATGTGTAATTATATATAATTTAGAAAATGCTCAGAAGATGGTGCACTGTGTTTTTCTACAGTAATCCTATCTGCATTGTTGAAATAAATTTAAATTATGGCACTTGTGAGTTTCCAATATGTAATTCTGCCTGGAGAAATAAACTGTTTTGTCACTGATGCAGTGGAAATATTTTTGTTGGAGATCATACAAATCCTGAGAGAAATGCTGAATGAAGTCAGACACTACATTCAGTTACAGGAATTAACTTGGAGAAACTTTATTTTAATCAAGTCAGCAGTGGACTTTACTTCATGATCTGGATACATAAGTATCTAGCAACACCATTTTCTGATTTTGTGGTCTTAATGAAGAATCTACTCTGGTATAGGTCAATCTCTAAAGAAGAGACAGGGTTTTTCACAGATTTCTGGCAAATTTTATGTGTGCTACATTCATCTATAAATTTTGGTTGCACACTTTAATGTGTGACTTCCTAGACTCTACATATAGATGCTAGACTAAATTTAGATAGAGTTATGAGGACAAAGAAAAAAATGTTAAACTGCAGAGGGCTACATTTTTCAAAGCAAAAATGGATGCTTTTCCACAAATGACTTATTGCTTGGTTTTTAGTTGACATGAAATACAGAGACTTCTCATGGACTTGGGAGGGTTATATAGGTAGTCGAGTCACGGTGAGAGCTGGGCTCCTTGACAGAATTCAGTAGCTCGAGAATATGCTCTTCTGAGACCTCTTTTCCCTAGCTCTAAAAGGAAATTATTCTCCTTATGTAAAGTAGTTATATTCAGTACACTGAGCTAGGTGTATGAGAACCTCTAAAGCTGTTCTACAAAATATAATGTTGACTTCTGGATGTATCATTCAAAGTGGTGATGGTTATACCAGTATGGTGTTTTGTTTGGTTGATTTTTTTTTTTTTTTGTGTGTTTTTGGTCTTAACACTAAAATGTTACTTATTTATCAATTTAAAACTTGATCTTAACTTTGAGCCTACTGGAATTCAGGATCCTGACTTTAGACTTCCAAGTATGTTTTTACTGAGCTGTGTCAAAAGGGCATATAGAGGTGGAACTGAGAGACATATGTGACCTTAAGGCCTTCTGACATATGTATTTTCCACAGTTTACAAAACCTGGAAGGGACCAATACCTTACTGAAATACTCTACTGACAGTAAGGTGTCAGAACATCTCAAACACATGTTGGGCTCTGCAATAGAGCTGTGACAATCTATGTTCTCTGGTGAGAGCATCTCATGAAGCTGCTCAGGTATCTATAAATGCTACACTCACCATACGCTGACTGGTACAGGCAAACAAACAACACAAACACAGAAATAAGAGGACTGAGAAGAAGGAAACAGCTTCTGTAATTGTACACATGCCTATTCCAAGTTCCTCAGGCAGGTAATAGCCATATAGCACTCACCACAGAAGACTGAGGATTTTGAAAAGGAAGAATCCCTTTCCCCCTTTCCCTTTTCACGGTGGTGGGTTGTTATCTATTGACAGGCTGCAAAAAGACCCTTCCATTTTAAGACTGGTTCTCTGCTGTCCCAGCACAGATGGTGCTTAATATGACAGCACTGCACCACACCATGTCTTTTTACCTTGTCAGCTTGCCCAACATTTTTGTTCAGGTTTTTTTTTTTTTCTGTATGGCATACATAACTCCAGTCTGGCTGTTGGATCAGTCAGTGCATGTTAGTTACCTTAAAGACATAATTTGTGAGCCAGCCTCTTTCTCCTTACAAATCACACAGCTGTCTGTAATTCATTCATTTTTCAGACACTGAAAACTAATTTCCTTTGTCCCCTGTTGTATTATATGATGACTGATGAGAACCATTGAAATCATTTAAAAAACAAACAAAGCCTGAATGCAAGACTATGAGAGCAATCCACTCAGCTCTCTAGAGGGAAGCATTCCTCTCTTCCTTCTTAGCAATTACAAGTGTGATTCTTTGCTGCCCTGGGTTTGAACCGATGCCTCATCACAGAGCCAAGTGCTGGATGAAAGGCTCTAGGAGGAGGACAAGATCTTCATTCTGGAAGGACATACCACTAGCTCCTAATCTTACTATGACAATTACTGTGAAAAAAAAGGGAAGTGTAAGATACCTGAGAGCTGCTTAGAGGAAATCTGTGAAAACCACCTTGCAAAAGCTTCTCATATGCAACTAGCCCTAACCAATCAGTGTTCCACAAGCAGCTCTGAAGATGGAAGGTTTGTGTTTTGCTTGTATGTCCACACTTGTGTTTAGAGTTCTGCTGTTCCCACTCCCATTGCTATTTGTTTTGAGTCTGCATAGGTCTCTCCTCCAAGGCCACATTCCCTGATGTGTTCCCTTAGCTTCACCTCAACAGCCCCTCTCCTTCTGCAAGCTCTGTGAACATTGGTTGTCACTTCCCCTTCTGCTTGTCTGGGTGGGGTTTTATTTGCAGTCTGGGCCACTGATCCATCATACTGCTTTGTTGTTATACAGTCCTCCTGTTTTAGGTTTTATTCATTTGTTGTGCTTCTCTGAGAAGCCTATGACTCTTCCTTCTCTGCATTTCCCCTTTAAATAGTCAAAAGTTTTTGTTATACCACCTTAAGCCTTCTCTTGTGCAGGCTGAACACATCCACTTTCCCCATCCTGTCCTCATATACTGTCTGCTTTGGCCTATGAACCTTCATTGTGGTCCTCCACTGGGCACTGTCATTTTGTCAACTAAAGAGTCTAAAGTTGAACACAACACTTGGATATGGTCTCATAAGTGCTCAGTAGCAAAGAGGAATCCCTTCCCTGGATCTGCTGGTGATGCTTTTGTTGATAGAACTCAGTATGTGTTGCCCTTTATTCAAGGTTCTGATGTTTGCCAGGTTGCCCAGATCCTTTTCTGCCTCAAAGCTGGCACTGTTGCTTGGGATTACTCTATACCAAATCTAGGACTTCACATTTTCTTTTGTGGGACCTTTTAACATCTTGTTTGCCCACTTATTCCAGCCAGAAGAAAAGCCAGTTTTCTACCAACTAAAAGAAAACAGTCACACTCGTTTGACCAAGATAATGTAAATTTTGCTGCTCTACTTCTTACTGGTTACAATCTGTGAAGATCTTTTCTGATGTGATCTTAATGGCCTTTTATGACAAATTTTCAGGGTTACCAAGTTCCATTGTACTTAGAAATTAAAAAGTGTGTCTCCTACAGCACCTAATTTTCTTTCCTTTTTGACAATATTCATGTATATTCAATCACTTGAAGCAATTTAGTCTATTGAAGTTTTGTGGAAACTACAGCTTCTTTCTCCTTGAACTACTTCTAGTGCTTAGCCAAATTGAGCTATGCAAGAAAAATCTGGGCCAGTTCATTTACTGAGGTTGGTTACTCTTGTGTTTAATATCCTCTAATGATCCACTAGTGTATTCCTGAATGCATTTTGCTATCCAATAGATTACAGTTCAGATACATAAGCTGCACAACAAAACAGAAGTAGCTGTTGGAGAGGGATGACTATTAAGTAATATATTCATGAACAGCTAGCCTCAATTTGGCTGTGTCTACAGAATATTTGTGTCTTTTTAATTTAGGAATCTTGATGGACACAAAATGTAACCGAAATGAAAGTCTCCTAGAAAGAATTGATGAGCTAATGTTCTCTTAGGAATAAGAATCAACTGTGCTTGGTCTTCAGTTTCTAACACGTGAATGAACACAAATATTGCAGTGTTTAAGAATGTTTTTGGCAGGGAGTGCTGTGGTAATGCTTTGTGTGTAATGCTTTCAGTGTTTTCAGACCTGGCAATTGCAGCTGGAAGATTTGCTGTTAACTTAAGACCAAATGAACATGAATGAGGATGCTCATGGGTGAGCAAACTGGGCCATTATTCTGTAAGTGCACATGACACACCATCAAGTTCTGCCTAACATCTGAAATCATCTCCCCAGCAAGGCCTTTGATATTAGAAGGCAGAACTTTATAGGAAGCAATACATTCAAAGGATGTTCTGGTAGACACTTGTATGACACTTGTATTTCATATATTGTATGAAATATAAATAAGACAAACTTAAGGGTGCTTTCACTTTTTAAAATTTAAATGGTATTGTTTCATTTTTATCACCACATGGGATCATTGTTGCTTTCCTAGAAAGGAGCAGTTGCACAGAGCCAGCATAAAACCACTCTGCTACTTGTGTTTATTTGAGTTTCTTAGAAATCAAACCAAAGGAACTGAATTCTTTAATACTTTGGAGTTTTTGTAAACCCAAATAAGGAAAAAAGTAAGTCTCTTTCCCTTTGAGGTCTCAGATCAAAATGAACTCTGTGAATTGTGACCAGATTAGATCTTCAGATTCTATTAAGGAGGCTAACCCTATTTGCATACTGATAATAGATATCAATTCTTTTCTTTTAGTAAGCTATCTCTTGGAAATAAAGTGCAGATACTTCCTCTGATCAGAATGTCAAGGCGAAGGATATTCAGAAAAATCAACGAAGGCACTTCACTGAAAGATGATTCTAACTAATTTTGTAATGAAGTATCTATCATATAAAACAGAAATGAACAGTAGGACTATTCATTATCCATATATTAATAAAAATTCAATTAAACAAAAAAGAAAAGATATGTATAACTGGAATAATTGTACATTTCTTTAGAGTAACTGAAAGCAACGTGCTTTATTTAAATTTTTAAGTTTAAGTTCTAGATGAGACCCAATTATGGACATCTGACCTGTTTTAATGAGAATTTTTTTTTCTGATATCTTTAGTAACTGAATTTGCTTTCTGTAGTGTGAGAATAAAAGTTTCTTTTGGAGATGATTCCTACAGATCTAGATCACTTCCAATATATATAATTGCTGGCCCTCTGTCTGAACCCACAGAATAAAACAATATGAGAACTGGGTCATTTAAAAAAACCTGAGTCCTTACACATCTAAAATAATAAAATGCTTTTCTTTCCTCTAAGAAAGGAAAACAAAATAAAAGTTGAGAGGAGAGGAAATAGTAGCCTTAGGTCTTCTCTGGAATCCAAACTTATTATTTCATTAAGAAGGAAAGACACAAGAGTTTATTCCCTTCCTTTCCCCTCCCTTTTCTTCCCTTCCCTTTTTATATACATTTTTTTCTTAGTCAAGTGATTGTACTCTCTGTGTTTGATTAGCCATGGAAAGTCAAGAGCTGTAAGTTGTTAAGGTGAATACTGTAGTTCTTTTGGTTGTGAATGTTTTCCTGTGTTTCCTCAACAGGATGTAAAAGTCTCATCCTCAGTATGGAAACACAATGAGAATGAGAAATAGTCAAGTGAATGCACAGAAAAGAAAAATGACTAGTCGTTAGTATTTCATTTTTCAGAAAAATCTTTTTCCTCTTCCTGGTAGAAAATGTGGTACTAGTTCTTGGTTTCACAGAGAAATGCAAAGTTAAACTGTCAGAAGATACCTGGATGTTTTTAACTGTCAGTACTTGAAGAATCTTCTGCAAATAGTCCAAAGGATTTTTATCATAGAATGAGATGCATCTTATAGTGTGAGATGCAGAGCAATCTTCACTCATCTTTATATTTGGTTGGAAAACTAAGATAAATTAATAAAGCAGGAAGTAGTCGGAATGTTACTTCATTCACTGGTGTTAAAATTCAGGTTAAAATCTTGAAAACAGGTCTATCAAATGTTTTCCCACCAGGCTGAATCAAATGTCACATTAACAGGCTTATTTCTGATATACAAGAAATGGTGGAGTATATGAATAGACAAATAGTTGATTATATTCAAATGTAGCTCTGTTAAGTGATATTTTATTTATACTGTATTAAACACATGCCTAGTGCTTTTATAATATGCAATGACCACATCATATCTCTTTCAAGTGATCTATAGGCTGCTCCTTAAGACCAAGATGTTTTTTTGGAATTTATTGGGTTGGTTTTTCTCTTTACATTTTTTTTTTTTAACTGAAGATCTCACAAAACTATTTGTTAGAAGTTAATATAAATCCTGAAACTGCTGATCACAGTGTCAAGGTACTGATTTTTTCCTCAGCTTTTCTTTTCCTCTTCTTTCATGTTATGGAGACAACTGCATTTGTATTGTGTTGTAGCTTGGCTTTCTGTAGCAATATTAACATCTCTATTAATACCCACATAATACCTAAATTACCACTCCTATATTATTGATATTTCAAAATTAGTACCATATGCTAATAATGCACTGGGACAGGAATATGAGGGAAAAAATATTTGCTACTAATGAACACTTCAAAACAAATGTGCTTTAATATCTTCTTAAACACAGCACAATAAGTATGTGGTTAGCTACTGTGTAGCAGAAACTGAACATTGTTGAAAGAGATAAAATCCAACTTGTCTGCCATTTCCAGGTTGCTGTAGAGTTGCCAATATAAAGTGTTGTAAATGAGTAATAGCTGTTTTAAAAAATCTCAGTAAATAAAGACTTTCAGCTGTAAAGAATACAGCAAATACAGTTCCTAGAATAATGTTTTGTTTGACTGACAATGGTATTCAGGAGAGAGAAGCTCTTGGGAAAAGTCCCATCTACATTAATAATGTGTGAGATGAGGATGCTAGTAGGGGAGCTCATCAGAAAAGCAGAAGAGAAGTGAATGGTGGTAATTGCTTACAGAAATGAATTTAGAAAACATGTATAGCAAGGTATTTCAAATGGCAAAAATTCTATTTATGTCTGGATAGAATACAGCTCAGGAACGGTACATATCATATACTACTTTACTTTATTAAATTAATAAAAATACTCATTTCACTTGCCATTTTAAGTTCTGTTCTCTTGAAATACTAGTTGGTTATGAAAATGACTTCAGGATATAGCATAAATTCCCACATAGCTGTCACTTACTCTACTGTCCTACTTTCAAAACATAAAGCAAACAAAATTTAAGCAACTAAAATGCTCAACTTTTATTGATTGGCATATAATTCTATAGTCTTTTGTAGACAGAAGAGGAAAGAACAAAGTAAATGTGACCACAGAGCCAATGATGTTGCTTAGTGCATTTCTAGTAGATAGTCATAGCTCAACAAGGCAAAGACAAGTGCCTTTGCAGATTGGATTGAAATGGGAACTGTCAGTCATGACTGGATTTCTGAAAGCAATGTTATGTATACTTTTCAATGCATTCTTTTTCTTAACCTTTTAAACTAAGGGAACCATGTCTCAGTCTTCTTTGTCATTCCCACCTCTTGTGAGCACCATGCAGACACTCAGTCATTTCAGGAAGAGGAAAAAAATGGGTAAAAACAAAAGCAAAGGGGTCCAGATTAAAAAAAAAAAACATACCAAAAAAAAAAAAAAAAAGCAAAAAAAAAAAAGCTTCCCCCTAAAAAATCAAAACCAAACCAAACAAAAATAACAAATAAGCAAAAAGTTTAATAAGTGAAACATAAGTGGAAGAAGAGAGAAAGAAAACAAAACAAACGTTGCAAAGCAATCACTTGCCACCTGCCATGGGTCAACCAGTGTCCAGCCAGTTCTGAAGCAAAATATAGATTATCCCTCTAAACCCTTTTCTTTTCCATTTTATTGATTATTATGACATTTTATGGCATAGAATATCTCTTTTTAGTTTAGGTAACGTACCTTGTTATGTCTCATTGCAACCTACTGCACAGCCCCCAACCTCTTTACTGAGGAGGGGAGGGCAGGCTGAAACAGAGAAAACCTTGGTGCTGTGCAGACACTGTTTAGCATTATCTAGAAGATGTGTGTTACCATAGGGTTTTGGTCATAAATCTGAAACACCTTCACACAGGCTGCTATGAAGAAAGTATCCCAGGTAGGCCCAGTAAGTAGACCTACACCCAGTACACCAACACAGATATTTCTCTCTGTCCAATAGATTATATCAGCATTTTAGGAATTCTTTTCTTCCAAAGCTGATGGAGAAGACAGACATAAAGGGGGAAAAGATGGTTGCTGAAATAGCTAGCAGTAGATAATTTCTTCCATGTTTTCCTTCTTCCGTTAAATAAGAGAGAAATCAGTTCAACTTTTATGGAATAAATTCTTTTGTGAGTTGTAGAGGACTAATTCTATGAGAGAGTATGCATTTGACAAGGATAATATCTGACAAGTAAATCTGACAAGGATAATGTTTGCTAGATTCCGGCATCTAAATGTACGCTTCATGAGGAAGGTCTTGGTCATTTTCAGTCTGCTACTCAGAAGAAATACTTTTTCTTCAGCCTCTAACTGCGATCTGACAGGTAGATAAAGTGCTGATCACAGAGAAAAATAAAAAAAGAGATAAAAGAGAATACAAAATACTGGAGAAGGGGGAGAAGATGAGGGTCGTATCAGAGGTCTCTCTTTGTAGCATAGGAATATTATGCAAAGAATCACTTTCATCATTATTAAATGTTCCCTGCATAAAATCCTGACATGTTGATGAGAGAAAAGGTACTAAACACAGCACCAGGAAGCATTCATTATGTGTAGATTTCCAAACAAATCAATTATACAGTGTTGTGGTTAATTTACAAGTAGAAATATGGGATGATTACTTTATGACTGGTTTCTTAAAAGCTTCCTTTTTGTTAGCGTTATCATGAGCTTCATTATTTTGAGCTCTGACTCCTCAAGAGTAAGGAATGTGTTTAATCTAACTGAAAAAGCACACCATTTGCTCCTTCTGCTTTCAGAGCTCTTTCCTTTGTTCACTGTTAACATATTAAAGTTCTCTCAAACTTCTGGCTTTTAGAATAACTCTTTCCAAAGAAATACTGCAGCAATATTATGGACTTCAGCAGAGGGCTGTCAGAATCTATGGGTAGATTTTTTAGTTTGACTGTCTTTCAGAAACATTTCTAGTGTACAGTCAGCACTTACCTGAATCTTCCAGAATAAGCAATAAAAATTTGAATAACCTGGATTGAATGACATTGACACTAACTTTAAATCCATCACTGAATTTGTCAGGTTTTGATGTTCTCTTTCCTCTCCCTTTGGAGAGCTGGAAAATACTGATGTCACAATTAAATGCACAAACCATTGCTGAGGGAAGGTGGGAGATTCAGCTCTTAAAGGCTGGGAGGGTTTTTAACTCTGAAGCCCTCTTTTCCTGGGCTGGACTGAAATGAGTTCCCCTGCCTTGGGTCGTCTTGTGTGCCAGTGTGCTGGAAAGAAAGAGAACAGGCTTCCTAAAAAGTTTTTGCTTTTATATCTTTAAACGCGTCTTCTCCAGTAGATGCCCTTTTGTGCCAGGTAACCTCTGACCAAATCCTTGCCAGAAAATCTGAGGTTCCAGGGAATTGAATAATAGCTGTTGTCCGGCCTGACCGTTTGGGGCAGAAGTAATTTCCTTCTGTTTATGATATTCAGAAATGGGGTGGAGGGGGTTACCAAATAATCTAGGAGCACTAAGAGTACAGGAATGAAAAGCAAATCAAAAAACAATGCCTGAAAAAAAGTTTTTTTATTTGTCAGTCTGTGTGAATGACAGAGTGAATGAAATGCATGAAAAATCAAATATCTTGCATTTACTGTAAGGCTGCTTCTTGGTGCTTCTTTGTATAGATTATTCCTAGTTGATAAATAGAGCACTCTTTGCTTCAGATAGCAAATGCTGTAACTTAAGTTCCACATGGCTACCCAAACAAGATTTTTGTAGTATCACAACCTTTATTAATATCATTAGAGGCCAAAAATAAATTTATCTTTCATTCCTCAGTATTGTTTAAACTGTCCCATAGTTCTTTCAAATGCATTTTCTGCCTCAATCTACTCCAGTGTTATAAATAATAAACTCTCTTTTCCTTCTAAAAGGCTTTTCTTCCTGTAAAGAGAACAATAAAATAAAATAAAATAATTTAAATCTAGCCAACACCATAGAGCTGATTCCACTCCTATATTGTTGTAAGAGTCAAGCCAAATAGCATTAGCTTGTTCTAAATTCCAATAAAACCTTAATCTACATAATAGAAGTATTTCTCGTGTATACATCATAAATACAGAAACACTTTCATTGCCTAGGTTTATGCATGTTATTTTCTCCTGTAATAAATCAATCACATTTTTCTTCCCTAATTCAAGTTATTTCAAATATGTTTCATTTTTCTTTGTCACTGTAACTTCAGATTCTTAAAAGTGAATTCTACTTATATTCTGTGCTTTTACATTTTTACTAAAATAAGCATGTAGCAAGATGTCTAACTTGGCCAGTAAGTAATGCAGATAATTGCATTGTCCGTTGAATGTGGTGTAGCTTTATTAATTCTTAACAAGTAAAATAATTTTGAAGTATTTCCCTTCTAAGGATATTAAAATATATCCACATCTTTTCTGGTATCCTTTGTAGATGTTCTTATAAACCGAAAATGGTCAGTGGCTTTTCCAGGATGTTGAGATGACCAACAGTCAGAAATAGAATAGGATAGAGAGAATTTAAAATCTAAAAAATGCCCATCTTAGGATATTGTGCAAGGTGTCTATGAAGGTTATTAATCAGAACTCATAATTAAGTTTTTAGGAAAGCTTTATATGTAGTATTTCCTTGTGAAATATTTTGTAAGGTATTCTACTCATAGTTTAAAAATGCCACACATATCTTGTTTTGACTTCATGGCAGCACATCATATACACAAGCCTGTTAGTCCTCAGGATGGAGAGAGATGCCTGTTTATAAAAAGAAACCACATTACAAGACAAATAGATGATAAAGATAAGTTTCCTTTGTAGATAGCTTAAGACAAACTAAATAAACAAGTGTATTCCAATTAGTACTATTTTGTTCTAGTCAACAACTGCTTTCTGTTGTTTTTTTTAATTCTGAGGTCAAATATCTGTTTTATAGAACATTTAGAAAACAAGGTATTAAGTAACTTTTTCTGGTGAATGAAATGGCACATCCTCTCAGATTTCATTTGGAGATTTATAAAAACAATTTGCAACTCATTCTACCCTTATCTGTTATCTCATTTATGCTGCTTGCTATTTTCCAGCAGAGGCTTATGCTGGATATATGATCTAAAAGTTCAGCAGCAACAACTCTTTTCTCCTTCTGATTCTGCAGAACTGTATTACTGCATTATAAATACAGTCCTCTAATACAGCCAGGAAATTACAAAGCAAAATTAGATATTTTTTTTGTACTGTTAAAATCATTTGTTTCTCTTAAAGCTTCATTGTAAACAGAAGTTACTTATAGGTAGAAATGTAATTGCATGCTGTCAGCTACTGAATCAACTGATGTTTTTTATTTGCATTATAATGTAATGAGAATCCCTGAGTCACAGTTCACTAGTGAATAGTTCTGATGCAAAAAAAAGTGTAAAACAGTATAAGAAGGGAACAACCTTAATTCTTCTTTTCCTCAAATTATATTGGTAAGTATAACGTTGGGTGGTTTTATGCATCACACATTTTTTTATATAAAGGAATATAGTGCTACTTTTATACCCAAAATTGTGAGGAAAACTTTGTATCTAGCATTTTCCTATCATTTGCACACATGATAGGGCAGGGCATTTTACAGTTGTGTGTAGTAAGAGGACAATGGGAAATGGTTTAAAACTCAAAGAAGGAAGATTTAGTTTAGACATAAGGAAGAAATTCTTTCTTGTAAGGGTGGTGATGGAATGGGTTGCCCAAGGAAGTTGTGGCTGCCCCCTCCCTGGAAGTATTCAAAACCAGGATGGATGTGGCTTTGAGTAGCCTGGTCTAGTGGGAAGTGTCCCTTCCCATGGCAGGAAGGTTGAAACTAGAGGATCTTTAAGGTCCCTTCCAACACAAACCATTCTGTGACTCTATGATTGGTTAACTGGTTTCTTGGCAATGTTCAAAAACTTCTCTATGCATGCTCAAAGAGTAAGAGGCTTTTTATTAGCAGGAGTCCCTCTAGCCTTTGACTGCGTATTTTAGTATGTTAGTAGCTCATTAATATGTTAATGGTATTTTAACACAGTGAATCCAATTAGTCAATGTATTTCTACCCACTGCACAAGGATGTAACCAAGATAAATAGTCAGGAGTACAGAGTGCTCCTTCCCATCTCTTTCATCTGTGTTACAGATGTCTTGTAGTCCTGTCTCAAGGCTATGCTATTGACTACTTGGGAAGTGTTTTTCTCTAATTGGAATCTGGTTTTGTCTAAAATCAGTCTTTCCAGAGAAACACTCCTTAATTCCCTTACAGTGTTTCCCTGTCGATGGCTGTTACCTCAGGAGCCCCTGGCTCATTTCCATGAGACTGGGCTGCTGTGTCCCCAGCATGTTCCAGGGCAACATATTGAGGGTCCTTACTAACCCCCCATACCACAAACCCTGGTGTGTCATCCCACAGTTTGTCATACCATAACCTAAAGATTATCAACTGATTCACAAGGCAAAAGCCAGTTAACACCAGTGCTTGTAGGTAGTAACTTGACTGTTGAAATATGTGAATTGTCTGGCAAATGTCTTTTCAAAGTTTCTAACAATCTCAAGGTGTCTCCATGTTACTGAAGAAACTGTTATGCATGTGGTTATCCTAACATAACACAGCATCAAGAAGCACCAAGAAGCTGGTGACTGATTATATTGCCCCAATGAGACAGAATCAGAACATCACTTTTAGTGTTGCTTTCAAGTTGGAGCCCATTGTCAAGTCAAAACATATTGTGCTATAATTTTATTTATGTTTTTAGAAAGGAACCATAAATTAATAGGGCTTTACGTAATACACTCATTCTACTGAGCTGAGGACTATTTTGGCTTATGCTAATGAAATGCAATAGTATAATTTAGTTATTTCTTGTCAAAAAGTCACAAACATATAAAACAGACTTTTATTCAGAGCAATTATACATTTCTAAGATGAGGCAATTTATCAACAATGCAAGATCTTCAGCTGGAGGAAACAGAAAAAATAGAAAACATTAGCTTTGTCATTCACCTAAGAATTGCTAGTGAGAATAATAAGAATCTAGGAAGCAATTTAAAAGCATGTCTAAATCTTGATGTCTTTGCAGTTAAGTTCAGTACTCTCTCCTTATGAATACTGTAGCTACTCAGATAAACATGTATAATATCAGCTAATGCAGGTAAAAATGATCAAGCCATAGTACTGAGGGAAGTGAAAATATAAAATTGATAGAAATTCTCTCAAGAATCTGTAAAAGCCTGTCAGGGTGGAATGTAGTTTATACCATAAACTAATCTTGACTGTACACTTTGGAGACCTAGTGAGTGACATGCACAGAAGAGAGAAACAGAGACCAAATAGAAGAAAGGTCATGAAAAACACCTGATGGTTCAGACAGTCATTTGATTGAAACATTTTACCAATATCCATAATGAAGCATCATAGGTAGAGTTATGGAAGTAGATAACTAGGCAGACAAGGCAGCATTACAGGTGAACCTAGATTATTTTCTCATGTGTCATCTATGTAGCTTTTCTGGAAAGAGGAATTCACTTACCACATTTTTTATCTGCATATTAAGGCTTTGCACTTTGGGTGACTAAATTAATAACTAGAATAACTGAAGCTCTTGTAAGTGTGAGGAGTAAAAAGGAGTATACAACAAGTTGTTCGTATATCGTGAGATATGTAGAATGGGGTATCACTAAAGGAATAAAATAAAAATTTAGAAGTTGGTTCCCTGTGCCAGCTGTCATCAATAGTGGATTTAAAAAATAATGATGCAAATTTTATCATGTATTTTACCATGTGTAACGCTATCACTTTAAATAACTATTACAAAAGTGGTGTATGATAAATAGAGAGATTCCCAGGTGAGTCTGTTTTAACGCAATTATGTCTGAGGGTTTGGTGAACTCTCCTTAAATGTGTTTGTTATGAGAGAACAAAATACTTGAAGTAATAAAGGTATGTTTTGCCTTCACTCTTTACTCTGTTCAATGTTCAGGCATAAAAGGAAAATCTACCAACTCAGTTAGGAGAGTGGCAATCCTGTAGGCATGTCTGTAAACCAGTAAACCAGAGGAACAGCATCCCCAGAGAAGTCTTTGTAGTTTCACATATTGTGTCTTTCTCTGAGATACTCTTTCTTTCTTTTCCCACATCTTGAACGTGTCTCAGGAATGAATTGTAGACAGAGTGCAAACAAAAATAGTATTTCTGATAAGGCTTTCTTCTAGATCATCCTCATACTGAGAATTTAAAAACAAACAAACAAATAAAAAAAAAAGAAAAAACCAACAAAACAAAAAAAAAGCCAACCAAAAAATAGCTTATATTTCAGAAGCAGATTGATTCCAAGTGCAATGAATGTTGGCCAGACTATTTGCTAATACGTTTATGATTTGAATGGGAAACCAAATCTTTTAGTAAAAGGATAAAAGGAAACTTAACGAAAAGGTATACTGCTCTGTGACCAAGACCTCAGCATGATTGAAAAGTGGTTGTGAATGGGAAAAAAAATGCACCATCAGTTTTGAATAATGCTAAATATTTTATTTCTTTTTATAGTAGCATTGATAGTTTACTCTGATAGTTTATGTATCATGGCATTATAGAAAAGTTTTACAAAGTCCTTTCTGTCTTTTGTTCTTTAACTTCATACAGAGAAGAACATTTTATGGGACCTTATGTTTCTAGCATTTAGGGCCAAATACATTCTGGACATTCTGGATTCCATACAAACTACACTATTACTTTTTCTTCCTCAGAAAAATGCTATTTATTTGTTTATAGTATTTATGGCTCTTTGCTGTCAAGCTAGCAACAGTCAGTTCATGGTATGAAAGTAAAACATGAGTCTAGAAAGTGTGGATTGTGAAGCAGGCCATGGGAAGGGAAGTCCAAGGGTGAATCTGGACAGGAGTAAGGATTGCATTTTGAGCTGAGCAAGAACAATGCACAATAACAAATAAAACCAAAATAACAGAACTAAGTATAAACCCCAGAAAACCAGAATTACATGGGAATCATCTGTAGCTGACAGACTTACTACCCTCATCTGCCAATCTAAACTATGAAGTGCAATCCATGTTATTTTTCTGGTGTCACATTAAAATATAGGAACATTCAAAGACTTGAACAAATAAAATTTCCCTTAAAATTCCAAGGTGGTTTATATGCAAAATAATAGCCAAAATTTTAAAACTTCATGGAATTTGTAGGTGGGTGAGTGCTCTGGCTTCACACATCTGATGGAGAATGAATAAGAGGGGTTCACACAGAAGAACACAGTTCTTTCTTGAAGAGTCAGCTGTAAATTAAATATGTTGCCTGAATATCGGGCATATTCCTGGCTGAAATCAGCCAAAATGCACATCTTGTACATGTTAATATGTGGACATAATAGATATTGTGTTCAATATATGGGCGGCATTTGTCCATTTTTCCCATTTTCATTGTCACGTGTGTGCATATACACTTGTAAATGTAGTTGAAGTGGAGTGCCTGCACCTGTGGATGGTTGGCATGACATCCCTCATCTTGGAAAGAAGTAAAAGTTATGGTGGGCTCAGCATTAAGCCTGGGCTCCTCTGCAATGTGTGAGTCAGCTTGAAATTAATATTACCTTTACTTAAGAACACACAGTAAACGAATGTTAATTAGAGATGCTGGGCTGTTTGATTAATTGAGGCAATGAATCTATGGGAGGTATTGTGTTCTGGGGTTATTTAACATACATTGTAAGCATGCATTAAGAAGGAGATTGTAGTTTTACACTGACATATTGTGTCCTCAAAATCAATGTAATTGATCATATTTTCTTAAGCAAAATCCAGTGCAAACATGTTTTAGACATTTAGATTATCTATGTGCAAAATTAAACAATAATGACCCATAATTTAAACAATATTGTTTTATGTACTTTTCAGGGAAGTCCACAAAAACCATATGCAAAGCATGTAATTTCCACTGTAGTGGAAACAAACCTCTTTAAATGCTTAAGTACTACCTGTCTCAGTAAATGCTTCCTTTCTTTCAACCATGGCCTTCTTGTCCTCTGTTTTCCCACAAAACTGCTGCCTACAGTAAAGACTAGATATCAAATTCTACTGTGTTTTCTGTTGTTAATATGAATTTGATCCTTATTTAACTCCTTCATGAACAATTCTTTCAACTGCTGGTAAAGGAACTTTCTGAAAGGTGTGTGTAGAATTAATTACTGCAGTTAATTAACATCACTTTGCAATATTAGGTGGTGAATTAAAAAAAACAAAACAAAACAAAACAAAAATCAGTGCAAATACAATATTAAAAGATAATAGGCCTTTCAGTTCAGCAAACTGAATATAATATTCTACTTAAAATAGTGAAAAAATTAAAAAGAGCATTCATCTCTCATCTCAGTAAGACAATTTTGTGAAAATTGGTATGTGCTGTATAGAATTGTTTGGGATGTCAGATGGCTGAGCTCATGCCACAATCAAACTTCACAAGTTTAGAGATACATATAGAAGTCTTTGTTCCATATGGTTGTAATTCTGCTTTAAAGTTATACTTAATATGTTGTTTTACATGTCAAGAAATTTACTCATTTTGACTTTTTTTACACAATTTTTTGAGTATCTGGAATGTCTGAGGTGATCTGCCAAGTTAAAAAGTATTTTTATTGTCTCCATGGTCTTAAGACAGGCCTGAAAGGAACTTTTACCCGCAGTTCATGATTTTGGGTGCTTTTTGTTCTGACTTGAAATCTAAGAAAGGGGTTACAGAGTCTTAATATACCCTTCAATTTGCCCATACTATTTTGAGGAATTTATCTGTACTATGTCAAGTTATGTAAACCTTAACAAGCCAAATGTGCAATTCCAATGCTTTCTTCACAAATGCATGGTCCTTATAACATGGTTAATACTGAGCACTCCAATTTTTGAAAATTTCATAGGATGTACTAGGACAGTAAATAGCTATAAACTGCAGGCTCCTTAAGAATATGGAGATTACTGATGGAGGTCAGCAACCTTACAGTTGTAAAATAGCTCATTTGCTCAAGTAGCATACATGTTTGTCAAGCTCCAAAATGTTTGTCAGCCTGAAGACTTGCTAGAATAGAAATTTATTAGGTATAAAGTTCCTTGTGTGAATGTTTTCATTATTTATTTGAAATCAAAGGCTGCATTTAGATTCCTTTGCTATTTACCCAAAACGTTCAAAACCTTAGGGCTAAACAGATAACACATTCCCAGTATGCCTTAGTTTTCACCTTAAATACATGATGAATACCTTGATGGCATCAGAAAAGGAAATGCGCTTTATACAGAAAGAGTGTATGGATAAGTACATAGCAAGTCCCTCATTATTTCTGAATAAATCCATAAATCCTGTATGAGGAAGATGATATTGCCTGGAAACACTGAACTGAGAAAAGTGATTCAATGCAGACACTGGAGATATAAAAATGACATTTAACCTTGGTTTTGTTTGAAACGTGGTTGCCAAAAGGGAAGTAGTTGAACCACTTATGGCACTCAAGTACACTGAATGTCTGCATAAAGTTTGAGCTCTTGTAACTCCCAATGACTTTAAAAGCAATTTTGTCTGAGTAGAGCAGAAGAGGGACAGCTTTAACTCTACAACAGCAGCCAAAATAAAGTCCCCACGCAACTCAATCTTGAAAATACTTTTTTGTTACTGGTAAGATTCTTTTAGAGGCATTTTTATGCTCACTTGAACTGACACAGGTCAGTCTTAAAAAGATTATTTTATATTCAACGGCTATTTTTGTTTATGTTGTAGGTTATGCTTCCCCATGGTTTCTTATGGAGGCCTTCTGATACTCACAAATACTTGATAATCTTTCTTTGTTTCAAATTTATAGTGAAGATGGTGCATACAACAAAGTTCATGTAACTGCATAAAATTGCACTGCCTGTGTTTTTTCTGGTTTTAACTTTGACCTGGCTCTCATCATGGCCAAGGCAGGTATTGCTCCATGGCAGTAGAACCCTGGGGACAGCAAAATGGCCTTCGCCCTGCTGCCTCCTTTTGTTATATCAGAGCACTAGGAAAAGTCAGCAGCCTTGATGCAGACAGACAGATGCTGCTGGGGCTGGTGAAGGATCTGTTCCCAGAAGCAACATTTTGTTTCCTGCTCTGTATTTCATATTCTTGGCAGATACAGCAGGACAACTTCCCCATCTGGCTCCTTTCTCCCTCCCTTTCAGGAATCAGGATCTCCTCCATCCCTGTTCCTCATTTCCTTACAGCATCTTTCTCCCAGCTCAAGGTGCCTTTACTCTAGGAAATTGTGGATGTACTCAGTTGTGAACTCTACAAACAACACTGCTAGACATGGCTATGTTCAAAATCCAGCTCTTACCCTCTTCAAGAGGTTCCCTTTCTATCAGCTTGGTGGTTAGGCCTGCTATGAAAACCAACTAAACACTGGAGGTAGGCACTGGAGATGATTCCTCTTGTGGCTCTGGTACAGGTTTCCTTCATGGTTTTAGGTGAATCTGTTAGCTCTGCTACTTCAGTCCCAGAGGTAGAAAAGGGATTTCTACTTTTTAGTTCTGCATGGATGTTGCAGAAGATAGATTGCAAAGGGTAATGTGAAAGTCTAGGTTCTGGAAAAAAATCATAAAAGAAACATAGTTTTCCTAGTAGAAATACAGATAATACATGTAGTATTACACAGATAGCACAACAGCATATAAATGTACAAGACAATAAAGACAGTTTTAGTGTAATTCCATCAACTGACTTCCTAAAGAAATAATTCTGAGTTGTTGAATAAATGTCCCTGTGCATTTTTACAAAATTGCACAGTGGGTGAATGCTGTGCCTCTCTCTATTATAACATTAGAATACTTATGTGTGATATGTAATATGCAGATTAAGGAAAGTGTGAAATTCACTTAATAACTTTCTTTTCTATGGAAATTAATGCCACTAATCCCAGAACGGTAATAAATGGTAGTAATAGTCATACAACAGTAGCACTTTAAGCTTATACAGAACTGTTAGTTGCAGTATTTTACATTATTTTACAAAAATAATTAGTTCAGACTCTCAACCTATAGAGAAGTCATTAAGCAAGTCCTTTATTTGCATTTAACTATGGAAACAATGATTTTCCATAAGTTCATGAAGCATTCATTAACTGAAACAAGGACTCCTGCAAGATCTGGATTTTTCTCTTCTGTTATTAAATACTTGGGTTTCTCTAGAAGACACTGTTAGAAAAACTGAAAAGCTATGACACAGGAAAAAATACCCGAAGAGAAAAACATTTATCTACTTCTCTTCTCTCATTCCAATAAAAGAAAGGAAATCATACCTGTGGACTGGATATGAAGTGAGATTTATAGAATTATTTACTCTGCAATAGACTAAAAATTAGTTTCCATGGTAACCACTGCACCTTCTGGAATACAGAATACCTTAACCATAAACACAGCAAACAAAATCTTTAATATATCTTCTATTATTTTTAATAAGTAAGAGTTTGTACTGCATATAAACATACACTAAGTGATCTTTCATATATATTTTTAATGCTAAGTTATATAATGTTTGTATTTTTAGAAAGAAATTAATATTTGTTTTTGATGGTGGCCCTTGTATGTTGTCCCTGAGAGGTTATTGCCAGAAACACAGTGGTTTGAGAATGCTGCTGATGTATAATACACAGAAAACTGGAAGTCTAAGGTAGTTGCCTTATTAAGATTGTATGATTTATAAGGGTCACATTTCTAATACTGAGGAAGGATTTAAATGAAGAGTGATATTTTTAGTATTGATCATCGTCCTGCTCCAAAAGGGAAATTGGACTAAATGATGTCTCTTGCAGCCCAGATTTCTATGATTTAATGATTAATTGCCCTATGAATAATTTTGTGCTGATTTAAGAGTCTCATATCAGAGTTTCTTTCGCAAAAGATCTGATGGAAGAAATATGGGAAATTTTCACTTAATCCCTTTGGTTCATCAGGAAAAAACCCAAAAAACTAACAACAACAAAAATATACTCTACCAGAATTGCTCTGGAAATCAATTCAATTTGGTTTACTTCTACCTTATGTGATTGCAAATGTACAGAGTTCTTCATGTCCTAAGTCTAGCTGTTTGATAACGTGCATCCAAGTACACAGAACCTTGCAATAGTTAGGGAGAAGGCTGCTGCCAGGAGAAACCCTGGAGTTCTGGAGATTTTGAATTCAGCAAAAGCAGAGACCTACCTCAGCGTGAGGATTCTAGGTCTTTCCTCATGGAGAATTTTAACAAGCCTGTTTTTCACCCTGGCTCAGAACATAACTGAATTTTAAGGTGCCCATGGAATGGAATAAATGCCTAGGTGAAAATTGAGGGCTAAGACAGTTGTGCAATATGTAACAGAAACCTCTGTAATAACTATTGACTGTACAGTTTTTTCTCTTATTCCCTCTATAAGAAATCATGTTTTTTTCAGTTATTTCACAGAGGTGAGTTGCTCTTTTTTTGAAGAATGCTTATTATATTGTGCTTGACTGTGTGAAGATTTTTATTTGCTATGTTTGAGCCCAATAAATTGTAATATATCTATAAAAATATATATATACACACTCATATATATATATATATATATATATATAAAATTGTGATCTGACATAGAATTGTCTCAAAGTATCTCCACAAGTTGTTAGTTATATGGGACTGATTCATAAAAAAAAAACAGAATTTTCAAATGTGAATGTGTCATTTTGTTCTTAGTAAAGCATGAAGAGAACAGTTAAAAAAAGGTCATATCAGGAAGGAGAGAGGCACAGGAGGTTTTATTAGGCAAAATGGGACAATTTATTTTCTGCTATAGAGGGCTGAATATTTATCTTACATAATTTTCTGTAGCTGAAGGTTTCACATGAATTATAGCTACCTTGTACTCATTGTCTGATGCTTGAAGCATGAAGAAGGGTTAATGAATTGCAGGAGGCTTCAGTTGGAATGTCTGGGAACACAGTACATAAGTACTCCTTTAGTAGCTGTCATACACTTCCTGTGGTTTTTCTATCCAGAAGTCTCATTATAGTCTTTAAACTCAGGTGTTAGTACCTGGTACTTCAGATACGAGATGGAGATGTCTGTCACACTTGTTCCATTTTACAAGAGCAAATTCTCAGGTATGTGTCAAAAATTACTCTAAATAGCATTTCATGTTTGATTTTTCTCAATGGGAAATAGCATATTCCCAGCAAAAGTCATCTTTCTTCCCTGTATTCTCAAAAATAACATTTTTCTTTAGAACATAATTTTAAAAAAACTCACGAAAATTGGACTGGCTAGAATGAAGATCTGTGTGATTATTTGGTGATACAAAAACATTAGCTGAGTTCTTTTTGCTTTGCAAAATAATGTGGAGAGGATTGAACAGGGAACAGAAATCCCTCTTGTATATTCTATATATTCTGCATATTCTATAACAGCAGAATGACAATCATAAAGCCTCATGACAAAATTTTTCTGATAACATCCTCTTAAAACCTGTAGTATTAATATATAACTATTACTACTTTTTTCATACTTTAATTATTGCATTTACTGTTTGCTCTTTTTTTGACACTACAAAACCCCCATACTCCCAAATGTAGCAAAAGCACTTTAGCTATTCAGTTATTCAACACACTCAGCAGCTAAACATGAAGAAGAAGAATAAAAAGAAAGAACATTCTCAATATCAAGATATTTGCATTCTATTTTCCTCTCAAACACCACTAAAATGAGGTTAGTTTCATAGAAATTGATTGGAAGGTTATAAAAAGTATGAAGGAGAATATGGACTCTAAAAATATTTTGAAAGTGAAAATTAAGTCTTTGGAGTAGAATTGTGATTTTTGAAAACAAATTAGATAATTTAAATCAAAATATTTTCATTATTTTATGGGGAAAAACAACACTAAAAGAAAATAGTTAAAATTAGTGAACTATTATTTCGTATAATTTGAAACTCTAGCAATAATTTTATAAGCTAGGATCTGAAGGAGACCTTCATTAGGCTCATTGGTTTCATTCTTATGTCTCTCCGATGAGACAAAAAGTTGAGATAATTTTTAGATTCTTTTTTCCTATGCAAAAAAGGGAATCATCTGAACTTTTTAAAAAAATTAGAACATAGATGTAGTTTAGGACAGGAATATTATGTAAATAAGCATAATAACTATCTTTGACCTCATCAGTGCCTTAGTCCTGTTGGCCACAACAGCTCTGATATAAGCCAGAATGCTCTTGGCACCTGGGCACACTGAAGGCTCTATTCAACCAGATGTCAAGCAATACTCCCAAGTCCTTTTCTTCTGGGCAGATTTCCAGGCACTCTTCCTCCAGTTTGTTGTTTTTCCTGGGGTTTTTGTCACACAAGTACAGGACCTGACACTTTGTTGAACCTCATATAAATGGCCTCTGTTCGTTGATCCATCCCATTCAGGTCCCTCTGCAGAGCTTTCCTACTCTGGAGAAGATGAGCACTCCTGGCCAACTTGGTGTCATCTGCAAACTTACTGAGGGTGCACTCAATGCTCTTGTCCAGATCACTGATAAAAGTTGAAAAAGATAACTGGCCCCAATACTGGTCCCTAGGGAGCATCACTTGTGACCAGCCACCAGCTGAATTTATCTATCTCAATACCTACAATCAAAACCTTCCCATTAAAGGGCTCTGATCAGTTTGCACAAGCTTGAGGCCTTGAGTCTCCACCTGGGTGTAAAACCCAGCCTATATCACAACAAATGCAGAACAAAGTTTTGTGTAAATTTTGAAGGAGTTAAGTAACTGGAGAAAATTATCTGGCCCTGACTGAAGTATATGTTGAACCTCTGAAAGTACAATAATGGATTCTGAATAAGCCATGTAGTGGGTTTCTAAACTTTTGCTCTTGATGATTTAATAGGTCCAGTTAGGTTTCTTCTGTGCCCATTGAAGAGATACATTATTAGAGAATAACATTATTAGAAAATACATTATTAGGTAATAATGTTATGTCACAGTGACAGTCCTATTGAAACCTTCCATTGGAAATCAGTGGGCTTACAAGAATATCAGTGATGTTCATCAGTACAGATAAAGCCCTCTGTAGGGTCTTTATTGCTTTTTGTTGAAGTAGCTCAAATTTCTGATTAATTATTCATATTATTTAATGTTTGAAGATAGGTCAAGATAAGTTTAATTAAAAAGCATCAGGTGAACAATGTTAAGGAAGGTTCTGTGGGGGACCTTTCTGCTACCTTTTTTCTCCCCCTGATGTTTAAAGGAGTTACCCTGCTGAGGTTATTTTGTCAGGTTTCTGTCAGGCTGCCATTCCCACATTTTTCAGCTCATTTCTGTACTCTCTGATAATCTTACTACACTGGCTGGCTGCAGTTATTACCCTTTATATGAAGGATCTATGTTGAAAGCCAGTTATGAGTTTCTGTCCCAGTGGATTGTATGATGAAGTTGAAGCAGTCTGTCATCCAAAGCTGTATAATAGCTTCAGCTGGGAAATACAAAAGTGCCATGGATTATTGATAGTGTCATATCTGCAGCTCTGCTGACAAATTTGATGCCTCTTTTGCTAGGTTTCCGATATTAAGAAATATCTCTGTTAGTGTGTCTCCCCTTCTCTCTCCCTGTGTGTTCCATTTGGCTTGGCTTATGATTTGGCATCGTACCATGTATTCCTGTGAAAAATGATGTTACAGTTAATAACCCTAATGCTACAGGGAAAAATTATGAACTTAACGAAGTGCTAATGATCTTAATTTAAAAAAAATGCCCTAGAAGCCTAAATTTAACAGACCATTTTTTAAATTATCTATAATTCTATTCTTTCTGTTTCTTTCAAAGTACTTCATAAAGTATTAAAATGTATTATTTTTTCTTATCTTGACTATCTTCAGTAAGAAAGAAAAGGTAGAGAAGGGAATATTATTCTAGCAGTTCTTAAAATTATATCCACATTGGTATGAAAACCCCTCTGCCCTCTTCATGTCATTGCATAGCATAGCCCTTATAGGGAAAAACAAAAATAGAATTTTGAAGAATGGTGTTGACACGCATGCCAAAAAATTATTTATTTTATATAATGCTGGAAGTTCTACCACTGCTTCCTCTGTGTTGTAGATCAGTTTTTCTCTAGCTGCAGTATAAAAACTGTGTGACAAAAGATAGTGTAAATTATGGTGTTACTGCAAATCCTGCAAAACATGTTTCTCTTCTCTCCTCTACATCTCCCATTCATTCAGTCAATATATGGAAGGATGGGAGGCAGTGTGTGGCTGAGGCTGAGGTATGTGTTTTGACTGGAAATCTTGTGATACCAGACACAGTGATAGCACTGAAGATGTGAAAGATCTCCTTGGTTTTAAAGAAGACAGGAAATCAAGAGCCAGTTAGTTAAAAAGCATTTTAGCTAATCATTTTAGATGAGAAGGGGACACTGCTACTTTTAGCTGTGATTAATGTGTTTAATGACATCTACCATAGGTCATAAAAGATTTTTGAGTGCTCCCACATGCACCATTCGGTCCTTCCTCCACCACTGAGGTCTGGCTGGTGTTGACATCTGTCAGACTGTTCAGATGTAATAGCTTGTGTCACTTCAGTTCTGACAGGAGCCAGTTGAGATCTAAATTGTCTTCAGCTGGGCTGAAATGTTGAATGCTGAGGGTGCTTCTTTTATTAAATCTGGCTTTAAAAGTCAAAAATAAATGAGGAAAATTGAGGAAAAAAGGAAAAACATCCCCATGTTAATGAAAACAGTGTTGAAGAAGGATAGTGAGATTTAAGTATAGGCAGTGCTTTAATAAAGTGAAGTTTCACTGAAAACTTATATTCCAGAAGACTCTTGCATATGAGCACCTAAGTACCTGTCAGTGATAAAGTGATTATTTTTTGTCAAATGTTCCATTTGTAAGTGAGCATTAAAATATGTTCAGCATATAAATACTGTAGGCATTTGACTTTCAACTTGTTAAGTTAGAAATAGGTATTGACACAAAAGTTACTTAGCTAATTTTGATAAACTTCTGAGATAGATGATAGTTCACTATTTTGCCGTTTCATGTCATTGCATTATTCTTCTTTGGGTACCAGCAAAAAAAACGGGCCTGATGGCTTGGTCCAGCCAGGCTGCTGAGTTAGGTGGAACTCCAAGGAGGAAAAGGGAAATTGTTTCTTTCCTGAGAGCTCTCTCAGAAGTGAAAGTGTCCAATGTTGCAGAACAGGGAACTGGGGAACATGGAGTGAGTGAGCACAACAGATATTGGGGCAGAAGAGTCCATGTATCACATCTTTCATGCTGACAGACTGCCAAACAGACTGCCAAACATATCTTTCTAGATACCGAGAGGTAATGCAGAATTTGCAGAACAGAAATAAAAAATGGCATTGCTTCTGGATTGGGCAGATCTGAAGGAAAGACACCAGCTTGCAAGAAGATAAGTCCTGTTCTCATTCTGACTTCCCAGAAAAAAAAAGAAGTATTTTCGTTCCCTTAGCATCCTGAGGTCTTTCTCAGGAGGAAAAAAAAAATCTAAAATAAAGCATCATGGTTTAGAAAGGTCAAGGGACTGATCGACATGTCATGCCAACAGTGTAGTGATGATACAGTGACAGTGTCTTATATTGTGTTTTAACTGATAACACAAGCATAATTATCTAAAAGTGCTAGCCTGTTGTCTGCCTTAGCTTCATTTCTTAAGTATTAAAGGGAAAATTCAGAAGAAAAAAGTGATTTGGAGACAGAAATGAATGAAGTTCCTAAGATGAAAATATATTGCTTGTATGATTCTAGTGAGATTCTCTTGTATAAAATGGTAGATTTCAGTAATGGTATCTGAGTCTGTATGTGTATGGTGTATATATAAATGTATGTATTTATAAACTCAAAAAACAATGAGATTTGTTAGGGTAGTACACATTATACACATGTATTCCACTGGGAAATATCCTCTCACCTGTAAAATATCCTCTTGTCTGTATAACAACTTTAGTGCCTATCACACTGTACTACAGCAAGGAAAAATGCATATAGTCATAGTTTAATTTCAGGTTTTGTACAAGAAAACAGTCATAGAGATATGAAAACCAGCATATGTATAATAACCATTGTATAGGACCCCCTTTGATAAATACATCATAATTTTTAAAATTGCATAATCTGATGACCATAGGACACGAATAGGGCTGCATGTTTATGTCAAGAAGCATTCCTTGATATCCTGTACAGTGTGCATACCATAATACGTTTCCTGTATTCCTTGCAAATGTTATGTTGCCGACCGATAGCCAACAGCTGACCTGCTCAAAGAGCAGAGCAGAGTATGCATAACAGATTAATGGTGGAAATTTCTTAGTTCTGATAATGAACAGTCAAATGCAGTATCTTGCAGGAGCTACTCACACAATCTTTTACATATTTTATTTTCTTACTCTTTCTCTGTTACTGAATTGGTAAGGAAATTACCTTTCTCCAACACTTCATAGAATTATAGAAGCATAGAATCAATCAGCTGGGTTGGAAGGGACCTCTGAGATCATCAAGTCCAACCCTTGATCCACTACCGCTGCAGTTACCAGACCATGGCACTGAGTGCCACATCCAGTCTCTTTTTGAATATCTCCAGGGATGGAGAATCCATGACTTCCTGGGTAGCCCATTCCAATGTCTGATGTTACTTGGTGAGAAGGTGCCAGCAAATTGACACTATTTACTAATTAATTAAAATCAAAGCATTATTTGTTTCACTTTTCTTTTTAAAATTGATTCCATATTACTGAATTCAGAACATGGTGAATGTAAGAGCTCTGCCAACTGAAAAGGAGACTGCGCAGTCTTCTGAACTATTACAGCTTACTAAGACCTGTACCTGGTGTCTGTAGTCCCCACAGATTGTCATCTCTTGGGGCACTTTGTGTTGGAATGCCAAAATAGTGTGTGGAGGCAGATGTAACCAACAAAGGCTGCCAGCTTTCCATTGTTTTCTATTGACATGCGTTCTATTGACTGTGGCTGCATCATCCAATGCAACTGTTGGGTTCCCCAAAGAAGGCAGAAGCAAAATAACCACAATGCTTACTTTCTTTTCTTTTCTTTTTTACTTTTTTTCTTCTTTCTTCTCTCTCTCTCTCCCTCATTAAAAAAAAAGAAAATGTAACAATTTTCTCTCTAGAGATAAATACAGAAACCAGTTTTTCAAGGGCTAATCTAAATGAGGACTTAAGATTATCTTCCAAATGGTGACTAAGGTTTCTTACTGTTCCCCACGGGCTCTGTAAATACAGCCCAAAAAATTCAATGAAGAGCTAATTTAAATTTGTTACTAGAAGTTAGTAAATGACTTAAATTAAAATGTGCAAATACCCACTTACACTTTCACCTCCACACTGTTTATTTGAACAATTGCTTTTGTGGCAATGGATCCCATGGGATAACTCCATTTTTCTGAATGTATGAATAAAAATATACAAAAATGAAATTGAAGATTGAAACCAAAGACGTATTTCTCAGCTTCTATTTCAATATCTAAAATTACTTGAAACTCCTGATCAAGTAGAAAATAAAAAATAAATATACTTGTTAGTTTTTGAAATTTACTTTTATTATCATAGTAAAGGGTAAAACCCTTCTGTTCTTCTCTGCCTGCTTGTTAATGATGGGCTTCTGAACCTTTTGGATCAATATAGACCTGATATGCATGTAGAGTTTGGAATTTGGTTAGGGTAAAGCGGATTTGTACCAATACTGGTGCTCCACATTCACTTACTTTAACTAAAACTTTTCAAAACTTCTGTATACCATTCAGAAAGGACTTGGGAAAAGAAGACTCAAGTGTTATTGGTAGGAACAAGACTCTGTCCCAGTTTTATCTGTTTTTCGGAACGGTTGACTGTTGTAAATTCATCTTTAGAAGACCCTATAATTAAAAAGATAAATCACAGGGGCATGGGGCTGAGGGTGAAGATGTATTTTTTTGGTCTCTACTTCTCTAACACACTTTTATATAGCATTTGCAGGATCTCCTGTAAAGATGCACTGGAAATTTACAACAAGGTAGAGCAGAAAAGTTGCTTGTATCTGTCAGAGGAAATATTAAGATTTTCTTCTCTACCTCTGTCCAGCCTTGTGGTACAATTGGTGTTTTGGTCTGGCTGACTGAAAGTGCACATAACCAGTTTTTCAAATGAGAAAGTCCAAGACATGTAAATAAAGTTTGCTTCACAATGTTCAGAATATCTGCAGTCATGGGGAAGAAAATCAATATTATAAACTTGAGAAAGAATTAGTAGGTTAAAAAGCAAATTCCTTGTAATGAATTTATTTAGCGATGCAATAGAAATACACATTAGATTCTGGAACATTAGACTCCAAGCCTGAGGACTTCTCAAGGACTGAGTGCCACGAAAGCAATTTCATGTCCTTTGGGTCAAATTTCATACCACATACAAACTTTATGCAAAGAGGAACACCCCAACGCATAAAATTTAAAATATTCTTGATCTGATTCTTGCTCATTGAAGATCATTTGCTTATTTAACAATGAATATGATAAATTAAAAGAGGCACCTTTTACATATGCAATTTTTGCAAGTGGCAAAAACTAGAAAGGGAAAAGTCTCTGTTGTCATGTATCTAATCTAGTATATTCATGATCTAGTATCTACTATATATAAACACAGTAAGAACAAAGTATACCATTTCTTGAAAAAAATTCTACTGTTATAAATTTCTACCAGTGTAACCTGGCACATATATGCAGATAACACTTGATAAACCAGATTTTTTTGGTTTTTTTTTCCTGTGGTAAAGTAAGGCTTGAGGAACAAAGGGACGTATAAAGGTGCCCAAATCTAACAACTGTGTAGTGAAATCTAAATATTTACAATGATGAAATTAATTTTCTCTCTTTTAAATCTTAAATAGTAAAAACTATTCTAATTAAAATTGGGAGGAAATATTTTTCAAAAATCTTTCAGTTTAAAAATTTGCATATAAGCTACCTCCATGAAATTTTTTTCCTAGCTACAGGACATACGGCTGTAATGTCTCATAATGCAGGAGCAGTTTATATTCCTTCCCAAAATGCAATGGCACTTTTCAAACTGATTTTTTTTCCCATACTGCTTTTCTGGAATATTTTTTTGGTTTTGTTGGGTTTTGCTTGGTTTTTTGGTGGTTTTTTTTTTATTGCCTTGGTTTTGGTTTTCAGGTTTGGCTTGTTGTTGTTGTTGTTGTTGTTGTTTTTTAAACAGCTTTTATTTTTTTTAATAGCTGGAAAATTCCCATAAAGAACAAGAAAGAAAGTGTAAAATACTAAAAATATAATAAAATCTTAAAATGCAATGTACAAGTATAGACTTAGTCAACTACTTTTAGGTGAATATTACATTGGAAATAGAGAGAAAAATAATCAAAATTGTATGAATGCAAGCATGCACTTATTAAATGAAACCTCAGGCTGGCCTGCAATAAAATAAACAAGCTAGAATAAAAATTGGAGTTCCTGCTTTGAAGACACTGTTCAGTTAGGTCAACAGATGCAGTTAGAAGAGGCAATTTTGCAATATATCTTCTATTTCAATTTAAGATATAGTGTCTACCATATATGTAATGCACTTCATATGCATTTTATTAAAGCTGACAGATGCAGACTTATTAATGTGCATCTCATGTGCATATGAGAGAAGAGAGGGACATTTATATAAAAGTCAAGTCTGGGCCAGCTTTTTTGTATCAGCAAGAGGAGCTGTACCTTAGCAGCCTCTTGAATCAATACGGTGAAGTTGAGTTCCTTATTGATTCTCTTGATAAAATGATACAGTCTCTCTCTTTTTTTTTCTCACCTCTTCCCCTGTAATACAGTAGAGCATTAAAGAAGAAGGATAAGTACATTTTACAGCCGCCTTAGTGCTGCCCACAGGGTGCTATAAATGCACAAACGGGATATAATTGAGCAGATATTAACTTACCTTCTGTTGTACAGGAAGAACATAAGCAGGCTGTTAATGTGCACAGTGTTGAAAATCTTAACTTGGAAATGAGAATTAGCTTGCAGTAGTAATTGGTAAGCACCTGGGAAAATGGTAAGCTTTCATTTCTGCAACGTGGAATATGATTAAAAACAGAATATATTATTATCAGAGGTACGATTAAAAAATGTGTAGACAGCATTTCTACGATGTTAGAAACGGTAATTGGAAGTGTATCCAAATGTGAAGATGCTGCATGTTAATTATTGTCTACCACGAGCATGAAAGTGCAATTCAATTATTTGCTTTGTCAAGCAATATTTTGATTAACTTGAACTTTAATTTTGTGCATCTGGTGTTTTTCATACTGTGATAAAAACAGGGTTGAGGTACGCTACCCTGCCAACAGTATCCTGAAACAACAGAAAGAACATATGCAAAGCAACAGTAAAGCTATATTAAATACAGGGAAGACCATGTACTTTTTCCCCTCCATCACTCTTTTTTTTTTTTTTTTTTTTTTTACTTCTTTGCTGGAAGGGAGAAAAAGAAATCTTTCTCTAAGGGCTTTCAATAAAAGTACAGCTCAGTGTGTGTTTATGGATATGGAGCCTGAAGTTATATTTATCTCTTGGACTTTCTCATGCATTGTCTTTAACCGATATGATCACATGCTATATGTTTATAGAAATAAGTTAGGTTAAATTATGATCAGCCCTTAAGTTGTAATGCACTATGTAAATACTTTGCAGATCCTGGCAGCTGGAAATCCCTAGCTTAGTCTGTGGGTGTAACCAGATAAACTGACCGTAAACTTTTCTGGGTTCTCATGTTATTTATCTCAATTACATGTAAAAACTACCCCCTCAAATTTTATTATGGGGTTATTAATTCTATAAACGATAATAGTAATAAAAGGTAAGAAAAAAAAATTAAATATGTGTCCTATAGGTGCATTTGTGTGAGTGCTTCTATTCATGGTTTCAGGAAATATTTTTTAGTGACTGGGGCCGATCTGTTCATTGAGTTTGCTTTGAGGCTGCATTTTTTTTTGTATTTTTTTGTTTGTATTTTTGTTTGTTTTTTATCTCGTTTTTCATTTGAGAATCCCTTGCAGGAGCTAACAGCACTGGAGGCGATGTTCCAGATAGTACTGACTTCCCCAAGGGACCCCAGCCTGAACTGAGGAGGAACTGTCAGCTACAGGACAGAATGTACATTGCATAATCCACCCAGTGGCAGCCTTCTGCTGCAGGATGTGCTTCCTTGGACCTGCAGGAGGATCTCTGGCTCCTCCTCTGTTGCATTTAAGACTTGCACTGCTTCAGACCCCCTCCCTATAGGCCGTACTCTGTCCAAAAGATTCAATCACCTCAGCAATTTTTCCCCACTAAATAATTTGGTGTTTAGATAACATTCATAGAAAAACTATTTAATTAGCTGAAACCTAGTGTCAACTGGCATTGCAAGGAGAACTTCTGCCGTCAACTGAAAAGTCTTTGTATTGGGTTGTGTAGAAGAGAGCTGGAAACAGGTGCCATTTATGAGAAGTAGAAATTACTAGAAGATGGAAGTGTGGAAGGGTACCTAAAGGTGAAAGTGTGGAAGTGTATTTTTTGCCATCTCCTGAAAGGCTCACTCAGGATAGTTTCACAATCAGTAGCTTAAAATATTAGCAAGAAGCTTAAACTACATGAAAAGATTCTGAAATAAATTACTTCTTCCTCTGAAAAAAATGCCTTTCTTCATTGTAATAAGACACAGAAACTGAGTGTTTTTTTCAGTTCAAGGTGATATGAAATGTATGATGTGAAACTGAATTTAAATTATTCAGCAAAATAACACATTTAAGACTGGGAGCTAGTATGAGAAAACCTTGATTCAATTTGCTTAATGACTTTTGTGGCATCGTGAACAAGTCGTGTATTCCCTCTTTGGCCCATTTTTTTTCCTTTCCTCAAAGTAGTGATGTGAGGGCAAGTAGCTTGAATGGCATTAGGGAGCTAGGATGGTAATCAGAAGAATTGAATTAATATGTTCTGGAGTAGCTTTCCAGAGCAGAGTACAAGTCTGTCGGCATACTAAACAAAACAAAAAGATTTCTGAGGAAATTGAGGGGGAATAAACATTTCTCAGAGAATGTTAAAAGAAAATGTTCTAATAAACAAATGTTTAGATTCTACTGTCTATCTCAATTTTGTATACACACAACTAGATGAAAAGGAGAGAAGGTACAGTCAGATTTATGAAGGGAGCATTAGAATGGAATTCAAGTAAGCAGGATGCTTCTAGTGACACTCCTGTTCAGTTTCTACAGTAGCAATAGTTTATAGATGTATGATTATTTGTGTTTCATAAAATTTAAACACTTGAATAAATTTATTTTAGTTTTTTAATGTCAGTGTAAGTGATGAGAATTGGAAAAGTAGATGAGGTTTTATTTGGTTGGTTGATTATTTTATGCATAGTAGCATAAAATCTGGAGGGGGTTTTCTGTTTGTAGATTTTTAAAAATGTGAGTTAATATGGGTCCTTGAACACAAAAGCAAAGTCATTGCCTCAGGGATATTGGGGCACCTCATTATTGATCATAATAAGTTCATGAAACTTACAATAAAAAAATTTAAAAATTAAGACTAGTGGGAAGTATTATGCTGTACTTTCTAGATTTTCATGTATTTTCTATTAAAGGTGAAATTATTTTATAGTAAATTTTAAAATCAAAATACTTTTTCTCACCAAGGTGATCAAAGTTTTAATTATTTCTTTTTAAAAGTCAGCAAAAAGAAAGGTGTGTATTGAAGGTAAAGCTACTACTCAGTAATTTTGTGTGTGTGTGTGCCCATTTTTTTTTTCTCTCCAGTCTTTCCTGTTTATGCAGATGTTTATTTTATGTGAGATTCTAATGGCAGTCCTGTCTCAGCTCTCACTTCAAATGTTGGCAATGATAACCTTTGTGCAGCTACATCCATGCCAGAGTTCTCTTTATTTTCTGAGGATGTTTGAAATAATCTCATTATTATCACAGTTTTATAACAAAGAATGCCATTCTGTTAGTTTTGTCTTTTAATGAACTTGAAAAAAAAGATCTCTTTCTCAGGTTTTTATTAATCTAATTGTTCATCCAATTTTTCACTGAGAGTAATAATAGTTTCCAGCAATATAATTTACTCATTCTTTTATGAAGAGGACTTGTAGCATTTCAATCATAGCTGTTATACTTTCATCATTATTGTGGAAAATAACGGTATAACTTTATGAAATTATCCTGAATACGGATAAAACAATGATTGTCTCAATCTAACAACTTACATATGGATAAATAAAACAGGTAGATTTCTTATTTCAAGTAGTGTCTCAGGAGTTCTGTCTTTTGAGGTTTTTGCATAAACAATTTTTGAGTATTTGTTGTATTACTTCATCTTATCTCTGTGTCTTTAAATAATTCAGAAATTCACTATGATCTAAATGATCGCAGGCTATTTTTGAAGCTGAAAATACTACCTGAATGTTCAAGCAAGGTAAATGATATTTTACTTCAGATTATTTAAAACTGCTTACAAAGTCAGAATAGTAGTCTCTTGTCATATCCTTGAATGTTGGATCTTGTGATTTTTTCTGTTTATTATTTATTTTTATTTTTCATACAAAATAATATGACTGATAACCCTGTCTTGTGGAATAAAGTAAAGCCTTGAGGTTAAAGCTGTCTAATCTCCTTTTTCAATTTGCTTTCTGACCTTTTCTTGTATTACAGCAAGTAAACTAACATCTGACAAACTTTTAATTTTGACAGGTTAGGCTACATGTTATTCAGAAGAGAAATACAGTTGAAAGACAAATTTCTTCAGACTTTAATACTGTCATGTTTCACAGTTTAACTTTACTAATTCTGTGGGCTTTTTCGTTTGTTTCTTTAAGTAAATGCATTTTCTAGCACTTAGGTTATTTTTTTAGGCTTTAAGTAGGATTTTAAGCTGGAAAACAAATACTCTTAGCTTTGAGCACAGGCAGCAAAAAGGCAAAATTTTGCTGATTCCTTATGATATCAGCCCTTTAAATAGCTTGACCTATTTTCAGTAGTTATTGCTCCTCTGACAACTGGCTTTTTAATATCAGTCTATAAATGTTATGTAACTTTATCTGGTTTTATTTAGCTCATATTTTTAAGCATGACAGCAAGGGAACACCGACTACAGCATTCTTAGTCAATCAGTGCTGTAACCAATATTCCAGAAGTTGTTACATTCTGAGTATTCATGGGCAGAGAAATATCACATAAAATTTTTATGTTTGAGGATGAATATAAGTGCACGTCATGTTGTATACCAAAACTCCTTTCAAATTGGACCTTCTCAAATAATTTCTGTCTTAAATATGGAAATGCTCAAATGTGAAATAAGGTGGTGACTGGTACCTATACACAGACTGTCATTATACATCTGAAATGTGACTTTCCTGTCCTTCAGGTGGAAGAAAAGAGGTTGAAAGAGGAAGGAAAAAGATGGTTGGGTTTCCCAGGCCCTGGCACTCCCTGTACCAGACATTGCTGACAGGTACTTTGCTGATTAATTGTCTGGCTTGTGGATACTTTCCAGGTGAGCACAGATGGGTGTGATGTAAAAAGTTGAGTTTACATTCTGTGTATGGGATACTAATTATTGGAAGACTTACACTGTAGATGAGGCTATTATCTAAAGGATTTCTAAGATGTCCAGGGAGAAAAAAGGAAGTGAACTTATTGCTTTGTGGTCAGATATTGTTGTGGCTCATAAACGTTTTCTGGAGACATTCTTGTAAGATCTCGAGAACTATGAAAACACAAACCCCATCTTATCCTACACCAAATTTCCTGAGACCTCAACTTAACAGTATAAAAAGGCATTTTGTGTGTAAACACATAGGTCTATATTAATACATTAAAAGTTATGATGATATTCACAATTCAAGAATTTAAATGTGTTTCCATACTTATTTTGCTTTGATTTGTAATAAAAATTGAAAAATAAAGACCTGTGTAATTACATTCCATGTAATTACAGAGCTCTCCTGAACTGTTCTGTTAATATCACTAGTTGGAATATAAATATTTCTAAGAATTGTTTTCAAATTATGTAAATCAAAAGGTTTTCTGTCTAATGGCTAAAGATTAAATGCTGTATTGAATTTCCAGAAAATATACTAGTTTTGAAACAAAATGCAACATTTTCATTTTGCTGGATTTAGTGTTTCATTTGGATTGGTTTCAGCAACACATAACCTTGGTTAAATTTTCTCCACAAACAATTGCAGTTGGTATATTATTTATCTATTTATATACTTCTTTGATTTTCATTTCATGCAGGCCTTGCCTCATCTAGGGTTTCGTGATGCTCTTTCAGGTGTATTTTACTGCTTGGTATGTGTTCTGCACTCTAACTACTGTGGAGTGTGAAAAGCCAGTACCAGAATAGTTTGGGTTTTTTCTGCTTTAACAGAATTTCCCTTTTCTGCTTTCTTCTCATGATACTTTGATTGTAAACATTGTAGTGTTTAAAACACTAAGGAAGAAAAGAAACATCTCCAGTAGGTACTTGTGTTGGTACATATAGGCCATACATGTAAGGTTTTTATCCCTTCCAGACTGTTTGTCTGAAAGGCTCCAGTCTGAATGTGACATCTTCTCAGGTGAAGAAACTATGTTTTATACTTTTGAGGAATCTCTCCGTTTCTCTCTTTTTAACTAAAGAGGATGATAGTGAGTTGTCTGTAAGACAATGTCTGTAAGATTCTACAATGCGTTATATTGAAAAGGATTTTAAAAGAGCTAAGTAAATAGCTCAGAATTCAGAAGTGTTTGACAAAGAAAGATTAAGAAATACAAATTTCTGAATATCACTTTGTAAACACGATCAAGGTCTGGTAGGTTTCATTTTCTGCTGGAGATAATGAATACTGACAAGTGAAGTACTTTCATTTATGCTACTGAACACAAATTTTAGTGTAAGTAGAATTCAAGAATATATCTTTTAGCCACCCTGATTTATGTGGGGGAATTTACTAACTAATTTTAGATGGTTCATATTGTGTGAAGAAATCTGAAATCAAGTCTGACTTAAAATTATCTCCCTTGAGAAGAACATCAGACCTGGGGGAAAATGAAACAGCATTATATGCTGGCAAAATCGTTTATCTGGGGGATTTGGCTTCTGGAATACAATGAAACCTAGGTTATGTTTGAGAAGACCACAGGTATATGGTTTATATTAACAAATGGGTATATAGAATTAGCAGCAGTCAAGTAGACAAATAATACAATAATACAATAACTTGGGTATATTTTTTTCTGTTTTCACAAAATTCTAGTGTGAATTATAGGGAAAAGTTCAATGCTGAGCAAACTTCCACGAGGAAAACCCCAATTAGTAAAATGTTGTCTGGGTTTACATTGTAGTGGCACAAGTTGAGCAAGGAAAATGACCACAAACTTTTTTAACTCATGTTGAAATCTTTACTTTCAATGGAAAAAATTCGGGGAAAAACTCAGTTTATTGGCACCAGTGTTATCTGAGTATCTTGTTGAAGTGAAAACTGTTTATTTCTGGTACAACATTGTAAAGCCTGTCTGAAAAGCATGGAAGAGAGAGTGGGAAACTGAAATTTCTTCTAAAGAAAATGAAAATGCATAAACAAAGTATTTTGAGGCATATATAGCACCTCATACAAAACTTGTCAGCTGAAATTTTTATCTGTGCTTTATGCCCATATATTTGAATGCTGGGACAAGAGATGAATGACTGTATTAATTAATAAACGCTGAGCTTTGTTCTCTTAAAATGAAAGGGTTTTCTGGCAATCTGTATTATGAATCATCCCTTCCACTGAGCATTATCTATGCCTGACTTTAAATGTTAATGCTTAAAAGTATAGACTTCACCTATTCTTTTTCTTAATTAAATATGTTTATTGAATATTTCTTAATTAAATATGTTCTAAATTTCCCCAGCAACACCAAGTTCTAAAAATCTTGCATCTTCAAATTCATTTAAGAATTATAACAACTTAGTGTATTGACTGTAGTTTTTTGGGGGGCCTTTGGCAATCAAATTGTTGCAAAAAAGTAGTCTGAAGACCAAATAATATTAAAAAATGTATGCCATGTGTGCCATACCAGTTAACTAAGATATGTCATTAAGACATTATTTGAAGTAATCAAAATTGATTGCTCTATATATTATCTTAAGTACGCTTTTCTATTTTATAATTATTTATAGATGTTCATATTCATACTCGTTTCCCTGTTATAGAGTAAATAAGTATTAACTTTAAAAAGCTGGTTATAGTAAACAAAAGGCTTTTGAATAATTAAGTCTTGCGCTCTGTTGAGTGCCAGAAATCACAGAATCACAGGATGGTTTGGGATAAAGGGACCTTAAAGGTCCTCTGCTTCCAACACCCTGCCACGGGCAGGGACACCTCCCACTAGTCCAGGGGCAAGATTAACTGGCCTGTAGTGAAAATGGCTGATCTGCTTCTCCCTGCAGGATGGTTGCAGGTGTGACCCTTTTTCCTCCATTTCATCTGGGACCTGAGCAGCTTTGAGACCATCCAAATAACTTGAAAGTGCACAGATCCATTGCAACTTACAAGATCCATCTGCAGCTCCTGAAGGAACAGGTGAGAAGTCATCTTTGAGAAGTCATGGCTGTTGGATGAAGTTCCCACTGACTGGAAAGGGGAAAACATTACTTCCTCTTTCTTTTCCCTTTCTGCAAAAGTAAAGGGATTAATAGAGGGCATCTCTCATTTATTTAATTGCCAGCCCAATGTTAAACCTTGACAAGCTAATACCTTCTATTTGGAACTATGTGTGGGAGCTGACACTGAGCTTCCTGTCTGTGTAGCCCTTGTAAAAAATGTTTTGTAAGAAGTTTATACTGGAGATGATGGAAATATGGGTGAAAAAACTGATCAATACTTCACTGACTCTTGGACATGTCTAAACATCTCTGATTTCACTGTTCCCCAGCACTGGTGAAGCATGGGTCAGTGCCTTCAATGTAATGTTATTCAAGAAAATTTAACTGTTCTTAAGTGGATATGCTTAAGTACAAGTTATAAAGGTGCTACATATCAGTTAAAAGAAATAATTCCATTCAGCAGCTTTTCAGGTTTTTTTCTGCACTTGGAATAATAAACAGAATCATGTGGTAGTTTCCACCCTCTTGAAAGCTGTATCTTTAGCTTGGGCAAAAAGTAGTTGTCTGTCAGTCTTGGGAGATCTGGAAAAACTCTTTTCTACACAAGGCAAGTTTATGAATGGCAGTTGAGTAAGCTGAGAAAAATGTTGGTTTCACACATCAGACCAATAGTCTTGTGACCTCAGTACAGCACAGGAGTCCATTTATCATTGTTATCATCGGTGACTGAGTTATTGTAGGTCCATTTTAAATTTTCCTACTGTATATTCTTGCCATGTCTTAGTGTTTTCTTTGATCCTGAAAGTAGTTTCCAAAGTTTGTCATATTAAAGTAATCCAGGAGTTTATTCCTGACATTTATACAAATCTCTAAAGCATTATGTCTTTCCACAGAATATTATGCAAGAGCACTGGAGTATTATTTGCTTTCAAGGAACTGCATTCACACTGTAAAATGATGCAGCCTCACTAGATTGTAAATGGAAGTCAGGGTCTAGGCACACCAGGCAACTTTAAGTTTAAGTATTAGATCTAATGCCATGCCAGAGCCACAGTAAAAAATTGTAGATGTAATGTTAGGGAAGAATCTCACCACATTTCAAAGTTGTTTTCTTATTTCTGTAGATCTATTTTCCTAGTAAAAAATAAAAAATGCTAAAACTGATGCATGAATGCAAAGTATTATAGTTTTGAGAAAAACACACTTTAAGTTTGATCCACCTGAAGCTGCAGTCAATTTAGTTGGCTCTTAATATGATCTGGTAATGAGTTGCTGATAAAATCAGCACTGGTTTTGAGAACTTTTAAGTTTTCTTTCAAGGTTGAACATTAATAGGATAGGAAGCAAGAACTGTAGAAAAGGACAAATTCCAAAATTTTGAAGCTTGTAGGTGAACTTGTGACAGATCAGGGCAAAAGTTTATTTTTTTTCCCTACTCACTTAACCTCATATTGGGAAATGCAGTATTATACGTGATATTAAAACTCAAGCCAGCAAAACATTGCTGGTGTTCTGAAACTAGTCCAGATTCCCTTACTTCAGTGATGTACCAAAATGAGAATTGTGCTACAATTTATAATTTATTGTAAGGGTTCTATAGGATTATACTTGTATGACAAAATATACTTTGTTTGTTACTAGTATGAGGTCAGCAGACTGACTTAGTTGGTAAATACAAAAATGCAGCTCAGCTTGGGTTTGGTGACTTACCTGCAAGTACTGTTATTTTCTTGCATAGGGTTGTAGTGACGGTGCTCATTCTCTTCAGTTTAAAATCAGATTCATGACAAGTTCATTTCTTTGAAGATTATTCACTAATGGGATGTATAGTATTGGAAAGGAGAGATTATCTAGCCTCCTATCTCTGTTTTCCATATCAGCAGATCTGAGAATAGAAATCTTGGAAAGGAGCCATCTCTTCTGGAAAATGGATGTAATATTGTAGTGAATCCTACAGTGGTTCCAGAGAGTGTTAAATATTTTCAAGGAAATTAACAGATTGCTATGGAGCATATGCACCCAAGCTAGCTGATAAATGTGTATTTTAATATTTCATGTAGTCTAATAAAGACATTGAACTGCAAAGACAGTATCTATTTCAGTTCTTGTCATCAGACTGAGAACTCTTCAGGTTCCTAGCATACTGAGAAAAAACCACCTCTGCTGGGGTACCTTTTTGATTAATTGCTGCAAATATGTTGTTAGAAGAGCCACAGTCCCCTAACTAAGAGACATAAATGTCTCCTAACTGCAGCATAAATAAATGTAAATAGAATTTTTTAAGAAAAGACTTGAATGAAAATTAGGAAGGAATTTAGTAAAAAAAGTCAGCATGACATATTTCTTTATACATATTTACTTTATACCTTAATACTTACTTTCTATACCTTAACCCTTACTTACTTTTAATATATTTTTAATATTAATATGTGGCCTCTATTGTGTCTCTCCAATTAATTTTTAAGAGTCTATAGCAACAGAAAACAAGCAAACAAGCAGTAATAACCCTTTCAAGAGAAAACTTTATCCTGCCCTTTCTTATAATAGATGTCTGCATTCAGCTAGGGGGAAAAAAAATATTTTCGACATTTCTTGGGAAATATTTAGTATGTATGGAGATAATGAGTATTCAGTGAGAAGGTTTTAAGATTGAAACTTGGAACAGATATTTAATGGTATTTATAAAAGGCGCTCCAGAAAATTTCTCTACTGCTATGATTAAGAAGAATAAACTTGTCTATTTACCCTGGTCTCTTATTCATTCTTCATGTTTTTATATTCTCTTAGCAGTTATGTCTCAGGTACTACACTCTTCATCAGAGCACCTCTGCTGACCAATTTGTCCATTGTGTAATTAAATTGTGTAGTAAACTCTGGACAAAGAGAAGATACTTTTTTTCTTCTTCTTCTTTTTTCCCCCCCTCTTATTTACCTATTCTATACAACATTTGCAACAATTTGCAAAACAAATTATGTGGGTTTTGTGTTTTTATTTTGTTTTGGGCCTTTCAAGCAAAATATTTTGGATTTTCTTATAATTTACCACATGTGAAAATGGATTTGAAGATTTTCTTCAGGCATAATTTTTCACTTGCACAGGTTTGACTCCTGTGTAAGACAAGGCAAAGAATATTATGAATTATCCCTTATTAATTCCAGCTAATACATATTTTCTAATAGATAGTTTCAAACTTAATACTAAACAATATGTGTCACTCAAGTGTCAGTCAAGCACAGAAAACTGTACCTTGCTCCATTTAGATTTTGTCTTGATACAGCTTCTGAATGCAGAAGTTAATTCTGCTCTCTGCCAGAGTAGAGTTTTTATTACACATTATTTAATATCCACCCATATACTTGATACACCAAGACTGGCAAAACTCTTGGACTTTTCTGCTATATGAACCTGGATGAACCTAAGTATTTGTGGTTTGATTTCATTCCAACAAAACACTGAAAGGTGCAGGCAGCCTCTGTCTGTGGTGTGCTTCAGGTGCATTTGCTGGGGGAGCACACAAGCCAGTTCTCTATACAATCCAGGAGTTATAGGCTGAGATCCTTGAATGCTGGTCAACTTTTAAAAATTAAAGTATACAGATAATAGTTGTTTCAGCTCTCTTACTGAGATAATACTGGAAATCATGCTCAGAGTATGTATTCTGGTTACTAGGAGCTCTTGAAAAGGGATTTGCAAACTTCAGTATTGAACTTGGGGTTTTTTGAGGGGCCTATAGGCCTTGAAGAGGAGGATGTTAAATTGACATAATAATTTGCTAGAGGTGTGTTATTTCCTTTTCTTTACTCTTCTCTTTACATTCAGTTCATAGAATTCACATACTAGAAATATTAATGAAAAAACAAGAAAACAAGATTTAGCTGGAGAAAAATGATACTGTTAAATACACAGTGTATATTTTCTTCCTATTCCTATTGATGATTCCTATTGGTGGGTTGTTGTTTTTTTTTGACAGTAGAATACCTTGTGCCTAAAGGTTAGCCACACTGGCAGAACTTCACAGCAGTTGCTGTAAAGCTACAAATATAGGTGGTAAAAGGTTTTTAAGGAAGATGTTCAGGTGATCTGTTTGAGAAAATATTTTCTTAGCCAACAGCATGCAAATCTCATTTGTGTTGAGCCAGTTAAAGCCAACATTTAATCAGGTAATCTGATGGATTTTTAGTGTGGGGTATTAATCTATTATCGTGTTTTTACCCTCACCTGAGGATCTCTCAGTCATTTCATTCTCCACAGACAGAATTGTAAAAACAATGAATCAGACCTGTTGGAAGCTCATTGTCATCAGGATGTTAATGCTCTCCAGCTGACTCTCTGGTTGTGACAGTACTACAGAAAGACTACAAGCCCAACATACTTCTAGTGAAACATCATGCATATATTCAGCAGAAAATTAGCAGGTCATCAATTATCTGTGGTGAAACCACCCAGATGTTATCTTCTTACCAGTACTCTTTCTAAGATACATTTTTAAAATGTAGTTCAGATTGATTATTTATAGAGCAACCAAGGGAAGAGATAGAAAAGAATTTTGAAGAGAGATGTGTGCCTTCACCTTGGTGCAAGACTTTGTAACAGCACAACCAAGCGTGTCACTGTTATTTCTTTAAAATATCCTCGGTGATGCTGATTCACAAAGCATATATATTCTTTATATGGATTTTCTTGCTCTATTCTCAAGCAGCTTGTTATGAGTAACACACATAATTTATCAGTGTTTGTAATCTGCCTTTATATATCCTTGTAGAGTTCCTGAATGTATGAAGCCCTTAATAGAAAAAGTGAATTATTTCTGGTCCAAATGCCACATAGTAATGAATTTCTCTTAATATCTCATAGTTTTACTCTATTTTAGCACACTGAAGTGTCAAGAAAGAAATGAAAGTAAGATTGTGGCTGTGGATTAAATGTAAATTATGTGTATTGTACATTTGACAGCTTGTTTCTCCCTGTTCTGAATTAGTTCTACAGCAAATATATTACTATAATCTGATTGACCTGTCAAAAGTTTCATGGTGTGAACACTAAGATTAATCAATTAGTAGTTTATTGCCTATATTGTTTGTATTTATATTTTTTTAAGGTAAGTTAAAAAGGAGAAACCAGGTAGAAAAAACCTGTTGCCGAATTTCCCTATACAGGTTCTTGTAATATTATAATTATGATCACATATACAATGAATGGTACCAGGAAGGAAGCTAGATGATGTCATACATTTATTGGTCTTGTTTCATATTTTTGCTAAGTTGGTATATTTTCCTTTAACTGTGCACTACTGCAGTTAAATGGAAGATATAAATATACGTAGTTGAGTACTCAAAATTTTTCCCTCCACCTTTCTTTATCTCTGACAATGGAATAGAGAATAATAAGGCAACGGTTTTCCAAGAAGAATAAGGCTTTTTTAAAGTACTGCTCTTTTGCATGATCATCATATGTATGGTGGTATGAAAATTGTTGTTTGTTGGTACTGCTCGTTGGAGGTGGTTATCCAAAAGTATACCTCTCAGAAAAGATTAAGAGTAGGTGTCACAAGACGTCTTGAGAGGTAAGAGTCTTTCAAATGTTTTTTTTTATTATTATTTATTTTACAGAAGTGCTTTTCTTTTGTTTTAATTTCTTGCATTTATTTGGAATGAAATGTTTTGTTTAGGTATTCTTATTTACTGCTGTTTTCAGAGCAAGGAGAGATATTTGGGAAACTCTCGTTCTGGCACTTCACAACTTACTTGAGTGGTATTCAGGACTGATTGTTAAATACTTGTGGAGTGCTTTAGGCATGGCAAGTAATATGCAAATGCTAAAAATTAATAACCTTATACGTTGGCAAGTAATGCTTGCAGTGTTTGAAAGTATACTTGTAAAAAAGGTAGCTAAAATTATCAATTTTTCTTTATTTTGGAGCTTAATCATTTGCAAAAGCCATTTATACCTAACCTGCTATTGTTCCTTACACTGCTACTTTCTTACAGGAGTTCATAAGGTCAGCATTTTTAAATTTGGTCTCCAAACCCAGCACTTGTAAACAATAGTCTTACTGAAGTAAGTGTGTACTGGTCTAGTATTCAGAAGTGCTCAGGTATGTGTCAATAATCAGGCAATCATGACCAGAAAAAGCAGGCTGAAAAATCTGTGTTTGGTCAGCTAAGTAAAACAGCATTTTTTTACTTTTTGGCAAACTAGATGGCTTAGAAGAAGTGAACAAAATTATGTTAGTTTATCCCATATGAGTATTAGGTTTATAGCACTTTGAATACATGATGCTTTAAAAGAGTAAAATGTTACATTTCTGTTTGTCACTGAATTTCATCTCATCTTTGTAGTACCAGTTACAGAGTAATTAGGCAACTGTTGATTTCTTTCAGGAAAGGTAAGTTTAGGAACCACTTTTTAAAGTCCTTTGTCTCTTAAACATAGAAAAGTAACTAAAAAATTCTGTCAAAAATGGAAAATGAGATACATCAGTTCTGTAGTGCTGTATAAGGTATAATTATTTTTACCATTAATTCAATATGCTCAGAGTTCCAAATACTGTAATAAAAAAAATGCACCTTCAGGCTCAGTGTGTAGGGGAGAAAATGAATCAGCAACAGAATATTAGGTGAATATAATCTGTTTTTCTAGCACTGGGGAAGTCTGGCAGCATTTGTGCTTGACTAGAACTCAACGTTAATGAACATTTATAACCACCAAGTATGAGGTTAATCTCCACTATGTGAAGTCCATTACAAATCCTGACCACTGGCGAATAGCTAATGGCAGATTAAAATCAGTATGCAACTAGTGGAATGACTCCTCCTGACATAAGATGAGGGCAAAATTTAAGAACTTCTGAGTGTGTTCCTGAGCAGATCACCTTACTTTTATTTATTACAGATCTCAAAAGTTCTGTATATTTCCAAAGTGGCAAACAAAGGTCTCATTTGTTTCATAGGAAAAACACTGGTTATTCAAATTGGATATTACAGCACTTCATTGCAGGCCATTATTATCTTACACCTTATTAAAAAGCTGTTGAAAAATAATTTATGATTTAGTTGCTAGCAGATGATAAAATACTCATTCGAGATAATGGCATAATCAGATTAAATTTTATTGCTCTCTGTTTATTGCTCTTGATAAAGGGACAGTGGATTAATTATACCTCTCTTTTACCATCTCAGTAACATGAAGAAATATCACTACTGGGAAAGGAATTGCTTCATTCAGAGAAGAGTCTTTTTGGTTTAATTACATAATTTTAGGTAATAAAAGAAATAGCCATGACTATTTGGTGTCACATTTAACTAATTTTGAAACTACATCCTAACCGGCATTGGAAAAATGACTCAGTGAAGAATTTACAGGTGGAAGTGAAGTCTTGCTGTGCTATTCCTTCTTCATATATTCAGGAATCAGAAAAGAACAGAAACTTAAGGTTTTGGGTTTTTTTGTCAAGTTACTGACAATTTGGAGTTCAATCAATTTTCAGATGTAAATAAGATGACTTTGCCAAAGCGCTTCATTTCATGCTGCAAGGTTTCTTTTTCCCTTTTTTCTTCCTGCTCCTTTTCTCCTCTTAACAAAATAAAATTCAAAGATCAAGTGAATGTTAGTGCTGATGGAAGATATCAGACTGACAGCCTTAGAAAATGAGAGCCTTAATTATCCCAAGAAGATGGACAGCACGAACAGCACCAGTGCAAGTTCCCCTTTCACTGAATGTTTTACTTTATTCCCTGATCTGGACTGAGCTCTTCTAGGGATTAGAAAACAGATAGTTTTATCTCTGAGGTCTGCAGCCTCACTGCTGAAACTACTGAGAAAGGAGCCAATTAGTGGCAGTTGTGAGGGCTTTTTTTATTTTTTTTTTAAAGGATCAACACATTTGTCCACTAGGAACTAGCCTGAGAACATCATCCGTTGCACTATCAAAGAGCTGCCATGCGGCAATCTACTGCCAATTGCACCCAGATTTGTTCTGTCCAGCTCTTGATCTCCAGGTGAAAGGCACTGAACTCACTCACCCTGACACTGGAGCCACACCACCTGATATTGTCCTGGTTTTGAATTGTGGATTCTTGAATCTTATTCCAAATGAGCACTATGATCACTACCTTAAGAAGTAGCTGAAATTCCAAAGCATCAGTAAAAGAGATTAAGTTATGCCTAAATGTTAGTCTGCTAGTCCAGATATTTATATTAATTGGTATAAGTATTTTGCAACTGTTTGGACAGAGTTCCACCCATGGTGTCTCAAATATACATATATATGCTGTGTATTGGGAAACCTAGAAGTACCTTAGACAATAAAACAAAAGCATTCCCAAACCACTGAGCTGTCAGCTAATGTGATGGCTTTTGATTTAAACTGCATAAAAAAGAGGCATACTGTTTAGTGCTTTACAAGACTGCTTCCTTTAAAAGGCAGATTCCCCTTGCCTAAGCTGCTGGTTATGGCAGAGCAACCCATAGCTCCCACTGTGCATGGAGGATGTAAAATAGGGGCACAGGAACTGTGGAAGGGGCTGGAGGCAAAGGCAGTGCTCACACTTGTGAATATGAGCAATACATTATTTTTTTCTCATAGGATGCAGTATTTGCAGGCTGCGAGACTGCTCTCAGTTTCCAGATCTCTTATGAAATGCAAACAGGAAAAGTGCCCTGAAGCAAGGAGCTGTGACTGAGTGGGAGTAGTCTGGATACTGAAGACTGGTAAAACACATCTTTTTTTTTTATTATTTTGGGTTTGGGTTTTTTTTGTTATTAAAGACAAAACCATGAGAGTCATTTTTGTCTGATTTGTTGATTTGTTTTGTGGTTTGTTGGGTTGTTTTGTTTTGCTTTGTTTGTTTTATTTAATCCCGATCTGCACCAGCATCTCTGAGTTTCCCTGAGAAATTAGATCAGTCATCACAACTGAATTTGTCTTCCTACTTGTCTTGCTGTTGCAGGTCATTAAAATCTACGTGTGGATAGTAAAGTCTAGAGGTCATTTTGTGCTGGAGGGCCTAAACCAGCTTTCATACACTTTACTCAATATTGATATTTATGCTGAGAAGTGATAGAAAGGATGGATTCATAACACCATCTTGGTACACTGTCTATGCTACCCTTCTTAAAATAAGAAAGATAAAATTAGAAATGTGAAATCATACAACATAGAGCCCGTAGCTTCAAATATCTGGGGGAAAACATAACTGAATTACATGCAAAATTTGTTGATTAGCTGCTGAGATTGTCTGGAAAAGCAGAATAACTTTGTTGATACTGTTGGAATACTGTTGTTACAGCAAGAAGCTCCTGATTCTGTAGGAAGGGTTTACAGAATTATCTGGCTGAGTAAAGAAATATGAAAGCATACCCTGAGAAGAGAAATACAGAAATTCTATTTTTTTTTGATAGAATTATTACAACCAGTTTCAAGTGAAATGGATTAATCAGTCAAACAGATAAGTTCTGTTGCATTTTAGGATATTCTTCATGACCTAAAATAAATGTTAAAATAAATTTTTAAAATGTCAGATTTCTGCATTCACAACTCTTTTAACCTTGCTTGTTTTAATTGGAAAATGACATGGAATTTTTGTTGAGCCATGTGATTTCATTTTCCTGATTTGCCTTAAATTTGTTATTTCTCTCTGTTTCTCCCCATCTCTTATTTATGTGTTGCCGAAAAAGGTGGTGGAAAGAAAATTTCTTTGTTCAGGAGCACAGTGGCCTAGGAGTACAGCTTTAAAGAAACACCAGGAGAACACCATGGAGAACATCACAGCTCATATTTATCAGTGCCAGGCAAAAAAAATAGCATCATACAGAAGGTTTCCTGAAATGCTGATTATAGAGAAAGTCTGACAGATCATGACAAAGGTTTCTTGCTTCTGTTAGGGTTTGTGCTGGGGTTTGGTGGGGTTTTTTTGGTTTTTGTTTGTCTGTTTGTCATCTCTGGTATATTTATTTGTTTGATTTTCTTTTTTATTGTTTTTTTGTTTGTTTGTTCTTAATGGTTTTGGGCTTTTATTTATTTCTGGTTTGTTTGTTTTGATTTTTTTTTTTTTTTTTTTTTGTGTAACCAAGAAAATTTGTTTAGATTTACTGTAACACTTTGGAAATTTCTGGTAATTCTGGTTTTACAGCATAGATTTCATGAGTAGATTTGATTTCATACATCATTGTACTTACTTTGTAATTGTATGTGCAAGTCAGCATGGGAAAACCAGTTAGAAAATGTAAAAAATTAGTTTAATTTTAGAAAGCGACATTTGAGTGGGGTTTGTCAGAGGATATATTTCAGCTGTACCTGGGCAGTGAATAGGGTCTGAATCTCAGAAGTTTCTAACAGGACTTTTTCTTATTACCATGTCAATAAGTGTACATGTACAGGGGCTGATAGTGTTGTAAACCAGAAAGTATTTATTGGGGACAGGAGTTAATTTACTCAGCGGGCAGAAAGCAAAATTAGATGTAATGAAGAAAACAAATTGGCAACAGTGTTCTTAAATCCTAAAATACATTATGTAGATTAAATACACAGCAAGTGAAGGTTATGACTTCAAAATAACCCATTTTTTAAAGGTTTGTGTGAATTCACAGGATTTAGGGTCTTTGTTCTCTGATTTGTGTCAGGAAAAACCTGTATATAATTCTGTAGCAGGTCAACAGATGAATTTCTGCAAATGTGGTGGAAAACCTAGTTCCATCTAATTAACAGCAAGAGCCAATGTGGAATGAAGAGACAACTGGAATGAAAGAGATGACCAGTCCAATGGAGCAAGAAATCCTTTGCCCGCTCCTTGAAAATTTTTGCAATTTCAAGAATGTCTATATTCATATGTAAATACATGAAAGATGTTTCACAGAGAATTTTACACAAAAACTTGTGGCTTCAGTATTGTGCTTTAAGTATTTCCATGCTGAACTGAATGCAGGCATATTTTTATCCTTGAGACAGTTTGTGTAGTTCACATGTAGTTATTATGTTTTTGCGTGTTCAGAAGTGCTACATAGCATTTCTGTGAGCTTTCTTGGACATAGTTGAAGGTAAAAAGTAGTTTTTTAAAAAGAACCACTTAAAATATAATGTTACTTCTTCATGGCATCTGTGAAATTTCAGAATTTGTTTTCGTTCCATAATATCCTCTGAATTTGATGAAGACTTCATTGGGGAAAAAACGCTCGATCTCTGAAAAACTTTTAAAAACCCATGAAATAAATTTTTACTGAGTATTTTCTGATCAGAAGTAGTCTTAAATCACATTTGAATCAGAGTCAGATGCAGAGCTTGAACCCTTAATCTTTCAGTTTTAAGAGGGGTGGGCCATTGTCATAGCTGTTGAGGTTTTTGTGTGCTTTTGGTGGTGGTGTGTGTGCAAGTTACACTGTCAGAAAAGTCCCTGTGCTTGTGAAAATGTAGACTTTTTGGCCAATGCCAGTCAGCTAATTTTTTTCTCAATTCAATTTACATATGTACCATAGTAGACTTCTACTTCTCACAGGGCATTGAAGTAATGGTTAGGTTTCAACTAAATTGGCCTTTGCCCAATATTGCACCTCAAAGAAAAAGTAGGATAGTAGGGAGTTTGGATAGCTGCTCATGAAAGTATCCTTTGCATTAGGAAATACTTCCTCAGAAAACACTGCTCATTAATCTTTGAGTAGTGAGCACAACGTTTACTTTTCAGGATCTGCAAAGATAATGTGGTGTCAGAGGAAGAAATGGTAACTCTCAGTGGTGAAGTTCCTATGGTTTTGATGTGACAAGGACAAGGGGAATGTATTCATAGATGTTCATTTCTGTTGGCAAGCGAGAAAAAAAAAAGAAAGAGGAATGCTTATAGTTTGTTCAGAAAGCAGAAATATTTTTATGATGTGTTGGGATGTAGAAAAACAGTGTAGACTTGCAAAGCTGATTTTTTTGTTGTCAGCATGGTATGTAGCAAGACATGGGTTCTCAGAAGAATGCTATCATTGTTACTGTATAATAGGATAAATATTGCCTTGAGTAGTAAACAGCTGTATAATTAGAAAGACAGAGTTTATAGTCATGCTTAGCTGGATTAACCTGTTTTCTGCTTGATGGTCTTCAAGAAGGCTACTGGTTGAGGTTAAATAGGTTGCAGAGTGTGAATGGATAATTAAGACAATTTGCCATCTGCCAAGCAGGAAAAAGAACAATAAAAATAGAATAATACATTCCAGTGGGGCAGCACAGTAATAGCTGGCAGCAATTATACCTGTTGTCCTAGTGATTATTATTTCATTAGGCTCAAGACTAAAATGATTCCTTTGCTTCTGTAAGTGATGAAGGCGGCTTCTGAGTGCAGCAGTCTCACAGTACAAAAGGACAGCTGTTATCCATTTATCACAAACAAAAAAAAGATGTTACATAGAAGAAAAAATGCATTTTTATTAGTTTTCATTGGAGAGGCTGGTCTATAGTTCTACTTTTAGTTGGTGGTTTTATTTATGCAAAAATATTCCTAAGCAGTTTTAAAAGGAGTCATAAGTGGTAACATATTAAAAATTTAGGTCAGCTTGCTTAACATTCATCTCTGAAAAATTTGTAGCTTGACCCAGAACCTTGTATAATATTCAAAATGTGAAATCATTGAACACTTAAGGACCTGAGACTTTTACAGCAGATGTAAAACTGTCTCTATTGTGCGTCATCTGCGGAGGCATTTTTTTTCTGTGTCTTTGTTTAAGTTTTAGATTTATTGAAGGTGGAAACTCAGATTGAATGGTACAAGCTCATACCTGCTGAAACAAAGGGAAAGATTCTAAGAAGTTTAGTGAATTTAATGCTTTTAAGAGAGGGATGTCTTTACAAATTATGAACAATCTGTAACCCCATTGCAACAGAAAATCACAGCAGCTGTTACTGTAAATAAGCAACCACCAATGAAACATCATATCTCCAAGTGAGGGGCATAAGATAAGCTGCAGGTACACCTGAATGTGGGTAGGAGGCTAATAACTGATGCTTATTCCTCTTGCCCACTTGCTCAGGTGGAGTAGGAGGGAAGGAGGGAAGGAGGACTCCATGCATTTGTTTTGATGCTGTGTTTAAATTGCCTCATGGTACGCTATGAAAGCTGTCAACTACCTTGACACACCGCAATATAGCAGGTTATGTGGAAGGCAATGTAATGCAACATGATATGTCTATAATCTGTTAGATCAAGTTAAAAAATTAAAAGAAAAGAAATAATCATCTAACTTCACTGAATAACTGATCTTTGGAGAAGAATCCAGGGGATTATCCACAATTTTACCACCTGGTTGTCTGTAATACAAAAATTAATGACTGTGGCTTTTGACCATCTGTTTTGCAAGTATTCTGGCAGATGTGACTACCTGCTACCCACCACTAAAGGTGGGTTGTGGAAAATAACCCTTTTTGAGGTCATTTTTCTCCCTATACAGCTTAGGAAAAAAGTTGTTTGTGAAAGCTAAAACCTCTGTTTTTTAATAGTTGTACAGGTAATGGAACAGTATTGCCTAAATACTTATCAAGGCACCTACCACATAAACAATAAATACCCATGGAGATTCTGAAGGAGCCATTGAAGTTAAACTTACATTTCATACTTTGTTTTCACAGCTTTCAGATTCCATTCCAAATCTTGTTTGATAAGAGTGTGCTTTGACTGGTCTTCAACAAGGATTGTTTAAGGTGGTCATTTAAAAGATTAGAGACCATCTTCTACACTGTAGGAAATAAATTTTCTCCTTTCAAATAGTAGATGATCTCTTTGCTAGCTTGGAAGTGGATGGTAAATTTAGGCTCTCTTCTCTCAGGTGTAGAATGTGTATGTGTGTGTATATTTGCAGGATATAGTAGAGAGGATGTCCATTTACTTTTAAACCAAAGTTATGTGGAAAGTATGTGTTGCAACATATTTCAGTGTAGTTTTTGAGAATATCAAATATTTTATTTCCAAAGGTGTTTTTAGTGTTCATATGTTTCCAGTCTCTGAAAAAGGATAGAAAGTTAAGGAGAGAAAGGAATAAAACCTACAGAGAAAAACCTGTTTTGACCTGTTTCTTGAACCCATGGATCTTCCTCCCCCACAGATCAGTTTTATTAGGAAATTCATTCTTGTTTGATATCTGAACCAAGTACCATAAAGAGCATGTACGCAACGAGAAATTCTGCAACTGTGGATGGAGTCTGCCTGGCCTTCAGCAAGGCCTTGAACACCAATCCCATAGCATTCTCCCGGAAAAGCTGTCAGCCCAGTGCTCAGATAGGGGCACTCTGTGGTGGGTTAGGAACTGCTGGAGGCCCCCAGAGAGTGGTGCTGAACAGTGCTGATCCAATTGGCGGCCGCTCACCAGTGGTGTCTCCTCAGGGATCAGGCATAGGAATGGGCTGTACAGGGCGGTGGTGGATTCTCTGTCCCTGGATGTTTTTAAAAAGAAACTGGATGTGGCACTCAGTGCCATGGTCTGGTAACCACAGTGGTGGCAGATCAAGGGTTGGACTTGATGATCTCAGAGGTTCTTTCCAACCCAGATAATTCTGTGATTCTAAGCACTGACTGCTCACTTTTGCGTGTTTTGTAGTGGTCTCACTTTAGTCAATGTTTTTTTCATGTTATACAGTTATTTCCAATTATTTCAAATTAAGCACTTGCCCATGTATTGGCCCATAATATTCAACCATAAACTCAATTGACTTATATTTCCCTTTCACTATTCATATATTGTATTTCAATACACTTATTCTTGGAGTAACTGGGGACTGCAGTCTTTCCTGTTTCTAACTGTTGATGGTGTAGTAAAACTTGCTTTGAGTAGACCCTTCAGTCTTCTGAGTTAGCGATTTTGCCTGAAACACAGAGCAGGTCAGATGAACTCTGACTAGGGAAGAGTGACTCCTGTAATATATCCTCTTTAAAGTTCTGTTTCTGTATCTAAGCCTTTGTTTCTTGCAGCAGCAACAAAAAGCTGATCAGTAGTGGTAAGTGAGAAAACTAATTGTGATAAACTAACTGCACAGCTAGTGGAATGAGTATATGAGAAAAGGAAGAAAGAAACAGAGGTGAAGTAATGGGTAAATTAAGAAATAAAACATTAGCAACTAAGAGTTCTAAAGGAGTAGACAAAGCTCAAATTGTATGCCTTTAGGAAGAAAGGTGACAGCTCCATGGAATGAATATGCATATAAATTGTAGGTTTCTCAAATCTTAGAGTGATATAAAATTGTAAACCAAAGAAAATACTTTGTATATTGCTTCAGTTTTTATGCAGTTCAGAAATTGTCCTGAATCTAATTGTTCTTTTCTTCTCTCCTCATTTTGAAAGCATCCTTCTTCTAATGTAGGCTGTTCTTGGACACATGGAAAAGCCTTAGTCTAAGTATCTAGGCATAATTCAGTTTTGCCTTGGCTTATGCTTATCTGAACAATATCACAGTTGACAGTTTTTCTTTCTGTGATTTATACCTGTGTTTTAGGCTTTTTATTACACCATGGTGTGGAGTTGGTGACAGAGACAGGCTAAATGAGTTTCACACAGCTTCCATATCTGGAAGCTTACTCTTTTTTCTACTCTTTCACTGTTGCCAAGTCGCAGACTTCTTTATTTCTTTGTGTAGATAACAGAAATAATATCTCCAGCATCAGCACTATATTTCTTTCTTTCTCAGCCTCTTCTCCCACCTTTCACCAGATTCTTAATGTTGTAAGAAAATAAACTTAATGCTTATTTTAACGTATTCAATTTACCTATTCTATTCAATTTATGTATTCTATTTTCCATTTTGTACATGCATGTGTAATTTCCTCAGAGGAAACTTAACTCAATCTGTCTTTTAAACCAAGCAATAATAACTTTAAAATTATGTCAGACTAGAAATCTCCTTCATGGTGAAGTAAAAAATGTATGTTGGCAGGTGGGTGCTGCAACAGTTGAGTTCTAACCTTGTCTGAGCATTTGTTACAGATGTGTGGGGAAACCTGGTCTGCTTTCAGGTTTGTAGAAGAATCTGTAATCATGTGCCCTGGTTTTGTTAAACTGCTGTGATACTCTGGGATTTTCACTGGTGCAGGTCATGTCTCTTCATTTTTCTATAAGCTTAAAGTCAGCTTTAATTTTCATGAACCTCTTATTTACTCTTCCTCTTTTTTTTGTGCTGCCTTTTATCAATCTGAGTGCAATTTTCTAACATTCACCTTACTAATGGTAGCAGGCAGAGCTCTTTTTGGAAATTCTTTAGTGTGAGGCTGTTGAGACAGGGGAGCAGGTTGCTCAGCAAGGTTTTGGATGCCTCATCACTGCAGGTGTTCAAGGACAGATTAGATGGGGCTTTGAGCAACGTATTGTAGGGGAAGGAGTCTCTTAGGGGACCCTAAGGGGCTCTGCACCCATAGGTGAAGATGCTTGAAATTAAATGATCTTTCAGGTTCCTTCCAACCTTAACCATTCTGTGATCCTATGTTTCTAGGTATATCTGGTTTTGCAAAAATGGTTTGTGTGGAATTAACACAGGGATGAAATTTAGTATGTATTCAGCATGCATCTCTGAGGCAAAACCAACGCTTTCATTGTTTTAGCCCACTCGTGCCTTTGTTTAAAACTAAAATAATCTTAGCTAGGGCTGAAATTGTCTAGCTCTTACTGTGCTCCAAGGAGTAATTTACAATCTCACCCCTATGTTTTGTTCCATACCTGGATTGCAGGATAAGGGGAAGGACATGTAGCATTTGCTCTGGTAAGAGCTAACCCTGTCCAGTAAAGATTTGCCTTAACCATGCTTATATAGTGATTAGCCCTTGGACTTCTCTGACACCCTTACACTGAAGGACCCAGAAGGAAATGGGGAATTTAAGTTGTTTAGAAGAGTAGGCATATCTGGTATTTAGATTTGCTTTACAAATACATATTTAAGCATAAAAAAACAGCCATTGTTTAAACAAATGAGTTTGTGCCATTTTACCCTAGGATGAATTACAGTAGAGTATGCCAGATCATCCCGATGAGACTGAGCTGTAACTTCATTGCACTTTGTATGTACTGTACGCTCTCTTTTCTTGTATTTTATATTGCAAGGGTGTTTCACTTTGTAGGTATAGTCGGTGTAAATCTATTCATTCTAGTACTTAATCTGGTCAGAGCCAATATATTTCGTAGACAGTCCGTGTTAGAGCTTAATTCTTGTAATTATTTAGAGCAGTATAACTCATTGCAGGCAATGTTTGCGAGTCATGTAGTTAATCTGGTTAGACCTCTCAGTGCAGTCTATACAAATCACACATCACAACATTTTAATTACATTGTCAGTTTGCATTGTATAGTTTGTGAAAATCTCAAGGTTATTTAACTCCTGGTTAATAAGGGTAAAGACCTGTGACTTTTATGCCTTAACACAAGAAAACCATTCTTACCTAGTGGGTTAAGAAATGTACTGATTTTCCTTTTACATGAGCAAATTAAGTAGGATGTTATCATTAGAAAGTATTGCTCTCAAACTGTGAATACAAATTTCATAGCTGCAAGGACCTAAGGTCCATACATCTAAAAATAATTTTGGAAATGTATGCTAGTAAAGTGGTTGTTTCTGGCAGAAGCTTTTTTGATGCTCTACAGTGGAGGCAAAAGTCCAGAGGCTGAATTTGAATGTCAAGATCTAAATCATCCTGTAGTGGTGTGAAGTACACACAGCTCTCAGTGTCTGGAAGGTTTATGAATGCTTTTGGATATCCAAATCTGTTTTGGTTTATTTGGTGTCTTTGGTGTTGTTGTGTTTGCTTGTTTGCTTGTTTCTTTGTTTGTTTCCAGAATTACAAATGTACATGGCTAACTTACAGAAACTTATAAAAGGTTTTGGAGTTTCAGGGTCACTTGCAAAGTCAGAGTGCAATTCTGACTGCTCACAGGTCAGTGCACCAGTAGCAGCAGTCAGTCAGTTTTCACACGAGCAAAATGAAATAGAAGTGTTTCTAGCACATTGTTCTTTTAAAGTTTTTAGTTGATAGAACAAGGTTACTATCTAATGCACTATCTAATGCCTATTAAGGGCAAACAGTATTATTCTGCTTAATGAAACAACGATAGATTCCTCTTTTTGTTGAAACTTCATTTTTCTGAATGTTGATTTTGTCTCTTAATGGCTGACTGACATTACAGTGAGGTATGCTGGGGCATCTAATCATACATGACTTTATGAAAAGATAACTAAATGAGCAGATTTTACTGTCTTATGTTTGCTGGTAGTAAACTATGGTTTAATATAAGGGTATTCCATACATTTAAATTTATATCCAAATGTAAATTTGCTTGTCTGGAGAATGCAGTACTGAAATACACTGCTTGCGAACCACCTCTGGATACACGTGGCAGCACATTGATAGTAGCTGAGGCCAGTAGGCAAAGCAATTAAATCAGCAAAACCTTGTCTCTCAGTGGCAATGAAATGAGGAGCCAGTGCCTTCTGGTTCCATGAGAAGCTCGATCATGATGGCTCTTTCACACACCACTCTGCTGGAGAGATGTGCTCTACAGCCCTGAGATTCAGCTTGGAAATAGAAGAGCCAAGGTTCCTCCAAACTGGATGCTTAGTTTTGCTGCACTTTGCAACTCCTTTATTGTTCTCTTTGCTAAACATACATTTTATCAGCTTATGGGAATGAGTTATATGTGCTGTAAAATTGACATATTTCCATTTCTTCCTTTCAACAAAAAAAATTATTATTGTGACTACAAGAAGAGCTTTCTCTTGGTGTGCCATGGTACAAACTGATTCTTAAGCCTAGTATATAAGAATATACTGAGGAGTCCTTGACCTGGGTTTCAGTGGTTGTTCTAAGGTATCAGCCTATTCAGTATGTGAAGAATCATCCCTGCCATGTCTGTTCCCAGCATGTATCAGAGGAAGCTAAGTAAACAGACCTCACCCAGCAATCATTGTTTTCACATCAGTGGTCTTCATCTAGTTCTTAGAAGAAAAAACAGGGAAATTTTAGCAAAATGCAGGTGTTGGGGTTTTTTGGTTTTTTTTTTGTTGTTTTTGTTTTTGTTTTTTTTTGTTTTTTTTTTTTTTTTTTAAACTTGCATAAAGGTACCGTTATCATGAACTCATATTTTCAATTAAAATTGCAGTGGAAAATCTGTGAACTGAAAATCTGTATCTTCACCACAAGCCAGACAAAAAGTCACAGAGATTTTCTCTAGAGGTTCAAGTAGTACTTGCAAGACAAAGCAAAGAGCTATTTGAACAGTCTAAGGAGATTATAGCTCTCTTCATGTCTCTGGCTCCAATTACATAGAAAAAGGACTTCTGTGCAGTTGGAATATCCCTGGCAGCTTCAAGTGGTGCATGCCACGGGTCTGGAGAAGAAAGAGTTGCAGCAACTGAGGCAAGTAGAGACCCAGGGGAGGGAATACAGTGAAGTATGGTGACTCTATGAGATTGTAGGTCTCAATTTTATGATTGCAAATATAACATCATGGGAAGGGTCCTCTTCATACTAAATGGTGGCTATATGAGCACAGTGGCTGTCACTTCACTTGGCAGGGCTTTATTATGTGGCTTGCTGATTAGTCTTTCAGGCATCTAGGTAATAGCCTTGCCTTTTAAAAATAAAATGCTGTTTCTCAAAAGAAAAATTGTTATTTTGCAGCCTAGCTGGAACTTTAAATTTTCCACACTGTTGTTTTGGGTTTTTTTTCTGTTTTAAATACTCCTGGATTTAAGAAGAAAAATTAAATTTAGGGTATGCAAAGCATCACAGAAAACTTAAGCCTTTAATGCTCATCTGCTATATTGAGAGATGCATAATTTTTTAAGATTATTTTTAAAAAAGTCATACAACATCTGCTACTATTCTTGTAATGTTTAATGAAAAAACTGAGAGGTGTATGCTATTTGTAGATGAGATTCATATTTCTAGGAGTAAGGACATCAATTCTATGGTAACTGCTTAGTGTTCTATTCATGTTTAGATCCTTTGTGCAACTTTCAGAATGATCATAGTCTTTTCTGAAATATGCTTTGTGGGAGCACAAAATTCCCTTATATAATGGAGCACTCCCTGAACAAACACTCTTTCAGTGGATGGTGTTTTTAATGAAATATTGGAATTTTTATTACTGTGTGGCTTGAACCTCAAAACATAGACAGTACTGGTTTGACCCTGTGTGAACACAGATATAACTTTTTTTTTCTCCCATAAATCTTACAAATATAACATTAAATATAGCAGACAGGATATCAACATAAGGATAAGGAGAAAGTAATCATAACTGGTTTTCCCCAGTTTAGAACTGAAAAAGGTCTGGTCATCAATTTGCATAGTTTTGATGTGAAAAGGGAGAAAGTTTGTTTGATCAAATCATTGTTGATTTAATTCCTGAGGTTCACATGACAGATAGATGGAGGCAAATTCATATGAACTGAAACTGCAGAAAATGTCTGTAGGATATTTGAGGGGAAGACAAATATTTTGGTATAAGTATGATATTTTGCTGATACGCTGGTTTCAGCTAGGATACAGTTAATTTTTTTCACAGTAGCTCTTATGAGCTCTTATGAGGTTCAACACAGCCAAGTGCCGGGTCCTGCACTTTGGCCACAACAACCCCATGCAGCACTACAGGCTGGGGACAGAGTGGCTGGAGAGCAGCCAGGCAGAAAGGGACCTGGGAGTCTGGATTGACAGGAAGCTGAACATGAGCCAGCAGTGTGCCCAGGTGGCCAAGAAGGCCAATGGCATCCTGGCCTGTGTCAGGAACAGCGTGGCCAGCAGGTCCAAGGAAGGGATTCTGCCCCTGTACTCAGCCCTGGTGAGGCCACACCTCGAGTACTGAGTCCAGTTCTGGGCCCCTCAGCTTAGGAAGGATATCAAGGTCCTGGAGTGGGTCCAAAGGAGGGCAACAAGGCTGGTGACGGGACTCGAGCACAGACTCTATGAGGAGAGGCTGAGGGAGCTGGGGCTGTTCAGCCTGAAGAAGAGGTGGCTCAGGGGAGACCTCATCGCTCTCTACAACTCCCTGAAAGGAGGTTGTAGCCGGGTGGGGATTGGTCTCTTTTGCCAGACGACTTTCAACAAGACAAGAGGGCATGGTCTTAAGTTGTGCCAGGGGATGTTTACGTTGGATATTATAAAGAATTTCTTTACAGAGAGGGTGATCAGGCATTGGAATGGGCTGCCCACTGAAGTAGTGGATTCTCTGTCCCTGGAGATATTTAAAAAGAGACTGGATGTGGCACTCAGTGCCATGGTCTAGCAACCGCAACGGTGGTTCAAGGGTTGGACTCGATAATCTCTGAGGTCCCTTCCAACCCAGCCAATTCTAATGATTCTATGAGAATGCCTTTTGCATTTGTGCTACAGACAGTGTTGATAACAGAGGGATGTTTTAGTTACTGCTGAGCAGTTCTCACACAGTGTCAAGGCCTTTTCCGCTCCTCACCTACCCCACTAGGGAATGAGCTGTGAGGTGTGCACATCAAGCTGAGAAGGAACACAACAGGGATACCTGATCTCAGCTGAGTAAAGGGATATTCCATACCATATGAAGTCATGCTCAGCCTTTAAAGCTGAAGGACAGAAGGAAGGCAGGGACTTGAGTTTGCTGTTACATGGGATGGTGACCTGCTGTCCTGGTGGTGGCTGAGCAGCTGGCTGTGATGGGGGTAGTGAATGAATTTCTTGTTTTGCTCTGCTTGAACATGCAGCTTTTGCTGTATCTGCTACACCGTCTTTATGTCATCCCATGAGTTTTCTCACTTTTACCCCTCTGATCCTGTCCCCCACTGAAGTAAAAAATCTATAAAAAAAATAAGACCTCTATTTCCTAGTGTCAGGAAAATTGCATATCTGTTATTCCTAGAAGATACTTAAAAAATAAAAATGTAAGAACTAGACACCACAGTGAAGTCTCAAGCTATTGAACTAGTTCTACAATTGCATGGCCAGCTTTTGGGAACAAAACAAAACAAAACCCAAACAAAACCAAATTGGATTTATGTACCACATAATGCCTTTTCAACTTTTCCAAGAGGGAAGTTTGTGTTTTTCAGTTTTCTGAAGACTTCTCTCTTTTTTAGTCTTGCAAACTCTCCTCTTAAGTCATTAAATGGAACATTACTGTACCACGATGTCAGTGGTTTGATGTCAGTTTAATTAAATGTTTGACAATAGGGATTTTCTGGCTTTAGTAACCCTGGGAAGAAGGTAAGACTGAAAGTGCATTTATATCAGTGAGTACATTTGGTGTGCTAAAATTTGATGGATTGGCTGGCTTGAGAGAGTATTATACTAAAAAAGACAAAAAATTCCTTTCACTCTTAATACTTAATCAACTAGTAAGCTATATGAACCATTGGATCTACTGCTTATTAAAGTCAACTATCATACTACAAGTCAGATCTTTTGATGCTATATATTAGAGATAAGTAGAACTCAGCTTTAAAGAGTCTGTGTTTTTTTGGTGTTTTTGTTTTTGGTTTTTTTTTTGTCATGATAATAAAAAGAAACACCTTAGTTTACATTTTTGTCCTAAATTTTTTGAAAAGCCTTTGCATCCTTCTGTCCTGAAATTACTCCCCAAATTATATAGCCTCTTGAAGTAACTCAACACAGCAGCTGTGGCTTAAAAATAAAAAGACCAGTGTAAAGTGAAGTTGGCAGTTGACATCACCTGCTCAAGACTACCATACAGCCTCATAAATCTTCTCAGGTTCACACATTGTAAATGTTGAGCAGTGGGACTGGTAAATTTTATGACTGCACATTTCCAGCTCATGAATTCATAACTAGACATTTGCAACTTGCAAATCTTATTTAAGAACTGTGACCTTAATGTGTAAAGACTTCATGCACTATAGTGACAGCAGAAAAAACTCAGTTGGTTACCTTGAGTCTAGCCTATAGCATTTGGCACTAAAACCTTAGAGCAGAGAAGGGCATTTTATTGCTGAAGTTTCAGTTCAGTTAAATTATTAGTCTGGGGTTTGCATGTAATAAAAATTTAGATGACGGTGGTTTAAAGGCAGAGATATCTATTAAATATAGGCTTAGGTATAAGCATCAGTAGGCTTAGGTATAAACATCATAGAGTATTGACTGTGTTAATAGTTATCATGATTTCCTAGACTGTTTCAGACTCATAAAATACAAATTCTTGTGTTCAACTATTTAAAAATCAGGCCTAAGTATATGATGATACTATTATTTGCATAAGGTTCATGACAAGCTGTGTATAAACAAAAATATTTTTTTTTCTGTTGTTGGTATGTGATAAGTTACACTTTTAAATGTTCATGCAGAATATTTCATTCTCAATTGAGGTGAGACTGGATAATGCCACAGGATTTAGAAACAGGCTGTTTTGGAAGGATTTATGAGATACTATCAAAAGTAAAGAACTGATACAGCATCAGTTGTAAAGAATTTCCTATCTACCACCTTAGCCAAACCAGTAAAGAAAAAAAAAACAAAACCAACAAAAATTATTCCTGAATACAACAGCTCCCTCAAAGAAGCTTGTAAACATAGATCAATTTCATGCATAGATTTCTGCATTTGTAAAAATCAAGTCTTAAGTTCAATACATTGTCCATGTCTTTACCAAAAGATTTATTTTCTCCTCCAAAAAAAAATCCCTTTGATGCCTAGTTTGCACTGAGCACAGGCTCCTTCTGAGTTTAGCAAAGGGTGGAATGAAGACTCTTCAGCTCCTGGATGTGGGCCAACGTATTTGGTCTCCACCGAATATATTTTTTCCTGTCCTTTGACATAAAAAAAGGAATATGCAATGACAGATCTGGGAGACAGTAATGCCTATTCAACCCATTCTACTCTTAAATAAAGGGAAGGGAAGAGTAAAGGCATCTTCATATCTGTGTGCTTTCCATAATGCTGCTATGTATTTGAAGGACAACGTTAATCACTCTGTCAAAGCCCTGTCTGGCAATTTGTAGGAAGCTTGATAAGCCAAATCTGAATCAAATTCAAGATTTTTCTGGCTTTTTGAATAGCCTAGATCATAATGGAATATGAAACTTTACTAGTGTCTTGCACAAAGAAGACTTTCTGAAGTGAAGTTCTCAAAACCAAAATTGTCTTTCAGGGAAAAAAGCTCTAAAATGAAAACACATGATCACTTTATCACTAGAGGGTATTTCTTCTACTTTGTCCTTCTAACACTTTAGACTGACAGGGTTTCAGATCCATGATATAAATAAAAATATTATAAGTGACAAAGTGTATGTTTGTTAGGCAAAAAAATAAAATGTTGATATGGCTATGATTCCAGAGAAAAGATACCAAATGCTTAAGAAATGCTTTAATTTGTTTTTATTTTTGTTTGTACAACACACTCAATTATGGTTTGAAGAGAACGGTTATTGTTGTTGGGCAACACTTGAAATTCTTAGGTATCACTTTCTTTTCCTGGACAAAAGGGATAAAAATATCAGCTACATGCCAAGGTGAAACACAATGCAGTTTTAGATGGGTTGTTTACTGCTATAGATTTTCTTTAGCCAATATGATGCTTGGAATAAATTGAAGCAATTGTTCTGTGTTGTACTCACTGTCAGAATTTCCAGTGTCTCTCAGCAGAAATTGGTTTTAGACATGAAAAAAATCTTTGAATGAAGTGAATTCTGCTGAGACAATTAAAAAAAGAAAGAGCGTGGGTCAAGATTTCTGATTGTCTTTTCATATTAATACAGTATTGCTTACTTTTGAATAAGTTAGTTTTAGAAAAAAAAAAAGTTTCATATTTAGAGTTTCTGAAACTTTGTTGCCATCTAACTCACTTAAAAGAACGTCTGAGAAATAAGCCTCTTAAAAGAAAACATTTTCTCTAGGCTACCCTAAAATGTACTGAATAATTCATGGAAGCCACTGAAGTAAACACAATAAAGAATGAAGCAGTTAAACAAATACACTTCTCTGAGCTCTGAGTTTATATATTTAACTGTTTGTTCTGTGTGCAAGATTTGGTCAAGAGACAGTGAAGTAATCCTAGGGAAAAATTTACTTAGACAATTGTTCTTTTTTTTGTATGTTAGCTTAAAATATGATAAACAACTGAGGACAGAACCTTTGAGAGGTCAAGGAAAATTTTAGAAGTCTGTCTTGTTAGCCGAAGTACTTTAAGCAAATCAGAACATGGTTTTTATGATCTTCCTCCTGGTGCTAGTTCTAGGAGACCTTAGTTGTATGTGGTTTGCTATTCTGCAGGACTGGTTAGACATAACAAAACCATTTCTGGGAAATGCAAAGTACAAATTCCATTTTGCACCTTTACATATCACTCACTTCTCAATGATCTTTGGAGAAAACAGTGGAGTTGTGGCCTTTACCCAGCTTGCATATTTTTAGGAGTCTAATTGAAGCAAACAGAGGCCTGTGAAAGTCTGTCTGAAAAGAAGGCAAAATTTTCTCTTTAACACTTCTATGTGAAGCACTTCTAAGCATAATTCAGAATGAATTTGTCAGAGAAGTTCTAAACATAAGGTTTGTTAAGCAATTTCCAAGAAGAAACTCATTGAAGGCAACTTTGAAACAAATTTGAATAAAAGCTGGGCTCCTTAGAAAAGTAAATAATTTGGGGGTTAGTTTCTAGGGCAGTAAATATTCACAGAATCACAGAATCACAGAATCATAGGGGTTGGAAGGGACCTCGAAAGATCATCTAGTCCAACCCCCCCTGCCAGAGCAGGGCCACCTAGAGCACTTCGCATAGGAACGTGTCCAGGCGGGTTTTGAATGTCTCCAGTGAAGGAGACTCCACAACCTCCCTGGGCAGCCTGTTCCAGGGCTCTGTCACCCTTACAGTAAAAAAATTTTTTCGAATATTCAACTTGAACCTCCTATGCTCCAATTTACACCCATTACCCCTTGTCCTATCACTGGTCATCACTGAGAAAAGCCTAACTCCATCTCCCTGACACTCACTCCTTACATATTTGAAAACATTGATGAGGTCACCCCTCAGTCTCCTTTTCTCCAAACTAAAGAGACCCAGCTCCCTCAGCCTTTCCTCATAAGGGAGATGTTCCACTCCCTTAATCATCTTAGTAGCTCTGCGCTGGACTCTTTCAAGCACTTCCCTGTCCTTCTTGAACTGAGGGGCCCAGAACTGGACACAATACTCCAGGTGCGGCCTCACCAATGCAGAATAGAGGGGGAGGAGAACCTCTCTTGACCTACTAACCACACCCTTTCTAATGCACCCCAGGATGCCATTGGCCTTCTTGGCCACAAGGGCACATTGCTGGCTCATGGTCATCTTCTTGTCAACCAGGACCCCCAGGTCTCTTTCATCTACAGTGCTCCCCAGCAGGTCAGCCCCCAACCTATACTGGGACATCGGGTTGTTCTTCCCCAAATGCAAGACTCTACACTTCCCCTTGTTGAATTTCATCATGTTTCTCCCTGCCCAACTCTCCAGCCTGTCCAAGTCTCTCTGAATGGCAGCACAGCCTTCTGGTGTGTCAGCCACTCCTCCCAGCTTAGTGTCATCAGCAAACTTGCTGAGGGTACATTCTATACCCTCATCCAAGTCGTTGATGAAGATATTAAACAACACCGGTCCCAGCACCGACCCCTGAGGGACTCCACTAGTCACACACCTCCAACCAGATTCTGCCCCATTGACTACAACTCTCTGACTCCTTCCTTTCAACCAGTTCCTGATCCACCTCACTACCTGATCACCAAACCCATATTTGATCAACTTATCTACAAGGATACTGTGAGAGACGGTGTCAAATGCTTTACTGAAATCAAGATAAACCACATCTACTGCTCTTCCATCATCTATCCACCTAGTAATTTCCTCATAGAAGGCTATGAGGTTAGTCAAACATGATTTACCCTTGATAAAACCATGCTGACTGCTCTTGATGACTCCCATGTCCTTGATATGCCTGGAGATAGTGACAAGAACAAGTTGTTCCATCACCTTTCCAGGGATGGAGGTGAGGCTGACCGGTCTATAGTTACCCGGGTCCTCCTTCTTGCCCTTCTTGTAGACTGGAGTGACATTTGCTATCCTCCAGTCCTCAGGCACCTCTCCTGTTACCCATGACTTACTGAAGATGATGGAGAGTGGCCTAGCAATGACCTCCGCCAGCTCCCTCAGCACCCTTGGATGCATTCCATCTGGACCCATCGACTTATGGATGTCCAGATTACTCAGCTGATCCCTAACCCAATCCTCATCTACTACGTCTAACTCCTCATCTATCTCGACTACTTCTGGGGCTAAATGAATCTGGGGCTCATGCGGAAACCCCACAGGAGTAAAGACAGAGGCAAAGAAGGCATTCAGCACCTCTGCCTTCTTTATATCCTCTGTCACCAGGGCTCCCAGCTCATTCCTTAGTGGGCCAATATTGCCTCTAGTGTTAGTTTTGTTAGCTATGTATTTGAAAAAGCCCTTTCTATTATCCTTAACCTGACTTGCAAGGTTAAGTTCCAAGGAGGCCTTAGCTTTCCTAATTGCCTCCCTACATCCTCTGACAACAGTCCTATATTCCTCCCAAGTGACCAGCCCCCCCTTCCATGATCTGTAGATTTTCCTTTTCCACTTAAGTTTTCCCAGCAGTTCCTTTTTTAGCCATGCTGGTCTCCTAGCTCCCTTACTAGATTTCCTAACCATAGGGACGCTCTGATCCTGTGCTTGCAAATAGTGGTCCTTGAATATTGACCAGCTATCTTGAGCCCCTTTATCTTCTAACACCCTGTCCCATGGGATTTCTCTTAACAGTTGATTGAGGAGGCCAAAGTTTGCCCTGTGGAAGTCCAGGGTTCTGATCCTACTGGGTACTCTGTTCCTTCCACACAGGATCCTGAACTCTACCATCTCATGATCACTGCAGCCAAGGCTGCCATTGACCACCACTGCTTCAACAAGGCCCTCCTTATTGGTTAGTACAAGATCCAACAGCGCTCCTCTTCTAGTCGGTTTGTCCACCATTTGCATTAAGAAGTTATCATCAATGCACTGGAGGAACCTCCTAGACTGTGAAAGGCTGGCTGTGTGAGTCAACCAGCAGATATCGGGGTAGTTAAAATCTCCAATATTGTATATGTTATTAACCATGTACAATATGTTTCTTGCCTTGTCTCAGAAAATGTATGATGCTCAACATCAGTTGAAGTCTTTAAGATTCCCAGTAACAGCTCAATATTTGCTGCAATAGGTTAAAAAAAATAATCCTAACAAATTTCAACACCTTCCCTCCTACCTCAGGCAGAGTCTAGTTGTTAGCTTTTTTCAAAGTATGGGGGAATGCAAAATTCTCCTTGAAATTGTAATAATATTGTTATTTAACCTATTCCAAAGTTAATTTTAGTGCTAGCATATCTCTGTGAAATTTTCAGTTACACTAAAGTCACTTCAGTATCTTCTTTTTGTTTGTTTTTATTAATTTATTTCTATTTATTATTTACTGATGCAGTGATTTGTAAGTATAGTTGTATTAGGTTACTTATATGGATAAATATGTTTAATATGAAAATGTTTTCCATCTTGATTTGTTTTACATGGCATGTTTAATAGAGCGATGGTCTTGACATAAGACATGTTAATGCTATAACACCTTTTCAAGTTCTATTCAACTAAATACAGAACAAGGTCTAGTTTTAAAAACGAGCATAGTTCTCCTGTGCAAGATCTGCAACTAAAATTTATACCTATTTTGTTGCTCTGAACACTAAAAATGTATAAGCCAATTTTTTCTCTTGTAAGTACAACGACTCAGGTGAACTGGAGATGAGCTTGTAGATTTTTTGCCTCTCTCTTAGCCTGCTATAAAATAAAATATTCATAGGTACAAGTACCTGAGAGAGAATGAATGCACCAGTGAATAGTCCTCACCTTACCACACACACAGACACACATGGGAAATGGATCAGTTTGGCAGCATGAAAACCATTGAGATTTTGACATTTAAGTGTTAATATGTATTTTCTGATCCAACTTCTTTGAAAAGAAGACTTGAAGCCAGATTTAGACATAGTAATGAATTTTGTCTGCTCCTGATATCCCTGGAAACCTTTTCTCTTTCACAGGCTGCTATATTTGCAAACACTTGGGTATTTTAGAAGTGGTAAACGTGTACAAATTATTAGTCTAATACAAATGTTACCAAAATTAGACTTCAATATAGGAAATTTAAAATAAGATAATTGTCCTTGAGAGCTCCAAGACTGGGAATGACAACCAAAGTAGAAGAAGACAGGAAAGTGATTATACCAAGAGTTTCCCAGATGTTGTGGAAACAATTTCCTAAGTGGAAATTTTCTCTATGATTTTCTGTGATGATCAAAATCTTCCACTGACAGGAATCTTTTCTTAGGAGCACTACAGCGAGATGATCCATAAGAGTGTACTGTTTCTGCATAATTTCTTCTTTCATTTCCATGGGGAAAAACTTCTACTTCATTATAAGAGTTCATAGTCTTAGTTTTAATGCTTGTTGGCTGCATCATAGGCTAACTGGGAGTATTACTGGCAAATGACAGAGGTTAGGAGTGGTGAACAGCTTCCAGAGAATGTTAAGTGTAGCTTTGAGTGCTACTTCTTGAGCTTTATGATTACGAAATACACACAATACCTCAACTAGTCCAGTTTTACTGCTTTCCTTCATCTTGGAATTTCTCTATTGCCTCCATGAATCATGAGAATGTTGGACTGGAAGAGACAATCTTGTAGGTTGTTATTTTTATGTTTTATATCTATGAATCCAACATAGAGAAAGCTTTATGTAACTTCAGTCAGAAGTCCACAACTTTGTGCCTTGATCTTTTCAAAATACAGCTATTAAGCAGTATAATGATTTTTTCCCTGAAATGACTTAGCATGTGATCCTTATTTCTATTAAATAAAAACACCAGATACAGACAAGACCATAAATATCACAGTAAGCTTAATGGTCATTTACACTTCTAGGCTTTATTTTTTCTTTCTGATTAAACTTCTTCTATTTGTTAGAGTTTTTATCAAGAGATAAGTAATGTACTTAAAAATGTTAGTTTAAAAAGGCATTAAAGATGACAAAGACTATATATTTAAAATTATTCTCTTGTTTTCTACATTCCAAAACAGACCTCAAAATGGCAGTAAGTGGCTATTTTGCTTAGCATGTAATAAATGTGTCTTGTTTACAGGTGCTATGTATGGCTTTGATCTTTGCCACTGAATGAATATATCTCATAGCAACCTGCATTATAAAAAAGTCACAATTTGAAATAATTACTTACAGCATAATTCCAAATTCTTTAATGAATGACACATTGTATAGACTCTGCCCTTTTCCTCCTTCAAGAATTGTACTATGATGGATACTTCTGTAAGCCTTGAAAATGATAACTTTTACTTTAAAACAGGCCTAAATGTTTTGAGGTTTTTTGTTGATTTCTTTTTGTTTTCTTGCTTTTTGTTGTTGGTTGGTTTGATCAGGTTTTTTTCCAAATCATGGATTTAATTTTCTGAAAACTGCACCCAGAAAACTTATAAAAAGAAATTTAATGGATAAGATTATGTCTGGAATGACATCTGACAGTTTTATCTGGCAAGGTTATTCAGCCTACTTTTACAAATAAAGTCAGGATTAAGAGGAGAATTTCCAAACAGTTGTTTTTTATCTGGTTTGTCAGACAATTACCTGAGTTAATGTGATGAAATACCTCACTAGTATCTTTTTTTTTTCCCATGGCCTGAAATTAGTTTCTAAAATTTATTTCATAAATCCAATGTGAATTTTCTTCTAAATGCAACTAAGACTTTTTGCAGTGGGGAAACACCTGTTTCACCAATTTATTAAGTTTTTAGTGTCCAACTTTTTTTTTTTTTTTTTTTTTTTAAATTAGATCCTGGAGATCAGACGACTGAACTTGTCATATATTTCGCCTTTTTGAAAGTGGTTATTTGAGAGTGAGAACTCTGCTGCAAGCATGTGGTCTGTAACCCATCACTGCCCCCCTGTTACTCTGCTTTCTTGTCAGTCAGGTTAGCTCTTGTACCTGGCTTCAAGTAGGTAAACAGTGTAGAGCAGGGTTTTGTTTGTTTACAGACAGTTACTCCATCTCTTTTTAGAAAACAAAATCTCAAAACTGTTTGGAAGATCAGATGAATTCTTGATCCTTTAAAAATATTTTCTGTTGTATATATATGTACTGGTACTGAAAATGTACAGTAATTATAGTAAGAAAGAAATAGATCCTTAACTCTCCCTTTGTAAGATAGATTATACGTTTACCTTAATTAGAGTTGTCAGGACTCCACTGGTTTAATCATTGCATTTTCAGTATGGTGAGTTTTGAAATAACTGAATTGAATTTAGGAGTACTTTGAAACTCTGAAGCAATGTATTTAGGTTATCATGAGATTAATTAAAATGTTCCCACTTTAGAAATGTCATTGTACAAATCTCTAGATTGTAAATAATTAATTTTTTTTAATTGCCATAACTATATGTATATATTATTTTTTGGCACCTTTACTGCTATATATCAATTCTTTTAATCTAAATGCCTAACACTAACAGGAAAGCAGAGGGAAAATTATAATTTTGCAGTTCTGAATGGAATCTTTTACCTGCCCCAGCTCAGGTTCCCCTCTGTTGCAGTCCTATTGTGCTGAAGTTCTGCCATTCAGGTTGAGAAACCTATGGAATATATAGGCAGAGTCAGTATACATTGTGAAAAGCTTGAAAAGGGTGCCTAGTTCCATTTGTTATGTTATGGCAATGCAGATAACAACATTTCTCCTATATAGATGGCGTTTCTGAAAGTGCTGCAAATCATGGAGCTGAGTTTGAGTCAAAGATTGATACTGCCTGGAAATGCCACTGACTTTCTAGGAAATTTCTGGAAATGTTTCTGACTATAACTAGAGAAATGTGATTTTTTTGTAGATAACTAGAACTAATCTGAATAATTGCATATTTTGGGGTTATAAGCCAAGTTTTCTAAGACTTTTCTAAGACTTTGAGGTGCAACTGAGACAAGATTGTTTCTGGGAAGGAAAAATTTGACTCAGGGCATTTGTATAGTGGTTATAAATGGCTCCCATTAGACTGAAGAGGAGATATATACCTGAGAGAAGAAAAGATAAGGATTTCAGAAAAATACATCTACAGAAGCATGGGTGTTATGGTCTGGGGTAATATTAAAATTTATTTTGTTTTGGATCTGCGAGACAAAGTCCAACCGTCAAAGGCTGGGTTCCAGCATAAGCTTTTATCTGACAAATGACACAAGGAAAATGATAGAGCCAGGCAAAAGAGAGAGAGAGAGGAAAAGAAGATATGAGAGAGAGAGAGAAGTGGGAGAGAAAAAGGATAAGAAAGTGGGAAGAAAGAATAAGAGAGAGAGAGCGATAGAGAGATTCACCACCCGGGGCCCAGCTGCCCAGGGAGTTTCTTCAAGTTGTCGCTGACCCTGGACAGGGCCCGATGCGAGATGTTGGTGGGTCAAGAGACAACAAAAACAGCCACAGCATGGACAGCCATACATACCCCTGAGTTCCTTTTGATCCCAAGGGGCAGCTGTCAGTCAGGTGTCACAGAAGCCAGGGGCATTGGCATCAGAGCCACTGCAGATAGGCTGCCTGGAGGGGAGAGTGCAGCCCCTCACCCACCCATCAGTTCTTATCTCCTTCCAGGTGCCACTCCCCCTCTGTTCCAGCCCCCTCAGCCAGGTACAGCAGCATCAGTACAACCCAGGTGGCTTCCTCCACCCTAGCCAGGGTAATGGTGGGGGGGATGTTCCAGCACTGCAGATGGCCCTCAGAAAAGGGGAGCAGTCTCCACCCAGCCATTAGTTCTTATTTCTTTCCGAGCTCAGCTCTGGCCAGGCCAGGTACATCAGCATCTTCCTCCACCCCAGCCAGGGCTATTCACTTTAAAATTGTCCTTTTGAGGCAAATTCCAATCAGTGTGGTCTGCAGACTCTCACAGCATGAAAAGACAACCAACCAAGTAAGAAAATAATATCCCCCTCAAAAAGGGGAAATTTTCAAGATTATGAGGTTTTTCTCCTCCATTTAGCTTGAAAAAGACAAGAGAGTGAATGTCCAGGTATTGCATACTTTGTCAATTATTTGTTTAAATTTGTTGTTATTTACAACAAGGAAGATTGAGATGCTGAAAGGAGTAATAGGACCCCTGACAATAAAGATCAGTACAAAAACATCAGATTCTGGCCTGGAAACACTATTATTCTTGACCAAAAATAGATATTTTGATGTTTTCTGAGTCAAATATTGCTTCGGTGACTCTTAATTCATTTCTCTGTTATTTTCTTATTATGATTGCTCCATTTATTAATCATTCTTGTTGTTGTTGTGGGGTTTATTAGTTTTTTAGTTGTTTGTTTTGGTTTTGTTTCTTTTTGTTTTGTTCTGGTTTTTTTTTAATGAATTAGTTGCTTTTAACTGCACATTTTGAAGTAGAAATATTTCAGGAAATGCAAAGAAATCACACTCTTATTCTCTCATTTTCAAACTGTATTAATCTTTTCCCCTTTTTTAGACTTTGAGGGAGGCTTGCTGGTTCCTATTTTTTGAATGTGATTAATCTGTAAAAAAGCACTGGGATCAAAGTTTTGTGAATAAACTAGCTTTTTTTTTTTTTTTTTTAATTCTGCTCACATCTATTCATTTGATGAAAGTTCAAAATCAGCAGCATTTTAACATTTCAGGTTTTCACATAGAACATTTCATCCAATGATCTTTATAAATATTAATTTCTCAAACAGATCAAAATTCATATTAAATATGCACTGTGCTACCCAGATGCTGCTAGGTTTATGCACTTATATCATAAAAATTTAGTAAAGAGCATCCTCATAGAAACAGACATGAGACAGATTAGCAGGGCATTATGCAGTTGTTAGGAAAGAAAGAGTTATCAAGGAAAAGATTTTAGTTCCAGTACCCATTGCAGTCTATATCAAAAAGCTTTTCTGTGTGGGAATATGAGATGGGAAGTGATTTCTAGAATATCTGTAGACATCACAGCAAAGGAAGATTCATTCCCTAACTTTGAACCTGTGTTGGCCTCAACAACCAACAGAATAGGATTTCCAAAGGAAAGTCCTCATTAAAATATCAGAAAATGCCAAAGTAGTCACAAATTTCCTTATTTTATTTTTTTTTTTGTCTCTGTTCCTTAATCTTTTAATGACAAATGTATCTGCAAGGCTTTCAAAGTCAAGATAATGAAAATCAGTATTTTGTAGAAAATCTAATAGCCAGAGGTGTCAATTATTTTATTAAAACTGTAAAATAGGAATTGCAAGAAGTACATATTTTTAAAACAACACACAGCCTGGGAGGTATTTTTGTTTCCTTTCTTGATGTTTTATAGACCTAGAAGTTGTGCAACTGTCCAATTGCTCTATTAGTAACAATTTGACAACAGAAACAGGTAATGTTGCTATTAAATTGCATTTGTATAATAATAACAATTTGTATAATAGAGTCCTTCAAGTGCGTTAGTAAAAGGTATACTGCTGACTCTTACCTTCATGTCCTGGAAGATCTGGACTCTAGTGTGTGATCTAACTATACGTTTACACAAATAATTGATGAGGAAATACTGAATCCCATATTTAAGTAACATCAGCCTGGGGACTCCTAAAAGTTAGAGATTTTGCATTTACAGCTACTACTACATATTTAATGTATTTAACCAACAAGAGGTGTGCAGCCTTTGCTGTAGCTGCAAAGTAGACCTTAATGGAAACTGTTAGCTTTATATTGTAAAAAAAAAAATCAGTAACAGCTCATTTCTGATAAATTATTAGTAAAACACTCATAGAACTCTTCCTGTAGAAAGGAACCTTAAAGATCATCTGGTTCCAACACCCTGCCATTGGCAGAGACATCCTTCACAAGACCGTGCTGCTCAAAGCCCTGTCCAGCCTGGCCTTGGACAGTTCTCCCTTCAAGGCATCCACAGCTTCTCCAGGCTGGAAGGCACTTTACACTGAATGCTGCCAACTTCAGGACACTTCTACGTTGTAAACTCTAGTGACACGGTTGTACAAGGATTGGCAGATGGTGCTCATTTGGCACTGTGAACATAACCTCATTCAGCACCATGAAAAGAAACTCGGGTCACGGGCAGCAATAAGATTAGATGCTTACTGACAAAATAATTAGCAGGAAGTTAAAGGCAACTCAAGCATTTGGTATTTCCTGACAGTAATGTTAAAAAATGCATTTATAAAACATCAAAACACAGTATTTAAAAGTTATTTTCAGAACTGTGACCTGAAATGAGCTGCTAAATATTTGACTTGCCTTTATCTTACCGTGAATTTTTTGTTTCTCATATTTGATTGAGTCACCTTTATCTAACAGTGAGAAAAATGAAAACAGTAGGTACACACTGGTACAGTAGGTACAGAGCAAGGTACAAAGCTCTGGTGGTTCAGCACATTTGAGGCATGATATTAATCATCTAGCATGTGTTACAAATTTTGTGACTCATGTACCTGAATTCTATTATATAGACACAGTAAAAATCAGAGCACCATGAGCAGAGCTTCTCAGTCCCTGAGGTTCTGTTCAAAGCTGCTGAATGTGGTTCTGTTCATAGTGCTGAATGAGTGCCACCTTCTCATCTGTGTACATTCATCCTGGTGGAGTGTCAGTGATGTAGAAGTGTCCAACAGGCATTGATGGAGAGTTGTCTGGCATCACGTAGGTTGTGTTGTACATTCGGTGTAGAACAGTTGTCCTGGACACTTCCCTGGGTTTCCTGTTCCAATGTCTCACCATGTACATAGTAAAGAATTTATTCCTAATGTACAATCTAAATTTACCCTCTTCCAGTTAAAAGCCATAAGCCATGTCCTATCACTACATGTCCTTAGAGAAGTGTCTCTCCAGTCTTCATGAAGGTCACTATAAGGTCTCCCCAGAGCCTTCTGTTCTCCAGGCTGAATGACCCCAACTCTAACCTCTCACAGGAGAGGGTCAAGGGTTAGACCCTTGATCATCTTTGCAGCCATCCTCTGGTCTTCTTCCAAGAGCTCCATCTTCTTCTTATACTGAGGGCCCCAGAACTGGACATATTATTCCAGGTAGGGTCTAAGAGTGGAGCAGAGAAAGGAATCACTTCTCTCAATCTGATGGTCACACTTCTTTTGATGCAGTTGGCTTTCTTGGCTGCAAGTGCACATTGCCAGCTCATGTTGAGTTTTAGAAACCTGAAGAAATATCCAGATCCTAGAAAACAAATTCCAAAGATTCAACCAAACATTGTACTTCTAACTTTGAGCAATATGAATTATTTGCACTGATAAATGAACTAATATGGCCCAAATTCAATCTGATTTCACCTAATATAAGGATGGGATCTGATTTACAGAATCCCACTGTAGGAAAAGAGCTCAACTGCAGCTTGAATTTTTATTTTTTTTTCCACTTTTCTCAGCCAGCAGTCTTCTGGGACTTGGTGTTTTCTATGGAATTAAATCTATGTGCAAGATGGCAGTATTAGGAGGGTTCATTTTTCATGAAACAGGTGTGAAAATTAACTATGTTCCTTTGACTTCAAATGACCATCTGTTTCTTCACTAAGCACATAAAAAATTCTTCAAGAATCCTGTTATGTAGTGGTGGAGGTAGACCAGCAAATGTTTTTGCATTCAAATTCTTCATATTTTTTGTGATGAAAAGAAAGAAAACAAATAAAAATTAAAATAAATTGCCAATTAAGTGAAACTATTCTGTTTGTATATCTAGTTGCCTACTTTCAGCCTTCTCCTTTGAAGAAACACAGGCTCATTCTGTTGTTTCCATCACTAAAATTCTGCTTAGTCAAAGACATGAGAGCTGTGTGTTCTGCTTGCTTCTTAATTATTCTTTATTATCAAAATACTTCACTTTTAATAACATACTCTGCTTTATAATTAGATTATCTTTCAGATTACACTGCAGTTTTCCTTTGAGGATTTGTTTCTATTTAATTTCCCTGCATAATTAAAGTTGTCTACATTGTATTACAAAACTGCAGTCTTTAGTGAAGGTAGATGGTACCTGATCTGTGGAAATGGTAAGAGATGAGAAACTTTTGGTCACATTTATGGGATTGCAATCCACAGTTCCAACACATTCATCTTATTAATTGTTTAAGATCACATTAGAGATTGATCCTTGTGTATTTATTTTATAATGTACTATTATTCCTGGAAACAGAAAGACAGTAAACAACAAATTATTTTTTAGAAGAAAAGAAATAAAGACAATAATTTTTCCTTGTAAATCCAGCAGAAAGCTATATTTTCCACCAATGTCATAGTCATAACTCATACCTGAAAAATGAGAAAAATATGTAACATTATATACTGAATAAAAACAAAATTGTTTTATTGTTGTCTTTCATATAAAATTAAGATAAATTAGTTCAGTGTTGGGTAATTCAAAGAAAATTTCAGTCCACTTTCAACTAAGTGAAAGGACTGATGTTTAGGGTTTGATTTTCTTGGGGGTCATTAGCAGCATTCATCTAAAACTATGATTTTAAATCTAAAGATTTGGTAAATATTGCAGCGTTAGTATTTTTGTAATAACATTATAAGATCCTTTGTTGTAAAATAGATAATACATTTCTAAAGTCCATTGCTAGCTTAATTGAATACTTTTGGCCAAACAAATAGGAAAATAGGGTAATGCATTTTCAAGGAACAGATTTATTGAAATTATCAGTACCAGAATGAGGCGGCCTGAAAGCGCTGGGCCTTTTGGTACATATTTGGCCTTGTGTCTTTGTGTGTTTCTGGCATTTGTTGCCAGAAACTCTGTGCTGATGCAGTAATATGGCATAGTATTTTTAGACTTGTGTGTAAAGTGAAATGGTAGCAATTGTTTTACATCTCAGTGAAGAAATGTTGGTGTGCCCTTACCTGATTTTACCTGTGTTCTCAATACAGCCTAGAGATGCAGATGTCTCTTGAGTTGTTCCCTTGGTATTAAAATATACTGCTGCAGCAGTACAGAAAAATTTCAATCCAAACCAAACCAGAAAAGAGTTGTATTAATCATTTTTTTCTCATGTTCACAGTTTTCATAGTTATGTGTCCAGACTGAAATGAATGTATATTTTATTTGCATTCACATGGGCAAATTACTTCTGAGAGTATTAAAAAAAAATCTTAGCATTTCCTTATTGGTCCTTATATGGACTAACAGAATATATTTGGAAAATATATGAAACTTGCAAGTTGCATTTGATTTCTGATGAATCCAGAGATGTATATGTACCATCATCACTACTCTTTAAAACCACAGGTTATTTTACAATTTTTTTTTTTTCCCAGGTATTTAGCATTAATTCTAATAGGTATGAGAAGAGATGAAATAGCTGCCAATAAAGACCAAGTTATATAAATTCTCACTGAGCTGATTTATCTGTGCTGAGTTTAAACATGACTGTTCACAGGGAAAAAAAAAAAAAAAGGTTAAATTCTGGAATTCTGGTTTAATCTGTGAATGAGTATATTATAGGGTTTGCTGTTATGTTTGGTTTTTCTTTTTAATAGGGTGCAAGACCACAGCCTTTCTTTTTTCACATATTATGTTTTTCATCATTTATGGCTCCTATTTAACAATTGCCCAAAAGCAAATGCAAATAATAAATATGAAGGAAATGAGTACAAGTGAAGACCTGTTTGATTTATAGCTTTTGGTTCACTTAGACATTAATCCTTATCATGTCTGCAGACTGTTTTGGTAATGGCCTATTTGATTTTTAGAGCAGAGTCTTAATTTCTATCTTTTATTCACACCTCTTTTGATAGAGATTGAGATGTCTGTGACTAGTCATATTAATCACTGCTATCCCAGAAAAAGTGTTGGAGTTTTAAGGACTGTTAGAAAAATATTTAACTATGTTAGAATATCTTAGAGATGCTGCCACTTACTTATATTTTTTTCAGTGCTGCATAGAAAGAACAATTATGAAATAAAAATCATAACTATTTTAATTTCTGCTTTGTTTTTGCCTCATTTTTAGACATACTACAAACCATTTTAATCTGATTCCCAAATCCAAATTTTCCTCAGCAGCAACATCAATATTTTTTTCCTGTAATGAAAGGTGTGGAATACTTTTAACAATTTCTTTAGTTAAATACAAAGTAGGTTCCTGTGCTTGACTTGCAGTTGAGATGAGGGCTCAGGGTAATGAGGGCAACCATAGTACCTCTGGCTGAGGAAATGTGACACATGAAGGTTGTCACACTCAGCAGGAAAAATCCCACCATTTGCTTGTCTTGGGCTTTTGCTCTTCCTTTGCTGACTCTAGGCAAGATGCATTGTTGTCTGAGCCTCTAGGATTGTGCATACTTTTATGCACTGTATTTGAATCCTTAAGGGAATTCCTGTGGGACAGTTTGTGAATATGGTTACAGTATTTAAAACAATGCACTGGACACTCAAACTTAGTGGAAAGGGAATGTAAAAATTAACTCATCTTTCTGCTTTAATCAATGGACCCAGGTAATCTCATTTGTTCTGTGTGGCAAAAACTCGTGCCTGGAACATTTACAGAGGCGATCCTCTGTAGTGAAATGAGGCAACCAGGTGCCACTAATTGCCAGGGAGTGAGCATGAGCTTGTGTCAAGCCCACCTGTGCCTAATTAGGGCCTTTTATTGGCCCTCTGGTCCTGCTCATGAGCAGTGGGGGCCCACCCTAATTGGGCACAGGTGGGCTTGACACAAGCTCATGCTCACTCCCTGGCAATTAGTGGCACCTGGTTGCCTCATTTCACTACAGTCCTCTGGCTCTTGGTGCAGAGAAGCAGTGAGAGAAGGTCCCACCTAAGCATCAACCTTAACCTACCTTGTTATTTTGTTAGAAGTGAGGCCACAATATGGGTGTTTTTACAAAACTCTGAGGGTCTCAGTGGTGTAGCCAAAGCATTTGGTATTTTTAAAATTGCATCTTGTTAACATCGATTTGTTTATCTGTTACTTTTTGCATCAAATACAACATCTGCCCCCAAAATCTGTATCATGGGTGTTCTTTTATCTGTGTTTGACACTGACTGTTTGTTAGGGGAACTCTGTGCTCCATGCATGGAGGCCATCTGGTTCTCGTTTATGTTTTCTTCTCTGCAAAACATAGCCTGTTTCTATTGATTAGATCTTGCAGAAGTCTTTCATAAGACTTTTATAAAGTCACCCTTTTATAAAAAGCTTTTATGAACCCTTCCACTGAGAAAACGGGTTGGACCAGAAGACCTTGAAACATCAGCCATTCTCTGAGTCTTTAAAAGAGGAAGAAAGGCCATGTGGCATGGAAGGATTTTTCTATCATGCTAGTGAATATGCAGTTATATATATGACCTCAATCTGCACTAAATGAGTAATCTGTGTAAATCCCAAAGGAAAATTCAAGTCTTTTGATCTGCAAATATATTGGGTTTTTTTCCAGCCTAAATCACTGTGCCTTAGGTGCAGCTTCCTAAAGAAAGTGTTTTTAAGCAACCCAGGATGAGCTGCAACACTTCTGTATATTCGGTAATAAACTAAGCACATTAAACCTAGTGAGACTGATGAAATTGTCGTTAATTGAAGTTTTCACCTTTTGCTACATAGCATACATTTCCTGCACACAATAATGACAGGGACATGAAGATCTGAAACAGTAGGAAAAGATTAATAATATTAATTTCTGAAGGAAGTTACCATAGACTTCGGAGAATTAATGAGCAGAAACACTGTTTCTTAACAGAGAAAAGGTTTTAGTGATGACAGAATACTATATAGGATCTAGGAATATAATACCAACATTTTCTGATTAAAAATACTAATATGATAGTCTACATACACTTCTGGATGAGACTTTACTAATTGCTGGATACAGATTAAAATCTTTGTAAGAAAAGCAAGCATTCTAATAATTCTTAATCCTACTTCTCAACTTCAAAATGTCTTTTCTTCTGCTTTGTTCTAGATTTTCCTAATCTAGAAATCTAATTTTCCTCCTATCCCTTTCCATCTTCCAAATAAATATCCTTAAAATTGTCTCACTGTTTGAAGAAAATGAGCAAAATCTTTTTCTCACATCTCATATTCGTTGCTTTCCTTTCTCTGTGTTCATGATAGACATCTTTACCCTCAATCATATCTTTCTTTTCCTGTGTTGATGCATCCCCACAGTTTCTAATGATTTCTTCTTTATTTCTTCTTTGAAATATCTTTTTACAAAATACATGACCATTCAATTTCTCAATATCTACAGTAATATTTTCCTTTTCATTATGACTTCTAGCAGATAAAAGCATTTTTTTTGTTCCTATATATAGCCCAAACAGGGTGGGAGAAATTCCTACTATACAAAATGTTAATGAGCCTGTGAAACAGGCAACAGTGGAAACATGTGCCTGTTGCTCAGGTGTGTTGAACAGAATGAGGTGCAAAGGCTGGTTTTCTGCCTCTCAAGTTTACAATATAATCTGGAGCTCTCATATTTCTCAGAGAAACTTCAGAGAGTCATATGTTTTCAGGGAAGCAGTTGTATTTTGTATTCATGTAACGCATCCTTGTCTGCAAAAATATTTTAATTTTTGCCTGCAAAGGAATTTATACACTTGACAGCAAATAATTTATAAATTTGTTGTTTTTACTAAAAAAAAAATGAAAGAGTGAGAAGATTGAAAGACCATCCATGTCTCAGATTATTTTTAGGACTATGCACCAGGCAGTCCCTCTTTATGAATCAGTAAGAAGACTGAAAGACTGAGAAGACTGAAAGACCATTCATGTCTCATGTAATTTTTAATCTTTAGGACTACACTCCATGCAGTCCCTCTTTGTCACAGTTGTTTGAGAAAGGTGGAAGGCCTAACAGAAGGTAGCTTTTCCCCTATGATCCTACTGAAATGCAGAGGGAAGTAATATTACTTCACTTCTCACACAAAATATTGCGCTGTAACGAGGCAACCAGGTGCCACTAATTGCCAGGGAGTGGGCATGAGCTTGTGTCAAGCCCACCTGTGCCTAATTAGGGTGGGCCCCCACTGCGCATGAGCAGGACCAGGGGGCCAATAAAAGGTAAGACCTAAGACACAAGCTCAGCTCACACTGGAACTCACAACCTTGGCTTTAACTGCTGCTTTCAGCACTGCACTACCTTTATTGCTCCACTAGAGCTCATAGCCAGCAGGGTGAGGCTATGAGGAGTCTCGAACCTGCGGCCTCCAGTATTGCTCAGGGGGTGTCATTACGTGCTTAGCCGGCTGCGCCACTCAAGCCTCACCCTGCTGGTGATGAGCTCTAGTGGAGCAATAAAGGTAGTGCAGTGCTGAAAGCGGCACCTAAAGCCAAGCATGCCGAGATTGTGAGTTCCAGTGTGAGCTGAGCCTGTGTCTTAGGTCTTACCTTTTATTGGCCCCCTGGTCCTGCTCATGCGCAGTGGGGGCCCACCCTAATTAGGCACAGGTGGGCTTGACACAAGCTCATGCCCACTCCCTGGCAATTAGTGGCACCTGGTTGCCTCATTTCACTACAAAGTATTGCATGTAATACACACAAATATTGCATGATTTACCTAGCTGCTTCAGCTGCAGACAACTACATCCATCTGCATGGGCACATGTTCTCCCATTATCTGTTATGGTGCTGGCTCCCTCTGTAATCCTATGGCCTTGTCAACCAAGGAATGGTGTAATGGTGCCTACTGGGGGTTGTTCCATCTGGAGACACATCTATATTATTGCTAATTTATAATCTTTTCCAGCAATATTACATGCACTGTTGATTTACATTATGCTAAATGACATTTTCTCATCTTTTGCACTAAGTATACCTTAAAACTATTGGAGCAATGCCTGAACACTCAGGAGTATTTGAAACATTAATTCAGTATTAAAGGCAGCTCATTTTTTTCATATTAATATTTGACTGAAGTGGAAAATCTGATTAATGAAAAGAAGAAAGACTGTGAGCTACTATGACCTACCTGGGGTCATGCAGAGAGCCAGTAGTAGAAACTGAGAACTGGTTTCAGTCATCCAGATTTTAAGTCTTGAAGTCTGCCCAAAGGACAACCAGTGGCTTAGAAGAGGTTAAATTTTTTTGTCACGGCAATAATTCAGTTTTGGATATTTCTCTTTACTTATAGAGTTACTTCTGTAATTTTGTCCTGCAGTTGTACATTTAACATTTGGCTTTCTGTCCCTTTCAGTCTTCCAAAACTCTCACAGGGGAGTTCTGCAAAACTAGTATACTCAACTGAGGGCAAAATACAGCTAAATGATGTCTGAGCGCAGAGATACAGAAACAAAGAAACAGGTTCTAAAACTTCTCTCTTCAGAGCTCAGACATCCTCCTTAGTCAGTCTAATACTATTATCCTCACACTCAGAATTATTGTGAAATATGTTTCAAGCCAGAAAGAGGGAATTCCTCTTTTTTGCTCACTGGCTTTTCTGCTACTCAATTTCACTCTCCAGAAAGTGCTATGAGGCAACTGTCTTCGCATCCTCTCTTGTTGAAAAGAAATATTTTTAATAGAGGTAAGGAAGCAAGATCAGGGCCAAAGTGAATGAATGTCATCAGATGCCTCCAGAGACAGGAGGCAAAACTATAACAGTTTGAAGATCTAATTTTTTATCTCAGGGGCCTGTATTTCATTTAAATCATATATGTTATTTTTTAACTTGTAAATCAGGGTTAATGGTACTGCTAACCTTGCAGAGGAACTATGTCATAAAATCATTAAGCATTATGAAATGTTCAAATGTAATGAAAAGCCATAAATGTATCTAAGGTATTTAAAGTTTTGTAGTTTTGAGGTTTCGTTTTATTACTAGGGATATTTCATATTTCCTCTGGAATTTCAGGCCTGTAAACTAAATTATTCAGGACTTCAGTATTTCTGTTTCCAAAAGGAAATCATTGTACTCTATACAGAGGAGTAGTAAAATTTTGCATTTTGAAAATTGCATTTAAATCCTTCAATGGAAAAATCACATTAATACAGTACTTATAGGTGTGTGTGTGTGGGGGGCCTTCTAAAGGAATGAAACCACTGGATGAATGTGTTCCATAACATTTATAAAAAATAAGAAAAATCTTGTCATAAAGAAGTCTGCAAAACACTGTGGGTGGAAATTAAATATAAAAAGAATAATCCCACAGCATTATAAATATTTTATAAAGAAATATAATTTGTATTCTAGCAAATAAAGCTATATCATCAGAGCAAACCCACATGCCATATGTAAGTTTATAAAAAAATATGATATCAGAAAACAGTGTGATTATTCAGACCAGGATGCAGTATAACTAGTTATCTCGTCATCTAGGAAAAGCTTCCACATTTTCATCAATAGAATTATTGTTTTTAAATGAGACAATAAAAAGCTCTCATGTTATCATAATCATAATAATGAAGTCCTTAAGTAACCTTAATTAACAAAACAAAGAAGAGAAATTTGAAAGCATGATAAGCATAGCTCAGAATGACATAATCTTTCTCCTAAACATTCCTCTCCTGATGGGATGTGGATCATAATAAACTGTGGGGGGGGACAAATAATTTTCTCGCAATTCTGTAGATTACAGGTGTGTAGTGGACAGGTAGTTAAATGGACCCCTCCTTCAAAGACATGGAGGGGATTGTCTGCATGCTTGTTTTTTGACATTTACCAACTGGATCAAGTTATGGATCTGTGTGGAGTTGCCTTTTGGCTCTCAGGAGAAGGGGCAGCAAATGAACCTCTAACTTTATACAGAGTCTGTTTGGCTGGGAGTTTTAGTTAGTGCAGACTGACATTATGTGCCCCTGATACAAATTCTATGGCTGAGGCTGGTTTGCCATCAGTGGTAATGAAGATCTGGGTCTAGGTGTTTTAATCTCTATTCTTGTCATTGTCTGAGGGTGTATCTCTCAACTTTTTGTAAGTAAATTTATATTTGAATTTGAAATAGTCTGTAGCTGTAATTACCTCCATGTTTGTATAACACCCAGCACAGCTAGAGCCCAGTTCTCAGAAAGATCTGGGAGTTAAAAAAATATTTATTAATACATGCATATCAGAAAGATCACAGTGTTGGAAAGGAAAGGAAAGGAAAGGAAAGGAAAGGAAAGGAAAGGAAAGGAAAGGAAAGGAAAGGAAAGGAAAGGAAAGGAAAGGAAAGGAAAGGAAAGGAAAGGAAAGGAAAGGAAAGGAAAGGAAAGGAAAGGAAAGGAAAGGAAAGGAAAGGAAAGGAAAGGAAAGAAAAAAGAAGAAAAAAGAAAAGGGCTTCTCTTTCCTATGAATAGTTTTCCATTTCCTGTTTGCTCGGAAAAGATGCTAAGCTTATATATTAGTCTGGCTGAAGGATTCAAACTGATTTAGAAGAGATTTGCTTTAAAGCGAGCAGGCAGTGTCTATATTATGAGTTCTGTATTTTTTTTCCATCTCCTTTCCTGCACAGCACATACTCATCAATCATATTGGGAAGCTGACTTATATTCTCCACACTTTGCCACTAACTGGATTACAGAGCTGAAAATCTTACTCAAAGTTTAAAATGTGATAAAAGTAATCAAATTGTTCTAGTCAAATTCTAACTGTGGTGAATAGATGGCACTAATTACCTTTTCTTATTATGCTACAAATGTAGTTTACTCCATCTTTATTCATGAAGTAGTATCATATAGCCCACCAAGGGGACTGCAGCAGTATGTAATATTGGTGTATTTGTTTTCCTATTCTTATTGTTCCTCTTCATCTGTATTCTGGAGGTGTGGTTTTATACTGAAATGTATTGCTATGCAGGACTTTCTCATGTCTTCTTGTAATTATTGCACCCTGCAGGTTTCTAAAGTTGAACTTAAAGAAAAGAACTCAAATAACTCTAATAATGAAAAGGAGTGGTGGGTTTACTGGGGACAATTACTTGTCTCTTTTTAATTTAAGTATCATTTTTAGAAAAGTGCAAGGGTACAAAAACAACATTCAAAATGTGGAGGTAAATGACCTCATTTTTTATTTAGAATGTTGGAGTCATGAAAAGAGGATAACCTTAACAAGGTTAGGTTTGCTTTATGTAAGAGTTATCAGGCTAGTGAAAAGGAAACCTTTTAGTTTACAGGTAACTGCGTCTCTGGCTCAGATGCCAAGATATGCCAAGAGATTCTGTCAATAGTCTATTTTTTTATTTGGTAGGTATATGGTTGAAATATTTAGTTTGGGGTTATATTTTGGACTATAAAGCAGACAAGAAAAATGTGTTCTGTTTCCTTCTTTCTGTTTGGAGAACCATGCTTTCTTAGGAACAGGCTTCCAAGTGGAAATGTCTTAAAAAAGGATGATCTTTCCACAGCTGTAGTGATTGTTAAAGAAGGGTGACAGAGGATGCAGCTTCTGTGAAAGTGCTAGATTTGATTCCAGCCATTCATCTTATCTGATCTTTATGCAGTACTCAGAGACATCAAGTGCCTATATTTTGAAGTTCTTACTGCAACAGTTTTTCTAGATTTAGGGAGGAAATGGGAGAAGATCACAGAAAGTGCCACCTCTTTTCTCTTCAGAAAAGCAGACAGAATTCATGCTTATGGCTCCTGAGTATATTGCCCTTACCTTTAGGATAATCCTTCAGGTAAAATTGTCAGGAAAGACAACTTTTTAAAAGGACATTTCACCCAAGCATGTTGCCCCTGCAGGTTCACTGGCATGGAGCCATAAAAGATGACTGATTCAGGGAATTTGCACTATGCCCTTTCTTCCATGCTCATACAGCTTTAGTGGGGAAATGCATAACATTTGAAACATCAGACTATCAGATTTATTCAGAGCTTGATTTTTAGATAACAGACTACTAGCAAGATGATAATAAAGCCCAGTGTTCCTCCTTTCTATCTTTAAAAATAAAAATTACTGAACTCCAGTATTGTATACATAAATCCAGAAACTGCTATACTGGAGTCTTCCAGCTAACTACCATTAGCAATTTGAAGGTGACTGCTTGTCTACCGTTTTACGTGACTATCATTTATCCTTGCTCTGTCTAATGAACAAGGGAAAAAGAAATTAATTCAGCTTTGAGATGAAACCTCATATTCACATCTAAGCATCTCATGTTTACATTTTAGAGCCATTCAATGATTCAAAAAGCAAAACTTTGGCCAATAATATGATTTGTAACACCTATTGAGTGATTATTATACATGATGCTCTTTTTGTGTTTGTAAGTTTTGTAAGGAAATAGCACTCTAGCAAGAAAACATACATGAGAGTCATCTTAAGACTTGGTTGCTTATGTATGTAAAATTCCAGTCATGAGTAGGCTTTGCTGGTGTATTTTCAAGGACTCAGATTCAGGTGGCAATGGTGAAAAGAGGAAAAAAAAAATTCTTGCAGTTTGTGGAAGATAAGGATGAGAGTTTTAGGGCGAAACTCTGATGGAATTTTCATTAAATCTAGGGTCTCAGTTCCCTCTAATACCACTTTCTTCTACCTGAAGGCAAGAATCTGATCAGGATGGTCTGGGAAGTTGTTTCCTATTCTCCCAAAGGATTCTGAGTGTTGGAATTTGAGCTACCTTTGAAAATAATTGCTCCATGACAATAAAGACTACTTTAAACAAAAACATACTGGATTTCTTTACTGTATAAACTGCTTCAGCTGCTCCTGAAATGCAATATAGTGCATTTAAAATATATTTCCAGAATAGTTGAGAATTATTTTGAATAATCCTGTGCAGTCATTTCTCTCTTTTTTTTCTGTTTCTTAAGTGAATTATCTTCCACATGTTTTTCAGAGGTTATATACTAGCTGCATGAGCCAAAATGTCTAGGTTTTATTGGTCTAACAAAAAGCACCACAGAACACATAGAATGATCCCATCTAAAGGTAAAGCTACCAATTGCTAATACTAATGTAATGTTAGAAATGATTGGAAAGAGCATCATGACTCTGACAGTGACAGAAGCATTTCATCAGGGAGGGAAGGCAGTGCACTAGAAGAAAAGACTTTACAAATGGCAAGATGAATGGAAATGCAATTTTGCCTGGCATGGAAAAATGGCATTAACAGAAATCAAACACTGTTGTACATACAGAAGTAATTAATTGCTTAAAAAAATGTTTGCAATTTTAGATTGGTATAATAAGAGACTGTTATTGGAAATACCTCTAGTATAGCTTCTCAGCATGAAGAAGTTCTTGAAACTGCAGTTGTTGCTAGTATCTGGGAAAAGACCAAAAATGACAGCAACAGAGCCATTAAAACAATAAATGTCTTGCAGAGTGTTAGCCACCATAATTCAAAAATATTGCCCAACTTCTAGAGCAAGGCCGTGTTGTTTTCTGAGTAATCATGAAATACATAGGTCCTCAGCTGAAAAAAAATGCCCAACCTCTATTATTTCTGTTTCTTTTGAAGAAATAATTTAAGATTTAGTAGTCAACTGAATGTTTGATTCCCTTTAAGATAAAAATGAACCTGCATTTGGATTATACATTTATACACATAGACAATCTCAAAAATAGACTGCAATGACACTTTTTTTTTTTTCCTGTAGCAATGTATCACCCTTTGTACCTGATAGTATAAACCTTCACTTTTGGGAAACATCACTGAACCTACAAAGCAATGGGGGAAAAAGGAAAATGCTCCAGATTCTATCTAATTGCTCATCTTGCACATTAAACAGTAGCCCACAGTGAAAAAAAAACAGAGATGTTGCTACTTGATCTTGAATTTTGGTTAATAAAGATGACTGTCTTTTTTTCTCATTGCTAAAAGTATTTCAGTATTACCAGATTTATTCCATTTTGTGACTGTATACAGCAATACTGACAATAATGAGAGGATTATCATTTTGATATGCCACTGTTCAAATGATCTTGAAATATTTTTCATGCCCTATAAGTGTTGTGGGGTTTTTTTTGTTGGGTTGTGGGGTTTGTTTTTTTTTTTTTTTTTTTTGTTTTTTTTTTTGGTTTTTTTTTTTTTGTGTGTGTGTGTGGTTTGTTTTGTCCTTGTTTGTTGTTTTTTTTTCTGGGGGAGAGATAGTATTTAAGAAATTACATGGTGCTACTACTTACATTCTTCAGGGATTATTAAGGTAGGTTGATATATTTTGTGTCTTCAGTGGTATTTTAGTGGATGAACAGTATTTGTATTTGTCACAGTGTCCTAAATTTTGTAGATTTTTTTTTTTAACATTATCTTAGAAATTACATATATCTCATCTTGTATTAGGTGAGTTTTATGACATGGTGCACCCTGAAGTTCCTTAGGTGCTCTCAAACCTCCTTTTCTTATCTCTGGGCAGATCACCCTTTTCTCAGTCTCTGCCTTTGCCTTCTGCAATTTTGGTGGTGAGATGCTGGTGAAGACTGATGAAAACTATATGTACTAATAGATGATGTAATTTATTTACAAGAAATCAAATAATCACCAAATCTTCTAAGAATTTTCTCCTCAGTTCTAAATCTCTTCTCTGCTAAAATTACCTAGAAAAATATTAAGGTGAATACAATTTTTGAAGAGGTGGTAAGTAAAAACAGAACTATATCCAGCAGTGTGACTTTATTTTCATGTTTTCTGATATATTTTTTTTTTCATATAATTCAATATCTGCAATGAAAACTTAAAAAAAATGTTCTACATTGAGGATGCCTGTTTTGTGCCATTTTCTATGGAAAAACTTCCTTTTTTTTCTTTCATTAGTGACTTTGAAGCATCAATCATGCATATGAAAGTTTGTATTTCACTGATTACTCGAGCTTTTAGGAAGTGTGTGTCCACAACTTTAACTCAGTTAGCCTCTCCCATTATGAAAAATATTTCTTTTTCCTCTCAGCTGTGTCTGTCTTCTGTTTTCTTTTATCACACTCCTGTGTGAAGTTTTTGGTCCTGCATGAACTAGGGGGCTAAAAAGGGCTTAGCCCTCTTTGCCTTTACTCTGTGTAACATGTTTGTATGCAGACATTTTTAGACCAAAATCAAAATAAAATCATATGGAGGAACATTTCTCACCTAAAGAACTTAAATAAAGGAATCTTTTATATGATTCCTCCAGGCAGACCAAACTGTGGTGCGGAATTTCAGGTTATATGACTGTTTGGAACACTGACTCTTTAAAAATACGTGTTGTGACTTCAGCATTGGCTCTTTGGTTTTTGTTGAGTTTATTTATTTATTTAGTTAGTTCTTAAGATAAAGCAGAGAATACAATGAAGAAAATCCTCCATTGAAGAAAAGCTTGCAGAAAATTTTGACATACATTTCTTTAACTGACAATACTTGGCAGACCTTGTTACCTACAAGGTGCCTCTTCTATTGTGTCTTTTGTTCTGCTGCACAGCTGAGCTGATATGAACCAAAAAATCTCTGACTATTACAATGGAAATGAGGACTCTACTTTCTCGATGGTTGCAGGCACCCTTTGTTTTGCCCTTTTGCTCAGCCTGCACAGATCTCTCTACAATGTCCTTACCTCTGCAGGTGAGAGTAAAGCATTTGCTACCCACTACTGATTCTGTTGCCCTCCATGAATTTAAAGATCACCATTTGATCTTTAGCTGCAGTATGAAATGTAACTTTTGTCATCTTTCTTTAACATTCACTAGTCACTAAGTAGATGGCCTACAGGCTGAAATATGTAAAGTAGCTAATTATCTGAGTGCTGACATAAAATTTAGCATTAACTCCTGTTTTCTCTTTGGAAACTGTCTGGCACTGTTAGCTCTGGACCTTCAGCACCTTCAATTCAGTAATATTTATGTAAGCACATACTGTATAGGACCCGTATGCTTTCTGTCTATCCTTCCTGTCGTTCTTTGCACCTCTACTCATCTGTGTCCTTTCAAGTGCTGCTGTTGCCATTAACAGCAAGTTATTTATGGTGTTTTTAATGCCCTCTAGTGGTACTTGTAACTTTTATCGTGGTGATACTCAACTATGCTCTGCTGAGACCTTAACATTGAGATGGGATATGTATGGGGGCTTTCAGGGGATGAAAAGACCATGGAGCAGCTTGTGCCATCCCCCCCACCCCCAGTTACTACACTGATTGTGACAGAGCTGCCACAGCTGCCTAAGTTTGTGCCTCAGTATGTTCCTGCAAACTTCACAAACAGAAACCCACCCACTGCACCCATTCCCATTGCTGGCTCCTTCCATGTAAAGTTTCCAGCCTAGTGTCCCCCTCTTTCAGTGAGCCCCATCCACTGACATATATGGTGTGCAAAATGCACCCTGTCCTCTGGCAGGCCCTCCTCACTTCACCCCCTCATTCCTATGAACACAAGGGCAAGTTTGCTAAAAAATTTCATGTGTTGCACGTGCTTGCTTCAGGTCACAGTTCCCAAATTTGCCTGTGTGCAGGCTCTTGAAGAAATCATGCATGAAACAGGACCACTTCTCCCTTCCCCCAGGATTTTTCTGTTTTAACCAGTGTACATGCTGTTAATTGTATGAATGCTACTGTCTAATGCACTGGATGTCTCTGATTGCATCTCAGAAGCTCAGTGCTTGCATTTCTTGTGACTTGATGCTTCTGGTATGCCTGTGACAAAGTATAAACATCAGTTTATTATATTCTGTGTTTCTGGGATTCAGTGAGCTGTGGATTATGATAGTTCAGTCCTGGAGGTAAGGTTTATGTAGACACATTTCTTTTATGTTAACCTCATTAAAAGCCTGAAATACTAATTAACTTAATGTTTTTATTTTTTTCCATTTTTAAATAAATGTATAATCTACCTGAGAAGAAAAAGAGTGAAAAACAGAATTTCTAATATTTTTTTGCAAAAGGAGAAATAAAGCTTCAGTCTTTAAAATCTTCCTCTGATTTATTAAAGGTTTAATAATGATTGAAATGAACAATTCCTGTTTAAAACCAAAAACACTTGCATGATGCTGAGGCCTATGAGATGGTGACCTGAGAGATAAGAAAAAAAGAGACAGAGGATTGATGGACAAGAAAAAACATTATATGTAAGGGGGGAAAATATTCACATGGAATGTACAGTTAGATGGTTTTGTATGAAATATTTAGGCATTAAGTGCAGCGTAAAAGAGAGATCAAAGGAAAACTCACCTGCTAAAATTGAGTAGGCAAATGATGGAATTTCTTTTTCATTAGGATGTGAATTGAAGCTTAAGCAGGGCCAAAAGGGGAGTTCTTGGACTAAGTGATTTGCAATTTAAATAATCTATCAATGAATTTAAATATGGAAGGGATGCCAGGGTGTGGAATTCAGCCACTGAAGTTGAGAAAAAGTTACTGCTGTGATACATTTTAGGATGTAAAAAACCACACTGGTGAACTTGAGATGATGAATAGTTTTTAGAGTAAATCATATATTAAATATTAGAGTAACTGTTAAAATGTCAGTTTATCAAGGAATTAAATCCATCTCTGACAACATAAATAAGTTTTTCTTTTATTCTAAGAGTTTTCTCAGACCATAAAGTGAAGTATTAATGAATTATACTTTGTCAAGCATTAAAATAATTTTTCTAAGTTATTTCTATTAAAGGTATATTTTTCACTAAATGTACTGTTGTTAATCACATTGTTTTATAACAATATTAATAGTTGTAATTTTTAAACCATTACTGTAAGACTACTTTCTAATTTGCAAATACTTGTTTAGTGTTCATTGCTTTCTTTAATGTCTTTAATGTCTAAAGTGTTTGCATACTATCAACAGTCTTACAGTTTCTCTTATAGCTTCCTTATATAGAAATCCAATCATAGACTGACAGCATAATTGCCAAGTATATGGATGATCTGCATTTTATAACTTTATTAGCTTTTAATCTCACTAGTAAATTTTGACTGTGAGTTTTTGGGTTAATTTCACCTAGACAGCATCATCTTTCCAGAACGTAATTACAAAATGCTGGATGAAAGACTTTATGCAGATACTAAAAAGCTGAACACCATTATATGTGCAGGTGAGTAAGCGTAGCTAAGCAAAAATAATATAAGGCATTCTCATAGCTAAGCCAGATAAAATAATGAATACAGGAAATAATCACTACTATTTAAAGATCAAGATTTACAAGTCACATCAAAAATTAGCACTTCACCTTCATACTCTCTGTAAGTACGAAGTTTTTGTAGGAAGAAAAATCCTGGAGTATGAACTGAATGTAACTGACAATGTTTTATTTCCTTACATCTGTAGATTAATGAAAATATCAGTCTTCAGTCTCAATAAATAACACTATGCATTTCTATAGATGTTGAATCTGCTCAGGAAAAAGTCGCATTAGTAGTAACTTAGATATTTGTGTGTTTGAAGGAAAACTAATGTTTTCATAACACGGAAATAAGGATTAGTTTCTAGAACAAATGATTACTAAAGAGAACTTCAGCATTCAGCAGCACTAGAAACTGAGCAAACTGTAAGGAGGAATTTTCAAATTACTCCTCTATTCGGTAGGCTTTGAAGCTAATGTACAGCTCAGTGATGCACTGGACTCATCCTTGGGGTTGTTCAGTCTGGAGAGGAGAAGACTTCAGCGGGACCTTATAGTGGTCTTCAAGTACCTGAAGGTGATGTACAGAAAATCTGGGGAGTGAATTTTTACAAGTGCATGGAGCAATGGGATGATGGGGAACAGTTACAAACTTAAAGAGGTTAGATTTTGGTTAGACATTAGGAAGAAATTCTTTAGTGTGAAATTCTTAGGAAGAAATTCTTTAAAGGGAGTGTGGCACTGGTACCAGTGCAAAGTTGGGGATTCCCCACAAAGCAGCAAAAGTTGAGGATTCCCCTTCCTTGGAAGTGTTCAAGACCAGGTTGGACAAGACTTTGAGAAACCTGGTCTAGTGGAAGATGTTCCTTCTCATGGCAGGGAGGATGGGATTAGATTAACTTTAAGGTCCCTTACAATAAAAACCATTCTATTACAATGACACAGTTTCGGGTTGTAGCAACAGTAGAACAGATTATAAACCTCTAGTCGTAAATAGCAATAAAATGGCAGGATCAAAAGGCTTTCAACCAGGAGTTCTGAAAGGAAACAAATATGACATTGCTGAAAAATTAACTGTGATTTGTAGGTAGCCATGTTAGTTAGCTTTGATACCTGGCTAATGTGGAGTTACAATCTTTAAGAAGACATCCAAGCAAACTCACAGAAGTGCAAACAACTAACTTTCACTTTCCTGTTGTGTAAATGTTTCAAAATGCTAGAAAATTGTCACATTAAAAAGTATATGGATAAATATGATAAAATGAGGAACAGTTAATGTGGAGAGCCATATTACACATTCATTTGTGGTGTAAAGAAATCACTTGAGCACATAAACAAATCTGCTATGGGTGCTCCAGTATTCTTGCATTTTCAAAAATCAGGTTAAAAAACCCCTCATCAAGCGACTAAACTGCCAGATTACAGGAAAGATACCTTTGTGAAATCACTGCTGTTTAAAAGGAAAAACAAAAGGCCCGTGTTAACAGAAAAATACAGTGTTGTGAAGTTCCTGGTGTTGCTGTGTGTTGTTCCACTATAAAGTTATAGTAGAGTAAAATTCAGTGTTCTATTGAGCTGCAGTCATCAGAATTAAAAATGGTACCGGCAAGGGTAACTTTGATAATGAGCTGTAGAGATTGTCTTTTATACAAGGAGAGATTTTATAAGCAAGGTTATTCAGATTTGGAAAAGGGATGACTAAGGACAGTATAATTAAAGTATATGAAATCATATATGGCAGGGAGAAAGTGATTTAGGACCTCTTATTCACCATTCATAACATGAAAGCCAGCAACTACCCAGGTATATTACCAGGCAGAAGTGTAAATTGCCTTTCATATAATACATAATTAAATTGTGTAACTCATTGCTACAGGATGTTTTGGATGCCAAAGTATAAATCAGTTCAAAAAGCAATTATCTGAATGAATTGAAGAAAGTCCCATTTAAAACTATCAAATACAACATTGTGGGTAGAACCAAAAAGTTCCTTTTTCCAAAAGGAGTCTTCTTTAAGAGATGTGCTTAACTGTGCTTTTTCCTTACCTATAGACTCTTGCAGAAATCCAATCCTAAGTAGTCTGGGACATGAGACATCAGATACTATAGACCTTCCTTTTTTGACTGTGCACAGATAATCTTGTCATAATCCTTCCTGCTTAGCTCTGAGAAGGATTCAGGGTTGTGAATGCAGAACAGGTGTATGGCAAGCAGTCCCATGAGAGGACAAGGAGATTGTCTGCAACTGATGCATGGAAAAATAAAGAGAGGTGGTACAAGGTAAGGATATTTTATCCACATCTATCTTTGCCTCTGTCTTGTTCACAATATATAGTTAGCTCAGACCTTAAATTGGATTTCAAATTCTATGACATTCAATTAAAATTTTCAATAAAGTTTAAGCACAATGAAACAAATTAATTTTTATGGTGGGACACCTCCACATGCTTCATTCCATTTGGGAAATCAAGCACATTACAGAAATACTCCAAGGAGTGCTATTGTTCTATTTTTTCTGTTCTAGTTTTTCTGTTCAGGTGTGACACCTGGGCCAAAAACACTGACTCTAATTAGAAGAGCAGAATAATAGAATCCAACTTTTAACCTGGAACTGCTAAATTTACCACTAAATCAAGTCTCATCCAAGTACTCCTCTGCCAGGCAGCTTTCCAGCCACTTTTCTCCAAGTCTGTAGCATTGCATGGAGTTATTATGCAACTGGAGGACTCAGCACTTGGTCTTGTCGAATCTCATACAATTGGCCCCAGCCCATCGATCCAGCCTGTCCAGATCCCTCTTTAGATTCTTCCTACTCTCAAGTGGATCAACACTTCTGCACAGATTGGTGTCATTTGCAAACTTAATGAGGGTGCACCCTTACCATTGGTAAAGATACTGAACAGACCTGGTCCCAATACTGAGTCATGGGAAACACTGCTTGCAGCCAGATTCAAACTGAATTGAATTCCATTCACCACAACTCTTTGAGTCTGGCCAGTCAGCCATTTTTTTTTACCCAGCAAAGTGTACACTCATCCAAGCCATGAGCACCCACTTTCTCCAACAGAATGCTTTGGGAAACTGTGTCAAAGTCTTTACTGAAGCCTAGGCAGACAATATTCACAGCCTTTCCCTCATCCACTAAGTGGGTCACCTTGACATAGAAGGAGATCAGGTTTGTCCAGCAGGACCTGCATTTCATAAACTCATGATGACTGTGCCTGATTGCCTTGTTTTTCTGCAAATACCATTTGATGGCACTCAAGATGATCTGCTCCATAACTTTCACTGGCACTGAGGTCAGGCTGGCAGGAGGCCCACACCCTCCTTCCAGCCCTTCTTGTAGGTAGTGTCACATTTACCAACCTCCATCCAGTCAGCTGTGGCTTCCCTAGTTTTGCAGATCTGATGATGATGAAAAGTGGCTTGGTGAGCCCTTTTACCACTTCTCAGTCCCCTTGGGTGGATTCCATCTAGCCCCATAAATCTGTGTGTGTAAGCAGGGCTGCAGATCACGAACCTTTTCCCCTCAGGTTATGGTGGTTCCCCATCCCTGTGTTTCACTTCAAGGGACTGGGTAGCCTGAGTACAACTGGTCTTACTACCATAGACTGAGACAAAGAAGGCATTAAGTACCTCAGCCTTTTCCTCATCCACTGTCACTATATGCTCCCATATCCAGTAAATGATAGAGATTCTCTTTAGCCCTCCTTTTGTTTCTAATGCATTTACAGAATTTTTTTATTGCCAGTACAGCAGTAAGTTCCAGTTGGGTTTTGGCCTTTCTGATTTTCTCTCAGCATAGCTTAACAACATGTTTGTAGTCCTCCCTGACTTGCCTGCCAAAGGTCATAAACTCTTTTTTTTTTTTTCTCTCTGAGCCAAAGCTCTCTGTTTAGCCAAGCCATGTTCCCTGGTGGCTCATCTTTCAGCATGTGGAGAAGACAGGAAGCTACACCTTTCCTTAGATCTCATTCTTAAAGACTGTCCATCCTTCCTGGACTACTTTTTCTCTTCAGGACTGCCTCCCAAAGAGGCAGTCAATCAGTCTTCTAAGCAATCCAAAGTCTGCCCCCTGGAAGACCAATGTAGAAGTTCTGCTGACTTCCCTCCAACTATAACATTTTATAATCACTATGCCCAAGATGCCCTCCAACCGTATCACCCACACATCGTTCTCTGTTCACAAGCATCATGTCCAGTGGGATGCTTCCCCTACCTGGCTCCCTCATCAGCTGTATCTTATACTCCCGGAGTCTCCTAGACTTCTTCTTCTCTCCTACATTGTATTTCCTGAAGATATCTGGTAAGCTGAAGTAGGGTTAACATATACTTTTTGTTGTTGTTGGTTTTGTTTGTTTGTTTGTAGGGTTTTTTGTTTGGTTTATTGGGGGGGTGGGTGGGTTGGAAAGCCCTTATTTTGTCTATGCTATTTCCATTTTAAAGAAAGATCTTTGAATAGATTCCTTGTAATCAGATATTTTTAAGGGCTACAGCTAGCACTAAGGAAGTGAACCTTTGGAGTAGTTTTCTCGTTATGTTTTCTTTCCCTTTTCAACACTGTGTAGAAAGAAACCCTTCTCTTTCAGTCATTTTTAATGACCTTTGTCACTGTTCTTCAAGCTGAGCCGAAGACTTTCTGTGCGGGTTTCTGCCATTCTTGCACAGAAGTCTCTGATGTGAGCACTAAGGAGAAGCTTTAATTGATATGCTTAAAATAATTAGAAAGCAACAGAGCTCAGCAGGGCTGTTTAGGACTAAAGGCTAACAAGGAACTAAATCCCCAGACAACGATGTGATCATTAGGAGAACTCAGAGATAAAACATGACATTTTGGAGAGCTAGGATGTGTGATTCAAAGTATTCCAAATAAAATAAAGAAAAAAAGTAAAAAACAACTTGCAGAAATAATGCAGTGGAAATGAATCAGTTTTTTTGCCTCTGAGAGCATAGATATCATCTGCTTAAAGTATAATATTTTAATATTCCTTATGGCTGTGACAGTCTTTATAGTTACATTTACTTGAGACAGTTTTGTGAAGCTCTTGTATGAAGTACTTAGAGAGTAATACTCTACTTTTCTGATACCTGATATTTTTAATTTTTTTAATGCAGAGTTGCATTTCCAGTTACTCACTATGGTAGAAGAGTAATTTATTCAGTTGGCAACATCTGAGTGGTAGGGGCAAGTTTGTTATCTCTTCAGAATAGTGGAAAACTCATTTAGGGTAAAGACCATGTGTAATTTAGCCATGAATCATCTCTTTAGAACATGAATTCTATGCCAGTATGTCCGGTTTACATCACACTGTCAAAGAGGATCAGGATTTCTCTTTCTTCAATCTGCTAGATTATACTTAAAATGTGTTGTCTGCTTCAGAGTTTAGAATAAGTAGTATTCAATTTCCAAATAAATTAATTTAAGTTTTAGGAAGGCTATGTGTGAATTAAAGAGTGAGCTGACTGTCTGCCATGATAGCTGCTTTTTTTCCTGCTTGAATCTAGTAACTAGTTTTCATTAATTTCTTACTCTAGGTAGAAGCAAATTAATTCTTCAGACAGTTTTGTCTTTCTTGCTATGTTACTACATGTTCTCTGTAATAGGTCACAAATAGCTTTATATTCAGTATCCAACTGTTATTAATTAAAGAGCAGTGTATTTCCAGTGTAGCAAACTGCTAATGAGTCCCTCTAAAGTGTTAAGATAATTATGATTACCTGAAGATAGGATTCATTGGATTTTTTTTTCCTTACAAATACAAGGACTATAGCAGTACACTACATATACCCATGCTAATGACACAAATCATAGAATCATAGAATGCCAGGTTGGAAGGGGCCTCATCTGGCCTAATCTTTATTGGTAGGAACATGGTTCAGATGCACCAGCACCTTGTCAAATGGAGTCTTAAAGTGTCCAGTGTTGGGGAATCCACCACTTACTTGATGAAAATATCCTGAAGTCTGACTGTTCTCATCATAAAAAATTTTCTTTCTGTGCCTAGTAGGTATCTCTCCAGGAGTAATTTGCACCCATAACCCCAGCATCCTGTTGGCTTTTTTTACCCCTGAATCATGCTGTTCTCTCATGTTGAGCCTGTGACTCCTGGTAAAAAGGGGGTCTCCATCTTCTTGGTGACCACCCTTTAAGTACTGGAACATGGCAATAAGCTGTCCCCTAAGCCTTCTTTTCTGAAGGCTGAAGAAACCCAGTTCTCTCAGCCTTTCCATGTGCAGCAGGCTTCCCAGCCCTTTGATCATCTTTGTGATCATCTCTGGACTATCCTTAGCCTATCCACATCATTTTTATCTACAACCAATATTCCTATAATGAATAGTGGTGTATCTTCCCTAGTACCATTCTGCTTTGTATAGTGAAAGATAAGTACAGGCAGTTTCTTCTCCAAGCTTCATTTTGTAGCCGTAGCAATGGTAGCATTAACTAACTCATGGTTTTAGGAACATGCTTTCTGACTTTCAAGACCTCTGAAAAGTTAAAATTCATAACATAGTTTTGTAAAAATGGGTGTGTTATGATCCAATGTAACCTGTAATTCAGATCCCATATGAACAATGTCCAACCACAAAGGGTCGGCGTGCAAGCAGAAAGTTTTATTTGATGAATGAGACAGGCAAAGTGATATAACCTGGTGAAGGTATGGCAAATATATTGCGAGTCAAGAGAGAAAGTGAGGCAGAGAAATTTAGAAAGAGGAAGGGGCAGAGAGACAGAGAAAGAGGGAGACAGAGAGAGAGATTCCCACCCACAGATCCAGTGGTGTTCAGAGATCTTTCTTCTTTGGGGTGGCAGCCCAGTTCCAGGCTAGGCAAAAGTCTGGTGCAAGTTGGTGGGTCAGTGCTAGGCAGTGATGAATGAACACATCAGAATTCCTTATATGCCCTGGAGTTTTCCAGATTCAGACTCCAGGGACATGGCCTCCCCATTAAAAGGACCAGGGCTATTGACTGGCCCTCAGATGTTAGGGGTGGTTTAGCCAGTTTGCCAGGGGTGTCAGCTCACTGCTGGCTCCACCTGGGTGAAAACCTGTAGGGGAACAACATAAGGAGTCTGCTAATCACCAAGGAGTGGGTGTGAGCCACTACACCTGTGCCCAGTTGAGGCAGGGCCCCACGGAGCATGCGCAAGGCCGTGGACCAATAAATAGTGAGTCTCACACCCACCAGGCAGCTCACTCCAGAGCTAGCTTCGAGCGTGGCTGGTTGCGTCCTCAGCAGCAGGCTAATCTCGCAGCAACTCTACGTTAGGCTACATCGCTCGTCTATCCAGCCCGGCGACGCCAACCTCGCTCTCCTCCCGCTACATCTGGTGGAGAATGCAGGCATAGACCCTCGGTCTAAGCCAAACACTTTCGTCAGAGCAAAGACCCGGCGCTAAATCATTCGTAGACAACCTGATTCTGGGTCAGGGTTTCGTACGTAGCAGAGCAGCTCGCCGCCTCTCCCCCGTCGCGTACCGCATGCTCCGTGGGGCCCTGCCTCAACTGGGCACAGGTGTAGTGGCTCACACCCACTCCTTGGTGATTAGCAGACTCCTTATGTTGTTCCCCTACAAAAACCCCACCCGACTTTTTCAGTCATGGTGAGTCTACACCCCAACATTCCTTTTGCCAAATTGTCATTTGAGGTTAAGAAAATCCCACTGAATGGAACCTCATGTGCCCCCATGGCTTAAATGACAAGTTTAAACAATCTCTGGGTGGTGATACCAGGGAGCTCAAGGAGAGGGGAGATGGAACACGGAAGGGAGCAAAGGAGAGAGAAGGTTTAAAGAGAAAATGGAAGAAATGGAAGTGAAAAGTAACAAAATAATCTAATCTTAGAATCATCAGCAATTAGAACTAAGCCAATTCTACAAAACAATATCACTCCATGAATCCAAATATCTTAAGGCAAAAGGTAGATAAGATAGCCACAGGTTCAGCACCTTTACTCCAGCTTCTTCAATTCAGGTGATGGTGATGCATATGATGTGCAGATTCCTTATTCTTCAAATAGTGTCACCTCCAAAGCTAAGTGGTTCTCTAGCATCATCCTTGGGACTTGTTGTACCTCTAAATTTAGTTCTTCAAAAGCATATATTGTTCAGTTGTTCAAAAGATATACTTGACAAATTGATGTCTTTTTGGATAGAGCACTCCAAATTGCCCCCTTCAGGAAATTATTGTTGGCATTATATTCAGTAACATTATTCACTACATGCAATGATCACAAACTTAGCAAGAGTATAGAATAACAATATCAAATAAAAATGGAAAAATGACATAGCAACACAGTTATAACAACAAAAATTCCCCATTAAGAATATTTTCTTCTGTCTCCCAATTGAAAATGTTTAAATTTTGTATTTAGTTTATTTTTATTAGGATACCATTTCTCATGCTTTAATTTCCACAATATCTCAATTCAGGCATTGCTTCTCGTGTCACTTACTGTCTAACAAGGGAGAGGAGCTAAGGGGATCCCCAGCCAAACAGGTTGGTGCATGCTGCAGTCAACACCTGTCCTCTGTCCCTGTCACATGCAACAAGACAAACAGGGCAAGGCTATCAGTGTGATCCCATATAGGTCATCTTGAACTTTTGTCCTATATCTGGGATTTGTCACCCAGTGTGCATAAAGCCAATCACACAGGGCCGAGATATTGGTATTACCAACGTTGTGCAAGGTAGGGTTCTAGGTGTAATTACACAAAGCTAGCACTTCAACATCTGTAACACCAGATGTTAGGTGACAATGAACTTAATCATTATGGATGCTCGGGCACCATCCCAAGTGAACATTTTTGTTAATGATCAGCATCCACTGATCACAAAAATCTGAATTATTCCTGATTGGGGTTTGGTTTGGTTTTGGGTTTGGCTTGGTTTTAGTTTTGTTTTTTGTTTGTTTTTCAAAAATAATAATAAAAAAACCCAACACAAAACAGTAACTAGAAAGTGACAAACAGGAACAAAGAGGGGAAAAGGACCCGCAAAAGTACTGTGTCAGATAACCAATTATAGGAACAATTCTTTCCCTGCTGAAGAAACAAATTATGTTAGCATAAAGACAAACAACAATTGGAGGTGGAGGGAAGAGACGACACACAGCTGGGAGCATTTCCCCAGCAATGTTATCAAGAATTCTAACATAGTTAAGTGCCCAGCTGGCCAGCGTGTCCCCCAGTTTCTCCCATACTTTCCTTTTTTTTTCTTTTTTGTTTTTGTCCCCAGAATATGCTTTTACCAGGATGGTAACAACCCCATAACTTGGCAGAACTTTTTCGTGTTCATGGGCATTTTGGTCTAACCTGAAGAATTTAGAGTCTGTGGGGGAATGCAACATATTCCAACCCTCCACCAGATTCTCGAAAACTTAACCTCTTGGCTTGGGGGTTGTTTCCTTTCTTCAGGGATCTGTATTCCTAATGAGGTTGAATATTTGAGGATCTTCTCAGAAGTGTCCTGTACAGGAGAAATTTCAGACCCTCCAATTACATATCATCCTTCTCCCCCTCAGGAATCAGTAATGCCAGAGCTCTTTAGCTAGTGAAGGAGAATGAATACTTACCACTATTTCCTCCTCCTCTAACTCAGACGGGACCATGTTAACCCCTTGTTTCTCATTCTCTGTGAGCCTCCTCATCCACATCCAGCCTCTGCCCCTGAGATTGCTGTAGGGGGTAGAGGCAAGTGGTTTCCCTGAGGCTCAGTGGTGGGGGTCTTCTGGACTACCCAGGTAAATCAGGTGTTTATCCTCTGAGTTCTTTTTCTTTTCACTCATGTAGGGGAACCTTCATTGTGTGATGAACTCCTGGAAGATTTTAGTCATTTGTCCACCCATTAATTCCTATAGGATAGCCTTTTGGATCCCCTCCATCCACAATTACCTCCTGCTGGGCCTGTCTCCACCTGTTTGTATTTGCTACACCCCTTTGCATTTTTCCTTCATCACTACAGGGCCACACTTCTGCCCAGAGTTTATGAGCTCTTGGGCTACCTTCCCCCATGTCCATACTTTTTGTTCATGGGACCAGCAGTTGGCAGACAATGCTGCCAACAACCTACTGTGAGAATTAATATTCTTGATTCTACTTTGTAGCTGAATTCCAAATGTTTTTTAACAAGTCAGGGCGTGCCTTTATCAAAAGGGGCAGTCTTTCAGGATCCATTGGTAGTAGTGTAGAACTGTGCTATCTGATATTAGTAGTATCTGACTTCTCAACAAATTATGTCAAATAACGGAAATTCATATCTGCCAGAAGGCAACAGACTTTGTAAAAAATGGAAGCATTGTGCCACCTTGATACTGAGTCTAACAATATTATCTTCCATGATATCTTTCTAAATAAGTAAGAAGAAACTACTTTGTACATGATTGAGGAGAACAATTCTGATGTAGCATTCATATTTATCAGTAGTTCACAGCTAGAAAGGAAGGAGGAACTGGACAGGATATCAGAAGGATCTGTGCTTCATTCAATTCTGCTGAGTGTTCCATCAGCCAGGATGAAATAGTAGAGAACATATTTTTTTTAATTGATAGGATTAATTGTAAGCAAGATGGAGAAGAGAACCTGTATTATAAATGTTCTTAAACAAGAGGAATTAATTTTAAATAGTTAGATTAAATTCAATAAGGTCAATACTCAGAAATAATGAATTGCACAAATATAGACTGTAACCAAAAGTAACCAAAATCAGTATATAAGTACCTACAGTCTGCATCCACAAGGACAGCAGTTGTATTTTGCTATCTTCAGTTTCTTCTGAATCCTAGTGTATTGCTGCATTTTTTTAAAGCTGTCTGGTAAGGAATAAATAAGAGGTGATATAGCTGACTTTTCTATAAATGGCTTAGGAAAGAAAAGTTGTTTTTTATGTTTTTTGTTTGTTTTGTTTATCTGACTGTTTTCACAACTTTAACTTTTTATTCAGTATCTCATAAAAATATTGTGGAATTCTTTTCATCAGGAGTTAATAGCATTTTTCTATGTATAAGCTATTTTCATAAATATGTATGCTGTCTTCTTAGCACCCTAATTTAGTTCCATATGACAGTCGAAATCTGTTGGCATTATTAATGAGTCATTTTCTTTTAAGAAAGGAGATGTTTGAAATTGACTAAAATAAAGTAATTTCAACATTAAATGGTATGAGCAGCACTGAGCATAGTCCTTTGGACTGTCCTGAAGAGACTCCCACTGTAATTAATAACTTTTCCCTTTCCAATTAGCTTATTCTTTGAAAGTACTTTTCATATTCTTCCTTCTTTCCTCTATATGGGGTTACAAAGTGATTTACTGTGAAAATATTCCTGCCATCCTCTATGATAGAAAAGCATATTTTACTAAAATTTTTATTTGAAGATATGTTGTATTCTCTCCAAAGAGTGCTTTATATTACAATAGTTCCACAATGGAATCATTAAACTTAGAACAAGATACCATTTTGAAAGACATAGCATATAGCTTTAGTCTGTAAATGTGGAAGCATTTCCTTCTGTTTGACTGCAGAGGTATCCTAAAGTGACCAAATGCTGAACTTGAGCATTTCTATCAAGTGCTTAAATTAAATGGAATGAATCTAGATCAGAATATGACTTTGATAATCTCTGAAATGCTCACACTATAAACAGATAAAGGAATGACGAGTATCTGTGTACTACCTGCAATTCAGACAGAAATTAGAACCCAGACCTGCTTTAAAAATAGAGACATCTAGCATATAATTTATTATTTAATGTATTTTCTTTACTGATACTTAAATAAGCCATGTAAAAGAACTATTTTTTTTCTAATTAAGGAATATAAAAATATATTGAATAAATATTTAAATTGAATAAATATATGAAAACCCACTTCTCTTCCCTCATTTTTTTTTCCTAATAAAAAACCCCAAACTTAATGAAAGTTAAGATGGAAGCAAAGAGAACTATGAAGGCTACACATACCATCTGTTTACTTTTTTTTAATGACACATAAACTATATGGTCTCTTTCGCTAGTATTTGAATAAACCAGCATTTTTCTGCAACAAGATGCAACAGCAAGTGAAATCGATTCAGTGGAGAACATCTGGTTGACAATATTTGCTGTATCTAAATTAATTTCTCTCCTGCTATTCCAACTGTCCTTTATTTTGCAGGCTGTTTTCTTCTTTCTTCTCTCACCTTTTGCACCTAATGTTTACACATGCATCAGCTTTTCTTGGCATCTGAAGAAAATCATTCAAAGGGAAGGTTCTTCCTTACTGAAAACTTTTGCACTCAAGCAGGAAAACAAGTTTTTAATCGCAGTCCCATGTAGCCTAAATTAGAGGTAGATAGTAGTTTTAATAGATCTTTTAGAAATATTCATAGATGTAATCAACATGTTAAGCTCTTTTAAGACCTTTAATTGACTTCATTTTTTATGGCAAATATTTGAAAGAGCTGTTTTCTATCTTTAAAATATTTGTGAGCTGGTTTTCAGTGTCAATATACTGGTTCTAATTCCCACATGAATTTTAAAGAAAATAAATATCAGACAGAACATAATGACACACTGCTCTGGGCAGACTTAAAGAGAAAGGAAGATGTGTATCAGTTAAGAAGCAAGACCTGTAGATGAACTGTGTTTTGCTAACTATTGGGCTGATTTCTTTGAAGAAAGATGACTGACTTCTGACTTAACTCATGGTTATTTATACAGGCACAGTGTCAGCTTTCTGGATGCAGAATGGCAATATTTGTTTCAAGGCTTACAATGTGGGAGAGTTGAGGAAAAATATTGTTTATTGGAATGTTTTATATCTTCTAGGTCCAAGTTACAGTGAACTTGAGTTATCCAACTGAATATGAAATGTATTATAGTAACACCAAGTTTCTTAAGGTGTTTATACACAAAAGCCTAAAGTAGAAGGACAATCATTATCTAGAATGTTGCTAAATAAGTGCGACTATGAAGTAATATTTATAACTGGAAGTTCATGGGATAATACTCATAACTGCAATGTAAAATGGTCTAACTTGCATAAGTGAACAAGAGAGAAAAAGGATACAGGAGGTTAATACTCTTGAAATTAAAATTTGTCAGTAAAATGCATACTGGTTAAATATTTTGGTTACATTTTACAGAAAATTAATACTTGCTGGGGTTTGTGCCTCAGGTTTTCTAGGGTAAAAAAGAATAACAATCATAGGCCACCTTCAGAAGTTCAAATGGAGTCAGATTACTTTTTAAGTGTATATGCTTAATAGCCATGCCTGACAAGCTTGGTCTTACAATGAGTCAGATAGCTTCCTTAATTTTATATATGATGACTTGGTAGTCAAAGAAAGTGAAAATCTCATCAAAAACCAAAACTGAGTGAATAACTAAAAGTAAACAGTTACTATGTGTATGCCTTTATACTCACTGGTAGGAGATAACCCTAGTTCACATGGCTGCATAGAATTTTGTAGGTACAATGTAGAAAATAAATGTGGTATGAAGTTGACATATCCTGCCTCCTGTGAGGAGTGTTCTTTCTTATCACATGCTGGAAGCTGATGCTAGTAGTACAACAGCAGAACACTGTCGAGCTGCGTATCCCTTCCTGTAGGAAGTGGCAGCTCTGCTGCTGATGCCTTCCTTGTGGCACACCCTTGCCACATTTCCACTAGTAACTCAGTCTTGTAACTCATTGTAACATGTTTTCTATCTTTTTTTCAGTGAGAAAGTATATTTTTAGATATTTGAAAAACTGGGAGCTGGAAGTGTTTATAATATTTACTCATTCACTGGCATAGATAATACATTTCACAAGTGCTTCAAGGATCGATGCAAGTGCTGTTGTTGATGATCTAGAAGAGAATTAATCTCACTCTGTTGAAATTTGCTTTACTAGCCCTAGGGAAGAAATGCTGTGACCACCAGTTAGGATACTGGCAGAAAATAATAAAAGGAGATTCATCTTGGAAAAAGGTGGGCCACTGTATCTGGGGACTAGTAATAAAAATATCAGTTATTCATTGGAAATAACATGATGTCAGTATCACACAGAGAAACGTAATTGTACCCTGAGCAGCAAATGAAATTTTTGCATTCCACTTTACTTCCAGTCATCCTATGCTTTAGATTTTGCTATCATCAGGACAAAAACTTGGAAGGTATCTCCTCCTCAGTTAAAAAAATGGAAAAGAATATCGCATTGAACTATGGATTTGAAATACGCCGTTTTATGACCCAATTTACAACCCCTATTTATTAAGATACTATGTACCACCAAAATCAAATCAGGTGAATATTCCAATTTACAGAAATGAGCCTATATCTTTCTACTTTAGTACTAAATGAAAAATAAAATCTGAGGACAAGCAAAGGATGTTCCGAAATGGGAGATACATCTTATTACAACTATGGTTTCTTCTGACAGGTTACTGATCTAGAGAGAACTATAGGGTACAAACGTTTTCAAACCTTTGAAAAGCATTGAAAGCAAGAAATCTCTCAACAAACTAGTTTCTTCCTTTACTCATTAATGTAAATCACTAAAATAAAATTAAATAAAATTAGAACAAACAAGCAAACAACACACAAAGAACTTCTGAAGTAACCTCTTCATAAGTTTCAAGAGCAAAGAGGAATATTCCCGACACTAGTTATACTTCAGGAAAACTTATCTTCCTTTCCCCTGCCCGAATCCATGTACCTTTGCAGCTAAAAGAAGAGCATGAAGAATTTCTCCAGAGCATGAATCAGCTGAAATCTGTACCTTCGTGTATTCTGGGATGTATTCTGGACTCTGTGTACTGAAACACACATACCATACACACACACTTCCAAATATATATACTCTGACAGGGTCTTCAAGGTATTTCTGATCAGAGCCTCAGAACATGACTATCCATAAATTTCTTTAGATCACATCCAAAGTAACAAATTAAAAAAATACCAAGTGCATTTGGTGGGTTGACCTTGGCTGGCCACCAAGTGCCCACCAAGCCACTCTATCTTTCCCCCTCCTTTCCACAACAACGGGAGAAAGTACTATGAAAAAGCTCATGAGCTGAGTTAAGGACAAGAAGATCACTTCCTAATTACTGTCATGTGTAAAAGAGATTCAGCTTCAAAAAATTAATACAATTTATTGCCTATCAACCAGAGTAGGATAGTGAGAAATAAAAGTAAATGTAAAAAAACCTTCCCTCTACCCCTCACTTCTTCCCAGGCTGAACCATACCAGTTCTTTTAGCAGTTCTTCTACCTCCACCCCTAGAGAGGCAAAAGGAGATGGGGAGTAGAAGGTGTGGTCAGTTCATTACACACCTTTACCACTCTTTCCCCCTCATATTCTCTCCCTGCTCCAGTGTGAGGTCCCACAAACTTCTCCAATAGGGATCTTCCCTACTGGCTGAATTTCTTAATGGTCTGCTCCAGCATAGATCCATTCCACAGGGTACAGAACTTCGGGAATGGACTGCTCCAGCTTGGCTACCCTACGAGGTCTCTGATCCTGCCATAAAACCTGCTCTGGTGTGCGGTCCTCTCCACAGACCCAAGTTCCTGCCAGAAGCCTGCTCCAGTACTGTCTCTCCACAGGGTACAGCTTGAGGGCAAATCAACCTATTCCAGCATGGAGTCTTCCACAGGCTGAATATTTGCTCCACCTCGGACTTCCGTGGACTGCCAGGGCACAACCTACATGATCTTCAGCATAAACTGTATCATAGAATCATAGAATCGACTGGGTTGGAAGGGACCTCAGAGATCATCAAGTCCAACCCTTGATCCACTACCGTTGCAGTTACTAGACCTTGTCACTAAGTGCCACATCCAGTCTCGTTTTAAATATCTCCAGGGACGGAGAATCCACTACTTCCCGGGGCAGCCCATTCCACCATTCCAATGCCTGATCATCCTCTCCGTAAAGAAATTCTTTCTAATATCCAATCTAAACCTCCCCCGGCACAACTTAAGACCATGTCCTCTTGTCTTGCTGAGAGTTGCCTGGGAAAAGAGACCAACCCCCTACTTGGCTCCAACCTCCTTTCAGGTAGTTGTAGAGAGTGATGAGGTCTCCTCGGAGCTCCCTCTTTTCCAGGCTGAACAGCCCCAGTCTGCTCCTGCATCTGGAGCACCTTCTCCTCCCCAATTCTTCACTGACTTTGGGGTCCACATACTTTTTTCTCTAACATATTCTCACTCCTCTCTCCCAGTTGCTGTTGTGCGGTACTTTTTGCCCCTTCTTAAAGATATTAAATCCTAACGTTGCTGGTGAGCTCAGCCTTGGCCTGTCACAAGATTGTCTTGGAGGTGGCAGGAACTGGTTCTGTCAGACATGGGGGGAGTTTCTAGTGTTTTGTCACAGAGGCCAGACCTTCGTCACCTTCAATACCAAAACCTTTCCATGTAAGTTCAATAAAACTGAATATGATAAGAAGGACCTTTATTTAGGTTATTAAGCCTAATCAACTCTGTCATGGTGCAATCAGGTGCAATCAGTGTGTTTTCAGACTATATAAGATATGTACGTTTTGTGTCTTATCTCAAGTGTCTTACTGCCATAACAATAGGAGATTTCCAATCTGTTTTGTTTAAATCTGTTACATCTCTGTTAATTAGATTCTTTCAGAACGCTGTAGAGAGTAAAACTAAGAACTTAAAAATATGTGGGAAAGTAATTTAGTACACTGACTGCTAGAATCAAAAAAGAGAACCTATGAATCTACTAAACCAAATGAATAAAGAAAATGAAGACTCGTGAACAATTTGGTATTTCAAGAGTGAAAAGGGAACAAAATAATTTTTCTAAAGAACAACAAGAAAACTTGACCACATATAAAATACTGAAATGTTGAAGGAATCTGGGGAAAAAATAAGAAAAAATACCTTACCAGGTGGTGTGATTATGATTTAATAACAGAACCTAAGCTCCAGTTATATTAGTAAGCTGCTATATTAGGGAAGAAAAAAATACGGAAGTAAACTCTTCCACAGTTTTCCAGTCATAATCCCCCCAATTTATTCTATAGATTGAATAATAGAGTATTAAATATACTGATTGATAGAGATTATTAAATAATAGGAGCAGCACTTGTACAGTATCAGCCTTAGTAATGTGATTAAGATGAGTGTTGTTTAAAATAGACACACAGGAAAAATAGAAAGATATTTAAAAAAACAAACCCTACATTTATGTGCTTTCCAATCCTGGATTAGTCAGTGACACCTGAATGTGTCTGTTTTCAATATTTTACCAAGAAGCAATTATAATTTATATGTTTCCTATGTTTACCTTTAAAATTCGTTATTATTGTGTTATGTACTGTGCAAAAATGTATCTATGTGTAGAGATACTTTTCTTTCTATTTTTAAACAAGTCTATGGAAAGAACCACAATATTTTAAACCATTAGGTTTCTTAATTGCTGATATATCATGGTACTTAGTACATGATTTAGAGAAAACATGGTGTTGATTAAAAGTACGTATTTCCCTATGAGAAGAAAACCAGAATATTTTGGATAAAGCAAGACGAAGAAAATTACAGCTGGCAAATTATGAGCTCATTCCAACTCTCATTAAACTAAATGGCCATGGATTGAGCCCAGAATGAAGCTAATCAAAATGAAAGCAAAGTTGATTACAAAGGACTATAATGATATTTTGGTATTAATTTGGGAGGACATTGTAGACAGTTAGACAATAACACTCTGGGCAAAATTTAAAATGTTACAGATTTTGAATATGTCATTTTGAGACTCAGAGCTATAGAAACCTAATTTATATTCCTTGCAGACTAAACTGCATGAAATACATTTTCCTTATTGTCTGTACAACCCCTTGAATATTTGCTGCAGCAGAAAATGCCTTTTTCATAAAAATAAAATATAGGGGTTTTCTGTAATTATTGTGGGTTTTGTTTTCTTTTGGCTAACCCACTTAAGAGGCTCAAGTTAGCAATACTTGACATTTCCAAACAAGATTTAATTACATTTAATAGACCAGTTCTTTCTCTTCATCAAATCCCTGGTTTTGTTGGAAGGGCATGAGGTACACAACTAACATGAACTTGATGTATCCATTTTTCTGTCCCTGTGGTTGCTCTGCACAGCCTGTCCTCCTCCTAAGGCAACTGGAGTCTCCCATATGGCTGATAATCTACATGGCAGCCAGAAACATACTTGAAGGTCAGCCTTACAGCTATATTTTCTTGTTATGCCTCTTTTTCACTTGTCCTTTTACAGTGGTAGAAAGAAGAGCTGTGAGAGACTAAAGTAATTTGCATGTTCTCCATTCCTTCTTCCACTGGTTTGACTGGTGAACTAAGAGCTGCACTAATTTACACTCACAGTCTACATGGCAAAGCAGCAACATTTCAGAGGAAAAACTAGCCTGTGATTAGTTGTAAACTTTACTAAGGTATGAAAAGCCACATCTCATTGCCTGAAGATGTATTAAATAGAGGATTAAACGTACAACAAATATCTGCTTGGTGAACAAAATACCTAAGGAATTTGGAAGACTGAGGATTATGTATAAAACAATAGAAATAAGGTTTGTGATCTGTTTTCACTTCTTCAGGTAGAACATCTCATTCTCCTTTTCCTTTTCAATTTAACCCATCCAGGCAAGAATGAAGTAGGTTATTTCTGCAGCATAAAAATAAAAGATTATACAATTAAATTAAAATTTGAAAAGAGAAAACATAAATTTGAAAAGTTTTATTTCCTCAGGAAAGGAAGAAGCAGCAATCTGAACTTCCACCAGAGTGTAAATTCTCCCATTTTAGCCTCTGGTTTTCTTACATGTTGGGAGAGTCTTAATGGTTTTGGAAGGCGTTAGGACAGCCTGTACTTTAACAGTCAGTCTTTTGGACAAGATAGATAAAGTTCAACTTTCATGATGAAAATAAGTTGAAACTGTAGTGGTTTCAATCAGCCACAGATGGTTTTGGGCAAGGTTAATTAAAAGAGAACCATTTAGAACTGAGAATGTACAGCAAGATACTTTGTCACTAACAGCTAAACATGAAATAAGAAGGGTGGCAGAGTAAATGTTTTCTTAGAATACTTTGAGTTCAAGACAGTTCCCATGAAACTAATTGGGAGCAGGTAAGACACTTTTCAAGGGTAACATCTTCCAGCTTGATTCACCAAAGCGAGTTAAGCAGAAATGTAATTCAAACCTAACAAAACAAGCAAACTCTCAACTGCTTTGTGTGTTTTCTCCATGCTGAATGTATAAGTCATATCTGGGCACTGATCCAGGTAACTAATTTTATGGAACAGAGAAAACCTCTTTTAATCTAGAAGAATTGTAGAGTTTATTTATTTATTCATTTATTTTTAAAATGTGATATTTCTTTTTTGGATACACTTACCAAGAACAATATAGAATAACTGTACTCACAAAGGTTTTAAGGTCATTTTTTTTTTTTGAGACACTGTTGCTTACAACTGAAATGAAAATCCCATCCACAGACTTCCCACAAAGCCTGTGGAAGAACTACAGTTCAATGAGTTTAGAGTAGTTTACTAAGTTCAGTAAAAAAATTATTTATGAATTATTTTCCTGGCTCTTTTGAAAATTATTTTTAAAATTTTGATTAGAACATTTGATCTTATAAAGCTTTTCTTAATTAATCCAATAAAACATATATATTTTCTTCATTATTTACTGAACTGACATGCTTATTATAATTTCTATTAAAAGATTTCTTATTTTTTTCATAAAAGTATCTTACTGTAAATTCATTGCATTACTGTATTTAATTCACCTAGAAATTAGTTTTCTATTTTATGCTTTCAATTTCATGTAGCCACTTGTACTTCTAATATTAATGGACATGTGAGCATTAATAGTTTAAGTGGTTCCTACAAATATTTCACTTGATATCACATGAACTGAGACCATAACCAGAGATAACACAAGTAAATAGAGCAGGATGTATAACAAGACTTAGTGTGCTCTAACCCTATAGTAAATGTACCTTCTATGGCTTTCTAATATTGTGTACTTTTCCCCTGCTTGTATTCAAAGGGCATTATTTGAAGCACTCCTGAGAGTTAGGAACCAGGCATTTCACTGGTATTCAGATCTTTTAGCCTGAGGAAAATGGAGCAATCCTCCTCTTACTTTTTCCATTTTCTCTCTTTTGGTCACAGAGTTTTGAGGTAGTGGGCTTTTTTCCACCATCTTTAGAGGTAAATGTAGTGTTTATTCATGATTTCAGTTTGTCTATTTACCCCTAACAGCTGTTACTACACAAACATTTGGTTCCACTACAGAAATACATTTTTTTTTCACTTTGCTGCTGCCATTGGCCTATGCAAGAAAAGTTTTCTTTCCATTCTGGGTAATTTTTGTTTTTCAAAAGGTGCCTAATATGTTATGTTCATGGACACACTTTTGACGGGACTGATTTGGATTTAGAACAATGATCTGTTATTTCTAAGGTTTTATGACATTGTGGCCCTTATTAAGCCATATAAAGTTGGTTTTATTAGTGCTGCATAAGTTTAAACCTAGTCCTTAAAAAAAAACCAGTGCTTAACCTCTATGAATGTTCTATCAGTATGAAAAATGTGGAAGATTATACCTTTAGAAGTAATTTGAGAATTAAACATTGCGTATAAAATTATTTGATGATTAGGTATCATGGAAGTACAAAATACTATGTCATTTTCTAGCATTAATTTCAATGGCATTTATTTGAATGTGTAATGCCAGTTTCTATTCTCACTGTAGGAAAATATAGTTGCTGATATAAATGGAGACTTGAACTCCAGCTGGGTTGTTCCTGGTTTTAACTCTTCAGAGTTTCCCTCTGCAAGTGGCAGTCAGGAGAAGGATGGAGAGCAAGCAGAATTTTAATGGCTGTTCAGAATTAAAGCTTAGTAACATCAAGCAGACAGGAGCTGCCAGGTCAGCCACATTTCTAAAACAGAACTTGAAAAAGATAAATTCAAAGTGGTCGCATTTAAGCATAGATGTATGTGCTGTAATTTGGAAATAACTCAGGAACTGCCATACAGCCCAGGAACTAAGCTGTCCAATTAACTATTGCTGCAAAAATGATCCAGGATTCAGGATAAGCCCTCAAACACTGGGGTTTTTTTTGGGGGGGGCTTTGGGGGTGGGGGAATTCTTATATGAAAGATCTCTGGGGTAAGAAGCTTTTTTTCATTGCAATGGAAATTTTTTATATGCTTTCTCACAAATCTTGATGTTTTTTCCCTGTTCATGTGTAGGCCTGTTTTTATGAAAGTATGATTAGGCTTAGGGTTCAGCAATTTGACACCTTTATGTGCAGGTCACAACTATGCATATATTCACAATGCACTGGAGGGAAGGTATGTATGCCTTGCTGCCTGACATTCATTCTTTGCACCTTTATAACCCTCTGTTTGAGCTATGTATTATATTCAGGAGGTTTTATTTATATTTATTTTTAACTTTCTGGGAACTATCTTATAGTCCTTCCCAAAACATACCCTCTGACTTAACACTTGCAAGGATTTCAGGAAATTGTATTCTAAAACACAGAATGCCCTTGAAAGAGCAGAGGAGCATCAAAGACATAATTCTTCTCAGTGTATATGGTAAAAGATGCTGTAATTGTAAAGGCAATTCAAATACCACGGAAAAGTGCTGCCCTCTGGTTTGTGGCTTGTTCATAGTTCTCTAGGGCTGTGTTGCTGGCTATTTTGTTCTCTCCTCTTTACTGGCAGCCCCTCTAATAATCTCTTTCTAATAAAAATCTAATTGAAATCTAATTCACCCAGGTAGGTGTCATTAAAATAGATTAGTTTAATCTCTTTGAATGCCAAGAAATTAAAATAAATTACAATATTACACTTTTTTTTCTTTTACATAGAAAATATTTGATCCAGAGTAACTGTTTGATGTAACTACCAGCTATGAAATGAGTATATATATGTGTTATTATATATTCACACAATATATATAGACATACACATACACACACTCAGAACTGGAAGCCATAAAAATTAATTTTACTGCAAAAAGCAAAAGGTGTCTGTCTAACAAATGGATAGGTAAAAAAATCAGATATTATTTGCTTGCCTGCTTGTTTCTATATATTTTGTTTCTGAGTTATATCCCTTGGTCTTAAGAATGTAGGAATACTGGATGATGGAAAAGGTCCATTCAGCTCAGTGTCCCATATTTGACATTGATAGAAAGCAGATTCTTGAGAAAGAGCTTACATTGGAGAAATCATCTGATCATAGTTTCTCCAAATCTACCGGCAATAATGTCTGACTCAAGAACTTCTTAGGCCAGGATTTCCTTAGTGGATCCTTTATAAATGAGCTATCGCAGACATTTTATTATCCTTTTCTACTTTCTGTGAAGTTCCTCTGCTTCTTTTATTTCCTTCCTTTTGTTAAAAAGGATTAGCTCTAAAAGTAAGATGTACCCTGGACTACTAATGTCTGATTAGCTTTTCCTCTGACTGTTCACTTGAGCTTTTTGTGTTAGGTAAATAGCTAACAGTATTGTGTGACTTTAATGTTATCTAAACATTGGCTAATGTTATCTAATTGAAAACAAATTAGAATTACTCTTTCCCAACAAAATAGATGGTTCTGACAGCATTTATAAAATAGAAGATAGTAGTCAGAGCTGTTCTAGTCCTTTACACTCCTTAAACACTGTCATAACCTAAACAGGGTTTCGTTAACATCCTGCAGTATGTTACAGCAGCTCTTGATTCCCAAATCTTAGCTGGTTTCACAAGCCTCAAAAGTGGCTTTAAAGCTAAACGAAGAAGTAAAGTCTTTTTCATTAGATTTCTTCTGTAGCAAATCAGTTTTATCATCAAACAGGGCTTCTTCATTGCTAAGTCTAACCTTGTTTTGGCAGTGTTCTTTTTCTTTTCTCAAATTTAGAACCTAAATTTAGGTAATATCATAAATAGTCTTCACATTTCCTATAACTATTACCTAAAGTCTGCTATAACAGTATGTGTCTGGCTCCTCTCTGGTTGACTTTTAGGAAACTGAATTCAGAGTCTGATGCGGCTCAGCATCCACCTAGAAAAGATGAGAACCAAACAGGAATTATTTGCTTATTAAATAGGAATTTAAGTTAAATTCAGTACTAAGCTTCCTTCAAGGATCAGAGTAAAAATGGACAGGAATATTAATCAGAGCACATAAAAATGGGCCAAATTCCAGGAACTATAATGTCAAACTGAAGTAAAGATATTACATAGCGTTGCTGAAAACTTTGATCCCTTCCTAATGAACTTGAAACAAAAAACTGTTCTTAAAAATGTTTAAATATTTAAAACACTGAGTTATTAGGAGGTTTATAAGAACATCAAGAAGGGAAAATGAGGCAACTTTTAAAGTCAGCATTTAGAATGCCATGGTGGTTTCCTGAGAGCTTGTGTTAGATCCCTGATCCGGAATGGTTTTGACAGGAATTGTATTAGATAAGTCATCTTTCCTCTGTCAGTAATTAGGTTAAAGTGATTGGAAGAACTTACTTTGTGATTGGAAGAACCTACTTTAGGTTCTCAATGAAATGGATAAGAACTTAAATGTTTACTAATGGAAACTGTGTGATTAGATGCTGTAGGTCAATCTGATTGAAACATACTAGTGAGTGAAGGGGATAAGCACAAATTTTTAAGGAGCTACACTATTATTGTGGTTTAGGTGCTGGTGGTACCAACCAGGCCTCTGCTCACCCCCCACCATGGGACTGGGAAGAGAAAATCCACCTTAAGCTTGTTAACAGAGACAAGGACAGGGAGGTTTGTATTCCCCAATTACAGTAATGGCCCAAAACCACACACAGACTCAACTTGGGAATCAAAAATCCCTAATTTTATCTACTAGGAGAAAGAAAAAACATGACAAGATTTTAATACCTTCGCCCCCAACCCCCCTCTTATTCCCAGTCCCAGATGCCTTCCCTGCTGCCTCCCCCTCAGGGCAGGGGGGGTTTAGGGTCAGTTCCCCACACGGTGTTTCTGCCGCTCCTTCTTCCTCAGGGGGAGGACTCCTCACAGCCTTCCCCTGCTCCAACGTGGGGTCCCTCTCATGGCAGAGAGCCCTTCACAACCCCTCCGACATGAGTCCCTCCCACAGGTGCAGTCCCTCAGGCACAGACTGCTCCAGCCTGGGCTGCACACAGAGTCTTGGCTGCTGCGGGAGCAGTCACCTCCCCTGGCACGGGGTCCTACATGGATGCAGATCCACATCTGCCCCTCTCTGTGATCCTGCAGAGGCTGGAGCCCACCACTGACACTTCAAGGTCTATAAATCCACATTTACCCCACCATGGTCTTTCAGGGACTCTTCCATCTTGCTCCTCCATGGGCTTCAGGGGAACAGCCTGCTATCTCACTATGGGCTGAGGAGCAATCCCTGCTTGGGAACCTTTTCTCTCTCCTTCTTCAATGACCTTGATGTCTTTGCCCTGGCATTACTTGCTCTTACTTCCTCCTCTTCCCTGCAGGTCTTTAAAAAATATTTTTGCGGTTTCATTTTCTCTTTCTCCAATATCTTACAGAGGTGCCTCCAGCTTCCCATATCTGCTTGGCCTTGGACAGAGGTGGGACAGGGATCAGAACTGGGGGAGCTTCCAGCATCTTCTCACAGGACTGACTGCTGTGGCCTCCCAGCTTCCAAAACACCACTGAACTAACCCAAGAAATACTTTCAACTTTTAAATATGTAAATTTATTTTATTTGTGTCCATGTATGCTCATACTAAATATGGAGTAGTCTAGTTCGTAATTCCTAGTTTGTCGTTCATTGCTAAGAAAGATGTTTTAGTTCAAACTACATTACAGTTGCCCCAAGTTACATTGTGGATTGTGAACGAGTTGTGCACAAATTATTTTTCTATACTGCTTCCTTTTGGCAATAATTTGGTTTGTTTGATATTTATAATCCTTAAGATTCCTGTCTCTGCCTCATCCTCCAATGTCTTTTCTCAGATGTAAATAAGTTCACAAAGAAGCAATAAATGAAGCACCAAATGAAGAAATAACATTTAGCACTTATTTTACATGTATGACCTATACCTACTGAGAAAGTTCTTAAACAGAATCTTTTATTCTGTACTTGCCACAAGTCCAATGTGGTAAATCAAATTAGGATATTTGTCCAAGTTCATCTTAGCCTTGGAAACAATGCAAACTATAAACTTTCTCTTTAAAATCTACTTATGTTATTTTCTGTCCTGAAATACTCTTTCTCTCCTTCTGCTTCATTGCAGCATATGCTTAACATACTCTTTTAGAGATGTTGCATAAAGAATTTCCTTTCACAGAAGAAATTTTTCAGCCTATTTTTCAGCTTCTTCTATTCAAACTTATTTTGTGTTATACAAATTCTTCAGCAGCAGTAAGTTATACATCCTTTACATCTGAGGAAGTCTGTTATCAACTCTTTTTTTTTTTTTTTTTTTTTTTTGGGGGGGGAGGTTGTCACCGTCAAAGTGGTATAATTTCAAGTCTCTTTCATGAACCCAGTTCTGTTAAATTTTCACTTGTCCTTAAACTGAGTCAATAATCCACTGCAGCTCATCCAGTTTCAAAACCAGAAGCAGTTCTTGCCTCAGGGGCCCTTGTGGCCAGAGATCTCCAGGGTATTGGCTACTGCTTCCCATTGTTGTTAAATGACAAAATGGTTCATCAGGTATTTGTAGTTCTGGGGGGTAGTTTGGAACAGGTTTAATCTTAGTTTGAGACTTCACTGGATGTAAATATTAGTTAATCAAAAGAACTTTAAACAAACAAAACCAAAAAGAAAAATAAAACCATAAAACAACCAACGAACAAAACAAACAACAAAAAAAAAACAACAAAAAACCCTGGAATAAGGCAAAGGCTAGAGGTTTTCCATTTAGAGAGAAAATAAGATGCAGGTGCTAAAGAAAACTGCCTGTTTAAATTGTATTTTTTCTTTTTCTGTTTCATTAATCTCTTTTATCAAACCTCTTTATTTTATTAGACTGTTTGTATGCATACTAAGTATGGAGTACGACTTACAGCTACCACTGTTTTAGTTTCTCCATGATAGTTTACCTTCTGTTCATCTCCTTGTATTCTGAGTGCTTGGCTTATATTTCATGATCTCCAGAGCAGGTAAGATTTCCCTTGCCTGGGTTGATTTAAAAGGATAAATGGGTAATTCCCAAGGATCTTCACCCCACCCCTGAAGAGCACAAAGAGTTTTTGAATGTGATATTTAGTTATTAGTTTTTGTCACTATAGTGACTTGATAAGTTTTCTCATTTGACACTGTAGGTCCTAAAGTAAGATTTTAAAAAAATCATTTCTTCTGCCCCAATTAGTTTTACTGCTCAGTTTTTGGAACTCCAAAACACCTTGTTCATTTGTGTTTGCACTTAATCTCCTAAAAAAAGCAAGATAAAAAAAAATACATTAAGTTTTCCAGACCCAGATCCATAAACTAAACCCCCTAAATCCTTAGGACTTGTTGACAGACTTATGTGCCTGTTGCTTTCCTCTGAAAGGCAAAGTAGCTCACTTGAGTTTATCATCATGGCCATATGAGTAGGCAGCACCAGGAGCACAAGGGCTCAGAGTGCAGGGCTGGAGTTCAAGAGTGTAACCACTTGTACTTTGACCCTAGTCACCAGGAGACCCTGAGGTTGGGTTCAGTGAAGATTCACAAGTGCCAGGGTGAAGTCTGTTTTAGGCATCCTTATGAAGGGGATGTAACTTCCCCATGCATGAGCTCTGTTAGAGAGGGATGACACAAGGTAGGAGCTTTCTTCTTCTCCATGGCTTTTGATTTTCTGTTTCAGGAGCTGAATGCCAAAAAGCTATCCACTGTGGTGCCGATTTGTAGGTCCAAGTATCTAACATTAAGCGCTGAAGTTACTTTATAATTAGGCATTCATCTTTCAGAAACATTACCCATGTCATTCTAACACATCCTGGGGATCATCAGATCAAGTCTGACATGACATCAAACTTACTGCTGCTTGTTATCAATTGCTGAATTTTTTGTCATTTGTTATTTCTTGCTGTTTATGTTTGTACTTTACATGGAAACACCTGCCCTTTCCCCTACATTCTCTAGGAAGGTTGAATAGCCAACCTACAGGTCCCAAATACCCAACTGGTTTCTTTTCTGTCAACCCAAGGATGTATTTTCAGTGTTCAGAGAACAATACCTAAGTAGGTACTATCCTGTTTAGGATTACAACGGAAATTGTAATAATACTTTGATGTCAATTGATCTAATGGACATTCACAGGTTGGGTCAATGGTGATGCAAGTGCATCTCACACCTCAAGGAAAAGAAACAAAAGAAACAAAGTCCATTTATAGCTCACTGGAAACACATACCGGTAAAGCGGATGTAAATTAGAAATCTTCAGTATTATAACTGTGCAGTTTTTCTATTTATTTAATATGATAAAGGAATAAAAATATTCCCAGATATACTAATGAGTCTTGTTTTTATTTCACCTTTTATTTCCAACCATCAAATCTTGTAAATTAGGAATTATTGTATCTCAAAAATTTCATAATGAAGAATAAACAACTTTTTTACACTTCTTCAATGAATACCAAATCAACTCTTACTTTTGCAAAGCCTGGGTGATCACTCCTCCTGGGATTACAGAACCACGAAGTCTGCTTTAGAATACAGGATGAGGTGTGAAACATTCCTGATGAATTCAGGAAGCTTTGGAAGGTTGAAGAAGAATAGTAGCAGCAAAGAATGGATGATGACAATTTGGAGAGGAAGAAAAGGCCAGAAGAGATTCCTGCAGTGCCTGCCCAGACCAGGGAATTGATCTTCTCTGGCCATCTGCTGCTACAAAATTATAGAATCATAGAATGCATTGGGTTGGAATGAACCCCTAAAGGTCATAGCAGACTCAGTGGATGACCCTACACCAGCGGCTGCCTCCCTGCAAGGACACATCTTGTAAGGTCAGTTATTTACAGCTTTCTTGCAAAACTCTTCTGAGCACTTTTCCAAAATATCCATCAGGTTCATAGCAGGGGGGGTTGGACTAGATGATCTTCAAAAGTCCCTTTCAACTCATACCACTCTATGACTATGACTCAATTAACCAGCCACTTCTTTTTCTCCAGCACTTTACCAATATATTCACAAACATCTTGAGTTTTCTAGAGCTCTGACAACAGAGGTCACAAAAAATTCCCTCTCACTCAGTTGCTATGCAACAAACACAGGAGGCAAAATACAGACAGATCAATAAGGTTTCCTCTGATTTTATTCTAAACTTTGGTTTAAGAGTTGTCTCTTCTTCCAGATTAAGTCTATCAGAACATTAGATATCACCAAAAGCTCATTTTCTTCTTGATGATCGGGAGGTCTTTTCTGTTTTCAGATTTCTCCTTACCTATATTTATGAACTTAGTAAAACCTGTGTTTTAAGTCTTTTTTTCTGTCCACTCTATTTTAAGGAAATGAGAAATCATAGCTATACCAAAAATATTTTACAAGCATAAGAATACAGCAAGAAATATACACAGTACAATAAAATGGTATGCCATGCTCGTAGATGAGCAGGCAGGGAAAGCTATTTGCTTGAGAAAATAAATCACCTCTTGCATAACATAATGCATAAAATTAAACAGTCCAAAAATACACCTTAACATAACTAGCAGTCCTATAACTAAGTAAAAATATTAAACCAAGAAATTTTAGGTAGGTCAGCTACTTTGAGTGTACAAAACAACCAATATTTTAAAAGAGACATGATATGTAGAATATGAAAACATTTACAGCATTTCTTAGTGATCTCGCATTCTTGCATCCAGGAACTCTCCAGAAATGGAAACACATTCCAGCTTTACTTCTTCAGCGTAGGAGCCAGGAGCTGCGTGCAGCTTCCAGCCCCATTTCAGCAGTAGTTAAAGACAGTGCAAAATTTCTAGTTAGAGAGGTGAGTGGTTAGTCATGTGTGATTCCCAAAGGGAAAACTGGCTGCTTTGTCAGCCAGCTGACCTTTTCTTTTTGCTGGCTGACTGTTTGTTGGGGTTGGATAATTGTGCTACTTTCTCACACGTGCTGTTTGCTATTGTCCTCACCTTGTCTCTGCCATACACTAAGCTCAGTAAAAACAGGTGATGACATCCCTTGTGTAAGCACACTCATTGCTTCTTTTAAGGACAGCCCATATTCCAGTAACATGGGCTCAGTCTCAGTACAACCCAGGAAGATTATATTCTGGATGTTAGTTATTGTATCAGACACATTTCTGAAGACAGCGACAGGTAGTTAAATGTCCTTCACTACATGAAGACAATTCCCTTGCTCAAGGACTACGTTAGAATAGAGACAGGCCAACAGTTCATCATATCTTATACAATCCTGCCATAGGATTCCTTATACAAGAAAACTACACAAATACCTACAAGGCTTTTGTGCATCTGTTTGAATGACTTCTCCTTGCATAGATAATTCAACTCCAGAAGACCTTTACCCTGGTCAAATTAGCAGATCCTTAGTAAAAAGGGTTACCTGAAAAAGTCAAGGGGGAAAAAAGAAGTAATATATGTAAGAAAAGTGTGGATTTAGATAATCTTAGCTAGGCAGATGAAAGGTAACTTATGATGGTAGTTGTGTATGTCTATATGTCATGGGCGTACAACAGTGCTGACATATTTTTGGTTTTCAATTCCTTGTAAAAATATTCTTGGACTGTAATCCCTTGTAAAAAGCTGCTAAATCTATGTCTAGACAATAATGTTTGTCAGAACAGTGTAGCGGGAAGAGCCTTTCTTGCTCCTGAGGCTCGACGAGCTGCTGACCTCTCCATGCCTCGCACCAGAGTGAGCTTCTCTCTGTGGGTGTGTGTCCCACCTTTATTGGCCCCCTGGTAATAGGGGGCCTGCCCTAACCAGGCACAGGTGGACTCACACCCACTCTTTGGCAACTCAAGGCACCTGATTTATCTTGTTTCTCTACATTTCCCCCCCTTTTTTTTTTCTTACCCCAGTTTGCCCTAGCTTACAAACATTTTAACACTGGTTACAGGATACACTTATAGCTTACGGGATTTAACCCTAGCTTACAAACATACAACACTGATTACAGGATTTTTACAAACATTTAAACATTTTACACTTATAGCTTACGGGATTTAACCCTAGCTTCGACTGACACAAACATACACTGCTGCAGCCTAGGCAAACCGTTCAATGTCAGCCCAGGCACTTTTCACAAAGTCTCTGCCTTTCCGACTTGAGTTCTTCTCCCTCCTGTATCTGCTCTTCTCTTGGCTTCCCTCTGCTAAGGGGTTTCCAAAGAGAGAATCCTTATCTTGGTTTCCCTCTGCTCAGAGGTTTCCTATCCAAAGACCTTGCTGGTCATACCTTTCAGGGAGAATGTTAGCCCAGGCACTTTTTCAAATCAGGGAGAATGTTCCTGTTGCCAGCTCCTCACACTGCTGCCTTTCAGAAATTGTTCTTCTTTCAAGTTGCCTGCATTTTCCACCAAATGTAGCGGGAAGAGCCTTTCTTGCTCCTGGGGCTCAACGAGCTGCTGACCTCTCCATGCCTCACACCAGAGTGAGCTCCTCCTTGTGGGTGTGTGTCCCACCTTTATTGGCCCCCTGGTAATAGGGGGCCTGCCCTAACCAGGCACAGGTGGACTCACACCCACTCTTTGGCAACTCGAGGCACCTGATTTATCTTGTTTCTCTACAGAACAGCTTTTATTTATTTGTTTGTTTGTTTATTTTCCACCTAAAACAACACTCATTTGCCCCAGTTAGATAATAAGTGGACAAAAAGATTAAGAAACATGAAAGCTTTTTTACCCCAGTCTTCCCTACACCTTGTCTTTTTTGGAACAATATACTAAATTTGGCTTTTCTAAGCAAACTGAGTTGTGGTCTGGAGGAGACAAAATACATTTCTTCAGTCTGTGTTACAGTATAGATATATAGTCCATACTGAAGCACAAAGTAGGAGCTACCTATAATTCCTGTATATACAAGTCGCCTTTGGTACTAGGAACTGTTTAGCTTGGTTTAGGTCATTTACATATAAAATCAAGATAAACAAACCCACAGGCTTCATTTAATCTTGATTCTTCACAGTTATCTGCCCCAGGCTGAATGTGATGCAGGTATAGCAGCTCCCTGCCTCAGTGTTTTGGCTACTTCGCACCCATGGCCCCGGGAGAAGCCCTGCTGTGGCAACCATGTGCCAGGCAGTGGCTATTAACAACCACACCCCTTGAGCCCAGCTTCCCTCTTCCTCTCTACCCTCACTGTCAAAAATAAGCAACTCTTTTCCGAGCTTGGTGGTTATCAAACAAGCCAATTCACTGTTCTGCTTTGAGTACAGGATATTTTCCTAGATGGTGTGTAATCACAATTCAATTGTGCAAGAGGTCTTTTTTGGTTTAACTGCAGAAAGTCAGACAAAATAACAGCCAGCAGTTAATATGATCATTAATTTAAAAATTAGTATCAGTTATTGTCATTCTCTGCATCAAAAATGTAATTTAAAAATGTCATAAATCACTATAAACCCCCTAAGCACAGTAAGTGATCATGTGTGATTCTCTCATTTATTCACCTGATCAGGAGTGAGAGCCATATGGCAATCGTATATTGTATTATTACTACCACTATTATGATTTCTCTTAAAATCTTGACTGGACAATACATTTTATTTATAAATTTTTAATGTTGACAATTGTAATAAAAGGTGATGAAATCTAGCTTGTGGGTTTTCTGATTGGTTAGTTTAGTTTGCTAGTTTGTTTTTCCCCTTCCCCCTATTTTTATCCTTTGGGAATAGAACATTAATTATTTCTGAAAAATAAATGCAACTGAGAAAGCAATGTCCCATACATGCCTGGTCTTTGATGATAAAGGCCCAAACCTTGACTATAATCTAGTATAGAGAGGTGGTATTGTCCAAAAACCAAGATAATTTTCCCCTCTGTTTTCCTCTTCTATAATTTATGTGAACTTTCACTTTGAAACAACTTTTGTTTTTTTTTTTTTTTCAGGAGTCTCAACCTTATTTACAAGTCCAATACAGCCCTCAAGTCATAAATGTTTGGGATTTTTTTCTGGTCAATACAGCATGCAGCAAAACTATATTTGACATTCCCAGATGCTATTGATGGAGGATTTTTTCCACCTGCTATTGATCTGAAAAGCCAGTGGCAATAGATAAAGATAAAAGTCCTTGGTGTTTAAAAATGTGTGATTTTTGAAAGATATGCTCTGTGACTTTGGGTATGTATACTTTTGATTCCATTTTCATCTAATATCACTGAGATTTACCTAGTTTTTTCACTATCTGCTTTCCACTCAGGTATAACAGAGATCACGCTGTAATTGCAAGGAGAACTGGGAGAAATATTTTCAGCAACAGTTACCTTTGCTGTTAGATGCTGTCTAACAATATCTAAAATTTAAGATCCTGTTTTTTCATTATTCTTACTCATTTACCTACAAAACTGCTACTATAACTAGCTAAGAAATGTAGCCAAACTGTTGCCAGTCATCCGACTTGAGAATGTTTCCCTCCCAGTTCTAACATTTAGCCCTTAGCTAGCAAGGTTACAAATTTATAGCTTAACTGGACATAGCTGAGCATTTTTTAACTTTAAAAGGTCTAGTTAGTAGGCTCTACATCATTTTCTTTCTGTCTTATACCTTCCCTCACTCACAAAAGTTAGAGATGATGTTTAATTTAAAAACAGAGATAAAAGTGCACATTTGTAAAGCTTTGTGTTAATGGTATTTGTGTGAATCTCTCCCATGTGGTGCTTTGAAAATGTAGTAAATGAAGCTGGTCAATTTTATTTTAAATATCCCCATTGTTGAATTTCATGTCCATTTACTGGAGAATAATGCTCTTTCTAGCAGAACAGAAGAGTGATGATCTTTATTCATAAGACAAATAAATGTTTAAAGTACACATCTACTAAAGGTTGAAATTACTATGAATGAGATGAATTGTGACTTTGCTAGATATCCAGTGACAGCTATTTATGAAAAGAGGTACAAACCTTTTGTTGTTTTATCCATTCTTTTTTATCTTTGATGAAGATTGTGATGAAATACAAAGAAAATGAAACAATACACCGATGATTTATAATAATGTATGCTAACAAAACAAAACAAAAAAAGCAATAAAAATGTCCATTGAGCATTCTGGTATTTTTATTTAATCTCTGTTTTGGCCATGTTTTGAAGCTTATGTTTTTTTCTCTGCACAATGTAGTGAATAGAATAAAGAATTTAGACTGATATTAATTCTCCTGGAAAATTGGGTCTTTTAATACACTACTTTGTAGTACCTTAAAATAGTTCTATTATACTTGAAACTGTTCTTAGTATATGAATTTAGAGGTGCATCTTTTGATGGCTGTTCCCTGTTTCTTGAGGAATACTGGACTCTCTGTGCCTGAAGGTATTTACAGTGGTGGTAACTGACAAGGTGGATGCAAATGTGCTTAGCATGAAGACAATAAAAAAAGTACCCAGCAACTGTTTTAATTCCTATATCCTTAAAGATCCCTGCACAGCAGAAGTTTTTAGTTTCTTGATGATTTCTCCCACATAAAGAGGTCAAACATAGTATGGTCAAGAAATTTGAGATCTTGGTTATCAAATCAAACATGAAAGTAGCCCGATAAAAACATGACAATTTTTTTTAGTAACAATAATGCTTACAGAACATACAGAAGACTAAGTAAGTGTATGGTAACTGTGTACAACCTTTGTGGCTGAAGAGAAACCAGAAAAAACTTGAATGAAAGAATCATAATTGCTTTTATGATTCTAAGAAAAATTTGCTCCTCTGTCATGAATGAACATCCCTGACTCCCTCGTTATATAATGAGTCTCATCTACATTTGAAATAATCCCTTGTGATGCATATTGAAAATTCATAGCAATCTAAGGACTGCACCAACCCTTTTGTACTGCCCACTTCCTTCCTCCCTCCCCAGTATTTCATTAACAAATACATTCAAATTGTGTTTCTTCTTTTAGTTACTCAGGACTTGTAGTTTCTCTCAGGAATGGGTATGTTCTGCCAATGTGCTTTTAAGAAATACTTGCTATATTTCTCCAGGATTACAGAAATACTGGTCAGTCACAAAGGTTTGCACAGGTCCAATAAGATTTGATGCAAGGACATGATTCTCTCGAAGGTAAAAGCTAACAAAGGGATATAGCAATGCTTTATTCTGTATAATCCTTCTATGTTATCCTTCCTAGCTTATCATTTTATGAGCTGGTACAGTAGCTTTCTTTCAGGAAAGGAAGCCTTTATCTGTATTAGATTGTAGCCACTTCTCTTCTGCATGGCCACACGACATTGTGAAATAGAGGATACGAATAAGAAGACTGTAGAAAAGGAAAGATAGCCATTTTTAAGCTGAAGCAAAGGAAACTAGTTTGTTTGGGGTTTTTTGTGGTTTTTTTGGGGGGAGTTGTTTTTTTTGGGGGGGTTGTTGTTTTTTTTTTTTTTTTTTTTTGTCATTCCTGGCTATACTACAGACTTCCTATCTGTTGTTGAGAAAAAACTATCATAATGCCTATGCACAAAGGGGCTAATTAGGTCTGTCATTCCCTAACTTTTGAATGTTTGATTTTGCAACCTTAATGTTCTTTTAATGTCTTTTGTATGCAATATACATCTATGCAGTTTCCATTTATTATTAAAAATTGATAAAACACTAGCTTTTAATGACATGCATGCTTAACTATGCATCCTTAATGTTTTCAATATAATTTTTAAATGGGATTTTGCATTCAGCAGTGTCATTCTTTAATCACCTAATATAAACAAGGGCCTTCCCATGTTTAATAAATTGCAAAAGTGGGTCATTAGACTCTAAAATATCTCTGACTGTAATTGTATTTTTCTGTCCTACATATTAGAAGCTATTATTCTGATGAAATACTCAAATGTCAGACACCAATTGCAACTTACTAGCCTGGAAGTTGTCACTGCCTTGGTCAAAGAAGGAGACACAGATCTTGCTTTTCATTGCAGGAATAGACCTGCTACAATGATAAAACCTATACACTGCCCTTATGGAAAGATATTTTAATTTTCTAAGCATACAATTCATAAGGTGCAGATGGCACTGAATAAACCACAATGGATTAAACTGATACTTTGATACTTGCAGGGTTAAAACATAGGCAGACAGGCAATGAATAAGAATGAAGACAACACACAGTTTTTTGTGCTGTTCTAGGAGAATAAAATCTTCGGAGGTGCTCTGTTGCACAGCCATATGGTTTTTTTGCACTTAAGGCTTGTGAAAGTTTAAAAGATTAGTAAGATTACTAATATTAAAGTCTAAGCCCAGAAAGTTCCCTAGAATCTTAAGAAATGACAGATATGGGAAAAACATAAACTGAGGTGGGCAGGGGATACACCAAGCTTTGCGCTAGCTTTGAAAAAAATTCATTAATTGTACAATAGAATGCACTTTTATCTGGACTAGACTTTTCAACTTTATATGCTTGTATTACTTTGAGATACATGTTACTGAGACTTACTAGATTGCAAAATGAATTAAAGAAAAGAAAAAACCTGGTTACTTTTTTTCTTTTCTGTAAAATTTGAAACAGTTTAAGGCACCATGAAGAGTTTTGTCAGTAAGCAAATATTCTGGAAGACAAACAGTCCTTGTCTTTGAGTTCTGCAACACAGATCTAGGCCACAGAGAGCATTCCTAGCTTCTTTATTTAGGAGCAGATTTGAAAAAAAAATCTTAGTTTTTTCTGAAGCTAAAATATGTGTGCATTTCTTCACATACACTGTTCTGTTTTGGGATTTTTTTTTGTATAGAGAATTATGGATTGGTCACAGAGAAAAATATATACCTATATAGTCCATATTATTACAAGAAGAAAACCCTCTTAATTTGGTTGATGACCAAATAACATATTTAAGTATCCATCTTCTTTTCACAAAAATATCACCGAATTTAATATCAGAAGCCATAATAATAATGGTGTCTGTTCCTGGAAATGGCAATAACTTCTTCAGTTTTTTAATAGCAAAATGAATTCTAAATTAATAATATTTTGTAGGAATAGGAAGTAATCTTATTTATACAAAATAGAGTATTGAAAAATTACAGAATATCTTCTCTAGCTGCTCTAGATCAGTGTTTTTTAAGAGGACTGGATTCATGAGAATTAAATCTATATTTTTACTTATTAATGTATAAAAATTTTGTTTTCTGTCATAATCCTCATTGAATAAGTGGTATAGAATTAAAATAATTAAAACACTGCATTACTGATTGCATTTAGCATTGATGATGGTAAATTCATGGAGACAACCTGTTGGCATATTGAATGGTGGAACTTTCATCCCACAAGAAACATGAGAATTTAGTTGACAGAAATCTCACGAGGTCATTAAGAAGTGCAAAGATTTGTACTTAAGGTGGAACAAACAGCCCTGTGCATCCACACAGGCTTGGGAACACCCTCATGGAGAGTCCTCAGAGTACACCAACACTGGTGATATTGCTTTGATTTAAAGCTTGGACTAAATGATCTTCAGAGACCTTCCAAACATTACTGTAATAGTATCATTATTAAGTCTTTTATTATATTTCTTATTAGTATATTTTTTTTATATTATTATAATCATTAAGTTTTCAGGGGGTGAGAGAAAATGGGTAGAAGTTATCCCTAATCATAAAGTTGATGTTCTTTTAACACAAAGACAGCTGAGGAGTTCACCATTCATCCTGCAAAAAGAGACGGTCTGAAGGTCTGTTTGAGAGCAATATTAGGAAACCTGGACAATTTCCACTGGTTACTTGGAACTTGCTTAATTTACATAAAGCTGTGAAATTGCTGTAATTTACCATGATATCAAAATATTCTTTAAAGAGCACACTAACTATGGTGCTGTTGAACAAACAAAAGTTAATAAAATACTTTGATAAATCCCTTTTCAGATTATTGTAGTCTGTAGACTTTGTATTATGGCAGTTCACTAGCCTGACATAAGTATTTAAGAAATAAAATTTATCAACTTTGCTGCAGAAAGGCCAAGTATACTACTACAACAACATCTAAGTTAATAGCTTTCTCAGTGTCTGTGAATTAGGCAAGCAAAAGAAAACTAAAAATAAGCATACTTAAATGATATGGTTGCACCCACCCAAGCTGTGAGGACCCATTTTCTCCAAGAGAATGCTGTGGGCAATTGTGTCCAAATCTTTCCTGGAGCCTAGGTAGAGAATATCTTTAGCCTTTCCCTCATCCCCTAAGTGAGTCACTTTGTCATAGAAGGATATTGTTAGTTAAGCAGGACTTGCCTTTCATAAACCCATGCAGACTGGGCCTGATTGCCTTGTTTGTTCTTCTGCATGTGCCACATGATTGCGCTCTGGATGATCTGCTCCGTAACCTTCCCTGGCACTGAGGTTACACTGAGACGCCTGTATTTCCCTGGATCCTTCTTCCAGCCTTTCTTGTATTTGGGCATTAATTGGGACTTCCTTGGTTAGACAGTACTACTGATAGATGATTGGGAAGTGGTTTGGAGAGCACTCCTGCCAGTTCCCTCATTACCCTTGGGTGTATCCCACCTGGCCCATACGCCTGTGTCTATCTAAGTGGTGTAGCAGGTCCCTAACCATTCCCCTGTAAGTTTTAGGGACTTCATTCAGCTCCACATCCCTGTCTCCCAGCTCCCAGTTTTGGGTTTTTTTGGTTTTTGGTTTTTTTTCCTCTGGTTTTCCTTTCAAGGTCTCTGTTAAAAACACCTGTATCATTGTTTCCTTCATTTCTAAAAGTGCTGCAATGCGGAGAAAAGAGACATATGTGCAATAAACTGATTTTTAAATTTTCATCAGTTTTGTTGCAAGGCAGACTAATTTTACACTATTATCTTTCAATCATTATATGTTTCAATTGAATCACAGACACACCAGCTGTGTTAAAATGTCTGTGGGGATATTAACTTCATACGGCATATGAACCTTACTTCTAATTCTGTCTTAATATCAAGCAACCAAATGTATATGGCTCCTGACATTGTGTGTGCATCTAAATGTTCTGTTCTAAAAAAGATACAAAAATGATTTTGATAAAGTGAAATGTTGAATGGTGAAATCCAAAAAAATGCCGCTGAGCTTTACATTCATTGCAGACTTGATTTAAGTTATTATTTAATGCATGTCTTGCTTGGAATTCTGATTTCAAAGTCTTTATTATTCATGAAATTGATTATCCTATGCTCTTACTGACAACTTTATTCCTACAGTTGTTCAGTATTCTCCTTTAACGATAGTTTTTTGTCTATTTTACTTTTTTGATCTAATTTGGCTCCTTAGTAAGCATAAAGATGTATTTATTATGTTACAGATGCACTTGAAATGTATTCTGGAAACACATTGCCATGTGAAAGCATTGTTTCCTGATCTCCAGATTAATTAACATGCAGTCATTTCTCACAGAATCACAGAATAATCCGGGTGGAGACTCTGAGATCATCAAGTCCAACCCTTGATCCACTACCACTGTGGTTCCCAGACTATGGCACCGAGTGCCACATTCAACCTCCAGGGACGGAGAGTCCAACACCTCCCTGGGCAGCCCATTCCAATGTCTGATCATCCTCTCTGTAAAAAATTTTTTCCTAATGTCCAACCTAAACCTCCCCTGGCAGTGGTTAAGTCCATGCCCTCTTGTCTTACTGGTAGCTACTTGGCAGAAGAGATCAACCACCCTCTGGCTACGCCCTCCTTTCAGGGAGTTGTAGAGAGTGATGAGGTCTCCCCTGAGCCTCCTTTTCTCCAGACTGAACTCCCTCAGCTCCCTCAGCCCTTCCTCACAGGAAGGACCTGGCACTTGGCCATGTTGAACCTCATCCCATTGAAATCAGCTCAACTCTCCAGTCTGTCCAGGTCCCTCTACAGAGACCTCCTGCCTTCCAGCTGATCCACATTCCCTCCCCAAATTAATGTTGTCTGGAAATTTGCTGATGATGGACTCAATCCCCTCATCTAAATCATCAGTAAAAATATTAAACAGAACCGGGCCCAGCATTGATCCCTGGGGGACACCACTGGTGAGCGGCTGCCAATTGGGTCAGCACCGTTCAGCACCACTCTCTGGGTGGTCTGGGGGCCTCCAGCAGTTCCTAACCCAGCACAGAGTGCTCCTGTCTGAGCCCTGGGCTGCAGGCTTTTTCAGGAGAATGCTTTGGGAGACAGTGTCAAAGACTTTGCTGAAGTCCAGGCAGACTCCATCCCCAGCCTTCCTCTCATCCACCAGGCAGGTCACCTGAGCATAAAAGGAGATCAGGTTGGTCAGACAGGACCTGCCCTTCCTCACCCCATGCTGGATGGGTCTGACCCCCTGTCCATCCTGTAGGTGTTGTGTGATTACCCCCAGGATGATCTGCTCCATAACCCTGCCAGGCACTGAGGTCAGGCTGACAGGCCTGGAGTTTCCTGGGTCCTCCTTCTGGCCCTTTTTGTGAGTTGGTGTGACATTCACCAACTTCCAATCATCTGGTAAAGAAGGTGCTAAATACCTCAGCCTTTTCCTCATCTTTGGTAACTGTTTCCCCTCATGTCCAACAAAGAATGGAGGTTTTCCCTGCCCCTCCTTTTGCTGTTGATGTTATCCTTAATGAAGTGGCAAGACTGAGTTCAAACCCTGACTTTGCCTCTCAGCCCTGAGACTGTAATTATAATGTTACACAGATATGCACACATTATACCAGCTGTTAACATTGTAATGGACATCCTCTGTTATTTGGTTGAGAAAATTCAAGAAGATAGTCTTTGCCTTCTTCTAGTAGCTACTCTGGTGGGTATTCAAGGGATGTTGGCCTCCTATTTCAAACTAGGGCAACGATCTCTACACCCTAGAAGTCTATTAGCTGGGAATTATCTTTGAATAAGTAAGACCATCTTATATGTTGGGTATCAATCACTAGAGCAGCACAGACACAACAAAGGCTTTAATTTGGGACATAATGACTGAAAGTTTGAAACATATGGTTTGGCTCTCCAGCATATCACATAGTCATATTTATTAAGGAAATGGAGTTTAAATACAAATGTAACTCAAACAGCCAAGGCCTCAATTCTTATCCTTTCTTTATGGTGCCTTCTAATGAAATTACTTACCGGGGGGATGATTTGTGTGTGTGTTTAACTTGTCTGCCCTGTAGTCCATACACTGTTTTGGACTGCAACAGGGCTTTTAAACTGAGATTCTTTCCAGTGAGTTATTTAAACTGACACAAATTTGTTTTTTTAAAGAGAGTAAAAATACTTCTGCTATGTATCTGCCCCATGTTGCTCTTTTCTTGAAGACATTTGCTTCTGGCCATTTTCAGAGATGATCTATTGAGCTAAATGGACCTCCAGTCTGACCCACAGCAGTTTTTCTAGTGTTCTTACTAAAATACCAGCAGCAGAGCTAGCCTTTAAAAATAGTCTTAAAAAAAAAATAAATTTAGACCCAAGTTTTGCTTTCACTCTTACTACACAGACACAGTTTGCAACAAAATATTGAGTAAATTGCCTGGGAAGATAATCTAATTTAAATTTGGTTTGGGAAAAATGGTTTGAACTAAGTTGCATGGCAGAGCCATGTGATGTTTAGTGGTGATGGTTGTGGAGATTCTCACTGTAGTTTGGTGTCTGAATGACACTTACAGTACCAGATTTTGCGCAATCTTGAGTAATGAAAGCAGTCTGAAATTTGTTAAAAATACAAAGTTGTTCACATTAGAAGTTTCTTTGATACACTGAGGCCTGTAAAATCTGACCTTGTCCACAGTCCAAGTGATTAAAACTTAGTAATGCCCATCCAATTAACAAAAATTGAAACAGATATAAAAGCCACGCATAAAATTAATAGATTCTTGAACACCACGAATTATGTGTTCCTTCATTAGACTCATTATACGCATGATCTCTCAACATTTATTTTAAGGTACTTTATTATTTACAAAATTCTTAGAGGTGAAACATCAACTTGAACAGTAGTTTCAGTTTCTGAATGTATATAACACTAGGCACAAAATTTCCTCTTGTTTTATGTCAAATCTTTGTGCCTCTGAAAGCACATGAGGAAGAATAACTGCAAAAAAACCAATAGAGATGAATGATAGAGCTTATGGGTCAGGATGAAAGGGAAGACAGGGACAGGTTATACTGTATTAAGGGGTCTGTTATGGGCCACTTGAGCAAAAATACTGAGTAGATGAGGTCCTCTACAGGCAAATAGAAAAACTGGTCTTCATGAGGGATTTCACCTCCCCCAGTATCTGCTATAGGGAAAAAAAAGCAAGGCATTGGCAATCCAGGAGGTTCCTAAAATACATTGATGATAGTTTGCTTCTCCAAGTAGTAGAGGAACCAACAAGAAAAGGTGTTTTGCTGGACCTTGTTATCACCAACAAGGATAGGCTGGTGGACAATGTGAAGCTTAAGAGCAACCTTAACTGCAGTGACTATGAATTTGTAGCATTCAGGATTCTTGGGGCAAAAAAGGAGGTTGCGCAGCAAACTCACTACCCTCAGTTTCAGTAGAGAAGACTTCAACTTCTTAAGGGATGTGTTTGGTCAATCAGTCTCACCCCTGTCCCAGGCATGATCATGGAGCAGATCCTCCTAAAGGCTCTGCTAATGCATGTGGAAAATAAAAGAGGCATTTGGTGGCAACCAACATGGCTTCACCAAAAGCAAAGCAAGCCAGACAAAATTGGTAGCGTTTTGTGATGAGGTCACAGGGTCAGTGGAAAGAAGTGATGCCATCCAGAGGGACCCTGACAGGCTTTAGACTGAAACTGCAAATGAAACTGATATGACATTTACACTGACCAGGCTGAAAAACCTACAGGTTTCATATAAAATTTAATTTAAATATTTACATATAAACAAGTCCCAAATTTTGGTTTCGTCAAAGCATAATTTGATCAGCATAAATTCAGATACCAGCTTCTCTTTATTGGATTCAGTATTCAGCACAATCTGCTGTTCCTGACTCAGTGGCAGAAGTGAGCTCAAATAAAAGCAGTCTTTGGTATACATTCATATTTCATCTATTGTTCCATTTGTGGTCAAATCTAAGTCAACAAAAGAAGCTAGGACTCACTGGTATACTACTGCCTGATTTGTGATTCATCTGACTTCTTTCTTCAGTCTTAACTATTCCACTGTTTAAACATGGACTTGGAAGACCCATGGGTGCTGCACAGACCTTAGGTGTGAACAAGGGTACCACCAAAACTATAGCATGAGTACTGTAACAAATATGCAGAGAGAATAAATAAGACATAACAGAAATTCACAAGTTATGGGGCATCCTTCAAACCTTATAACATTTTTACTATCCTTGCCCTTCACACTAAAAGATTCAGAGTTTGTTATCCATTGTGAAATCACATAGACCAGTTTGTAATTTCAGAACTTTGTATGCAAATGTTTGAGGTTATGGTTAATTATCTGGAAATATGTAAAAGTAAACTTTGTGTAATTGCTGGCTGAATTGAGTACTATATTAGGAACAGCCTGTGTTTCTAAGAAATACATTAGTATACCCGTAATATCAGCTTTCCATATGTCAGAAACATTTTTCTAATAGATGTTCTACTTTTACTAATCTCTGGACCTTTGTATAGTAAATATTTGGAGGAATGCAACTCATTTTATTCCACTGCCTCTCAGCACTCTTTCAGACAGCACTTGAAGGACCTTAAAGTCAAAAAGTGGAAGATTATTCTCCCAGCTGTGACGTGATGAAGCCAGAGGCAAGTTTATGCATAAACTCACTGGGCAGTGATGCTGAAAAGTCCAAAGATGCCTTTGAATCTACCACATAGTTGTAGTCCTGACTGTTTTTTCTTTTTGTCTTATTATTTAATCCCTTTTCTGATTCTTGTTTTACTTTGGAAACATTTCACACTCCTCCTTTGAGGAAAAGATTCTATGGTGTTTTTCCTGACTAATGGAGCGAATCTTTTTATGATTACACCTTCTATACATAAAGCTTATCTTGCTTTTCTAAGCTATAGCTTGATGTGTATTCTGCCTAGCAAATCTTTGAGAATCACAACTGGTAGCTGAAGTTATTTTTCTGTAAAACACAATCCTAAATAAAAAACACAAATAAAAGTAATATAAAACAGCGTCCATGTAAAGACAGAGATTATTTTGCACTTATTTGTCCTCAAATATGCATGTTACTTTTTTATTATACACCGATATATTTATAAAGATATTACACACATACAACAAAAATACTTTTATTCATCTGAGCCACTCATAAGCAATTAATACATCAGTCTGATTGCTCTGTGTCCTTTACAGTGTACCTAGTCAAAGTAGAACTCCTAGTATATGCTTCACTGCTCGACTGTAAACAAATTAATCAAATATGTTTCTCCTATCCTTTTAAGACATTCTCTTAGCTAGAGAAATTAAATGAAAACATGCAAGAATAAGATGCTTTGCAATTAACAACCATACTTTTGTTTGGTTTCAATATCTTATTAATCTCAAACACAAAAATACTTATATAATATTTAAGAGTTTTTGAATTAGTCGACTTTGCAAGGCAAGGAAACCTTGCCAAGTACTGCAGCAATGCTTACCAAATGAAACTATTGCATGACCTTCAGTATCATGTTATTTCACAGAAACACACAGATAAAACAATCTGGAATTATCTTTCTGAGCTGCCAATTAAGGCTAAGCAATCTGTATATTTAATAGCTTTAAAAGCAAAGTTATTTAGAAGACCCTTATTACTGAGATTGTGGATGATTAGTTGCACATATTAATTTACCTGCTCCATTTGATGGGGCTCTGTTCTTGTTTTTTTCAAAGCACAGAAAAAGTGAAGTCACTGAAATCCATCCCAAAAGCCCGAGTTTTCTTTGTCCCCTTTTCGCAAGATTACTTAGCTTCTCTAGAAATGTCTGCATCACTATTAGCTCTTTAGCCTACTACACATTTTCAGTAGACTTGTCTTATTTATAATGTGTATTCTTAAATAAAGTACAATTGGTATTTAAAGCCACTTTTTTTTTCTTCTTTAAATAGCACCTCTCTGATAATTTGTGTCTTTTGTTTACTCCTTATTTTGCTCAGACTTGAATATAAATGGCACAAAAAGTTCAAACTCCACTGGAGTGTGAACACACATATTTACAATATAAAATTAATAACCATATAAAACATTGATTACGTGAGAACATTAGATAAGTAATTCTGCTAGCTTTATGCATCATGCAGAACAAAATCTTCCAAAAGGGAATATCAAGCTCACCTTTTTCTCCCCAAAACAAAAGTTTCTTAAATTTAGCTTTTAATTGTTTTTAAAATTATATAAATTACGAGGAAAATGCCTGGTTTTACATATATAACATAAAACAACCCTGTATAACAACCTCATGCAGCAATACATGCTGGTGACCACCTGGCTGGAAACTAGCTTTGCAGAAAAGGACTTGGTGGACACCAAGTTATAACAAATTATCATTGCGTGCTTGTGGCAAAGAGCTGCAATGGTATCCTGGCTTGCGTTACAAGAAGTGTTGCCAGCAGGCAGAGAGAGATGATAGCTTAGCACTGATGAGGTCACGTCTGGAATGCTGGGCCCAGAACACAGTGGAAGCAGCACACGCATGTACCGTGTCCAGCAAAAGGTCACAGAAATGGCGAAGGAAATGAAGTCAACGTGACAACGGCCGTATTCAGTCAGACGCGGGATCGCTCTGCCCCCATTGTCGCCGCGGTGGCGTCAGCCCCAGCGGAGAAGCTCTTGGAGCTTTTTACTTTTTATCCGGGAGAGGTTGATCCCTGTGAGAAATAAGGGTTTAAAATTGTAGTTTATTGTTTTGTTGGGTGTATCTTTCAGTGTAATAATGTTTGTTTGGCCAGTTTGTTCAGATACCATGTTGTATCCTGTTGTTTTGGGGTGTATTTGTAAGTGTACTTTAAGGAAGAAAAGCCAGAAAAACAGGAGGAGGGGCCAACCGCAGGGGCCCGCGAAACAGGGACGTAATGTGACCATTCCCCTCAGCACCAGAATGAAGCCCACGAAACGTGAAACCGTTCCCCTCGGCAACAGAGCGAAACCTGCGAAGCAGGAACCAATGCTGGGAGAGCCCGCGGGATGGGAAACAATGACAAACTGATGGGAGACTGAGGGGGAAGGGCTTTATGAAACTATAAAGGGCCGGCTTTACCTTATTGAAGGGGCGAGCCGGTGGTGGGGCTGCAGCTTTCCGGCCGCTTAGCGTGCTGCAGCATGCTGCTTTACTTACATCTCTCTCAATAAAAAGTTTTTAAACATGTCAGCGTTTTTGACAATCCCAAGTGAGATCCAAACTTTTTCTTCCTTCCCCGGCGCCTAGAGATGGGCACGACTCCGGGGGAGGAGCGCTGGGATGGGTCACAAAATGGCGGCACTCCTGCACGTGGAGCCCTCAGCCCGGAGTTGCAGCAGAGGGGGCCTGCGGACTTGCGGAGGCGGAGGAAGCAGCGGAGGATTCGGGTGTCCACCGCATCAAGACGTGGGCGGCCGGTGGGCAGGAGTGGAGCTGAGAGCCCGAGGCAGACAGTGTGATGCACGCAGCCCAGGCGGCCCGCCAGGTAACGGTGGAGCGGGGCTGCGACGGGGAATAAAAGCGGCAGCGGCGCTGGGCAGAGCGGCGTGAGCAGAGGCGAGAACTCGCAGTTCCCCAAACCTTAATGGGGAGGGACGCTTTCAGGAGCCCTTGGCGCAAGAATCAATTGGGTTGGAAAGGGCTCTGAGATCATCAAGTCCAGCCTTTGATCCACTACCACTGTGGTTCCCAGACTATGGCACCGAGTGCCACATTCAGTCTCTTCTTAAAAACCTCCAAGGATGGAGAATTCACCACCTCCCTGGGCAGCCCATTCCAATGCTTGATCACCCTCTCTGTAAAGAATTTTTTCCTAATATCCAACCTAAACCTCCCCTGGCTTAAGCTCCTAGAGCTTAAGCCCGTGTCCTCTTGTCTTACTGGTAACTACTTGGGAGAAGAGACCAACTCCCCCCCCCTGGATACCCCCTCCTTTCAGGGAGTTGTAGAGAGTGATGAGGTCTCCCCTGAGCCTCCTCTTCTCCAGACTGAACCCCAAGCCACCATCCACCTGGGGGGCTTGCTCAGCTTGCCAGAATATGTCTGAAGGCTGTTTGCAAGGTCCCAGAGGTGGGATTTCTTGCCCCTTCTTTTGTAAATAAAAGGCGGGGGATGATTTTTAACAGGGTCTGCTGATAGGCAGCACACTCTGGCGCTTAAATGTATGACCAGTCACCTGGTTTGGGTGAATCAGTGGCCCATATTAAAAAAGAATCTGTACCATCTCCAAACCTTGGTTTGTGAGCAGCTGCATGCAGGTCATATTGTCCCCTTTACAAACCCCTAGAATACTCCGGTCTGTGTGATTCCAAAGAAAAGTGGGAAACAGAGGCCGTTCCAGGACCTGCACTGCATGAATGCGGGAATAGAACCCATGGGTGCGCTGCAACCCGGCTTGCCCTCCCTGACAATTATACTGCAGAACTGATCTCTAGTAGTCATTGACCTGCAAGACTGCTTCTTTACAATTCCTGTGAACCCCAAGGATGCTTCACATTTTGTGTTTTCTTTTCCTTCCATACATGCCTCAGCTCCTCATAATCGATAGCTAGCGCTGGACAGTCCTGCCTCAAGGCATGCGTAATAGCCCTACTATCTGTCAATGGTTTGTGCCAAAATACTATGTCCATATGAGATCAAGTGCCAAGTACTCTCATTTATCATTATTTGGATGATATCTTGATAGCAGCAAAAGAACAAAAACAAATAAATTATGTTCTTGCAGCAGTTACTGCCAGTGTGCAAGCAGCAGGGCTTCATGTAGCACCTGAAAAAATTCTAAATATGGTTCCATGGCAATGTCTTGGCTGGAGGGTACAAAATCAAACCATCACTCCAAAGAAAATAAAACTTACACTTAAATGTGCAAACTCTCAATGACCTTCAGAGACTGCTGGGAGCTATTAACTGGATCAGGCCTCTTTTTAGGGATCACCACAAGAAGATATGCATCCTCTGATTTAATTATTAAAAGGCAATCCAGATTTAGCATCACCCCGACCTTTGACCCACAAAGCACAACAAGATCTAAATAAGATCTCTACAGCAGTTTCTACTCGACAAGTCCATCATGTTATTGAAGGAACACCTGGTTTGCTTTTTGGGTTTTTTTATCATCATTTCAGCCTTTTGGGTTATTGGGACAATGGGTTTCCCTTAATTATTCTGCTTATTAGCAGGTATTGTTATTAGGTTGGAAGGTATCTTCTCATTCTAATCTTCATGGCTCTGCAAGAGGCAATAGGATAGCTAACCTTCTAGCAGCTATGGCTCAGGTTTAAAACAATGTTCATGTCTCTGTTGAAGCCTTTTCATCTTGTATCCATTTTCATCTTGCTCCTGTATCTATTCGTCTGCTCATGTCAGGGAAAAGTCTCATGTTAAGAGACATCTTCTAGCTGCATTTGCACTGCTTGGTGTTCTGGTACAGGTAAAAAGAGATAATGGGTCAGCATACAAATCAAAATCTGTCTTTGAGTTTTTCAAGCAGTGGGGTATCAAAACATGTTACGGGAATTTCTCATTCTCCAACAGGGCAAGCTGTCATTGAACAAGCTCATGGCACATTAAAATCCATGTTGGCAAAACAGAAAAGGGGAAGCCTGGGATACACCCCCAGGAACACTTACAAAAAGCGCTCTATGTTTTAAACTTACTAAACTGAGCAGAAAATTATGTGACTCCAATAGAAAAACACTTTGGAAAGGAGCAAAGTATACAGCAAGGGAAGGTGTATGTTAAAATTAGGGATCTTAAAATGCATTTATGGGAAGGGCCATTTCCTTTAATAACTTGATGATGAGGGTATGCTTGTGTTTCCACAGATTCTGGACCTCGCTGGATTCCAGCAAGATATGTAAGGCCAGCCTCAAAGGAAAAGGACTGGTATCCCTCCAATCATCCGTGCAGGTGTTGAATTTTTTGCTCATGGATGTGATTCTGATGGCTTGTGTTGTTTAGATTTTTTTATTTCTAAACTCTCCTTAGACATGCTTCTTGAAATGCTCATTAATATTCAAGTGACTTTTTCAGTACTGACAGGAGGTATATTCAATATTTAGTTTCATTGCAGTGTAGTGTAAAATACTAAAATATCTGTCATCAGGGTATCCTAAATAATTTATTTCTCTGTAAAACACCAATAAGAGAGGTTCAGCCTACCTTGAGATCCTTTTCTTCATAGATGGGGTTATACCATACTGATATTAAGCCAAATTGCTGTTTGGACCGTTTCACAATAGAAGAATGCTTGCTATATTGTGATTTTGTCATACATCAACCTTTCTGAGTATAGATATAGTCATTCTCTTTCTTGTCATGCTGGCTTTCATCCAGCTTCGTAAGGGTGACAAGTTCATACAGTCAATATCTTTTTGATGTGTTCATGTGACCTGTTTAATAGAATATATATATATATATATATATATATTAAAGCAGTGATTTCAAGAGGTATCTGTCCTCCACAAACTTTACTTAAGTATATGTATTTTTAGGCATATTATTTATAAAGGAATTTGTATTCAGTAGTGGTTACTGAACAGCGACAGTGGTTGTTATCCATACCCCAATGCCATATCTTCAGAAGAAAAAAAAGAAAAATGAAAAGCATGTTTCCTCCCTGCTTCTCACTCTTCTTCTCTTACAAGTTTGGAGTTGGCATTTGTTTGTCAAGAGGATCAAAGACGTGGAACATCAGAAAAGTAAATCTGTCAACATTTCTCGAAGGGCTTAGAGTGCACAGGGGGAATAAGAATGAATATCATTGTGATCAGACGAGAAAGATCAGAAAATAGTCAGATTTTCTTATGACAGAAGAAGAATAAGTCTGGAGTACAGTATCTTATGTATGAAAGATGAATAGGGAAGAAGAATGGAAGCATTACAAGTTTCTTTCATCACCCTGGCTTCTCTGTGCATCAATGTTTCTTTCATTACTACATGCTAAAAGGTTTTGGTTCTGGTTGTTTTAAGAGTGATGTGGATGGTCAAATAATAGGTGAAACTTTTGGCACTTAATTTAAGTTAAATTTTGGATGGGAAATAAAGCCCAACAGGAAAAAATCATTTTCTAGTGTCTACATAACACAAAATCACCACTTAGTAAAGAATGTTCTTATTCACGTTTACACACTCTGTGAAGGGATATATATATACTGTCAAATGGAAGATGACAAAGCTCTTTTCAGGAAACAATACGTTGTTTCATATGATGTAGTCAGAAAAGGACAGTCTCAAGTTTTAAAATAAAAACTAAAAAACCTGCTTTCACTGTAGAGAGCAGAAGGGTAGTGAGTAATAAGATATTGGTAGAGACTGTGAATGTACTAGTGCGAATCCAGCATTTTGGAAAGAGAGGCAATGTCACAGTCATTTTGTTCTTTCACAAATATGAATAAAAATATTTTTGTTACTAAGTCACTGTGGTTATACAACAGACTCAAGCCTTCTCAATGTGCTCACAGATACTTCCATAAGCTCACTCATACTTTATAGTGAACAACTGTCATGGTTAAGGCCTACAAGGCAACAAAGCACCACACATCTGCTCTCTATCCTCCCTCCACTCTGGCATGGGGAGAAGGAAAAAAAAAAGCTTGAGAGCTGAGGCAGCTCGTGGGCAGGAAGGGTTCACGCATCAGTTATGGTCACAGGCAGAACATGATTTTGGGAAAAAAATAAAATTAGTTTATCACGACTCAAGGCAGAGTGGAACAAAGAGAAAAGAAAATCAGATCTTTAAAACAAATGTATTCCCCCACCCCTCCATCCTTCCAAGTCCCAAATTATTTCACTGCCAATTTCTCTACCTCCTCCCATTCAGCACTGCAGAAGGATGGGAATGGGTTCTGTAGTCAGTTCATCATGTTTGCATTCCTTCCTCCTCATGGGGAAGACTCCTCACAGCCTTCCCCTGCTCCAACGCGGGGTCCCTCTCATGGCAGAGAGTCCTTCACAACCCCTCCGACATGAGTCCCTCCCACAGGTGCAGTCCCTCAGGCACAGACTGCTCCAGCCTGGGCTGCACACAGAGTTGCGGCTGCTGCGGGAGCAGTCACCTCCCCTGGCACGGGGTCCTACATGGCTGCAGATCCACATCTGACCCTCTCTGTGACCCTGCACAAGCTGCAGCTCCATGTCTGCCCACCTGTGACAGGGGCTACAAATTCACATATGCTTCACCCTGCTTCTTCAGGGACTGCTCCACTGTGCTCATCCGTGAGTTGCAGGGTGACAGCTGCCATCTCACCATGGGCTGCAGGGAAATGTCTGCTCAGGCACCTCCTCTCTGACTCCTTCCTTAGTGACTCTGGTGTCTTTGCTCTGGCATTGCTCTCTCACCTCCTCCTCTCCTCTGCTCTGGAGGGTTTTTAATTTGTTTTTTTTTTTCGTTCTTTCCAGTTTGGGTAGGTTACAGAGGCACATCCTTCTCTTCACACATCTGCTCAGCCTTGGGCAGAGACATGGCCAGGACTGGAAACCAGAGGAGCTTCCAGCAGCTTCGCACAGAAGCCACTGCTGTGGCCCTCCCCACTTCCAAAACACCACAGCACTAACTCAACACAATTGGTGTTTTAAAAATTAATGGGGAAATATGTTGCCTATGCACTTGTATTTCTTAATTATTACTTCTCATACACCACAGCACTGAATTTAGATATTGAGTGTCTGGATGACTCCTATGATTTCAGCAGGAGAATTCTAAGCAGAAACCATCCAGCAGTTTATTGACTTCCAGTCCCTTGCTTTGACAGTTGGGCCATTTATTTTGTATAGCTCACTCCACAGCCTGGACTTTATCTGAACAGCAAACAAAGAGGCTTTGCACTTTGCAGACCTAGACAAAGAATGAGAAATAAGGAGGATCCTGTCCTCTAATGTTGCTAAGCCAATGACTCACTGTGACAAGTTTGTAAACTGACTCTTCTTAATCAAGCAAGAAAACTTGAGTAACAAACAGCAAGAAATAGATTAAAAGTTAGGACTTAAATTTTCACAAGGAAATAAAAAAGTAAAACCAAAAATAAACTAGCCCTATATGGGATCTCACTGTACCATCATAGAGCAGAATATCCGTAATTAATACCATCTCACACTTAGAAGAACTCAATTTACTGGATGGGGTTTTTTTTTGACAACTACAGTGGTAATACCAGGTTAAATTAGAGATAGTTTTTCAATAATAGTATCCCAACAAAGACAATTTAATATAAAATCATTCTTAGTCATTATCAATTTCAAATATCCCAGCCTTGCATTATCTTGTTTGTAATTTCTTTATTTTAACGGCATTTTCTTACCACTTTTGTTCCAGGACATCATTATCAACCGGCAGCATTCTCTGTAGTTAGATCAAATGCCACCATAATTTTAAAGTCATCTTTATATACTCAGGAGAAGTCCACTTACTTGTGGAAACAAGTATTGGATGGTTTGCTGAGACTACTGAGAGTTCACAACAGACATTGTGGCAGATGAAGTTGCCCCCACCAGTAAGTGGAAAGAGAAGACTCTTCTGCAGAGGGGCCATGGATCAAAAGGCTCTGCTCAGCAACGAGCTGTTTTTCTGTCTCCAGAAAACAATTCAAGGAAGGTTAGGAGAGATCCTGTGTCTGCAAATGGCTTTGGCCCTAGGCATATTCATATGCAAAAGAAACTTCAACCTGAGAAGAATAAGTTTCTCAGAATTAGCCAAAGATTAAGCAATTTATTAGCAAAAGATTAAGACATTCTCAAAGGCTTGTGGAGACATTTATTTCCATTGCAACATGGACTCCTTTTGTTTTCCTGAAAATATTTTCAGCATTTGTTTGGATAGTACTGACTGTGCATCTGAATACTTTATAAGTGCATTCTTGGATCTCAGGCAGAATGTCCAATTCAGTTGTCAAAATCTCCAGCTTTCCCTGACAATATCGTGATGTGTGCATGAGTTTTTAATATAAAAAGCTGCATTATTTCATAATTTAATAATTTTAGGTCAGACTGCAAGCATAAAAGTAGTGCAATTTTCTGCTGCTCGTTCTGAAAAACGGGTCCATTTCCTGGTGTGCCAAAAAGCCCGTCTACACACAGAGTCAAGATATGTGCTTTAATATCCATTTCTGCACAGAAAAGGTAGCAGGGTGGTATTCCAAAAAGCAAGCTCAATTTCCAAAAGCGCAAGTGATATTCTTATACCCAAAAATGTGAGAAAGAACTTAATCTCTGTTGTTATACTGTTGTTCACATACATGGTTGGTTAACTGGTTTCTCGCTTCCATTTAAAGTAGCAATACTCAAGGATTTTACTACATATGATCAAAGAGTAAGGGGCTTTTTATTAGTAGGGAGTCCCTCTAGCCTATGTGGGGGTATTTTAGTGACCTAATAGTTCATTAATATGTTAATAGTATGCCAACACATTGAATCCAATCACTTAATGTTTTTCTACCCAGTGCTCAAGACTAACCAAGTCAAGTTATGGGGAGTTGTGTATTCATCTGTCTTGCCAGATGTCCTGCAGGCCTGTCTCAAGGACAGGCTGTTAACTGCTTGGGATGTGGTTTTCTCTAATTGGAATCTGGTTTTGTCTAATTTTTACCATTTCACTATTATGTGAGTCCTATTTTTATTCTGCTTACTTCTTTCGCTCTCTTTTATGTCATTTTTCCCCAAATACACTTTTTTCACTAAAATTTTACTCATTTCAATTAATAGTTGACATCATTGCAACTACCAGTGGCAACAATAATGCCAGGAATTGTAGAAATTCTATTTGTAGAAATTCTTTTTGGTATTTATAATATTGGAAAATGTAATTTCTCTTAATAATTCTTTTTTTTTTCTTAGCTGTCAATATTAATTACAGAATAGCCTCTTGAGCAGTAGAGTTTAGTCCTTCGTTCTTTCCTCAGAATGTTGTTTACAGAAGGAAGTGCACATTATTTTTTCGCTTCATTTACATTTTTCAGGGCAAAATAAAAAGGTGGTTTTGAATGAAAAATTGGGAGCTGCTAAGTTGTCTGGTATCCTGGCCAGGGGCAAAGACTGTGAAAGATCTGATTATATGCACACCCTCAGGTATATTACTGCTGTACTTTAGATAAAGACAGTTTAGATGCTGGTCTAATAGACACAGAAAGTGGTGCAGGTTCTGGGTAGTACTGGCATAATGAGGCTGCCTGAGTTAATAAATAAATAAATTAATTAAGGCCAGGGGCCATTAAAGAATGCTGTAAGCTTTTATTTACGTGTTGATTAAATGACGGTTCTTCACCCTTCTTGTCCTTGTATTTTATTCCTTGCCATCTATCATTTGAAAGCTTTTTTCCATTAAATGGCAACCAAATCTTCTTCAGTATGATGAGACAGAGTCTGCAGGAGAGAATTCAATATTTAATCACAAGCATAGAAGGCTCCTGTTTGGGGGGAAAGGAGGGACAAGATATGGGGCCTGCCAAGCCCATAAAGGTGTATCTCCAGTGCCTGCTGAGTGCAGCCCCATGGCCAGACTCTTCCTGTGTGAACTTTGAGCTTCCAAGCACTACCCCATTTGAGGCCAGGGTGGATCCTCTGAAGCCCCTGACTGAGCATGGAACTGGGCACACCTTTCTAGGCTAATTTTTATACTCACTGTTTCTCTATAGGATCATTGCTTTGCTTTATTGATTAGTAACCTAACCTATTCACTGCTGGTTTTGATTTTTTCTATTATTATTTCACCATTAGCTTATATTTCTATATAAATCCTACCTATGATTTATATAGATAGATATTAAATAATATAGTTATGTGGAATCTACGTTAGCTATAATAGTGCTCATGTTAATTGTTCTCACTAGGAATTTGATTAACTAATTAACAATAATTTCTGTGTTATTGTATCTCTAGTGCATTGATGAGTATGAGAAATGCGATGATTGGGTTGTTGTGGTCAGTTTCTACCAGCAGTATCTTTTTAGAATTGCTCAGTTTTTTGGCTTTCATCTGTTTTCACTGTTAAAGGAGAACTATTCTCCATCAGCCGATTATAGTGGTCTTGTGTTTTGAATCTATCTAGGAAGATTTTTATTTTCATAACAATGTACTTCCTTTGATATGATACACTGGTCCTTCGTTATTTGGAAGGCTTCTAATCAGTTCTTACTACTGCCTGCCTTTTCCTCTGCCTGCCAAATATGACACTCCTGCCCTCTAAGTTAAAACTGGCAGGAGCTGCTGCATCCATGTCTTCATTGTGGTTCCACAAATGCACTTAAATTAGCAAATACTCTCATGCAGATACAGCTTCTATATCACACATTCTTTTACAGTCCAGTGCAACTCCAAAAAGATCTCAGAAAAGTGATCTGCTTTGCTTTCTGCTTGCCCGTTTTTATGCCATTACTTCATAATAATAAATGATGAAATAGCACCAGGGTTGCGTGTGATAACAGCAAGTCTGTGGTTGAATAAGTGATGTACAGAAATCAAGCATGGCTGAAAAATACATGTCTATCTGCATACTTTCATTGGTTTTCCCTCCCTATCTATCTTTCTTCTTCCTTTGTTCCTCATCAGTGGCTGCTGATGGTTGTATATTCCCAGTCTATTTCTTAATTACAGTGTAATGAGCAAGTGGGATGCAGCTGAAGTGATGGGGAAAGAAGGGGGACTGATTTATTTTGTGCAAAACTGACTCAGCATTAGGCAGGAGAGAAATCACACTGTTAAACTACGGAGTCATCAGTACACTCGTGCTGTCGCTAGGGCTTCAGGGTCCATTGTTGATGAATGAACCAGGAGTTTGACTGAAGCCTTCTTGTATTCCTTGGGTGTTAAGTCATCATAACATCTTCCTCTCTTTCCAGTTCTCCCCACTGGCAGTGTTTTGACTCAGTAGGCAATGCAAATCAGCTCAAGTGGCAGCTCACGGGTCACACAGCAAATCTAAACTGTAACCACGTCACAAGTGGAAAATTCAGTTTGTAGCCTAATGGACATTTGCCTATGTCCATAAAACATTTTCTGGGCTAACTGAAGAAGAGACTAGAGCTTGGGTTACAAGGCCAGACACAGTCCACTTGCAGTTATGCAGATGAGACTACACTTCATCTTCCCAAATGATGCCCAGAGGCTGCAAGAACAGCCATTCCTTCACTTTTATGAGCAGTGAATTTACATTAAAAGGCATTTAAATAAAGGCTGTAGATTATGCTTAATAGATGTTGTTCCAATTTGGGACTTTATTATGGTGCTGTGGCTTGGAGAAGTGACCCCATACATGATCAAGCTGAGGTGCCAACCTGCCCTAGAGCTCTGTTAATAAGGATTGGTGAGGCTGGAGGCAGGGATGCTGACAGGAATGCCGATGAGCCTCGTTAGCAGTGTGCAGCTCAAAAGCCTGTGGGGGAGAGCTGGTAGTGCAGCCAGTTAAAGAGCCCTGCCCTAAGTAACCTATTTGTCTAGCTCAGTTACACATGGTATACAAGTCCTGCTTTCCGTGAATGTACTCATTAGTCACTTATATCTGAGTATTTATGTTCCATAGACAAATTGCATCCCATTTCATGTCCACATTCTTCTCTGTAACTTTGTACACAGGACTCTGTTCTTTAACAGACATGATTTGCACCTCTAAAAGGGGTATGAGTCCTACTTCCATTTTTCTGAGTTGGATGAGCTACAATATTTAAGCTTCTTTTTACAGCAGACATACCAGACTTGCAGAACTAGTCATGCTGTTCCTTCCCAGTCCTGTGAGCAGACACATTTACCTGCATGTACTCTTGTCTGTACTAGCAGCACTGAAATTAGTGTAAAATGCATTTGGGAAGGATGTATTAATGTATTTAAATCTCTGTCTTTATCTGAGAGTTCATAGGGGCGAAAACAGCTGTCATGCTCTCTTTCCCAAGAGCTTCTCAGATACAAGCTTGAAGTGACTGTGAGATGGATCAACCATTTATTATTTTTTTTTTAGGGCTGGTCCAATCCTGGTGACTGTTCTTTCCCAGCAGCTTTGCTTTTATCTTCAGTCACTCAATTGGAGCACTTCCATGCTCATGAGGGGAGGACTGCCTCCTGGTTCAGAAAATAGTCTGGGGGGATTTTGAGCCTAGGTGCTCCAAATCTACTCTTCACAAGCAGCAGAAACATCTGAACAAATTCACAGGAGAGGAGGAGTATGAATATTCTCACATGAAAATACCCCATTTCTGTGAGCTGATTTTTTCATGAGTCTTGGGTAAACTTAGGAGTTTTGTCTAAACGATTGGCTTCTTAATATGGTAGATGAACTGAAAGAAATGCAACAAAAATATTTGGGTGTAGAATTACATATTCGATTTATGAGTTCTTTTCTGCACTTTTTTTTTCCAGTGCAGTAGGAACATATTTTATTTCAAAACATTCCAAATGAAAACTCGTAAAAGTGTTTCCTTAATAGTAAGAATTAGGTTGGCACATATACAGAATCACAGAATCATTCAGGTCAGAAAGGACGTCTAAGATCATCAAGTCCAACCCTTAATCCACTACCACCACACATTTTTCTGAAACAATTCTCTGTGTAATGGTATATGTTAAACCCAAATCTACATAATTCTTCAAAAAGGATCTTTTGACTGAAATCTTATATTTTTACCTGAAATTTTTCCACCTTAATTATGAACTTTCAGTAAATTCATGTTCTCTTTTACTTTTCTCCCTTAATAGCTGGTACCAATTATGCTAAGCAATGAGCTTGTGAGTAGCTTCCCTTTCATGGGCTGTGGGCTTTATATCTATTTTGGTTACAGAGGCACAAGGCAGATCTGTCTGACCAAAGAGAGGCAGACTACTAAATGTATTCCATTAGTGCTGGAGACAACTAAAAAAGGAATAAGGAGCTAATGCTTCAGTTCAAAAACAGTCTGAAATTGCATCTTCATCAGGATTTTTGGAACATCTCTACTTTTGTCATGCAAAACTTAGTTTTATAGACAAAGCAACAAACTATTTAAACCAGCCTATAGACAGACAGTTCTGCTGGACACATTTGTATAACTGGACCTGACTGCTCATTTGTTAGAGTCTATTTCTCAAACTTAAAAAGGGAGCTCATATTAGCAGTGTCCATTTAACTGTGACTCCTCTCTCATGCTGGTAGAACTGTTCTGTCAGTCTCAATTCATGTGCTGATCCTATGCTACTGACTGTATTTTGGGGGGCTAAACATGGAAATCAGTAACAGTGCAATTTCAGGCAGAGGTATTTTTCTCCACAAAGAGTTATTACTATTTGGCCTTTAAGTTCTTGTATTTGTATGTGTAGACTTAATAATTTGAACTATATGTATATATTTTTCCTCTTTGTATTCGTTTTAGGAAATTTGATCTCTCTATTAAATTTTAAGGATTATTTGATTATTTTTTTCTCTTCCTTGTTCATTTTCCATTAGTATCTGAAATTAGTATATATGATAATAATAATAATTTATCATTAATAACAATTTATTATTAAAAAAATAATGCTGTTGTTCTTATTTACTACCCCTCTCAATTATTAAGGTAGATGTAGTTTTGCAAGTCCAGCCCCTTGTGTAAATATCAGTGATATGTACCAACATGTTTTGTCACTTTTCCCCATCTGATTATTAGATTGGAAATGAAGGCTGCATATTTGCATAGCTCTAGTCTCACCTGCACTTCATTAATAGGTAGGTCATTTGGCAAAAGTAATTTCCCAGTCCTTGTTCAACCACAATAAAAAGATCCATGTCTTAAAAATTTCCAATGAGATAAATCTACAGAGAAGACCACAGAATGAGATCAATACTAGACAAAATCAGAAACATTATTGTAGTGTCTTAGAAAGGATCCTGTTCCTATATTGTTTGTGTTTATTGTCTCTACAATTGTTTTCCACATAAGAAACCTATTTTACTATACATTTCACCATACCATTCTTCTAAATTCAGCATCCTTGGGAGCAGAGTGACTTAGCTGGCAGGTGACTATCTTTGACTGTTCCTAAGCCTCTCAGCTATACAGACTGTCCATATTGCCAAAATCCTCTGATGTTCAAGGCATGGTGACCATCAGGATGCATAGGATATTATCCTCTTGAAAACTAAACTTTGCATCCCCAATACCTGTTGCAGACAAAAAAAAAAAAATTGCCACCATCACAAGGATAAGCAGTTCTTCTCCAAAATTGTAATATGTGTCTCTGGTCCAGGAAAATTACAAAATATATCTTGTTCTAAGAATAGTTACATGTTTCCCTAGTTTTCTTCTGTAGACAGAAAAACAAGTCATGGGAGCCACCTTTTCTACAGTTTTGGACAAGCAGGGTAATAAGACAAAATGAAAATTGTTTCGTTCTGCTACGTTGCACACATGAAGAACACTGCAGTAAATTTACAGCAGAGAAACCCCCAAAGTAAGAGGGGGGGCAAAATATTTAGAATTATTGACAATTATTTTAACAAAAAAATTCCCAAACTTCCAAATAATCACAGCTACATCTATATCAAAACAGGGATGATGACGTCTTCCTTACAAAAGATGACATCTGTCTTTTTTTAAAAACATAACCTATTGGCTAATAGATGCAGAAAGGGAAAGTGGAGCTAAACACCAGTAGCTTAAACATAATTACATATCTCAATCCACAGAATGATTAAAGAAAGCAAAGAAGAAACAGGAAACTTCTGTATCTTCATTCTGAGTGGCAAAATACATTCTACTAAATAAAACTCCAGCCTGGATCTTTGCCATAAAATTTTCTCTGAATAATCTGAAATCTTAGTGTTGGTCTCCTGCTTTGACAAGAAGAGAGCATGAGGAAGAAGTCCTTTTAAATGCATTCATCTTACAGAAGAATCATACCTAAAAAGTTAGATCCTTGGGTTAGATCCTCTTTTGTTTTCTCACGTATCACTTGCATGCCAGAAAAAGATTTACATCAATAATGAACCATACCCTAGCAAACCTTCCTCTGGCTGAATCTCTACAAACATGAAAGCAGAAGGGTAGGTCATGTGTGTAACTGTTTACCTTTTAGAGTCCTGCCTATAATAAAAGGTTTATTCATTCCAGGATCATGTTAATTTTAATGATCTAAAAAAATTAAGCTTCTTTATGTGTTAGTGATATATTTTAAAAGTTTCTATTTTAGATCACATTTTCTGACACTGTTGCAGATGTTGAACATAATTTACTTTGACCATTCCATGGTCAAAACCAAGGAAATCCCAAAAAACTAGCTGGGAGAAGTAGTAGATATAGGCACTAGCCTGAATAAAAAGATCAGATTCAGGCTGGTGTTGGAGAATGCAAGAGCAAACCTATAGCAGTATTAAAAACCACTTCACTTATAAACACTCTGCAGATGAAACAAACTAATAGTAATAATAAAAAAAAGCTGGAAGAATGACATTTATTGCTTTTTACTTGGAAGGTTTGAATTAGAATATTTTTAATGAGTCAAATGTAGATGTGTTGGTGTCTATTGTTCTAGATAATTCAGTCTGTGGTTCTTAAAATAACTGAAGCCTACCAGATACAGTTTAGGAAACTATACTTTAGAGCTGCAGTTAGAGATTAACAAGACTGTTTGTTTTTATTGCTTTTTATGTTTTAGTAGGAACTTTAAAATTCCACTATATTTTACATGAACATTCTTATTCAAGAGAGGTAATAATTTTCATGTTACTGAGATACTGACATTATGTAGGAGCAAAATAAAAATGATTTTTTTTTTATGTAAACTACTGGCTGGATATTAGAACTGAAAGTATGTAGACCTTTATTCCAGTTGTTAAAATGCAAAAGCTAAGCAATAACAGCAAAATATACCTATATTTCCTAGCACATAATAAAAGGCAAAACCTCATTTTTTCCACTGTTCTGCAAAAGAATTTTTAGTACATTGACTAAAATCAGTCACAACATTACATTGATGATAATAAATTTTTTTTTAAAAAAAACCTCTTTTCTCATATAGTATGTTACTATTGTTTTTGCTGTTTTACCAGAAGAGCTTTGATAAAGTCATTCAGTATCTTTATGGTGGGTGTAACATGAAACTCAGTCAGGCAATCTAAAAGGTTCCTGCTTGCTTCTGCACTTGACTTTTTAATCCAAGAGCTTTCTGCTGCTGTAGCTATTAGTTAGTATAATATCTACAAGTGGAAAAAGAAGTCTCCTTCAAAATGAGCCCAATTAGACATTTCATGCTAATATTCATCTATATCCTCTCTGCTGTTCATAAATGGAAAACAGTGTAGAGATCTATTTCATTTCCAAGTACACATATATTACTTATTCCATTTACATAAACTTCAGTACAGCTGGAGAATCTGTTTTATTTGTTTACTGGATCGTGCATGTTGAATAAATGTGTCTGTAGAAACTTCCATACTTCATCAAAAATACCCATGGAACAAAGCTATCAGATGAGGATCTTTGAATCAGATTTATGGTATCTGTCAATGTATGTTGTTAAGGATTGAGAATCACCCGGCTGGCTGGATCCAGGTGTCCCAGAGTAGTTTAGTATTTTCTGATTTTGACTGAAACTAAACTTGTAAAACTGAAGGCAGTCAGCAATTTTCAGAGCCAGGCCCTCTAATTTGTGAGAATATAGTGAGAAAAACCTGAATTATTTCAGGCAGAAACAACCTGACATTAAAACATGAGTGGACATGAGTACTAACGTAGGGCAGTGCTAACATCTGCTTCTGACATTGTAAACAGTACCAGGAAGGTCCTCAAAGTTCCTGACATCGTAATATTTGTCCAGTCTTCCAAAACATGGAATTAGCCAGACAGTAAATCAGATGCCAAAGGCCTGACATCAACCACTGTCACACTGGTCCCATAAGCTGTCCTTCCCAGGGTGGGTGGCAGCAGGAGAAGCTGCCAGATAGGATGCACAATGCTGCTGTACTCAGGGTGGATCTGTTCAGCAGTGAACAGGAGCTGAGAGTGTGGCCAAAAGCCCAAATGATCAGATTGCTTTAGATCAATGTGAACAGAAAGTGTTTGTTCCAATTTGAATTTCTATTATAGCTGTTTATTCAACAGTAATTGAGGTCTTGAGTAGAATTTTGTAGCATGGACTTATGCCCATAAAGACTCATGTTTTACATATAGTCTTAACTTCAAAAGCCTTGATATGTCAAATTACATAAATAATGCCAACCCTGGAAGCCTAATATAAAGCTTCCATATGTTTATGTGGACAGATGACTAGAAGTGGCATGGTTTTGGGGATAGTTAGGCCAAAAAGCCTGCCAAAATCAGTAGGTTATTAAACTTTTGCCTAAGACTGTTTATGCACATGAGTTTTTTCCAGTCACTCCAGCCAGCCTCTGTTAATGGCATTTCAGTGCTGCCTCACAGCTGAATATGGAGTACATCCTTCTAGTAACACAGTGTTAAGAGCAGAAATAAATTATTTTAAAAGGTAACAAGACAATAGTGCTACTACCGATGCAGATAGACTTAGAGACCATACACAAATAATCGTTGATGATAAAAGCATATTTGTTTCACTTTATAGTGTGTTACTCCATTACAAGCAGCATTATTATTTTGCAGATTTGTTGACTTGATAAAGATTTGCTATATTCTGAAAGCATTAATAATTTCTCCTCAGGAATATCTTATGATTTCTTCTCATCAAGAGCTATCCCTGGGATATAGATACAGGAGATAGAAAAACACTTCTGACTGAACACAGGGGAATAAATAAATATATACCAAGTAAAGACTGGATGTTAAAAGAGAATCTCTAAATTCTAAATCATTTTGAAGACCTCTGGCAGGAAAAAATACCCACACAAAACCACAAAGAACATAATCGGAACTACTTCATATCTCTTAACTTCTTTTCCTTGGAGGACTCAGGCTTGACTTTACTGTTCTCTTCACAGAAGAGAAGCCATGTAGAAATTTAAGATACATTATAAAAGAATTACAATTACAGTAATATATGAATATTTTTTATTTCTTCCTTACTGTTCTCTCTATTATGACTATTGGATTTTATTAGTGAGAAATAGATTTTTAAAAGTGTATAGGATGAAAACAATAACTTTCCTGGCTATTGCATGAATATCCTGAGAATTACTGTGTATTTTTTGGTTTTATCTTAAGATTCTTTTCTACACTTCGGGTTAAACCAAATGGAGGACTTCATTGTCTTCATGGAATTTGCCAGAGCTCTTAATTTTTAGGCACCTGATCTCCAGTTAGAATTTAAAAAACGGTATTAGATGGCTTTAAATCTTCTCTCCACAGGATAAAGGGAGGATTATGTACATCACAAAGGTCACCAAAATTCTACACTTTAGACAATGGAAAATACTAAGTGTGATTTCCCACTCTGCTTCAGATCTTGGTCACCCAACTCTAGACTATGGGCAGGAGCCTTCAACCACTTGAATGCAGATGCTGAGGTTCTCTCCTGAGCTTAGCGGTTCATAGTAATTAAGCAGAAATCACTTTTTGCTTTCGTAATACAGAGAGAAGTCATCCAACTGTACTGTTGGTTCCCATTTTCATTTAAACATTGAGTATAACACATCTAGAAAGTTGAAGACCTTACTGATTGCATTGTCAGTCCCTTATATTTTGTCTCATTTTGTAGAAAGGGAAGTGAAATTAACAAGGGGTAGAAAAAAAGCAGAAATTAAGAATGTGAATCTATGGATAGTTTTATTTTTCCTTATTTATGAGAGATGTTTGTTGTCTCTTAGAGGTTTTGATTTTTTTTTTTTTCCAAGCTCAATTACAAGTATAAGTGCATGAACAGTTTAAAAAGAAAAAATCAGAACCCATACCTTTGGTTTTTGAAGATAAATTCTCTGAGTTGAAGTATGATATTTTTTTCTCTTTTATTTTGACCTGAGAAATCCTTCATGCCTCTTAATCAGCTCAAATTGATAAAAGGTCTTGAGGAAAACTTTGCTGACTGATATCTAGTGTAGTGACTTGATGTTTTTTGGGAAAGGGGGAACTTACCTAGTGTCTCTTGGATGATGGAAAACTGTACCGCCAGATCATATAATCATAGAACCATAGAATGGTTTGTGCTGAAAGGAACCTTTAAAGATCATTTAGTTCCAGCCCTTCTGCCATAGGCAGGGAAGTTTTTCACCACTTCACATTGCTCGAAGCACCGTCCAGCCTGAATTTCAATATTGTCAGTGATAGGGCATCCACAGCTCCTTTAAGAAATTTTTTCTAGTATCTCACTATCTCATAGTAAAAAATATCTTCCTTACATCAAATCTAAATTTACCCTTTTTCATTTCTGAACCATTGTCCCTTGACATGTCACTACCAGCCTTGGTAAAAAGTCTGTCTCCATCTTTCTTATAAGCCCCTCTTAGACTGTGAAAGGCTGCAATAAGGTCTCCCTAGAGACTTCTCCAGGCTGAAAAATTTCAGCTCTCCTAGCCTGTCTTTACAGGAGAGGTGTTTGAGCCCTCTTTTTATTTTTGTGGGCCTTCTCTAGACCCACTCTAACAAGTCCATTTCTTTCTTGTGTTGGGACCCCAGAACTGGACTTACTACTCTCAGTAGTCTCACAAGAGTGAAATAGAGGTTCAGAATGACTTCCCTCGGTCTGCAGGCCGCCCTTCCTTTGATGCAGCCCAGAATAGAGTTGGCTTTCTGGGCTGTGAGCTCTTACTGCCAACTGGTGCCCCATTTTTTGTTCATTACTATCCTCACGTCTTGCTCTGCAGAACAGCTCTCAAACCGTTCATCGCCCGATCTGCATTGATAATGGGGATTGTCTGGGCCAGGTACAGGATGTTGCACTTGGCCTTTTTTAACTTCCTGAGGTTCACACAGTCCTCAGGCCTGTTTAAGTCCCTCTGAATGGCATTCCTTCCCTCAGGAGTGTGAATTGCCCCATGCAGCTTGGTGTCATCCACAGGCTTTCTGAGGGTGCATTCAGTCACTTTATGTCGCTGATAGAGATACTAAACAGCAATAGTTCCAGTACAGACCCTTGAGGGACACCACTCATTTCTGGTCTCTGTTTGGAGATGTAGCTCTTTGGACAATGACATCCAGCCAGTTACTCATCCATCTTACAGTCCGTTCATCAGTGTCTATTTCAGTTTAATGGTAAGAATGTCATGGAGGGCCCATAGCAAAGACCTCACAGAAGTCCAGGTGTGATGACATCCATAGCTCTTTCTTTGTCTGCTGAGGCAGTCACTCTATCATAGAAGGCCACGAGATTAGTCAGGCATCATTTGCCCTTGGTGAAACCATGTTGGCTTTCTCCAATCACATCCCTTCTTCCTGTGCCTCAAGGTAACTTCCAGAAGGATCTGTTCCATGATCATACTGGATGCAAAGGGGGAGCTGACTGGTTGGTAGTTCCCAGAGTCCTCCTTATTACCCTGCTTTTTGGGAAAAGGATATGTTACTATTAGACTGTGCTAATGAAATACAGGTAAGAAATTGCCTTCAACAGACAGAACAAGAAGTGATATGAAAAGATGCTATAGGGTAGTCAGAGATGAAGTACTACAACAATTCTTATTAAATGGTGTCATCTTTCTTGGCTCCAGTAGGATGATGCTTCTCATAAGAGCATTCCCTGATATAAAATATGGCTTGGTCTAAGGAAAACGATGTTGGAGTATCTGAAAGAAAAGAATTAAAATAAATAGCATAAAACTGTCAACACAAACTGCCAGGATGTTTGGGACTAATTTAAACTTTTGCTATAAACTTGAATGTTATACTCCAGAGTCCCCAATTCTTTTAGAAGCTGTTAAACTAATCTTGTTTTAACACATAGAGGGTTTTCCAGTGAGATCGCATGGTACGTATTCTGCTCCCTAGGACTACAAGATAGGGAAGACTTAATAAACAAACACTTAAAATTCTTATATTAAAAAAAGACAGACAGAGGTGTATATTGCTTTTTCTGTGGAGCACAGGTCATCTGTAGTAAATATGGAAAATGATTTAATATCCCTTACTTCAAATGCTAGCTCTGAGTTTGGGATAAATACTATTATGCTCCTTCCATTCTCCATTCAGTGCTAAAAAATAAGCAATAAGCATGACAACATTATTTCATATTATATTAAACTACTAGTCTGATTACCCACTATTTTTTGTTATGATCTTCTGTCATTAGATTTGGACACATGAGACAGTAATCAGAATATCATGTTAAGATTTGATCTCATAACTTTTGAGTTTCAGCAAAGATCATCTCCAAATCTGGAGTAATGTTTTGCAGATTGATTTTTATTATGGGAAAAGCTGGATATATGACTTTGGAGTCAGAACTAGCTGCATTGATGTGCATCACGGTTGTTCTAGAATTTTGATGAGATTCCCATTAAGTAAAACAAATAAAACATTAAGTTAGCACTGGTAATATCTAACAAAATAATATGTAGAAATTCATCTACATCTTCTTTAAGATTCTCGCTTTTCAAGATTTTAGTAAGTGCTCGATCAGAGATTGACTGCATATTAAATAGCTGTTGTCATGCAATTCTGAATTAGAAATTTATATACATTTTCAATTGTTTTCTTATTTTCCTTTAGATTTATCTTTATGAAATGACTAAATAAAAGAAATTAAAATAATTTTTATTAAAGCCTAGAAGCAGATCTAAATATTGGATTGATCTAAATATTGAATATTGTAGGGTTGATTAGTTCTGTTTGCTTAAAAATAACTTAATCTTTTCCACTTTCAGATAGTAAGAAAAATTCTACTTGAGAAGTGGAAGAAATTAGCATTCAAAACATGTCTATTTCTGCAGTTTAAACCAGTAATTTTGTCTAATAATATCTTATATGTTCATTCTCTTTGGCTTTATGAATTTTGCACTGAATAGGAAAAAAATTACAAAGGTGCAAAATGTTTCAGAACAGGGATTCTCAAAGCTGTCATTCATAGCATGCCTTTTCAAATCTTTCCCATTCAAAAGCTCTAGGTTTATTGGAAAACTGGTGTTGAAATTTTCATCATTAAATTTTAATGATAACCTCCAGCACTTTTGGTATACCTGTATTTTGACAGGAATGACAAAACATATGTCCATTTAAATGCACTTTGTAGTACTTTTGTCATTTATATTTTTTTAGAAAGTACTATATCAATTTTAATGCACATTTCCTTATCCCCGATTTTTACTTCAGTTGTGGGAGGTTTATTATTTGGTATGATAACTCTTTTATTTCATTCTGCACTATATTTTGGATGAAGTTTGACTTTCATCAGTTAATATAAAAATGTTTGAGGTAAGATTGTATAATATTTAGAATAATGTTCAGAGTCTTAGTGTCTCACAAATCAAGGTCTGGTGTGGTGACTTGCATTGCAAGGGAAGGTGCCAATTATGGCAGTTTCATCCCTTATTATGTATTATTTTGTTTGCATAATGGGTATTGGTGGTATAAAGAACCTTTGATTTACATTTGAAGATGGAATTAAAGGTAGGAATAAATAACTCCAGTTTGGAGCAGCTATACATGCATTAAAGAATTCTGAAAGGAAGATTGTTTTCTGAGCTAGTGCCATGCCTAGCACCTAAGCAGTTAACGTAATTTCTGCTATGTACAGTGAAATAATTTTGCAATCTTTGCTGAGTCTTCAGAGAGGAAGAGTCACCTGCATTTCTGCCTGAAATCAGGCATCCAGCTTAATTGGGCAATGGCAGAGCCTTGCAGGATGTCCTAATGAGCCTAATTGGGAGTGGGAATTTGACTCCTGGGAGAACAGAGATAGAAACCAGACAGACAAGGAGACAGGTAAAGGCTAGGGAGTAAGAGGAATAAGATGGAAGGGCTTTGTCAGGGCTTAGTACTGCTATGTACACTTCTTATTCTTTCTTTTCTTTGTCCTTCTCACCACTTTGTTTACCAGCTATGTGCCCATGGTATTATTGTCTATCTTTCCTGACATGTGGCTCTTCTTGTGCTTATTGTTATTTTCATAATCTTGAGTTATCTATATATGTAGGGAGTCCTAGTTGGAAAGCTATCCAGTGTCGTCACCAAATATATTTTGCAACATTTAGTGCAATGGGGGGAAGAGAAAAGAAACTTCCAAGCAAACTCTGTTTCTGAGACCAAGCACCTTCAGTGTAGTTTGGACTGTCTCCCTAAGAATGCCCCCATCTTCAGCTGTCACAGTTCTGCCACTGGAACTACTGGCAAAAATTTCATTTTAATGAAGGTATGCCATGCTTTAGAATTTAAATGAGATGCTTGATAAAAAAGAGAAAACTTTCTCCATATTTACCTAATGTTCTTAATGCATCCTTCCTGGTTAAAATAAACAAATAAATAAATACAGGATTGTTTCACTGCTTGTTTTCTACAGATTTCCCTGTAAAGCTGAAAAAGTAACCTAAGTTCCACAGAGCTGTTTTCACCCTGATTTCTCCCTGCTTCTGATAGAACTCACTTGCTGTATATGCAACTTCTGGTGCTTTGTCTTCCTTAGCTTCCCAGGCTGTCAGGGACATTTATTTCTGAGTCTCAATCACTGGTGAAGTATCTGAGGCCAGCTGCAAGTAACTTAGTAAGGTTATCCTCATCTGAGCAGAGTTTTGCCATTGCATTTCCCCAGGATTTGTGCTGGTGAGCTGGTTATTAGTCCTAGTATATGATTGTTCATTTGAACGTAGGGTACTGAAAAATTTAATAATGCGGTTTTTCTTTTGTTTGCTTTCGCTTGCCTGAAACTAATTTTTTCCGGCTGTAAAGCCTACCATATATTTTGTTCAGAGGTACCCGTGTGCATATCAAAAGAGTGCTGATGGTGAAATGCTCAGTTTGCTGATGCTTTTGGTCTCCAAAGTAAGTTTTCTAGCTCAAACTGAGCTGCACATTGATTGTGGGAGAAAAGTAAAGGTTATGTATTTTTAGTACGCGTGTTGTTCTTTTCTCCCGTGCAGTATGTGACACTACCTGGGTGTAAACGTTGCCTCACGCAGATGTGCTAATGGAATTCTTGCTTTTATGTAACTGCTTTTCAGGGAGAGAAAGGAGCTTGAAATGCTCTGTTCTAATTACAGTTGTTTCTTCATGTTGCTAGCAGTGGGTTGTACACATGAGGGTATATGTGTATGAGGAAAATACCTAGCTTGGAAAAAAAAAAAAAAAAAGGTTTTTTGATCAATGGTAGTATAAACTGAAAATATAATGACCTGACAGCTTTATTGAAGAAACCCAAGTTACTTACATCGTTTTGATAGTGTTGATAATCTATACATAGCCTTTCTGCACCCCAAGTTTATTTGGAATATCTTCTTCTGCTTACTACACTAACATAGCTCTTAGTTTAAAAAATTCAGTACTCAAAACAATGTGCAAAAGGTGTCTGTGAAAGCAGCACTGGAAAAAGAGAAAATGTGCTTAAAATGCATAGAAAAGGAGTGGCAGCAGCTGGTACTTCTGACTACAGGCTGAATTATGTGATGAGACCTGTACCATAGTATTTCTCAAATGGATTACATGCTCCAAGGGTCCTTAAATTCATCGCATTTGGCATGCAGGAAGCTCCCAGTGGAAACTTGAATTCCACCCTGACATCTTGATACATTGTAAATTATCTCTTTTTACCTAAACAAGGACATTATCATCACAGTTCTTAGCAGTACAGCACTGTTGGTGTTCCCCAGTGCATGGTGAGTTCTGCCAAGCCCCTGAACATTGATGGTGTCTGTGTGCCTGGCAGCCATGGGCATGGGACATTAAGCTGGCTGCCTGAGCTCTGCCTCTTTTGTTGGTGTGGCTTGATTTTTCCCCTCTTTTTTTTTGGGGGGGGGAAGTAGGGAGGGGTAGTGGGATTGTTTTTCAAATGGAGGGAATTACAGGCATGGTGTCTCACCACACCAGCATCCCCCTCAACCCCAAGAAACCAGGAATGTGAGGACCCAGTAGCCCTTGCTGCCCCAGTGCTCCTGCCCTGTCTGCAAAACCTGCACAAGAGTACCTGCACTGAAGCAGCCACCAGGGCTCAGAAGGAGGCAGGAGGCACCATGTGCTGTCTGCTACCCGGCTTCCTGTAGTTCTCATCTGCTTTGCATCCTGCCTGCACATCAGCTGGCTGCAGTTATGCCCGCCAAAATTTTAATTTTTGCATTTCATGTTTGATGTAGTTGCTTGTACCTCATTGTTGCCTCTATCTCATATTTTTTTTATTATTATTTCATGTTTGATTTAGTCCCTTTCTCTCATAGTCACCTTTTTCTCATTGCTACTTTAAGATCTCCTAGCATTTCATAGACATTATTTTAATATTTCATATTTAACATGTAGTTACCTTTTTCTAGTAATTTCCTTTATCTATCACTAATGAATCATTCCTGGTTGCTTGGGGCTGAGGAGGATGCTGGGGTGGTGGGATGCTGTGCCCATAAATCCCTCAATTCAGAAAAACAACACTGCTCTCAGAAAAAAAAGAAATGAAGCCAATGCTGACAAAATGGCAGGTTCTCCTGCCAGGCAGTGCTCAGGTGACTGGCTGCCACACCACATCCAGGGATGTGATAGGATCTGCTCCTCCCACTGCATCTCCCTTCCTCCCTGCCATTCACCCCTTACCTTTACACCTCCTTTTCCTAATGTCTTGTGGGCTGCGGCCAGGGCAGGAATGAGCTTGTTGGTGGTGTCCCCTCCTCATCCTCCTCCTCCTTCTTCTCCTCCTCCTGTGAGAGGCTGCGTGCTGCCAGGTGTGCAGAGCCCCTGATGGTGCTCAAGTGTTTTGTGACTATGTGTCAGGCAGGACTGATGGCACTTGCTGACCCACACAGAGTTGTCCTGTGTAGTTTTGACCCTGTAGGTCTGTCCTGCTGAGAATTGGCCATTTAGGCTTGTCTGCAGAGAGTTGACTGTACAGAGCTGGCCATGTAGAAATGACGACACAGAGCTGGCTGAGGAGAGCTGACAGTGGGGAGTTATCCTACTCCTGTTCTTAGGCCAGGCTACCCCTTGAAAGGCACCTATGCTTTTGCTTACTTTTTTGCCAAAATGAGGAAATAAGGAAATGAAACCATCAAAGGCATAGGTTCAAAGAAGTTTTCATAATGACATTTTAATATCTGAAAGGAGATTAATTCTCCCCACTCCTCATTTTAGTATCTTCCTACTGTCACGGGGCATGTTCAATTTCCTATGCAAATAATAGTCTTAGGTGTGAAAGGCAAGTTAGGAAGAATCTAGAGGAAAGCCAGGGACACCTACTTGACAACAAAACAAGCTGTCAGTGACATGTAGCTAGAACAGGGTGCGTAATGAGTTAAAAATTGGCCATAGTAATCAGTGACTGACTTTAGTACAGTGCCATAGTTCAGGCTGGGAATGAGATTATCTTAATTCTCTTCTCAGCACTGACATTGATGATGAGCTGTTACATCTACCAGACCTTTACCTTATGTCAATGAAATTGAACAAAGAATAATTGGATGTAAGTTGAAGAAGTACACCATCATTTATTGTGCTTGATCAAATTTACTTATCACTCTGGATCTGAAAGTGAAATCACTGAAGGAAAAGGCTTCACATAGCTAATAATGTTATGGAGGAAAGGCTGATGCTTTTGTACTTCTAAAAAAATCATAATAAATGTCTTAATATGCCACTATAATTCTAGTGCTTATCTGTATGCCAAATACTGACTGCTTTGTGTATCTCCTAAGCTCAGGGAGGCTGTGTTTTTCCATTTCCATCTTTCACTACCTCCAAACGAATGTGATAAATGAATACACTCGACCAATGTAAACTTCCACTCCTGTGCCAGTGAGTCAGTTCCAGAAGATGGTACATCTGGCACCTCTACACAGTGGCAGAACGGGTGCAAATGATGCCTCCAGAGCTGCATCCCTTCCCTAGCCCCTCACCCTGCTTCTGTGATGAGCCCTGGCTCTTGATTTGCATAAGCATTATCACTGGTGATATGGACGTATTAACTTATATTAAACTCAGTTTAGTCCTGTATTGGTAGCTGTCAGTGAAAAGTTGATACCCATTTTATTGAATTGCTGGTGGAAGATCTTTTGGGTCTCTGAATTGCTTATGCAGGTAAAATAGAGCTGTCATTTACTGTGAGCCAGAAGTTAATCTGCTTCTGTCCTTTCATCTTCCTGACTCGAAGAGAGTGGTGTGCAGTCTGTCAGGTGGCTTTCACCAGGGATGTGCTTGCATGCCCAGGACAGTGATTAAGGGAACATGTGAACCAAAATTTGATGCACTGCTGAGGGAGGCTCTTGATTAAAGTCAGATGTGATGTGAATCCATATTGTCTGTAGGGTGTAGAGTTCAAAGAAGACTTTCCTGGTTTCCAAGTGCAATTTCATTTTTTAGAAGGAGTAAGCTAGCTTGTTTGGTTTGTGTTCCAGAAACTAACTGGAATAGCCACTCTGGGGTGATAGGAGAGGAGCAGGCATGCAAGACATCTCATATAATTACCAAAACAATAATCAGAAAAAAAAGACAGCTGTGGACAGCTGTGATAGAAGTGAACATCATACAATCATAGAATGGTTTGGGCCAGAAGAAACCTTACAGATCATCAAGTTCCAACACTTAAAATTTAGTTTAACTCCCCAGTGGTAGCTAACTGGATCAAGAAGACCATTTTCAGGTTGTTGTCACAACATGTGAAAATGGTAGATTTCCATAGGGCTTTGTATTGTTTACAGTTGATTTGGAAATAGAAGTGGTGAATGTTGTGAGAAGGTTTGCTGATAATGCTAAATTTATTTTGAATATTAAGTAAGGAATCTGAAGGAAGAACACAGGATGTGTTTTGTGAAACTGAGTGACTGATGATAAAAAGGCAAGTGAGATTCTTTCCTGACAAATGCAAAGTTATGCTGGTTGATAAAACAATCCACCTCTGCTTGTACAGTGGAGATCTTTAAATGAGTTATTACTATTCAAGGAATAGTTCTTGGAGTCATTATATAATCATGCCCTGAAAATATCAGGTCAATGTTTAGTGGTGGTCAGAAAAGTAAACAGAGTTTGTTTTGAGAACTGGAATAAGAATTGAAAGGAAAGCAGAAAATATGGTTATGCTACTGTATAAATTCATGTTGTCCACATCTTGAATACTATTTGCAATTCTGTTTTTAATAATAAAATATTAGATATGGAAAAGGTAAAGAAAAGGGCAGCAAGTATGAAAAATAGTGTGAAATGGTTTACACATAAGAAAAAGTAAAACAGATTTGGATGCTTTGGACTGAATAAGAAATGGATAATAAGCAGCATGGCAATGAGTGGGTAGGAGAATGGTTATTAATTCTTTCTGATACAGAAGCAAGGCAGAGCCAAATGAAATTCTAAGTGTATTGAAGTTGAAGAGTAACAAGTAGGTATACATTTATTCCACAGAAAGTGTTATTAAATTGTAGAAGTTATAGCCATGGAATATTACATATGGTAAAAATGTATATGAATTAAAAATCAGTTACTAAAATCTATGGAGGGAATTTTAATTAAGTGCTGATAAATACAAAGATAAAACCAGTGACTTAGATTCTTCAAGTTGCACATTATTGTTATCTCAGAGGAAGTATAGGGGGTAAAGTGTCACAGCATGTCTTTTTCTTTCATTTTTTAAATTTTTTTTTCCTGAGATTTGTGCTCTCAGATACAGGATACCTGGGTAGGTGAACCTTTGTCTGACCCAGTACAGCTGTACTCATGTTAAGGCTTAATCACCCAAATCTGTATGTCCCAAGAGAGGACAGTGTAACCACTAATTAAACTTGTTTTCAGAGCAGAATTCAGCCTATAGTAACCAGGTCTTTTAACACAAACTAACCACTGAGCTCAAAAGAGTAAAATACTTTTATGATTTTCTAAGACTACAATGGACTGTGAATCTGCAGTAAAAATCATAGCTGTGCTTTCATGTGTAAAATTTTTCCTGCTAAGCACTGTGCCAGGAGCCTTTCTCTCTTTTTAAATTTTTTTTTTCTTTTCTTTCATTCTACTTTTTTTAATAAGCTTCTAACCAAGAAAAAAAATGGCATACAAACCCACATAGGATTACTTGGTAGCAATTGTGTAAATACCAAATGTAAAGAAGAAATTCATGTTACTAGGAGAAACTGATATATTTTAGTGTAGTAGTTCAGTGAACATTGTATGCAGAACAGTGCGATGAAAAATATAAGCAAGTGGCAAAGGTCTAACCAGAGATATTCAGACATTTCTTCCTAAGCTCAGGAACCCACAGAGATGATTTGGCTTTGCTTATTTATTCTCTGCAGCTGTTGTATCGTGTGCTAGAACTGAAACAGAAATTAATTTATTTCCAATTTTGGACTAGATGACTGTTTCAAAAGAGGAAAAAAGTAGGAGGGTACCACTGTGAATCCAGAGATGAAGAAACTGTCCTCCAGGAATAAAGGAAAGAGTTGGATCAACTGAGAGAAGTAAAGAGTACATGGTTTTTGGGAAGACTTCAGAGTCGCTGAATCTGTACAGTCTTTGTTGAAGGTCATTTCAAATCCCAATAACAGTTTCATCTTAAAAACAAACAACACTTGTGTTTTCATATGCCCTTAAAAACTGGAGGGTCCTAAATTTCTTTCCAGATTCTTCCATGACAGCAGAGAAGCTATTTGCCGTGTGTAATAGGGTCACCTTTGTTGCACTCTTGCACTACAGTTGGCCTCTAGCTGTCCCTGCTGGACTCAGATCTATAACATGTCACCTCTTGTATCTTTTGGCTCTGGTTGTGCTAGATGTACATGTTTAAGGACCTTAACCCCACCCTTCATGTTATTTCTGTGTCATACATAAAGCCCTGTAGGGAATGTGAAGGAGCTCTGTCTATCTGTTCTTATCTCATGGCTCTTAACTATGTTGTCAGTTTTCATACAGGCCAAGCTTTGTCCTGAAGTGATAGTTTGTCACACAGAAAGTCTGCCCACAACAAAAGTAGAATAGTTTCATACATGATTCATCAAGGACAGAAACACTGTTGGTGGATATTTCTATAAAAGATTTTGGAAGGAAATTAGAGACTTCCATTACTAACTTCATGTCATTAACTTTTTTTCTATTTAGTGATACATTAAAAAAAAAATCAAAAAGGTATCATAAAATTCTCCAAAAGTATATTTAGTGTCAAAATACACTTTTCCCCTCCAGGGATTATAAGTGTAAAGTTAACAAATCAATTAAAATTAAAATATAAAGTTTCAGAATTGTTCCAGAACTTTCCCATAAGGCTTACAGAGCTTATTTTAAGATGACAGCAAATCAACCATACCCCAGCAGAATGTATTAACTTCAAAGTGCTGAAACCAAGATTTGTTTCAGGGAATCAACATGCTGAGAATAAGGCTATGGTACTGGAGACTTTCTATTAATCTGTATCAGGTATTCAATTTTGTTTTCCAACTACATTATTTGAATTTCCAATATTTTAACACTTAAAAGTTCGACCATATCATCCATTTCAACCTTTCATGGAAAAATGCACAGAAAAATATTTTTCATGGAAAAATACACAGAAAAATACACTAGACAAGATGGCTGACCACCCCCTTCAGCTGAATATTGAAAGTGTACAATGTTGGGAAATCCACCACTTCCCTGGAGAGATATTTCCCATGACTAATTGTTCTCATTGTAAAAAAACTGTCCTCCTGTGTCCAGTCAGAATCTCCCCAGGAGTAAATTGCACCCATCACCCCCCTTCTTTTTCATGTGACTCTTATGAAAAGGGAGACTCCAATTTATTTGAAGCCACCCTTTCAGTACTAGAACATGGGGATAAGGTTTATCCTAAGTCTTCTTTTATCCAGGCTGAACAAACCCAGTTCTTTCAGCTTTTTCTCATATGGCAGGCTTCCCAGTCCTTTGATCATCTTTGTGGCTCTTTGGACTCTCTTCAGCCTGTCTACATCTTTCTGTAGTGGAGACCACAACTGAACACAGTATTCCAGATGTGGCCCGACAAGCACTGATGGGGTGATGACTTTTTTATCTCTGCTGGTGATACCCTTGTTGATGCCACCCAGCATCTTGTTGGCTCTCTTTGCTGCTGCAGCACCCTTTTACTTATATTGTACTTGTGCACCAGGACCCTCACATCCCTTTCTTCAAAGCTCTTCTCTAGCCAGGCAGGTCTCAGCCTGTGCTGCACTCCTGGGTTAAGTTTTCCCACGTGCAAGACCTTGAACCTTATCATCCTTCATAAAGTTTCTGTTAGCCCACTCTTCTAGTCTATACAGGTCCTCCTGCAGGGTGTCTCTCCCTTCAGAGGTGTCTGCTTACCTGCACAATTAGGTAAATTCAGCAGATTTCCTCAGGGTATACTTGATCCACCATCCTGATCACTTATCAAGACATTAAGCAGCACTCTGTTGAATTTTGATCCCTGAAGGACCCCATCTGTGATAGGTGGCCAGTTTGAAATAGAGCTATTTGCCACCACTCTCTGAGTGCAGCCTGCTAGCCAGTTCCCCATCAATTGCACACTCCAGTCCTCTAAAATGTAACACATCTGTTTCTTTAGGAGGAGGCTGTGGGCAACTGAAATCCAGGTAGACAATGTCACCTCACATCAGCTGAGCAGGTTGCATTGTCATAGAAGCTGATCAGGTTTTGTCAAGTGAATCCATGCTGTTTTTTCCCAAATACATATATTTCACTGGTGGTAGCCCCAAGGAGGATTTGTTCCATAACTCTGTCAGTGACTGAAGTAAAACTGATAATCCTATTATTTCCTCAATCCTCCTCGTGTAGACAAGCCTTCTGCCAGTCTTCTGGGATATTACCCAGTCTCCACTACTCAACAATTATGGAGAGTGGCCTAAAAGTGATATCATCCAGCTTTCTTAACACCCTTGGGTGGCATTTTCAGGACCCATTGATATTTAGGTGTTCCAGGAGCATGTTTGGAGGTGGGAAGAGAATCACTGTTAGGATTATCAAGTGTTGTAGTTGTCCAGAGAGTTGTGCAATCAATGTCTTTGAAGATAGTTGATACCCAACCAAATAAAGCTTGAGCAACCTGGTCTGAATTCAAAGCTGGTCATGCTTTTAGCAGACATTGGACTAGAGATCTCTTCCAGCTTGGTTGCTTCTGTGAATTGATGGTGGGTCCTGAGTATTAAAAACTTGTATTTCAAACTTACCTGTCTTTCACATGGCAGGGAATCCTTAAAGTGATATCTAATATAGTGTGCTATCTCTTCAAGTAGTAGTCTTTACATAAATACTGTTATAAAAAAACAGAGAAAAAAACCCCACACAAGCCAACCAACCCCCCCACCCAAAAAAACCCCCCAAAAAACCCAAACAAAACCAAACCATAACACACAAAAAACCCAAACAGTAAAACACAACCAAACAAAAAATTTAAAAAATTAATAGAGTTATGGGTGTGCTTAGGCTTTTATTTTGCTTCATGCTGCAAATATCTTGTCACTGTTTCCTTGTGTTGCTTTCTGTATGCACTTTAAGTATGAACTCCAAATTTTTAGCATGCTGAGCAAACATGGATCCTTTTTCCAGAGTTAGTGCTTTTAGGCAGTTGTTAATAAAAACCAAATAGCAACTGAAATGAAAACTCTTCATTATAGCTGGAATAAAGTCCTAATGCAGGACACCAGTTTTGTGTTTCTATTAGAGTAACAGGATTACAAGGGATGCTGACAAAGTGCAATGCAGAAAAGATGTCTTATGATACAAATAGTCTCATGTGCATTTGAAGTCCACTAAAGTTGAACCATTGGAAAGCTTGGCTTATGGCATGAGATTTTTTGAGGCAATCCAACAGTTAACAGCAACCAGTGAAAAACAACTAATATAAGTTAGAGTTTTGTCTATTATGTACTAAATCTTGCAAGGCACCACTGTTTCCTTGCAGACTCTGAGAAAGATTCAAAGGGTGAGTATGGAGGAGGCAGCACAGGGCCTATGAAGGTGACTTAAATTTCTGAGATAAGGTGACTTAAGTTTCTGTAATCTGTTGGCTCAAATCTGATCTTCCAGATGTAGGGTTCTACTTTATAAATGAAAAGCATGATTCTAGCTTTGGTTATAGCCATTTATGCTGCAGGTGTGCTACTGAATGCTGTGTCATTGTAGCTGTGGAGTGCTGTTAAGGAAAAAAAGAGCAGTGGTATAAATATAGTGTAAAAGCTGAGGTAATCACTGCTGCTCCACAAAATAAAAAAGGTCACCTAAACAAGCTGTTGCAGCACATCTGTGTGTATAAATAATTCTGTGGTGCTTGCTTGTCACAAAAGATTTGTTTGTGGGTGCTTCAACACATAAATTTTTCTACTGTTGGATCTTAGCCGTCCACTGGCAGATTTAACAGCTCTAGAGGTCAGCATCTTATTTGGGTCAGAAATTATGGATGCAGAGTGGATTATTTTGATTGCTTTAATTTCCTTGTTTACATATCCGTGACCTGTTACTTTGAACAGATGTGGTAAGAGACTCCATATGTGATTTCTGAATGGAAAAATTGTGTATTTTTGACTTGGCACAAGACAGAAGCATTTGCTCTGTAGCCACAAGTTGATAGGCATTATACATCTACTCCTGGCTGTCCCTTTTCCTCCAATTGCTAAGATGGAGGAAAAAGATAAGTTGGGCACCATTATTTTTCACTTGAACCCCCAAGGTTTTATAGTCTTCCTTGATTCTGTCTGAGTTCTAGCTTGAGGTGCCATTCAGGCACACGTGAAAGAGTTAACAGTGAATAGTAGTAGCCTGTACTCTTGACAAGTTGTGGCACTCTCTCAGAAATGTCTTGGATCTTAGGTCCTCAAAGACAGCATCCTGCTCTTGACTCCTTGTAAGGTCAGCAGATAGGCACTTCAGGGCCCCTTTTTGCAGAGTGCAACTGCTATAAGTAAATATATCTCAGAAGGATCAGACTGCAAAAAGAAGTTCTGCCTTTTGGCATACCAAGTCATGTTACCTTAAAAACTGAACATATTTCTTTAAATTGCATATATAGTTGGCCAAGTGTTTACTTTTTCTTTCTTTCTGTTAGTTCAGGAATATGACTTTCACATGTGAAGTATGGCTGCTGCTGTGCCTGCAAAAAATGTATGTGTACATTCCCAAACTGTATTTAAAACTGTGTATTTTTATCATTGCAGGGAAGAAACTACCCAGAAAGCTGATTGGCTTATGCTGAGATAAATCAGAATTACTTCTGGGTTACCTCAGCAATATTGTAATATTTGGTGCAGCTGCATGAAAATGTGCCAGTCCCGTGTCATACTGTCTAATATTGTCCCATTATGTAGCTGAGTTTCCTTCTCTATCAATCTAGTGATTAACTCTTATCTTGTGTTTGGAAATTGTTAGGGTGTTGTGTTTGTGTAGCACTTACTAGAGAAGGATCACTGACAGAGGTATAAGGGAAGATAAATGAGCCTTTGAAGATATGAAATGCTACAAGTTGATGCTAATGATGATGGTGTTTAATAAGGGCTCTTTGCAAGCTGACTGGGAAGGACAGTTCAACAAAGACTTCTTCTTTTCCCCTTCAGTTTAACTTACATTTAGTGGAACCTATAGATTTACAAGAACAGAATAAGAGGTTATTGTATACCAGCTGGTGCACTTCCTGTGTGTCTGCTCTGCCTCAGACATTTATAACGTCTAAACGTTAAATTTTCAACAGTAAGGTAATTAATGCCTGTGGTGATAGTCTTTTTGCATCCATTTGTGAACTCTTCAGTTTTATTTTCTGTTTCGAAGAAAAGCAGTTTTGTTTCATTTAGTTTTATTTTATTTTTACTCTAGAAGCCTATTATTTTAAGAGACACTTATGGCATTTCTATATACTAAAAGCAATGTAAATGACTACATTGGGGGTTTTTTGTACACTACCTGTGTTAGAGTTCCATTGCACCACCAGACCAGACGTGCTTTCCAAAATCTCTGTGACATTTCATTCCATGAATCTTATATAGCTGTTTTAGGCTGGACAATATCAAGTCTTTCCAGGCCACTCTTGCTTTGAAGATAGGTATTTTTAGGTTAATTGGACAGATAGAGAATATTATTAGACATATGGATAGGATCATATTATACCTTAAGAAGGGATGAAGACTGAAAGGGCCCTGGGGCTTTGGAAGGGATGGGAAAGCAAATTAGAGTATATGTAATACACTGATTTGCCTTGACACAAATACTGATAAATAAGGCTTTGTATCTCACAATTAGGCATTTGGTCAACAGAGTACTTTCATTTTTCTCTGAAAATTGGTTTATTCAAATAAGACCAATGTACGCTGTCAAAACAGTGGTAAAGGTCAAATATCTGGTGAATCGGGCCAAGACAGAGGACAATATTTGCAGGGAGCTTTCAGCTAGAAAGAAATGACTTTTCACTGAAGGCACAGGTACTTATTTTATCAAACTTTACCTACCTATACACCATCTATAAAATTAAGCAACAATTTCTGAACATCTGTTTTTCATATCTAGCCTTAAAGACCAAGGTCTTTAAATTCCTTTTTCTCTAGAATAAAGTTTTTCTCCTGTTTCCTGCTGTATTCCACCTTGCCTCCACTTGCAGCCATTGTTGCTGCCCTCTCTTTAGAGGGACCACAGAATTTACAGAGAGGAGTGGGCTTTTGCCAGGCATGAATCACTGCTCTCTCTTGACCGCAGAGCAACCCAGTGGTCAATGGTGTGTGCTTCCTAACAAGGTCTTTAGGCTCCTTCTCAGGAGCTTTCACAACTCATGTTGTACAAAGATATTTTTCTGATGACTCTCTCAAAAAGAATTCTGTCAGGGGATAAATAAATAAATAAGGATATTTTCTGAGAATAATTTTGCCACAAACTTTTAGTTATTAAGTAAGGAAATCCACTTTGGAAATGCTGTCAGTAAGGTTATAGCATCCTTTAATTATCAGCCTATGGCATTTCACTATTTTATGTAAGGATGTTTGTGTTGCTTGCATTTCATTTTCCCATTGTAACCACAGGAAATCTGAAAGTAAGCAAAAGTTAAAATGTAAATGCCATGGTCTTAGTTGTAATATTAAATGTTCCCCGTGGTTTTACGATTACCCTTTACAGAATCTGTTGATGCATTTTGGCAAGGACAATATTAAAAATTTGCTTGGTAAAAATCCCCATTGCAGAGCCTGACAGACAGTAAGGTCAATAAAATTTTAATCAACGAAGGAGAAAATACTCTTTTGCCAGATGGGTACCACAGAACAATACTTGCATGAAATATTTATGATTCTCTTTAGAATCCAAAAGTCTGAAGCAGAAGTAAAGGTTGCTGCTGATTTCTAAAGTAAAATATGTTCATCCTTAGAATTTTTGAGGATTAAATTTCTGTGAAATAAATGCTTGTCTTTTTAGTGGAAATATACGATTTAGTATTTGACTGGAAACCAATTTTTTATTTAACTTTCCTATGTTTATAGCTTGCCATCACTTTTTAAGGCATCATAATTGCATATAATATATGTGATGATTCTTCAAGTGTGCCTGTCTCTTAAAATTCTTTGATTTTGTTTGGCTGATATACAGCTCTGTATATAGCATCGATACAGATATATTGTCACTACATTGTTTGGGTTTGCTTTTTTTCTCACTGAGGTTTGTTGCATTAGACTTGTCCAGTGCACACAGTGGTATTCTAATAATAAAGTATTTTATGTTTCACTATGCAACCTGGACTCTTTGCTCAGGCAACTCAAAAAATCTGTAATGAAGAGAATTCTTAATATAAGAAAATTCCCTCCCTGAGTCCTGATCCTGCTATTTCTCCCATCCTCAGACTCATACTCAAGGAGGAGGAAAACTTGTGATTTTGTGTATGGATTAATAGCTTCCCTTACAGATTCCTAGCTCAGTGGAATAACTGTTTTTGGTTTATAATAACTCAGTTTGTGAATCCTTAGGTGGTCTGGTCACAAGATACGTAGTACTGAAATTATTTACCCGATGCTTCTCTATTCCCAGCAGGCAAATAAGTGATGCCCTGCCTAGACGAAGCCAAATAATGCCACTGACCATGGCTTTATTCTGAGCCTGTAGAAAGGACTAACTGAAAAATACCAAGTTGTCTAGGTATGCCAGTCACTCTTACAAATTGGATACCCAAGGAAAGTCTAAATGCATTCTGCATTCATATCTGCTACTGTTTTAACACTTACTAATTAACAATTAATGCAGCCATTAATTAACACCTACACTGAGCTTCTTAGCCATCATACTGAGAGTTTGAAAGCACTAAAACATGATTTGTGGATTTGAGTTCATTATAAACTCTGAATAATTCATCTTGTTTCCAAGAAACTGCTGTTTTGTGCAGAGAAACTTAAATTACAGGTGTACAATGAGTTGAATTATCAGCTAAATTTGCATATTTAAAATATAAAATATATTGCTTTAATTCTGTAACATTAAAGGTGATTGAAATATTTAATCTGGTTGTTATGCTGTTATATTAATTCAGACACTTGACTTTCTTAGAAAGCAGTGTAGGTGAGCATGCATAATGTAAAAATATAGAATAGCTGATTCTGGATCAAATTAATATGAAGGTAATAAAAAATGTACATAAATGGCTGACCTTTCTGTTAACCATAATTGGACTATTACATTTACAGTCGTAGAAAATTAATTAGCTAATTCATCTACTAAAATAACCTGAAATTATTGTTAGTTATACAAAAAATTATCTTTCCTGAATATGAATGGATAAAATTTCTACATTGCTTGTATTAAACTCATAATTTATTTTAAAAAGTCTTGGCAGGTGTTGAGTATTTTGCATAAAATTCACATAAGCAATTGTGTTACCTTAAAAACTTTTCCTCTAATTGTCTCTGTTCTCTATTCTCTTTTTAGTTTTAAAATTCAGAAAGGAGTGGTTTTGGAGGTTGCATTTTGCTTTGTTTTTCAAAACACTGAGACAGGTTTAATGTATTTTTAATGGGTATGTTATTGTTCTGTTATCCATTCCATAATTTTGTCTAAAGTGATTGGCACTATCACTCTATCTTATTGTTCATTCAGAGCACATGTAAATACACATGAGTATGCTTAATTGCACTTTTTCCTGTCTAGCCTTTAATTTTCTTGAAGGTGATTTCAGGTGGTAGATTTTGGGGAAGCCAGAATCATAATTTTCTACCTACCGTTTATATTTATTGCTGTCTACTGCTGGATGGAGTCCACACGGTATATCAGTGCTTTGCTAGAAGATAATAAAGTGCTATTTGGAGCTGTGTTGGCATGCGTTTTAAAAACAGGCAGATCTTAGTATCAACCGTACCTACTGTGACCAGGTTGTTTCTTGTGTATGTAATAAAACTGTTACTGTGGCCACCAGAGCCTGATAGAGTTGCATATTCTGTGGCCTGAATTCTAGTACAATCCTATAAAGCAAATTTGCCACTCAGTACTTGTTACAGCTTTGCAATTCCCGTGTCTGCTTCTCCAATTCTTCCTAAAATGTGTTATTAGAGTCAGTTTCTTCGTATTTAAATTGCTCATCCCTGGCAGTGCCAGTTGGGGCCTTTATGTCTTGTAGATGTCAAAGGAAGAAGCCAGCTATGTCTGCCTCTTAACAGAACTAGCCACCACTTACCTCTCTTCTATGTTGAGCTTATTTCATGTTATTAAACTGTCTTATATGGCTGTAGAGCCCTTCGCAGAATCATTATTCCCTATTGTAAAAACTGCAGTTGCACATCAAAGGTAATCATGGCAACCACCTCATTCATAGGATGTAGTGTTGAAGATTTTGGTTGTAATAATGGAGGCTCACAGTATGCTTAGACACCTACAGATTTCCTAAGTGGTGGGATCCAGGGAAGAGTGTAGTTCCAGTTCGCTGTTTTCCTTAGTGAATGCTCACTGCTCAGAGAAGATGGGTATCGCATCGCTCCATGAGATTTGCCCTTGCTATCCAAGTAACTGTATTCATCTCTGTGACTTTGACTCAGTTAGAACTTAATTTATTAAAACAATTAAAAATCTAATGGGAGATTTGAGAATGAACCTTCACCAAAGGAAAAAATCACACAATAATAACACATTTCACAGATGATGAGATGAATAAAAAACCTAATTTATTGCTCAAGTTTTTCTTCAAGACTAGTTTCCCATGCACAACAGTGTTATAACTAAACCAAATAAATTTAATATTGCTTAGCACTCTCTGTATAAACATTAGCCTGATTATTTAAGATTTTACTTGTAAAACATATTTCTCTGGAGGCAGATTTTCTTTATCTATTTGCTGTTTTGCCTCAGATGGCTTCTAGCTTTTAATTGCTTTTTGCAAAAGTAAATGGAGAAAAATAATATAAATTTCAAAGAAATAACTCTTCTAATTTCCTAAAATGTACCTAAAGATGATAGCATTGTCATAAGCTGCCGAAAACTACTTTTGGCACTTGATACCTTGTTGTCATACTGACATACAGTAGGCCTGAGTTACAAGTCAAAGCTATTTACTCTTTCCGTCTGGTGGCAGAACTATATCCCCATGCATCTTAAACCTTCTTTACCTATTACAGAAATATATTACAGATACTTGCCATTTTGTGGCACTGCAAGTTTTAAAAATATCTCATGATCCTCTCTGGGAAAAATACACAGTATTATTAGCTATCCATTACTGTAGATGAGAAGTGCAGGTTCAGAAGTTTTCACTCTACCTATGGAAAAAGGGGAAAAAACCTCAAAACCCAGCAATAACAACAAAAAAAAATAATTCCTTTGCTAACACTGATAGTGTTATAGGTCAGTTTGGAATATTAAGTATCTATTACTTTTATTTAACACCTAAAGCTTTGAAAATGAAAAATAATTCCACTCCAATCTGAGCTTTTAATGTTAAGTCAGTTATATCCTTTTCTTTTTCCCCACCAAAATATTGCATACAATGAATTTTCTTGGCTCCATAGCTTTACAATAAGCCATACTAAGAAACAAGGCCTCTGGTATTAAGGAAGGAAAAAGGTTTGAGAGGTTTAGATATTAAATGAATAGTGACTTCCCTCTGAAAATGTGTCAAATTAGAGCAGGTGGGGTGAGGAAAACAGCTACAGTATGTCAACTTTTACAGGCTTTGATTTATTTTTAATGATGTAGTGCACTTTAGGAAGACCGAAGATGTGTTCATTCACAGCCCAGGTCTCATGGTGTGCTGTATTGTTCAGGTGCTTCTTCTAAGTTGGGTGCAAGGTGGGATCGTGACCTAGAACTCCTGTAAATAGCAATTACCTCCTTGGAAAGGGAATGATTAAAGTTTAGCTGAATGCCACCAAACTATTCACTCCTCTCTCTTGCTTCTTTCTGTAACTTATTTTTACCTCTTAACTGTACATCCTCCCTAAGTTTTTCTAATGCCAGATCTTGTCATTATTTGGTTATTTGTTTTTTCATTTATGGGTCACATAGGATAGTATGAAAGTAAAAGATCTTAATAAATTATCACATAATGAGCTAATAATTTTGGGTTCAAATGAAAAAAATAGGTTTTCTGAATAAAAATTATTAAATTGAATAAAAATCAGAATTTTTTCAGGAAAAAAACAGGATCCAAAATATGATGGGTCTACAGAACAGGGTGCAAAATAAGAATATAGGTAACTCAGCCAGGAAAAGAATGGATTTTTTTTTAAGAAAAAAATTGCAGAAACTCTCCTCTCTCTTAATTTAATGAAAGACTTTGATAATAAATAGGTAAACTGGACAAGAACATGGCTAAAGGGAAGATAGCATTTTGTTGTATCAAAAGGGGAGAATAAGAAAAACATTCTTCAGTATCACCATAAATAAAATTTGTCAATATTGATATTTTGATATTTTCATTATTGACCTCAACATAAAAGCTAGAGGGCTATGGTGAAATTAGTTGAAGATCCAAATCTAGAAGGCTTCACTATTAAGAAAAAAATGTATCACCTTGAAAATTTCAGTTATGAATGAAGCAATATTGAACATTCCCAAGCTCAAGACTATGTACTTAAATCCTGAAATAATATTTCTGTTATAAATTGATAGCTTAGAGGAGTAATCAGTGTACTCATTTGGATGTGACTGAGCAATGATCAGAATATCTCCCTGAAAATATCTTCCTGGAGCCAAGGTAAAAAGTACAGTACAATAAAGTCTTTTCTCATTTATTCGTTTGTTATTATCTCTTTCTCTGAAGAGATGAATTACTTCCTGAAAGTTACAAAATCGAATCAGAAGATTTCTGAAATACCTGTATTTCCAGACTATGACCTGGAAAAGTAGCTTAACCTCTGTAGACTACTTAAGTTGTTCAGGATCTTAAAAGATGAACACATGATAAGATCAATAGTATTAGTGTGATACAATAGATAATACCTATCCACTCTCCAAGGCAGCATTGTGAGGATTACCATGTTCTATTCAGAATCAATGTTTATAAGGAGTTTTAGAAAGCATCATACTGAAAATGAGGTGTTCTGTTAGTGTTACATGAACACCTCTGAGATTGTTTTCCTCCACTGAGTCAGTTTCTGCTCTTACTCTAATGCCATATGCTTATGTGTTCCTGCCTCATGTTTAAAGATATCTGTGAGAACAGTTTTGATACCTTGAATGGAGGATCATAATTTTTGACCTATTAGGCAGAAGAAATATGGCAGAATACTGTATACCTTCGGGAACAATAAACTTGCTCAAATAGGGAAGCATTATGACAAAGGATGAAGAAAGACTGAGGTACTTAATGCCTCCTTTGCCTCAGTCTTTAGTCATAAGGCCAATTGTTTTGCCTGTACCTAGTGCCATGAGCTGGAAGGCAGGGATAACAAGCAGACTGAAGCACCATATGATAAGGAGAATGAGGGTTCATTTAACCTTGGTTTTGTCCAAGGTTAAGTTGACCTATGCCCTTCATCAAAACTTCCTTCATAAAGGAAAGCAGGCTGGTCATTTTCATAGGAGACTTCCTTCTAAAGGGAGGCCTTCACTCATAGTGAAGGCTCACTATGAGAGATGAACCTACTTAATGAAGTCTGCTGTCTCTCTGGGGCCTGTGATAAGGATGGAAAGACAATTTTTCCTACTGTGTAAGAAACCTGGAATGAGAGGAAATGACCTCAAGTTGCACCAGGAGAAGTTTAGATAGGATATTAGGAAAAATTCTTCAGTGAAAGGGTTTTCAGGCAATGGAACAGGCTACCCAGGGGGGTGATAGAGTCGCCAACGCTGGAGGTATTTAAAAGATGGATAGATATGGTGCTTAGGGACATGGCAGTGGTAGTTTAATGGTTGAAATTGATAAGGTTCTTTTACAAGCATGATTCCATGATCTTAACTGCTTGCAAGTCAATTTCAGTGTGTCCAAATAAAGGTCTTTTTTTCACCTTTCAGCTATGATTTTCAATAAAGAAGAAAATACATCGTTTGAGCGAGTTCTTTAACTCCTAGTCAAAATAATCTACTGTTTTCAATAATTGCAGCTTGGAGTAGAGTTAATAGTACAGCAGATATTACTTGAAATTTTGCTATGTTCTGAAGAATAAAAGCTGAGTGAAAAGCTATTGATAAAATAAACAACCCATACTACCTCCAATAAAGATGTGTTTTGTTTACCAAAACAGTGAGTCATATCACTGATAATTGAATCAGAAAAAGATTTTTTTTTTTGAAGTCTGGAGTTCTACTCTAGAGAAAGCTAGATATTGTAAAGTATATAGAAGCAACTTAATAATAGAAGTAAATTCCCTGAAAATGCTGTGTTGGGCTAAACTCTCGCCCCTACTGCCAAACTAATTCTGGTACTTTCTGCTTATGTAACACTAGGAATGGCAGGGCTGTATTTCATTCCTGCTGGCAAGTTCTGTACTTTTCCTTTCAGGAATTAATAGAAGAGACTGAAATCTCTAAAGTACACCCATTCTGGTTGACAGTGTTTTGATATATTTTTTTCCCCCTTTTTTGTGAGCAGCAGAGCAGGCTGAAGAAAATTTGGGATGTGGCAACAATTGAATTCATAGCATGGCACTGCAAACTTAGAGCTCAAGCAGAGGGACTGACAGACAACAATATAATGGAGGGGACAGTCAGCCTCAGAGCTGATGGAAAGAGCTGTCTGATGGACACCAGGGTTTACAGAACAGTTCAGTGCAGAGCTCAGCAAGTAACACTGAACAAAAACAAGTCTGGAAACAAAGATCTGTATTCAAGGACCCAGTGAACAGGGGAACAGGTATTCTTTATTTCTATTTGGCATGCTTGTTAACTTCAACTTTTCTGGGTTGTGTTTCTTGTGGGGTTTCTTTGTTTGGTTGTTTTTTGTTTGGTTTTTATTTATTGTTTGTTTTTTCTTGGTTTTTCTGGTTGAGCTTTTATTTTATTTTACTTTTTTTCGTATTTTTTTTCTATTTAGTTAAATTTAGAAGCATTCCAGTGTTCTTTAAGGAATTAGGAAAGATGTAGACAGATTTACCTCAGAGTTGTAGCTGACTCAGGTTCCCATTCATGATGGTTAATCACCTTGGATTAACACAATTCATCTGGCAGCCAATTCTGCTCAACATAAAAATCAGTCTCCACTGAAACCTTAGTGGGGAATTAATATTGTTGCTGCAGCCCTGATACAAAAGTGCACAGAAGCATGATGCACTGAGGGCCTGCATAGCAGGAGAACAACATTGTAGTATAAGTGATTAAGAAATTACTTTTATAAGCTACAAGAGTGAATTAGTGCCAAACTAGACCAACAGCATCAAAGAAGACACAAGAAGCAGGAAAGTGCCATCCTGGCTTCCACAACTTGCCACATGTGGGTTTGTAAATGGGATAGCCATGGAGTTTGGTTCTGAAATAAATTTGTTCATCAGATGTGGTGTCTGCAGGTTCCTGTGAATAAAGGTCACTTCATATACAGAATATATGGTTATATAAAAAAAAAACAAAAAACCCCATGATGCTACACTGGGCCCAGCTTAATTTCCTGCTTAGCCACAAGCTTCCTCTGTGGCTTTTGGTAAGTGATATTAAAACCATGTATTGAAAGATCTGGATACCCACCTCCACTTGAATTCATTAGGATCTAGTAAGCTAATTTTTTCTTTAAGTGCTTAGAATTTATGTCTTGTTTTGTAGAAAATGTATTATTTTTTTTTTCTAGAGTACTTATGAGTGTAACAGTCTACTGCTAATATGCTGTTAATAAAGCATCCATTCAAAGAAAAATAACATAAAAAATCACAAAAAGTTGTAATTCCTCTTCACTCGGTGCAGTCATTTGTGCAATGATTAATTGCACAGGCTGAATACAGAATCAGAAGCAATTCTGAGCTAAAGTTGCCTTCATTTTTTCACAGAGAGAAAGAAATATTTCAAGTTGCTCAGGGCTTTAAAAACTGAACAAGTAGATTTAGATTTATAAATTTTTCTGCAGATAATTTGAAAAGAGAATATTACCAAAATATTGCAAGCAAATCACCCCACTAACTTTACAAAAGGCCATAGGAAATAAAATTTTTATTTAATGTACTTTTATTTTCAAAATTTTCATTATTTTGGCTTTTGTAATTTTAAAATTCCCATTTTTAAATTTAGTTTCAAAGCAATAAATTAAAATGTACTTTTTTTTCTGCCTTTCTAAATTTTTTACACCTGGTAACTTTCTTGTGCAATTGAATATGTATTTTTATTAGCTCGTGCTGAAGTATATTTTCTTTTGATTCATTGTTTTGTAATAATTTAAAATTATCTTGGATTTATTGGTAACAGGCAAATTTCAGCAGTGGAAGAAAGATAAACTAATCTCAGAACCTTTTTTATTTAATAGTGAACTTTTTTTTTTTTTACCAACTGCTTGGCATATATTGTTATTTTCTTGATACTGCTTACATAATATTAGGTTTCTCTTGGCAGAATTAACTGTCTGCAGTTTTAATTTCACTTCATCTTTAAAATTCACTGGTTATTATTGATTTACATTCTTTATGAAACAGCTTATGTTAAATTGATTTCTTTTAGCATATGTCTAATTCAATGTTATGGATTACACTATCCCAGTAAATTTAATTCCTTATGTTAAGAATTTTAAGTTAAAGAACAATGAATATCCCTAAAGTCTGTAGTGGCTTCTTGGAATCTGTTAAGACAGTGTGAGTGTAAATGTGATACCAACATTTAATGTACAGCATTAAGAAGCTTTAAGATTTCTTAAAAACATATTCCTACAATCATCATGACCAAGCTGAGTATTGTTGGTAATTTGGTAGATATGTGATTAGCTTTTAATTTTTAAAAGAAATCTATAAGTACTTTTTTTTTTCTTTTTTTTTCTTTTTTTTTCCCATTATTAACAAGTGTGTATTCTTCAGATCACTGCTCTCTCTTAAATATTCCTGTGTTAGTCACTGTGTGTTTCTAATAAACATTTGCTTTCATGTTTTGCCTTTCCTTCCCAATTCTGCAAAGACAACAGTGCTTTTTTCTGTGCTTGTCTGTGATATATAGTTTGATAGAGTATTTTGTTTTGCAGGCCAGTAATCCATGTACCTGTAGTAGAGGTTATTTACAGACACTGACCAGCAAGTCTCAGAATTATTGGTGCTTTATTCAGCTAACAATGTATAACACTGAACCTGTATTGTAAGCAATAACTGAAGTGTTGACATCAGTCCTTCAATTTGTCATCATTTGTTCATTGTCATTTTTTGCTCTAGGGATGACTGAAGTAGCAAATATGTTGTCTCTTCTCAAGCTGATATTATTCTTTAGAGAAGAACTTGTCCTTTATCCCCATTTAAAACATCTTGACCTGGTGCCAAGTTAAGGTTTGAGTACCCAGTTTTGCTCTTGGCAGATTCTTTTTGCTGTTTTGTTCAAAGGCTGATCCAGATCTGTGTAACTAAATGTTGACTGATGTGTCATATTGACTGAATCCCAAACATTTGTCCCATTGAAGTCCCCTGGGGCATTTTTTTTCTGAATGAAAGGACTTGTACCCACAGCAGAAGAAACACTTAAAGTGAAGTGCAAAATCAAGTATCAGTTTTGTCAGATGGTCAGTAGAACTGTTCACTTATGGGAAAGAATGACCCCTCTCCTGCTGTTTTCAGAGAGACGCATCTCTTAGTGCAACTGAGGACCACCAAGTCTGGATGTCACTCTTTGGCTCTCTACTTCTTGCTGCATTCAATTTGGAGGTCAGAGAACATGCTCATATCCTTTCAAAACCATCATGTCCTTGGAAGGTCAGGGACAACAGGGGAGTTCTGCAATACCTGAAGACAGGCAAATGATTTACTCAACCTCAAAAAGACAAAAAAACTCCAAAGACAACAAACCAAAACAACCAACCAAACAAACAAAAAAACCCAACCCAGAGAAATGAAATCTTGAACAGATTCAGTTTTGGCCCCATGGAAATCATGGGGTGAGTCCTTTTGGAAGGCATGTCTGCACATGCAGAGGAGCAGAGGTTTACTGGAGACAGCCAACCTGTGTTCACTAAGAATGAATCACACCTGACAAACTGCACTGCTTTTTGAAAATTCTTGTATCCAGTCTAGGACATTATTGTCTGGAGGGGTGGACAATTGCTGAAAAGATAGTTGAATGGTCAGTCCCAAAAGGTCATGGTTAATAGGACATGATTTATTTAGAAGCCCCCAGAAGGGGAGAACTGCAAGGGTCTGTATTGGGACCCATCCTTAACTCTTCTAACACTTGACCTGGAGGGGGTAGCAGGGCACACACTCAGGTGTGCAGATGACACCAAACTGAGAAGACAGCTTGATATGCTCCAGATAAGATTCCATCCAGAGGGATCTGGATGGGCTAAAGGAATGGGCTAACAGGGACCTTGTGAAATGGAACCAAATGCCAACTGCTGCCCCTGCACGAGTCAGAGACAGACAGGCTGGGAGCAGTTCTGCAGCAGAGGCCCTGGAGTTTGGTGGGCACTGAGATGAACCCCAGTCAGCAAAGGTGGCCAGCACCTCTAGCTTGAATAAGAACATGTTCAGCGGATACACACAGTGATTATCTCCCTCTGCTCAGCACTCCTTAGACTATATCTGCAGTGCTTTGGCCCCCACTGGGAGAGTCTGAGGGACAGAGGGTTTCTTTAGCCTGGAGGAAGGTGCCCCTTACAGCAGACCACCAGTGGCTTTGGAGAGGTTATCATGGGGATGGAGCCAGGCACTTCTCAGCTGTGTGTCATGAATTGACAGGCAACTTGAAAAAGCTGAAATATATGAGGCTGTTAGACTGCATATGAGGAGCAGATTTTTCCCCACAAAGACAGACCAGCAGTTTTTGCAGTTTTTGGAGTCCCCAAAGTTTGGTTTGTTAGGGCTTTTTTGTTTCTTTGTTTGGTTTTGTTTTGGTTTTTTGTTTGGGTTTTTTTTTTCAGTATCAAGTCAAATATTTGATGCTGAAGGTTTAATCCATCACCTTGTTTCCAATTGATCTCAAACCCAGCCCTTATTCCATGTGTGAGTTCCATTATCACCCAAGGATTTAAGTACATTCTCTGGATGATAACTATCCCATCCCTGATACACAGCTACAAAGTCATAATTAAATAAAAATATTATATGCATATATAATTTAAGACTGATAACTGTTGCCACACTTACTGTACTAAGATATAAGAATAGTGTGATACTGAGGACACAGTGATACAGGGAAGAGGATTTTGCCCTTGATGCTGCTGAAGATTTGTTCCCATCTATGTTAAGGACGCTGCAGATTTTGAAGTGAGGTGAGGGGTTGTGCCTTTCAACTCCTTTCTAGTATCAGAGTATTTAAACAATAAATGGTGTCAAAACATGCCACCACATATGCATGCTTTGCTAAATGGGTTCTTGCTCTTGACAATTTGTTTGTAATGGTACAATAAATGTAAGAAATAAAACTTTTTATTGCTGCTCATTCGAGCACTTAGAATTCTCTTTGGAAGAATCAATATTCTTTCAACTGCTTCCAAAGGGGTACCACATCATTGCCAAAACTCCCCCTTTCTCATCTGAAAAAAGATAATTATTATCATCTTATAAAGAGCTAACTAGACAGAGACTCAACAGCATAAATAATGATAGTTTGAGTTCGAGATCACAAAATTTCCCTGTATTTCTGATTATACATCTCTTTATCTGTAACATGCTAAATGACTGTGTACTCTAGCTTTTGATTACTGTAGTTCCATAGAAACACCCATCTGGATGTATTTCTTTGTAGAGACATTCTAATCTTCTGAAAAGTAGACCTACTTTAATATTCTATTTTTTTTTAATACAGATTAAATTGAAGCTTCACAGGTAAATATTGTAGTTAGATTTTATTTTAGTTAAATAGATTTATAATTTAATCTATTTCTTTTATATATATTTATCACCACTTTAACTCAAAAACCCCTCTCTCAACTGGAACTAGGTCTGCATCTTTAAAATGCAATTATGTCTGTAGAACAATTTTCCATTTTCCTTTTATGCAATATGTGCATTCTGCTTTTGATAGCTTTTAGATGTGCAGCACTAAGCATGTGTTTGAAGAAAAGTTGTACTAGACTATAAAGAAAAGAAGTCCATACTACAGTTTTTAAAATCCTTGCTATGTTTTTTTGTTTTTTTTTTCTTTTAATCTGCGTCATCACATCAACAGCACAGATTGCACATTCATTTTCTTCATATAGTGCAATGGGAAGGCTAATTCTGCTGCTAAATTTGCATTTTTTTAAAATTTTGCTTTCCTCCTCTCCTAAAGTAAAATGTAGGTCAAGAACTCATAGCATAATTTTATCTTGAGAAGATTCTGTCTGATGCCAAACACATTTTTTATTTTTTTAAACTATTTTTTTATTAGGTATACTCCTCAATTCAGTTAGATAAGAAATAATATCTATCTACTTCTTTTTTTATTGTTTTTCTGTTATAATCTAAACTGCCATTATGAAAAGTTCTGTTGATTCACTCACATTACATGTTATTCCAGGAAAATCTTGAGACGTCTAGAATATAGATAGTCAGTGACTTATGACTTGAATAAAACTTGCAGGACAAAGAGCCTCCTCTTTGTGACCTTTCTGGGTGCACAAAACTTTTACACACCATTGATTTCAATTGTACTGGCATTTTTTCCCCCCTTGTTTCCAGTTTTCAGAGCAATCACAATGACTCTACTAATTTACATTTTCTAGAAGCTATTTCACACAATATAATATTTTGCATGTATACTTTGAGAAGCCTGTTTAACTACTCTGGATGAAACTTTGACTTGTGTGGAAATCATGCACTACTTAAGGTGGTTTTACTGATGCAAGCAAGGTGGTGTCAATAAATAAGGAAAATGCAAGACTTCAGTCCTCTAACCCTTGCTACATAGAAGAGCATATTTTCCTTTTTAGTTTTCTGTATTCACAAGTCATCTGGGATGTTTGATGAGAAAGTTTAACTCTCATGTTGGTCTCCAGAGGTAAGTTATGAAACACTAAAACTGTTTAAGAATGGATTTCAGGGATAGAGGGTGTTCTTGCTTTCCCATTCCCATTGCGATGGTGTACGGTGCACAACAGAGAGCAAGTTCTGGCACATGGTAGATTTCAGAGACAGTTTCTGTCAGAGTATCTCTTGTCAGCCAGTTCCCCAGGACTGTACTAATATTAGTTCAAAGAAACTAACTTTACTTTCTTGACTTAGTGGAATGATAGGAAAATGCTTGAAAAGAAGAAAGCATTAATACAACAAAGGCAAACTGGCAGCGAGCGAGAGTCTGTGAAAACAATGAGCACTCCAAACTTAAGTATAAAAAAACCAAAATACTCTTTTTTATGAAAATAAATACTTTCAGCAACAAATCTTTAATGTTTTTGTTTTTGCTTTTCTTTGCAGGTGAGTCAGAGTTTGTAGTCTATACATAATTCACGAAGAAGAATATCCATGTTCATTTTTGTGTCTGACACAAGGGGTTTTGTGGCCCTGAGGAGATGAGTTTACCAGATGACATTAACTATGCAATCTGATAATGAAAAGAAGGCTGAAAAATTAACAGGTTGAGTGAGATCTAAAGCACATTCCTACGAGGAAAACACCTCGGGTCTGTTTCTCTAAGCGTGCCCACACTCTTGGGAAGAACTCAGGGAAGACAGTATAATGAAAGGTGAATGCACTTTAAATCCATGTCATTTATAGACTTCTTTTACCACAACAAATTTTTTTTTTTTTTTTTTAATTTTAAACCGTGTCAGGAAGAAATTATTCAAGAGCAGACAAGATTCCTTGAGCTGGCAGCTCACTTCAAAAATGTCTGAAACTAAGCTAAAATTTTTTTTGTTAAACAAGCTAACTCATTGTTATGGCTGATCCTTCCAGGAAAGCACTGACAGCTCATTTTCTACAGTGATTAGATCCCTTTAACTTACTTTCATAGAAAGGAAATAACCTGAATTTCAGACACTTTAGAAGAATATCTTAATACGTGCCTCCAGCTGGCTTGCAGGCCCTGATTGATTAGGCCCAATTTGTCCCTGATTGATTAGGCAAAAGCAAAGGGAGCTGAAAAATGAGGTCCTGTGAGGGACAAGAAAACCTGCAAGTGGCCTTTTTGAGCTTGGAGTTGTGAAGTAGAGCAAACCTTTGCATCAGGTTTTCTCTCAGTGGAGCAGGAAGAGTGGGATATTCCGAGGACCTCCTTGTAGATGAAATGTGATGAATTCAGGTAATTAAAGCCAAGTTAACAGCAATCAGATAGATGAACAAGTGCTTGGGAGTAACAGACAAGAGCTTCTCTGTTGCACATTTTTCACTGCTTTAACATGATTATTTTGAGTCACCATGCTGATTACTGCTCTCTCTGTCTCTGGAGATAAGTTTACTTCTGGCTTATCTTTACAGGAAAATTATTTCCTCAGGTCCAATAGATGCATCTCAACTTTGATATTCCATTAGCATGAGATTCTCTGTGGTGAGAGGGAGAAGGATTTTGCATTTTTCTCTTCAGCTATTAGAATTCCTCTCTTCCCCCAAAAATATGTTCAGTACCTGAAAAAAAAAAAAAAAAAAAGAGAATGAATGTCCCAGAAGATAGACAATATGAAGATATATATGGAGCTGAAATGCCTTTTAGTTGTAATACAAACTTTGAATTCCTCAAATACGAGAATAATTTTTTCAACGTGTTTATTTTTTATTATTTTAATGTGAGTTTCTATTATTATCTAGATAAATATATTTTGGTACTTTCAGTCTACTCTGGTTCCTACTAAATATAAAATATTTAAAATTCATGTTTATTAAAAAACACTTGAAACACACCACACAGATCTGATCAAAATGAAGGTAGGTGGAAGAGAATCTGGAATTTTTATCCTTTATTTTATTTACTATTTTACAGCAGAATAAAAATGCTCTAAAGCAGCTACTTGTATTTTACTCCTCCATGCTTCAACAAATTTCATTTCAAAATTAAAAATGTAAAAATCTTGATCATCAACCTGTAGCTGAATTATGAATGTGCCATGAAATGAACAACATAAAAATGCTGATTTTGACATTTGACTAACATTTGAAAATTCCTGGTGCTTTGCACAAACAATGAGATATTTTACAGCAGGAAAAGGAGGAAAAGTAGTGCCTTGCCAAAATAATTATGTCAGAAGTGCCAAAATAATTATGTCAGAAGATAGATTCCAGTCTCAAGCTTGAGCTGATAATGTATAATGAATTACTTAATGAAACTATGCTGTGAGGGTACTCATATGCTGAAAAATAATGTTGCAATACTGAGTCCCTTCTGTATTTTCAGGTGTCCCACATAAAACATGATCTGCCAATTGAAGACTTAAATACCTTTATTCAAAATTTGCAAAGACTTATGAAGAGTTAATAGCAAAGCAGGATTGTAGGCCCGGTGTTTTGTCAAATAATTGCTTTATTATTGGTACACTATATTTTCCTTGGACTTCATGGAGCTCAAAAACTTAATAACTGTAACAAACCTTAGCTTGACAGCTATATATCGAATGTTATTGCTACTACTGTTTATACTTCAAGGAACAATCTTTATGTGTACTTTACTTTATCTGTAGTGTACTTCAGGGAATAAACTTTGTGTGGTCAAATCTACTTTAATACACCTTTCTGGAGCCATGCACTTTGAATCTCTGGAGGGTCCCTTTAATTTCCATTGCCAGCATATGTTTGACTCCTCCATGCCATGCAACATTTTAATACTGTATTTCCCTAGCAATGAAATTTTTATAAGTATTACTTCCCAGCTGACTCCTGCCTCTGCTAACTTAGCCCGTGTGCCTACCACTGTTACTTCTCAGTGGTTTGTGATCACTAGAGAAATAAACAAATATGTCTTGATATGTCTATCCTATTGATTTGACCATGTGTGAAATTCCAGGAAATAGACAGGAAAGGTCTTTGAACTCTGTTGCTGAGGGAACTCTGTAATTAGAAATTTAACACTCAGGAAACTACTGTGACCATTAAAACAGGAATATCATAGTAAGTACACAAGGCTAGTAAGAATTATTGTTTTAACGCAATGTACTAAATCTTGATGGAATCTTAACCTGTGGGCATGGGGAGGGGGAAGATAAAACCTTTTTCATTAAGCAAAAAGTTAATTTGTATGTGAAATGGTCTTTATTCTTGAAAAATTTGAAGAGCTAAGGATCAGAGTAATTAATTTCATAGTTTAGTCAGAGCAAAGCTGCTCAGATAGGCCATTTGCAACCTGGGCCTGCATGCAACACGTATTTTTCTTTGTGTTTGTCTAAAAAACTGACTTGATTCTAACAGTAGACAACAAATACAAAACATGTATACATGTATACATAAAACATATACATGAACGATGCTATCAGCCATCTGATGTACTATCAGTGAACAACTTCACAGTTTTCAAAGCAGGCAGAAAGACACTCAGAGCTTAATCTCATGAGAATAACTTCCTCATTGTAGTAACAGTAGTCTTTTAGTTGCATACTTCAGTGATTCTGAGTAGAAAACAATTCATGGCCAAGCTGGAGGTGAGCAACATGAAACCCAGAAAGAGTTTACACAACAGTATATGAAAAATTGTGTATATAGCTATTTCTACTCTGCCAGTTATCTTGCTAGCTAGATGATACTAATTAGTTCAGTAAGCAGTTTTAATTATCCCAATTACTGCCAAGTTACGAAACTTGGTGTTATTGCAAAGAAAGATGAAACATGAAAAAAATAATTGAAAATAAAAAAGTCCTCAGAACATAGCAGTGTGTTGTTTTTTTTCTTCCTTCAACTCGTTTTCTAGTTTTTACCTCTACAAGTTACTAATTAGCACAACACATTAATAGGAGGCTTATTCTCAGTAAATCTTTCTACATTGTGTAGGGGCTTGAGAAACATCCATATAAGAGAAAAGATTGCCTGTTTCTCCAAAAAGTATTAATATATTTTATTTGCATTATAGGAAGTTCTGTCCATAGGTAGCAAAAGTGACTTCAACTTTTAAGACTGAAAAGAAAAAGTACCTTTAAGAAATGTTAAGAAAAAAGCAGACATGACATATCTGTAGGCAAAACTATCATCAAACTCTTCTAAAATAGGAAGCTAGGTTGCCTATGACAAAATGGTGGCTCTGCTGCTCCATCTGGAGATAGAATTTAATGAAAAACTCTGTGTGCTCTTGAATTCTTCAACACCAAGGTGTTGACCCTGCCTGATACTTTACCCTGTGTTTAGTCATTGTCTAGGGAACAACTGGTGATTTTACCAGTAGCTGGTTAAACATATAAATAAAAGAAGACAACTCTTAAAACCAGGTAGAGCTTCCTGCTGGAAATGGGTTTAAAGTCAGCTAAGCAGTTGCTCATTTTAAAAAGTTCTGGTGTGTAGCCCCTGTAAACATGAGATGAGGTGAAATTTTGCAAGGCATGTGAATTGTGTCACAGCTCATAACTAACATCAGTAAATATTTATATATAAACAACTGCAATTTCCTTTTTTTTAAATTTTTCCCACACCACTCTAATGTATCTCTGATGCTGGTGCAAACAAACTCAACCTGTATTGTCCTTTGCAAACTGCAAACAATCTTTAATTAAATTCCTGTGTTATTATTCCTTCTCTAATTTATTCTGGCTGTAACTAGAGATCTGCTTCAAATAATCTCCTCTATTTCTTGTGTTGAAAGAGTGAGACTAAGGATATTTTTTTTCTCCAAGGATATGAAAATTTCCACTGTGTATATTTTTGTTATGTATATTTTTGATATGTCTTCACTTTAATGTTAGATTTTAAGTCACCTTTTCTCACAGCCCCATGACAGTGATGCTAGTACTGATGTGTGCTGGCACTACTCTGGTCTTGGCATCAGTTTTTCAGCAGATCCTGAGCTGCTGATACAGTTTTCCTCCACTATGAAGCTGAGGTATTATCTGATGGTTGCAGCGACTTAGTAAGAACTTTTTCAAAACAAGCCAGAGCAGAAAGGATGTGGGATGGAATGAAAAAGAAAAAAATGGGAAAAATGTCTTCTCTGACGGCATTTGTCTCTCAGTCTCTCTGATTTCTAGTTCAGGTCTTTTGATTTACTCCTACTATGGAAGATGAGAACTGGGACAAGGGAGCAGATGAACTTCATTGTCCTCTGCTTCAAAGCCTTTTATACAGAACTCATGCCTTGGAAGTTTGTCAGCACATTACAGCTGCTTCCCAATCATGGGAAGCCAACGTCAGAATCTACAGAGGATAGGAAGATGGTGAAAGCAATATACTATAAAGGAGATACTCTGTACATCTGTGAAGCCTTACCAAGATTCAGGCATAGTTTGCCAGCAAATAGCTCTCAATTGTTAACTATCTACACCAAGTTTTAATTTCTTACTTAAAATAAAAAAAAAACCACATCAAAACAAAAAAAATCCCAACTTTCTAATTTAAAACCTGAGAGAAATTATGAGAAGCAGACATTGTACGACACCAGAGGGAATTCTTTTGTCACAGATGGAGCAGCTCTTTCATTTGAGAGTAAATCCCTGACATCTGGGTTGAGGGTGCCTGGACAGGAACTAAACTCTGGATACTGTATTTTGGTCCCAGTAGTCTGAAAATCAAAACAGGGTAGTACACCAGTTCTTTTTAGGATCCTCTTTTATTATTTACAGTGCTAATACAACTGGCATTCTGGAAAATTTTAACTGATTATTTTCCTTTTTTATTCAGTGGTGAAATTTCTTTCTTTTTCTTTCTCATTTTCTAGATACATTTCTTACTTTCTAGATACATTTGTGTATTAAAAGGTGGTTTCTTGGCCCATATTCCTCAAATAGCTCTCTAAATCAGAGTGCAAAAGAGAAACAGCCACAGAAGTGACCTAACGTGCTACAGTCACATACAACTATTTAGTATGCAGCAACCAAGGAACTACACAGGTGTTTAACCACATACAAGGATGAGCTGGATTTCCCCTGGAATGTTCTTCAAGACAGCACACTAGCTATGAAAAAACCTCTGTGTGCTTGATTTTTTTTTTCCTATAGTAGTCTTCAATCATCACTGTGAATCCTTACAGTGGAGCTTTGCATTATAACATTAAGAGTCAGCCCTTCAAAGCATTGGTTTGGAGGCTGTATCACTGCAGGGGCTCCAAAGTAAAAGGGTTTGATTCTGGTTTTGGTTTAAGTCTGTATTATTTAATATGTGCTCTTTGTTCAATACATTTTAGTGCCTTGACTTCTCTAGACTTTGTTTCTCCATGCACTTAATTGCCAGTGCTTGACTTTGTGAGAGGAGAAGCATGTCTCCATGTAAATAATGCACCAGAGCATTTATGAGCCAATTTTTTGATGCCATCTTAAAGAATCTCAGGAATGGAGCAGTGCTTTATATAGATGGCGGGACAGTTTACTTTTCTAGCTATCATTTTATTGATTTCTTTCTTAAAAAGCAATGTAGAAAGCCCTAACTTAATGTGTTGGAGCAATTTTGGCTAAAAAAAAAGGAAGAAAAATTCGTTAGAAGTAAAGAGGTAATTCAATAGAGATGTTGTATACATATTTAAATAATTTAAATATTATTAGAAAATTGAGCTTTATTATAAAAAATAATATAACTTCTTACCCCACAAGCATTTTCTTTTTAATTATTCATCCTCCCCCTTTCCTTTTTTTCTTATTGTGTGGGAAGTTGGGTGCTTGTTGGATTTGCTTACACTCAGAATAGCATTCTGGATTCCTCTAGCATGTATTATGCATTAGCTGAAAATATTGCTTCTGTGGCTAGTCGTGGTCTCTTAAGAATAAAATCAAGTATTCTTACGACTCCAGATAAGCAGTCTGGATATGAATAGTTTCGAGTGTTTAGGATACTTTGATTTTGGTTAGATCCATCTGCATTATGAAATTCTGAAGTTGTTTGGCAGCTCCTTTCCTTTCCTTTCCTTTCCTTTCCTTCCCTTCCCTTCCCTTCCCTTCCCTTCCCTTCCCTTCCCTTCCCTTTCCCTTTCCCTTTCCCTTTCCCTTTCCCTTTCCCTTTCCCTTTCCCTTTCCCTTTCCCTTTCCCTTTCCCTTTCCCTTTCCCTTTCTCTTTCCCTTTCCCTTTCCCCTCTTTGTGACATTTCTTAAACACTGGTAAGTAGCTATGAACAAAAAAAGACCTGGTGTTGTGTAATGATGACACTTGTGGAAACTGTTAGAGGAAAATTGCAATGATAGCTCACCTGTGTGAAGAAGAAAGGCTTCATTCTTAACAGGCAAGGATTTTCCAACACAATTTTGCAACTTGTGCTCTACTTAGTAACAGCTTCCCCAGGGCAGTATGTGGAAGGGCATATACCCAGCCACCCTTGCTCTCAGTTAAAAGATTATCTGGGAAATAGTAACATCTGTCAGCAACAGACAATGAGCTAATTTCTTTCTGATGCCTTCTAAAAGTCCGCTTCTTCTCTTTTGAAAAAGGGAGCAAAGACATTGAAAGCTGGCTTCATTATCTTGCCAATTTAGAAATCTTGATGTATTCACTGTGGATATTGTTTGAGGAAAGAGCGCAACATTTCGCTTAGCAGGCTGGAACAGTTTTTCACTAGGTCTTCATCCTGTCACATCCCCCCCCCCCTCACCTGTGGCCTAACACAGTAACCAGTGTAAGTCTGGATCACATGGGCAAAAGTATCTCCTATCATGACAACCAAGACAGTGCACCCTGATTTGCAAGGAACTTGGGAGGGCTGCCACATTACATTGCCTCCTAAGTGACATGGCCCATTTTAGCTGGAGAAACTGAAGTCCTTCACTTCTCTCCCTGCCACTGACCTGTCACACCCCCAAATGTCAAAGGGTTTGGGGTATTCTAATGGGAAGAAAGGGTACTCATTTGGTTTGCTTATCACAGTAGCTTGGCATTCCTGATATTTTTTTTGAGAAATGACATGAGAATATGTGAATCAGAACCATGAAGATGTCTTTTATAATGGCATTTTAGCAAGTAAGGTAAATAGATCAATGCTGTTTTCTAGCTATTCAGCTTACTTTAAAACTTTTCCTGAAAGCAGAAAATATGCTGCTTAACAAAACAAGCATTTCCTAAGTGGCCAGGAAAGCTGATGTTTTTATTTTTTTTTTTCTTTTCTTCTCTTCTCTCAACAAGGAAATGTCTGTTAGAAAACAAAGTGACTAAAACTGACAGTTCTTGTTTTCTCAGTTGAACAGTCTTTTCTAGATTCTTTATGGACTGTCAGAGATTGCTGGAAGGAGCTCTTCTGGTTATTCAAACTTAAAACTGTGTTACTAACAGATGACTACAAAGAACCAAGAGGGCTACCCAAAGAAATTGCTCAGTGAATTTTGACTGCAGGAAAATGTTAACTGTCAGGATTTGGATTTGACTAGAGTAGCCTAGGGTCACTGTCAGCAGGAACTGTAATGAGCACATTTGCTTCAGCAAAAGCCAGAAAAATATGGATTTATATTTATGCTTATCCACCATCAGTCATTAGGAGAAAGAAATGAACTTTACACTCTGAAAAGATGGTAATCCTTCACCACAAATTGAAATGGATACTAAATTGAGTCTGCAGAGCTTATTTGTTTAGTGCTAGAGGTTTTCATGGCACATAATGGACGTGTAAGAAGACAAGGTCCTTGCCCTAAGGAGCTTGCAATCTAAGTTAGATAGCAACAGACCCTGATAGTGAACGAGCAAGAAGGAAGGACAGTGTGCCTGATAAGAAAGGGGGATAGTGCCCTCAGGAGAATGTTCTTTTTATACAGAATTTTTTTTGTGGTGGGAAAGGTGTGCATTTATGGGTTTTTCACATATTGTCCTGACAGTGTATTAGATGGGTTTTGTAACCTTTTTATTTTAGACTTTTTAAAAGATCCAGATCTTGTGGATGTGTGGATGAGTGTCAAATGAATCATAATACCAGTACAATGTAGACTTAAATTATTTTAATGAAATATACATACTCAGAGGCATTAACCCTAAACAAAATTACAAGCCACCTAGAAGGAAGAAAACCCACCTTGAATCATATACCTAAATTTCTTTTTAACTCTGAAAATACAGAAATATCAGATTCTTTTCCTGTTTGGGCTATTTTATAAATTATTTGAGCTACAGAGGATTTTGTCTTGTTTGCAGTAAGATTTTTCTCCCTAATCCATTTTCAGTTACCTGACATTTTATGTTTGCAAATTTAAAAAAATAATAACAGGAAAGGAAATTTAAGTTTGTATTAGCTTGTGCAATAACAGTCTAAGTCAGGATTAATCATACTTGTTATAAAAATGTAAGGTTCTCTGTGAAGGGAAAATATATGGAAGCAATGGCTAATACAGCTGGTCTAAAGCAAGAAAGGATGGAGAACATGCTCTGATACAGAAGCTTGAAGACCAGTTCAAATACAGCAAAGTTGGGTTGGCCTCTTCAGGAGCATGTTCACCAGAATGTTTGACATGCTTCAAAGAATTAATATCTTTTCCATGTAATTTTTATGATGGCTATCTGCAGGCTCTGGAATTAGCAATGCCTTGGCAAATGTCACAAAAGCTGTCTTTGCAGGTACAGAACCACAGGCTTTACGTGGGGTAACTTTTGGAACGATACGGACTCTAAAATTTATTTATGTTTGAACTAAAATAAAGCACTTAATAAACAAATATCCCCATAAATTAATCTTCCCCTCTTAATTTTAAAATTGTTATTGATAGAAAAGGTCCAATAGTATCTTTAGGAACTTATTTGTGGAATAAGTAAGTTGGGTTGACTTGCTGAAGAGTTTTCAGAGAAGAGCAACCAAGCTGGTGAAAGGTTTAGAGAACAAATCCTATGGAGACTGAAGGAACTAGGGTTGTTTAGTTTAGAGAAAAAAAGCCTGAGGGGAGACCTTTTTTCTCTCCATGGCTACCTGAAAGGAGGTTGTAGTGAGGTGGGTATTGGCCTTTTCTCACAAGTAAATACCGAGAGGACTACAGGAAGTATACTGAAGTTGCTCCAGGGGAGGTTTAGATGAGATATTAAGAAGAATTTATTTACTGAAAGAGTAGTCAGGCACTGGAATGGGCTACCCACAGAGGTGGTGAAGTCACCATTCCTGGGGCTATTCAAAATATTAGTTGTTGTGATATTTCAGGACATGGTCTACTGGGCATGGTGGTTGCTTTCTAGGTTGACAGTTAGATTTAGTGATCATTGAGGTCTTTTCCAACCATGACAATTCTTTGATTCTGTGATTTAATATTAAATTTCCCACAATTTTGATGAATTTACTATTTTTTATTGTTTTAATTTCCAGCTCATTTCTAAGATGACTTTATATATTTCCAAGTCTAGATGCAACCTTTATGAATCTCATAATCTTTACGGATAAGTTTGTCAGATATATTTAGCAAATGTGTATCAAGACATATAAAGGAATTTGTGCTACTGAATGGATTCAGTCATGAAAAGTAGGTAAGTGGGAATATTTTCTGAATTCTATAATATTGCCTAATAAGAGGAGAGTATTAAAACTGACTTTAAAACCTTGCAGACAAGGTTCAGATCCTTGAATCATCTCCTGACCTGTCAACAAAAGAGAACGCAAAGCAATGTGAATGTTGCTTTGGGGGAAAGAAATACCAACTCTTCCAAACAAATATGAACTTAATAGTCACTGTTTTTTCAGGAAGGAGATCTTGAAGTGATCAGGAAAATCCTCTGAAAAAATTTGCTCAATTTTACAAATGAAAAAAGGACAAAACTAGTGCTAGATAAAGGTAATTATTATGACAGTATATCTATGGTGTTCCACTTCTTGAAACTGCACCATTTCTGTCACCCTTCTCAAAAGGATATAGCAGACAGAAGAAGGTAGGGGAAAAAAGTGATTCATGTCACGGAACAGCAACTGGCTTTCTTAAAAGCAGAGGTTACAAAGCTGAGGATTCTTTATTCTGAAAAAAAGGCAGTGAAGGTCTTTAAAAGCATGGCTGTCACAGCAAAGTAGGGACAAGTAACAGACACTGCTTCTCAGAGCAAGTGAACTATTGGCAGCCAGTAGTTTCCTCTGGAGCATTAAGTTTAAAACAAGCAAAACAGTGCCAAGGATTTTGTGAATTTCTGTGGGACAGTCTACCCACCCAGAAGTCACAGCCTGACATATTTAAGGAAATTAAGATAGGTAATTGATGTAGCAGGGAAGAAGTCAGAGAGGGAAAAGGAGTTTATTTTCTCCTGGCAGTGAGGGAATGGTGCATTGGCTGGCGTTACAAGGAAGTTTGAGCTAATTGCAAAGCAGAGGACTGAAAGGATGAAAACAAGGGAACAGGTTACTGCTGTGATTGGAAGCATGTCAAAATCCAATTTTACAGTTCCTGAAATCACACAACCTGTTGCTCAATGTTCCACACTGGAAAATGAGGGTAATTACAATATGTTTGTTTTGGAGGTGCTATATGCCATATATACCACACGCATACTTTTTGGTGGTTTTTTTTTTTCCTTCCTGAAAATAGACAATTCATTGGTTTCCTGTGAATGCAAGGTGGGCCTGGATCTTCTCCAATGTAGAGAATATAGTAATCCAACTTTGAAAATAAAACCTTCTCAGTCTGGTGCTGGTAAACTATATGAAAGAGATTTAATGATGTCTTCAGGCTAGCCACATGGAAAAAGTGACACACCAGGTGAAGCTGATCAGTTTTATATTTGGAAGGCAGACTTTCAGAAATCAAGGTCAAGGTCAAAATTTTCTCTTTTTCTTTGGGAAGAAAGCAGAGTGAGTGGATTTGGAAAATGTTGCAGAAGGATTGCCAGCAGGATTTAATACAGTGTCAAAATAAAGGGATAAGAAAAGAAGAAAAAAAAAAGCGATTCATGCTTACCCTCTTATCTGACATACCCCACAATCTCAGTCTGCTCTAAGGGGTATGCGCTTCCTCCTGATAACTTCCCTTTCAAAGGACAAATCCTACCATCTGATTATGGGTTAGATCTAAAGTAATTGACTTAATTGAAGCAATCCAGAGGAAGAAATACAGAGCATATATCAAATGGGATTCTTTCACATTTCTGATATGATTTGGGATGTGAACTGCTCCCTGTATCAGGGACCACATGTGGCAATACACAAAGACTAAGGTAATGTAAATCCATACAAACCCAGATGATCCCAGAAGCATGCTGTGCTATAAGGACAACTATTTTCTCTAGCCTATTTTTCTCTGTGTTTGCCTAGTACACCTTTTCTAGTTTCACCTGATGTGGTAAACACACTGTCTTTAAAGTGGGGGATTGTTACTGTGTGAAAAAAAGCATGAACAGCTGCACATCTGTGGCAGTAGCTGCAAAAACATATGAAAACACATATTATCCTCTTGCTGAGGAGAAATGTGTGAGAGAATAGAAGTGTATTACTTATGCTTCATAATGCTTCTGTCTCTCCAACCCAGCACGATCTGTGATGTGCTGCACTGCGTATTGTGGGTTTTATTCCTGACAGGCAGAGTCAACCTCTCTTCTTCATTTCCCCCTCTGTATCCCTGCCCCACCTTTCTACTGCCCAGCCTTGTGAAATCTCTACAGTAGCTTGTACCACACCATGTGAATTATGACTAAAACCAAAAGGGGAATGATCTGTAACAAGCTTTTAATTGTGGAACCATCTAGGAGTCCTTCAAGAGATTTAGATTATGTGGTGTAATGATGATGAGGTTGATATGTAAATTATGCTGTTTCACTCAATATTGTCCTTAATAAAACTGTGGTCTCTCCCAGAAGATTGCAGTCTGTAATTTAATGAATTGTTGGCATGCTTCTTGGGGCAAAACACAATATTGGAAAATGTATTGTATTTTAGTGTAATACCAGGCAATACGGCTGTTGTAAACTGGCATTATATGTTGTTGACAATTATCAACCTAATATAATTTACATAATAAAAGCATGCCAAATGACTTTGAAATAGCAATTCTTTCTGCATAAAAGACTAGATAGTAGTATTTTTATAAAAATAACCTAAATACTTGTGTTATCAGTCTTTTAAGGATATTTACTGATACACTTGCATTACACAAGATTATACATCATTCTTTTCTTACATTTTTCACTTCAGTGTGGTTGTAAGAATAGAATTGTGTAATTTTGAAAGATGTCAGGAAATTATCATATTTAACTGCCAGTTTTACATTTTATTTCTTTGTTACTCTTGCTGTGCTTATGTCATCGAAAAACAGATACTTGATCCCGTATGTTTGCAATGCTGGCAAAATTTATTATGGTAAATAATGGGATCTGGTATTTCTCAAACTCTGGCACAGGCCAGAAGAAGACTTTTATAGTGCTTTATTTTTAGAGGGGGGTGGTGTGGTGATTTTTTTATTTGTTTGTTTCATAATATTTTGAAATGTTTTTAATACTCTTTGCTGCATATGTTCAACTATTTACTACACTGCACTGTGGAAGAAGGTTTCTCTGGCTAGTCCTTTCTCTGAATTACTATGATGAATTCTCACATGAATTACTCATGTGACATCATTTCAGCTTGTGAATAAAGTTGCAGCTATCTTGGGTTTTTTTATTTGTTTGTCATTGACACAATACTCACTAGCTTTAGCAATAACAATTTGAAACAATGCTGACTGTGAGCATCTTTCCTTTAAGCTTGTCATTATGGTTGCTTTTATTAATCTTGTCACTTGGCTTCTCATCATTAACTTCATCCATATCAATATCTGGAGAGAATAGTGATCTGGGGAGCAGTATTACCCCATACATCACAGACTTTTCTATTCCATCCTTTTCCAAATATTACTCTTTTAATTGTTCTTCAGTGTTCTTCCCTTATAAAGTGCAGCTGTTTTTTACTGAGAAAAGAAAAAAGGAATCGCTGACATTTTTCCTGTAAATGGACCTCATTACACCTGCTCTATGAATACTTTGGAGGCATTGTTTAGTACTGTGTAATTTTTTTATGTGCAGATAAAATTGTTAATGCTGAAATTATTATCCCTAGAAAATCACTATGTCCTAGCAGGTCCAGATTTTATTATACTTTTGTGTGTGCAAATCTAGGCTTAGTTTTATAGCAGGCATTATGCCCAGTGTCCACAAAACACATTTACTATTAAAAATAAGGCTTGTAATAAACATCTTAGGTTATTTCAATAGAAGAAGATTTGCAGGAAACTGTATCTTACAAAATCTTTCTGCAGCTTAAGGTATGTTGTTGCCCAGCAACAATATCTATTGAGACTATAGAATTAGACAGTAAATTAAAGTATTCAAAGGAATTAATGTCATGTTTTCATGTCAATAAGTGAATTCTATTAGTATAATCTTTAAAATTAGCCCAAAGGATGCTGCATATGAGAGCACCTTCAAAAGCTGAAAACAGGAACAATATTTGCAATATAAAACAGAAGATGATTCTGGTGATAAGGTCCATAAATCTGGCGTTATTATGGTCGACTTGACTGATGCTGTCTCATAAAAATTTTTGTCAATATTTTATAAATAAGGGTTGCTAAGTTTTATCTACATATTTTTAGAAATTAAAGCAGTATTAAATATAATAATATAATAATAGTTGCTAACAAGCCAAATAAAATTTATTTTATGCTATTTTTAAAAGTATGACTGGAACTTGAAATGACTTGAATGATTACCTGTCAATACCTGCCATCTTTAAAAAACCTGACAGAATGAACATATGTTACTGATAAATTAATTTACTTGAGTGTTCAGAATATTGGGTGCTACTAATACTCGTGCCTCATCTGCACAATGGCACTGAGCATACACAAAGTCGATTGAAAATATGATTCATGCCCCAAAAGACTTGCAATCTAAGCACATTTCAGAGTTGGAGAAATTGGAGGAGAAAGAAAAATAGATTTGGCATGTATTTTTCAGTGATCTATCACTAAAAATTCAGAAACCTGAAATAGCTCAATGTGTACACACTTGCCTGTCTTTCTTCACACAAGTTTATTTAGATGTTTGGATGTCTAAAAAAACTCCTGTTTTGTGAAATAACTGGTTAAGTTTTGTATCCAAGTGTTGCAGAAAGAAGAGCTATACCTCTAGTGTTTCAGAGACTAGTAAATTCAATACTCAAATATTTTTTGTATTTACATGAAGGAGCACCAGAAAGATGATCAGGGGGCTGGAGCACCTCTCCTGTAAAGACAAACTGAGAGAGTTGGGGTTGTTCAGCCTGGAGAAGAGAAAGCTCTGGGGAGGCCTCATCATGGACTTCCAGTACCTGAAGGGGACTACATGAGAGATGGAGAGGGACTTTTTACAAGTGTGTGTAGCAACAGGACAAGGAGTAATGGTTTTAAACTGGAAACATGTAGATTTAGATTAGAAATAAAGAAGAAATTCTTTAGTGTGAGAGTGGCAAAACACAGGCACATGTTGCCCAGGGAGGTTGTGGTTGCCTCCTCCCTGGAAATGTTCCAGGTTGGACAGGACATTAAGCAACCTGGTTTAGTGGGAGGTGTCCCTGCCCAGGATAGGGAGGTTGTAACAAGACTATCTTTGAGGTTCCTTCCAGCCCAAATCATTCTATCATTTACTGAAATCTAGGAAAGGATTATTTGTTGAACATAGTAATTGTTTTTTGGGGTCAGAGCACAAATGAATCGTAGTTCATTCTACTTGAATTGCTTACTCTCCTACTGACAAAGAGGCAGTAGAAGGATGAGATTTTATCTCAAAGCTGGTAAAAATATAATAACTGTCAATAATCAATACAGTTGAGTTTTCCTGCGAATATCTAAAGTAGATATTGAATTTCCTATAAACATTTTAGCATACACATGAACTTTTATTAGGTTAAGTTAATGAGCATTAAAAACAATATTAAACATTATTATAGTAAAATTATGAAATTTTTAACAAATGTGCCAAAAGAGTGATTTTTTTTTAATTAAATTTGTCTTTATTTGGATAAAAAAAAAAGAGAGCTATAAAATCACATATGAGGAAAGGCTTCAGACTTTAAAATTACTTCTGAAGGGTGTTAAGCAGTCAATACTTAATGTATATATATTCTATTACATGGACACAAGTAATATGTGGTGAGGTGGTAACCATTATTTCCTAAAGATAATCTCCATAAGCTTACTTACAATTCTTTCATAATAATAAAAAAGAGAATAATAGTGAATGCTAAATTAGATACTGAGGAAGTTAGTATTATAGATACAGACCATCAAGGATTTATGAAAAATATTTGTCAAACTACCTTGGTGCTGGTTTTTAAGTGGTTATACTGTTTGACAAAAATAGTATTGATGTATTAGTCTTAGATTCATATGAGCAATTGACCTTGTGCTACGCTGTATTTTATTTAAGGAAGTGAATTGATTCCAAATAAACCTGGCAAATAATCAGAGGATTAAAAGCTGACTGACTGACAGGTCATAAAACCAAAATTGTTAATAGGATATTAAGACAGTGCATGGTGTTTGAGATTGTGCAGATAGAGTTTTCTGACATTGTGCTTTAAAGAACTCTTATTTGTTATGCTGAGTAGAAGGTATGTAGAAGTAGAAGGTATGTAAAAGATGTAGCAGTAATTAATCTGATCTACTTATTTGGAAAGAGGACTGCAAACTAGCAATTAACACATAATTGCCAAGCAAAACTGCATCTCAATGAAGGAAAAAAACAGATACCATTAATAGTACAAATGGCTCTTCTGAGACACATTGTCTCTGTGGGGTTCCTGGTACTGACTCATCTGACAAGCATCATTGTGACTTTTGATTTATATAACAAAACCTACTTATTTATGGGTATCCATGACACAAGAACTCCTAAACAGGGATGCATAAGGTTGTATCCCTCATGTATTTGGAGATATCATCACCAATGGGCATAGCTTACAGATTTTATTTGTCAAGTGTGGAAATTCCAAACAAAAAGGGTTTGTTGTAAGTGCACCTGTTCAGTCGCACAATAAACCACATAGCACACAGACAGTTATGTAATACATCAGTGCAGTCCTGTTACAGCAGTATCATTAAATTGGAGCTTTTTGTGACCTTGAAACCATTGAAGTGAACATTTACTAGGTTGTTGACTTGTATTTAACATTTGGTATGCTGCTACATAAAGTAAGTATAATTTTTGGTTGGAAAAAGTAGGTATTTACAGGTGCAGTTTCTAGAAGTACTCACAAGTTGCAGCTGAAACCTCTCTTTTGTGGAAAAAAATTTACACAGGGCAATGCTCAGCTAGTGTGTGAAGTAGGCTCCTTTTGAACTTCTTCAGACTGAGTGTCCAGTGAAGAACATGTTCCCAATGGACTTCTTAGAAGCATTTTCCCTAGCATTTCTGTTGCTTTAACTTTGCTCTTTCAGAACATTTTAATTAAAAGAAAAAAAAAAAAAAGCAGCACCAAACAACTGCTACATTTCTACATTTTGGCTTAATATTACTAATAATAACAATAACGACATCGTTACTAACACAGCTATAGATGTTTTCTTTTAATTTTCAAATAGGCATTAAATGTCCTCTAATTTCTTACATAAGAATGCTTGTAACCAATACATTAAACTTGACATTATGACTATGACTGCTCATCATTAGGAAGAGGATTGAATGGGGAGTGCTGGCATAACAGTAACTTTTATGCAACAGGAAGCAGTTAACAAATTTGTATGACTGTCTTCACTTGTATTTTTTTTAAAGCATAAGCACACTTGGTCTGCTTCCTTACTTGAATAAGTACATTCCACAAGTCCCTTGCTACTCACCAAAACCCCCTTTTTTAGACTCTACTCAAGTCTAAAAATTCTTTTAATATTTTTTCTAGATTATATACTTTAATTCACATGTGAATTAAAGATGATGTTTGTTTTTCTTTTTCTTTAATGCCAATTTTGCTTTGATTAGACCAAGGAAAATCTAATATATAGCTTGGAAACAAACAGTCTTTTTTCCCTTGAAATAGTCATAAAACAGCCTTAAAGTTCTCTTGAGGAATCCTCTAGATCTTAGTGAGAGGCAAAAAGTTTGTTTTCATAAAGTTTTTAATTTAAAAATAAGTAATAACATTTCTCTATAGATCCAGAGTACATCTTTTCCAATTGAACAGATAGGAGAGAGAAAATTATGCCTTGATTTGGCAAATACAAGTTCAATTTCTAACCTTTTGATATGAAATCCATATACTATCATCTTTTACAGTACAGGAAAACATAAATGTATTTTTATATATACATGTGTGTGTGTGTGTGTGTGTGTTTATATATTTGAGCTTACATGGATTTTAGTAGGTGGCAGCAAAAGTCATGAGAGATACTATTTAATTAAAGATGGAACTATATTACTTAATATCAACATTGTAGGTAATACTAACATATCATGGACGAATAGCTTTTAATCTCATTTCAGAGCGTCATGTGCCATTTCTCATGTGCCTCAGCAGGAAAAATCTGAATTTATATGATGCAAGAGGAAAGAGTCTGTAACTTCTTTTAGTCTTCAACCATGTGATTTTAGCATCCCCTGTTTTAACCTTCTGGGTAACTGTTGCTGTAAGCCGATGGGAAGCATACCAAGGTATGGCCACATTATTGATCTTTAAGTTCTTTGTTGTTTTGGGAGATGAAACAGTGCTTTGTTGCACAGGTCCAGGTATATACAAACAAAACTTCTGTTCTCAAAATTCTGCTATTAATGAACTATTTTATTTCCATTCAATTCTTTATCAAGTGTCTCTTTCTTAAAATAACCACTGTAAACTCACCCCATCACTCTTGATTTGAGGAAGCCACAGTGCTAGGGACTGAATGTGGTATGAAAGTGACACCACGTTTTAAATGTTGATGTATTCTTTCCAGTGCTGTCCTGCATAGACAACAGAGTAAATTTATCTCAGTTGTAACTCAGATAGGATGACACTGAAGATATTTGGCCTATTGTATCCACCAGTCTGACCTATTGTCTTCAATAGTCTATAGTCTTTCTTTTATAATATGTCTTTTAGTACAGATTGAATTTGTAACTGATTTTTCTTTGGCAAGGTGCTGGAGGTCTTAAATTGCACTGTTGTGCAACTGTGAATCTTTTGTGAAATAGTTTCTGTAAGCATCAAAGTTAAGCATCCACTAAATAAGTTGTGTGCTCAAGTATATCTCCGCTAAGTGTTCACCTTTTTGCAGTATTTCTTTTATTGGTGGTATGTGCCTGACAGAAATGAATACCTAAGATTCTGGTTTTTGACTGAGTAGTTAAGAGTGTTCAGTTTTTAATGGGAAAGTGAGTGAAAAGTGAATGCTATTACTCTGCATGAATGCCACATTTCACTTGCAAAGTAGGCATTTTCATGGCTGCCACCCCTAGATGATTTTTCAGAAAAGCTGTTGTTGCTGATTTTACTCCATTCACTAAATATCTGTTGATGCAGAGTTCTGCAACAGAGGGAGACAATGAGGGTTCTCAAATACCATTTTTTAACCACTGTTTGCAGGAATACATTGACTTTTAGGAGCAATGTTGCATCAGATTCTCTTTTACCTGATTGTGTGTATGTGCCCATATTTATGGAATCAGGACAGCTCACAGTTATTGGAAATACTGGATGGAAATAGAAGAATCTCTTTATTAGTGGTTGGAGCAAAATGTGCAGACTTGGGGGTGTTCCATGACTGAGCTACCTGCTTTTTATTTATTTCTTTTATTCAATACCAAAAATAGTTTTTAGAATGTCAAACAGTAAGTAAATAAAAATAGCAAACTGTAAAATATGCATAAACTGCTAAGTGTCTTGCTCAATTGGTCCTATTACCTGTGGTTCTGTAACAGTAACCTTTTTGATCTTGTAAATGTTAACCTTTTAAATATTGATCATACCATGCAATTCTGTGGTAAATATACATCTATCTTGCCTAGGGATTTAGTTTTTCTTACCGAATCCCATAATTTTTTTAATATTAAAGGCAAACAACAAAGAGCTGTTGTGGAGTAATACCTTTTCTTTAACTGAATATATCTTTACAGATATATGGTGCTTTGCATATTTTCCCTTGCCTTACCTTTATTGCAGTAGCCCCAGCTGGCAGCTCCTGAAGGCCATATCAAGTGAAAGAAATTATTTTGTGTGAGGGTGGTGAGACACTGGAACAGGTTTCCCAGGGAAGTTGTGGCTGCCCCCTCCCTGGATCTGTTCAAGGCCAGGTTGGATGGGGCTTTGAGCAACCTGGTCTGGTGGGAGGTGTCCCTGGCCATGGCAGAGGGGCTGTAGCTGGGTGATCTTTAAGGTCCCTTCCAACCAAAACCATTCCATGATTTAATGATACCCAGCTAAAGCATCCAGTCAGCAGCAGCACAAGTATTTGTAAATATATAGATACAAGCCTGCAAATCCTCAATATGTAAGCATATGTGAGTTGGTTTTAAACAAGCCACTGCCCACCAAGAACTGTCACAGGCAAGCAGGAGGCAGGCACTGCCCCCAGGCTCTCCTGCAGCCACTGCAGAGGAGAGCTCCAGCCTGTTGCAGTGACTCCCCCACCAAGTGGTGTACATTACTCTAAGTATGCTGTAAAAGCTGATGGTTTGAATGAGATGAAGCATTCCTTTAACTTGCCTGTTTGTGGCCCATAAAGTTAATGTTTCAACTATTAACACTAAAAGAATTGAGGCTATACACTGAATGAGAATAGCCACTGGAAGTCAGCTGCTGGTACCTTGCTTAAATCTTCTGAAAGCAGCATCTCTGTTGCAGCCCTTTAACTTTCCTTTGAAGTAAAGGTCAAGTATACAGTTTGCTTTATGCTAGTCAGAAGACTCTGTGCACACATTACTAGATTTCTCATTTGTTAAAAGCATTTTTTCAGTACTCTGAAATTAATGTATTGCATAAGTGGTTTCTTAGAAATTATTTACTGTCTTTAGTGCTGTTTCAAAGGTAGTGGGACCTTTGATGTCAGGAGTTACTTATAAGGTGATTGCTTATACTGTAAATGATCACAAACAAAAGAGTGTGAAGATGAAATTTCATTTTCTGTGAAATAGTTTAATTTTCTAGATGTGCCAGTAGTTACTTGAAAGCCAATTTTGTAGCAGAAAGTGAAAGAGCCTACAGTAAAAATAAAACAGGCTCACTGACTAGAGGTCTTCCTTCTTCCCTCAGGTTGCAGACACTTTTTACCTTTGCTCATGAGCCATTGCTGAATGCAGAGATACTATTTTTGATTTGTTAATAACTCAGTTATTATGTATGCATACATGTGTACTCAGTTAAATATATACGTATGCATTTACATATATCTTTTCTGGAAAAAAAACCAAGACCAATAATGCATAAATTCTAAAATGGATGTCTCTTTCACACTTAGGATTTCACTTTGAACTCCATTACACCTGTTTACAGAATGCAAAATGTGTTACAAAATCTTCCTTAAAATGGTACATATTAGCTGGGCACCACATTATATCAACTTTTCCTACTCAAATTTTCCCAGGGAAAAAAAATTTCTCAGGTGCGTTTCCCAGGCATTTCAGATATGGTTGAGGAGTGCCTAATCATCCCAATTCACTGCAGTGGTACCAGGACAAGAAGGCACCAGATTGCCTCATCTCACTGCTCCCTCCAGTAAGCAAGGTCAAAAAATGTTGGTCTGTGCCAGCTCACTGCACTTGAAATGAAAACAAGAACAATGTTCAGCCCACTGCCCTTGTAACTAAACCAAGAGCAAGCCTGCCTAGTGTTGACATGGCAATGTGGCTTAAGGAAGATTCTGCACCACAACACCTGGTTAGCCACACTAGGAGCTTGCTGAAATACTCATCAGCTCTTGCCCTGCACTTTTTCTTGGTTTTCCTTTCTTTGGGCGCCAAGGCATTCCAAAGGTGTGGAAAGGAGGTCGAGACCTCAGCCTCATCTGGTGTCCCCACCTCCTGATCCCTATGTTCAGACACAGGCTGAGGGTTTCTTGCCATATTTCACTGCTTCTAGAGGGGAGCACAATGGTGAATCTAACCCTGAGAATCTTTAGTTACTGGAAACTGCAGTTGTCAGGTAGTCCACAAAAAGATTTGATAGTGAAACAAGCACTTTATCTGGACTATTACGGTATAATTTTCGTCACCAAATAAATTCTGTGGCAATTCACAGAAACTTTATCATTTTACATGTCAATATTTCTACAGGCATCATTAGGAGTTCCCTCATTGTCTAAGTATGTCTAAGTTATCATTGTCTATATAAAAGATAATGATACTGTATATTATTTCAAAGAATCGACCTTCCAGCTGTGATTGAAATGTCTGCTGTGAAAAGGACTAAAGAAGCAACTGCACACTGAGAGGATTCTCAGTTCTGCAGGAGGCAAATGTATTGGAACTACTAGTGGTGTAAGATGATGGGCATTTCTGATAACTGCAAGTTGTTTTTCAAGTACTGGTACAATTACTGAGAAGAAATAGAGGGTAAATTTGGTATCCGTGGAGGGGAATATTCATGACTTAAGAGCTCTTATAAAATATTTAAATGCCCTTTTATTTATATATTTATTTATTTAAATATTTAAATGCCTTTTATCAGCAGATTTAATTCCCCATAAAATACAATCAGCATTTACCTGCCAAATGTTCAGATGCCTTAGCTCTGTGTTTTATATTAAGTTTTTATTTCTGTCAATTTGTATTTTAGATTGCAAATCAAGAAGCTTTCAAGATAGTTTTGATTAATTTTGGTTACAACGTTGCTTCATTTCTTTTTTATGTTTTGATGGTAATTTACCATGCCATAAAATTGCTTTGCATTAAACTACACTCATGAATCAAGAGTCCTTTCCATTAATGAGATTCATTTAAAGACTAAGCCCACCCACAAATCAACTATTTTGTGTCAGTTTCAGTAATTATTGTTTAGCAAGAACTGGTACAATGGCACTATGAATTATTTCAGTGCATACATGATTTAGACAAATAGAATGGAAATATTAATAAAACTGGTACTGTGCTAAATTACCTGGCAGAGACCACGGTTTAGGGTCTGTTATTCTTCAAAGTGGAAAAAGATCATTAGTTTACGCTGCTTTAAATTGCACCAGTATTCCTTAAAAAGGGGTCTACTCATTAGTATATAATCCTACCTCAGCTCTCGAGCTGGGAAAGAAAGTGATGTCTAATGACTGGAGCCCCAAGGTACTTTATGTAGTGGAACAAAGCAATCAGACGCCTCTGATTACCGAGAAGTGGGTGTGAGCCGGTATCAAATCCACCTGTGCCCAATTAGGGCAGGCCCCCTATTGAGCATGTGCAAGACCAGGGGGCCAATAAAAGGTAAAACTCACGCTCTCTATGGAGTCTCAAACCCGGGGCCTTCGGCATTGCAGTACTGGGTCTTAACCAGCTGCGCCACAAGAGCCTCACCTTAGAGGTGATGAGCGCTAGTGGCACAATGAAGGTAATACAGTGCTCAGAGAGCTACCAGTCTCTCTCATCTAACCCAAGAGTGAGCTAGTTTGTGGGCGTGAGTTTCAGCTTTTATTGGCCCCCTGGTCTTGCACATGCTCAATAGGGGGCCTGCCCTGATTGGGCACAGGTGGATTTGATACCGGCTCACACCCACTTCTCGGTAATCAGAGGCGTCTGATTGCTTTGTTCTACTACAACTTTAACTCCAATTTATGCATTCTTTAAAAATATATATTTACTAACTGTTTATTAACCATATATATATGTTTTTACGTATAAGCATACATTAAATATTCAAAAAACATTCTCTTGCTCATAAAGTTCTTAGAAAGGCTAGCATGTTAAAATCAGACAGATCATGTAGCATCCCCTGAGTTGAGGACAGTTGTTAATAATGTACTTGAAAAACATTTGCTCTGAACAGCCTTGTTAAATTTTTATCTGTTGGTTACAATGTCAGACATTTTGGTACCATAGTGAATAGATGCACATTATTTACAGTACTCTATCATGTCACTTAATTATAATAAGAAAATTGCAACATTAGTCCTCTGGTAATTTCCAAAATTTGTTTGTGTCTTTGTCTTCATGATTACAGCAGGTGTAGTCAATACAGCACATGAAATAATCCGAAAGTATGGATGAAAATCAGACAATAATTTTTTTGCTTCATCAAATACCAGAAAATCAGTGACTGAGGCTCTGGAAATACTTTTTATTCCTCTCCTTCTCTAAAACCTGGTAATTTTTTTACTATCCATCTTTTAAGTTTCTCTAATGAATTAATGAGAATGCTTATGAAGCATTTAAAATTTTATCATTTAGGGCACATATGAGAAAATTCTGACAACATAATTTATCTTTTACCATAAATAATTGTGAAGATATGACTGTTTATTCTAAAAGCAAAGGGCTGATATAGAACAGGGATATTTTAGAAGCTATGATACGTGTCATGTCTTGCTGTAGCTCACCTGGTTTCAGCAGCTGATGGTCAATTTAAACCTCTTTATTTTCACAATGCTAGTGGGTTTTAATCATGTCAGCAGTTCCCAGCAGTCCAGATTTAACTAGAACTGCTTTATGTCCTCTCAATTGTTGGTGACAATTGGTATCTTCTCTTTGTAATTAGTTTTACCTTTCAGGAGTGAGGGAGAAAGCAGTCTTTTGCTCATTGCAAGTAAAGTGATCCCTCCTTACACCTGTAGACTAACATCAAAGCTCAGAGAAATGTGAACAAGCCCATTTATCTCAGTAGGTATTAACTTACGTGCCCCAGAATGATTGCTTTACACCAAGTTTCTCAACATGCCTTAACATTTCAATGTAGTTGAAGTTTATAAGGCCATGACTGCTGGTTAGTTTCTTTAAGGATAATGGGGTACCAGTTTAGGCCATAGAGAGTGTGAGATCAGGCTGTTTCATCTTTGAGTATAACCTGAGCTTTTATTTCACTTTTGGACACCTTAGGAAAGTGGGAGCACATATAACTCTGTTAGATACTTGGTTCATTTTCAAGCTCTTATCTGGAAGAACAGTGAGAGCTACCTTTTAGCTTCTCTTTGCTTCACTTCTTGTGTTGTTTCTGACGTCTTCATTCACAGAGTGGAGGTCCAAGCTCTAAAATCTATCATTTTCTGATAATGTCCATACCACCCGAACAGAGACCCCATGACCAAGGAACCCTAAGGCCATATGTCATGACTGTCTGTTCAACATGCTTTTCTTTTTTTTTTTTTTTTTTTAATTCCTTGCCATTAGACAGAAACAGCCTGATATGAGACCTGTCAGTCATCATATGCAATAGCATCAGAACCTGATTCTCAATGGCCAGCACTGACAGGAGAAAATGATTCTGCCGTTAGGGCTCCTACTTTCTGTGGTGAAGCTAAACCAGAAGCTGTCACCTTCAGACAAATAAAAATAATAATTGAAGTAGCACTGCAGGACATGCAGGACATGCCAACTAAACAAGAGGTTTAAACAAGGTGGACTCAATGATCTTAGAGGCCTTTTCCAACCTTAATGATTAAAAAAAAAAATTGTAAAAAAAAAGTTGGTGGATATATTAGTGTATGTGAACATGTGAATGTGTACAAATAACCTTTCAGAGATTTGTTTTCAAAAGGAAATAATGGAATCATAAAAAGGTTTGGTTTGGAAGGGACCTCAATCATCTAGTTCCAAGCCCTCTGACAAAGTTAAGGACACCTTCCACTAGTCTTGGTCACTCAAAGCTCCATCCAACCTGGCCTTGAATACTTCCAGAGAGGGGTTATCTACCACTTCTCTGGGCAACCTGTTCCAGTGACTCACAACCCTCACACTACAGAATTTTTTCTTAATATTTAATCTAAGTCTACCCTATTTCAACTTGAAACCATTCCTCTTCATCCTATCACTACATGACCTTGCAAAAAGTCCCTCTCTGGCTTTCCTGTAGGCCACTTCAGATACTGGAAGACCACTATAAGATTTCCTCAGAGCCTTCTCTTCTTCAGGCTGAACAAATCCAAGACATTAAAATTTGTAAGCTTAACCTTTCGTTGAAATCTTTGTGAAACTGAAGACTCTCATCTTGTGGATATATACATTTTGCTAATTAACTAATGGTGAGGCTCAAGACTGACGTAGTTACAAAGCCTCCTTAATGCTGAAGGATATCTTTGCAAATATGTTTTTTTAAAGTAGACTTCTTTGATAGCTACAATAATTTCTTGGTAGGAGAAGTACATTGCTTTAGTATATGTCTTAATTGGGCCACCCTTTCTACTACTGAGGTATTAAATGGAGCTTCCCTATCACTTGAAGTGGTAATTGAAACATATCTGACAAACAAATCAAGTCAACTGGTCCTTCTTTCTAGGCAAAAGCTGTAAAACAAAAACAAAAAAGAGGAAACCCTCAAAACCAGGCTATCTCTCTGCCATTGTACTGTAAAATGAGATTCCTGAAGTGTATGACAATTAGCTATAATGAATGTTCTGCCAAAGCCTAATAAAGAGCTGTATATTTTTTCTTCTCTGACAATGCTCTTTTTCTCTCTGAGCTGCAGTTAAAAGATGCAACGTTGACACTTGCCTGCAATTGTCATGGAGCCATATTGAGATCTTCACTCTCTAAAGAGAATTTGAGTGACTACAGCATCTTCTAGGATAACATTTCTTGGTTTTTTCCCATTATAGTAACTTTTGTTTTGGCAGCCCATATTGGGAACTCAGCTCTTACAGCATCTTCTGTCTTGCTTTGGGAGCTTTCATAACTTTTCCTGTGAAATAACAACAAAAAAAACCTTCAACCCAAAGTCCCTGAATTGAATTTCAGACAATGAGCTGTTATTAAATACTTATGTGATTTAAGATCCTCATATGCTAGGTGCTAATTTTATGCAAAGTTATTATTGTATATCATTTATTGCAGTGTGAACTAATAAACAGTATGGGTACCAACCTTTTAACTTGTATAAACCAACAGAAGACTCTAAATCTCTGTGCATATTCTGAGCTCAAAAATGGTTTCATACTCCCAAAGTTATGAGAAAGATATGGGTAGAGAGCAGCACACTTATAAATTTTCTATTATTTCCTCCTCTGCCCAGGCATGCTAAAAATTTTGAGTCACACAAAAGCCTTTTAATTTACTGAAAAGTCAGACTGCCTGTGTGGCAAAACTTGCTGTTCAGCTCTTTTAATGTCTCTTTTAATGTAATAATGTTAGTGGAATATGACTGTCAAATAAAACCCTTAAGCTTGGATTTGAACTAAAAAGAAGTCTTACACTTTCCTAATAGATTATTATCTATAGTGCTTTTACTATTCTCTTTGAATGGTGAAATACAGGACAGCTGTTTCTAATCGAGGATATTAGGCAGAAATTTAGCTAACTTGTTAACAAAGTGCAGACATAGAAGTCACCTAAGTAATAGGAAGCTGGTAAACACTAGACTAGGCAGGGGATTGAACTTTCAGAAAATAAGGAAAATAAAATGGCGCTAGTTTTCAATGTGAAGTTATATCACCCATGTCTGACTATATGCTAGGAATAATTTTAGAAACCATGCTTCCACTCTGCAGCAATATTTTTGATTTGAAGGCGACTAATAACTTCCTCCCCCTTAGTCTGATTAGTTAATATAAAATATCAAAACTAAATTCCTAACAACACTTGTTGACCTCTGCCTAAAAGAAAATCCAAACTTTACAGAAGCAACCTGTTATATGGCAGAATCAGCTGATTTACACACTACACACTGTTCATGATTTAGATTTTTACTAGTAGAAATAGGAAGTAGATCACAGAATGCTCTATCTCGTTTCAAGAAGCTGTAGATAGTATGTTGAAGATGGTGAACTACTCAGGTAATGATAAACAAATTCTCCAAGTAGCAGAGAGATAATGTTCCTCATTTCTAAGCAGCACTCTCAGAACAGCCATCACACAGTGAGACATTGACTTTTTTACTAACAAATTGTGACAATACCCCAGTCTAGACTGATCATTGAAGTAGAACTGTCTGCAACTTTCCTTAAAGTGAGACTGCTGAAAACTACTAATGGCTTTCCAATTATTGAATATCTGACTTATTACAGCATGAGGAATAAGGAAACTCTTGAAATAGAGACAAGTTAGATTTGCTGGGTGGGACATTAGAAGGTCTGTCAAAAAAGTAATCCCCAGCTCCTACTTGTATTTTTCTAGGGTGAGATCTTTACTCAATTCCTGATCTCAGTCTAGAAATTTCCAACTGCTTTCTTTTTCTTTAATTTTTTCTTTGATTTTCTTTAATTTTTTTTCATTCTGTGCAATTCAGTGGGTTATGTTCTTGCACCTCACTATTTTAGAGAGGCTTCAGATCTCTGTTTGGCATCAAGCTCCCTCTCATGCACTACAGAAGGTTTCTTCCTGGTGTTCATGCTACGTGGCTCCCAGGGACAGCTCCATCTTTCCTTCCTATAGCTCTGCAGCTTCCACTGTCATAGAATAAATCTGTGAGCAGAAAGGTTTCCTTGATGATGTTGAGCACTTTTTAAAGTGAAATACACAGTAAACTGTAATCAAGCTCATCTTGTACACTACGTAGGTCGTCAGAGAAGTTTTCATGGAGTTTATTACTTAATCTTGAGCCTTGAATCAGGGAACACTAGCAGCACCAAGCTTCTTGTAAGAAGGATGGGAGATGGGATGCAGGTGCACAGAGAAACTGCTGGAGCTGCACATGACCTGGAGTGGATGAGTCACACTAGGTAGTGAAAATGTACTATATGTGATAATTATTTGTTAAATATTTATTCTGAAATATTACACATCTTTTTATTCAATGAACTGAAAAATACTTTTATGAGCCACTTGTCTTGTGTTCAGGTAGAGGCTGGCTCTTCTAGAAAAGCTTTTGTCTGGTCATGTACGTGTACCAAAATGTGTTTATAAGATCATATACTAAAGCCATTCGATAACTGTATTTTTTTCTTGACTTTTGAGGATTTAGGTCTGTAACCTTCATGACTTCACAAGATTGTACCCTTAACATGTCTTCCATGCATGGAGAGAGCAGTGAGACCGCATAAACGAATCAAAAGCCATGCAGAGTTTAAAGTCGAAGATGAAAGAAAGGAGGTATTAGAAGACAAAGTGAGCTGCCTTGAGTGGTACATGAAGATGGAGACAATGGCTAGAATAAGAGTCTATAATTTATGTCATATATGATGAAATTATTTCAGGAGAGAATGCCCACTGGGTGTTATTGCTAGCCTAACTATTTCAGCTGTAAGAATGTTTGTTGTTTTCTATTTCCTTAATGCCAGATAAATCTGAGATTCAAAAAAGTCCAGTATTGATATGGTTTGTCCTCTTAGAGGAATATCTTTGCTGATGAAATCATTTACTTTGTGAATTTGTGCAACTTCAGTGGTAAAATAGCTGGGTATCTTGTAGCTTCACCCCCATGGATCCTTTTCCAGATGCTTTCATTAATCTGCTCAATTAATATATTGGTTATTAAATCTTGAGGCAAGACCTGCTTGGTCATTGATTGCTTATTAGTCATAACAGGCTTCTGACCACTGTGTACAGTCCACAGAAAGAGATACGATTGAAGTGGAGGAATGAAGAAACAAAAGAGGTCTTTTTTTTATGTGCCTTCATTGGTATGGGAATAGAGGGGTTTTGTGGGGTGGGGGCTGTTTCTGGTCAGTTGTTGACCAGAGAGAGTGGTTCAATGAGCCTGACCCAAAGCATCTCAGAAGCAGAGAATTAAGTTTTTTTCTATTCCAAGAATGAGGGCTGAGGATGACTCATTCCTGCCACAGAAAGGTAGGAGAAAGAGACAAGACTAGGATCAAAAACTTTTAGTATGACCCTGAAGAGCAGGCTTTCATCTATTGCCTGGGGAGAGGAGAAGGGAGAGGTTGCTACCTTGCCATGTGGAGTGAGAGCAGCAGTGGGAGCCTATTTTTCTTTTTCTTTTTCTTTTTTTTTTCTTTTTCCTTTTTTTAACACCATGATATAGGCAAAGGAGAAAGATGAATGACAGTTCACCTAGCAACTGCCCAACTTTGTGGTATTTAAGCTAAGTAGCTTAAATCTGAATGAACAAACTTTAAAATTACGATATGCCATAAACTTAGTTTCTTCTTATATATACAAAGAAATATATACACACACAGATTTTTAATTACACCTTTCTCAACCCTTTTTTTTTTTTATAGTTTGCAGTGTGTGAAAGATGTTGTGATAGCTTCATTCTAAATAGACTGATAAATACATATCAGTCTAGGGAGCAACAGGTCCCTGACCCGTGACCAGAGATGGCCTTTCAAAATGTATACAATTATGTACTTCTGCTCTCTCCTTGCTACAAAGAGAACACAGAATATGAAAAGAGGACTTTGGCTTATGCACTAGGCACATGATTCCCTCTCAGAATCCTCAGTTACATAAAGAAAGGACAGAATGTGAGAGAGTAGAATGTAACCTCCTTCTCCAGCCTTGTTGCTGACCCACAGGATCTGCATTTACTCTCTATTAGACGGAAAAGTGAACATGGGGAAACCATTGGATAATGTTTTTTTAAAAAAATATGTGTATGTTAAAAATAATTGAGCACCCCACCAACTTAAAAAAACCTCAAGCTGTATTATGATACAGTTTTACAACTCAAATACCTCCTCCTCTTTTCAAATTTAAGCGCAGAATAAATAAAACAAAACACTGACATAAAATAAACTACTGATAATTTATTACCCAAATTTCTTGTCGATCATGTTTAACATGATCTCACATACTGGAAAACTTACAAACTTTTAGCTGGTTTCAGTCCACTGAATCTGGACAGGAGAAGTAAATAACTGAAGAATATTTTTTTTAGTGTGCAAGGTATGCAATGTTTTGGGATTCCTGGAATATAAAATGAGAATTCATTCAAAAATCCATTATAAATGGAAAACATAAAACTGTGAAACCTTCAAATTTTTGAAATAAGCTGCAATTACAAGTAAACAATAACTACCCACAGTTTTACATGTTCTTTCATGGAACCTGTAATATTTCCTGAAATGACTTCTTGATTAGAGACCAAGCATGATGGATTACTAATAAAATACTTGCTGAAAGATGTGTGCAGTTCTGTGGCTTGGGAGGGGAGAAGAGTTGGTATCAAGCTGTCCAGAGCTGCTGGTTTCCCAGCTGGCAATATCAGCAGGAACACCAAATACAGAATAAACCTCTCACCCCTAGATGTCTCCCCAGGTTAGACTTAAGAAATTATGGCAGAATAATGTATAAAAGTGTATATCTGATATTAAACATTCTTGCATGTTCTGCAGAGAAATAGTATCATCACCCACTTCTAGAAATCTGGTATCAACAATTTTTTTCCAAAGATACCCAGTTTAAACTTAACTAAATCATTTATATCATGACTGTGAGGGTCACCTCTGGTCATAGTTTTACAGAAAATGCTACATTTTAAAATTCTTTCCTGCATAGTGTAATTATTTCTACTTTATCTGTTGTGATTTTGTGAATCATTAAGGTCACACATCTCAAGTCTAAATGTGAAGCATGTTTCAAGAGGGATATATAACCTGATAGCTCATTAAAATAAAAAAAAAAAATGCCATTGTGTACCTTAAAATTAATTTTTCATTTCTTATCATTGTGTATGAAGATTGTTAAGAATCCACATTACATGAGAAATTTAATGATGGGAAAAATAGAACAAGCTCAGATGTTTCATTTGTGTAAGAACCTGAAGGAAATAAAAAAATTGTCACTTTTGTCAGCCAGCAAGTGGGAGTGGCAGGGTGTGGGTGTGCACAATTTATATTTTTTACTGGAAAGATCAATTTGGTTTTGGCACACCCCAGGAAAAATATTTAATGTTTAAATGTTATAATCAAAGAAATAACACCAATGCCTGTTTCAATATGTCAAATAATTCAATAATTCTACTTGATTTACTTTCCCCTGTCTAATTAAGTCCAAAAACACAGCTTTCAAAAAGATATTTGTTAACTCCACACTCATATCTGAAAGAAATTCTATTTCTTGTTCCACATGGTTCTACACTTGCAGTAAGGCTAAATACATAGTTCTGATTAATTGAGAGCACTCATCTAGTTTTTATTCAATTAATTTCTCTTTGTGTGTACATTAATGGTCAGAGTTTCAGATGTAGAAAAAGCCCTGTGCCTTATATTTTTCAACTTCTTAAAAAAGGAGGGGAGAGAAGGGACTCCCAGGACTGGTGAACCTTGATATTTCAGTCCAACAGTCCAATCAATATCTTAATAGCAAATACTGCAGCCCTGAGATCCCAAAGTGAGAGTTGGCATTTAACTAATCTAATCAGTTGAGAACATTTAGATCTGTGGAGTCAGAGCTATTACACTTACTGAAGAACAGGATATAGAGTTGGAACAAGGGGCACATCCATCATGAAGAGCTGCATCTGAGGTAGGGCTTTGAATCTTACAAATGCATTACTGCTTTACATCATAAACTATACTGCTAAATAGAGACAAGTTTATTCTATCATGCATTTTACTTACTGAGTGTTTCTTCGTAAGATGAAATAAATATTTTTTGGAGGAGAGCCTTTGACTTAATTTCAGATTTTTCCTGAGAAACAGGAAAGTATATTCTTATTGTTGTCTGGGCTTTAGAGACTTAATGGTAAAGTGTAACTTTCCACATTGTACATAGTTTTTATTGATTAATTTTGATTTTATAATGCGTGCAGAAAAATGATATATTTTTTGTTTTATTTCTCTCTGCTCTCTTCCCCCTCAGGGTGAAGGGCAGACAGACAGAGTGGGAGAAAAGTAAACCAGATCTGTTTTAGTCCATCTTCCTTTCTGATGACCAGAAGAGTTCAGAGGAAAAGTGAAAAAGCTTCCTTTAATGGCACACAGAATGAAGCTCCAATTCTTTTTTTTGGAATTTAATCTGGTTATAGAAAGACCTTCTTTAGAAATAAGGATCTTTAGAAATAAGGATAAGCATTAGTATTCTGTTATCATCGATCTGAAACAAACTATTTTCTGTTTCCTACAGTGCACCTTTCTACTTCTTACTGCTTTTTTTGGGGGGGGTGGGAATGGGACCTGGAAATATGTCAAATGTTTGTCTAGGCCATCTCCCACGTGTATGTTTGTGTGTGGTTCTGTAAACTTTTTTAAAAAAAAAAATTTGTATTTTTTAGGATAGTCTCAAGGAAATCCTGGCAGGTATCAGGTAGCCTTACCTGTCATTAACCCAAATTTATCACTTTTTAATTACTGTGTTCACTCTCTCTATAATTTCACATTAAAGATTCAAAAGGATTTTTTTACCTAGACTTCACTGTTATCTAGACTCTCTCTTTCTGCTAAACTCACGAGAAGTGCAAATCAAAAAAAAAATGTACGTGTACTAAAATACAGGAGTATTTTTTCAGTGAAATTATATTCATTGCGCAGTTGCATATCAGATGTGTCCATTTGTGAAATATTCTAATTTACTGCTCTGAAACAGATTGGATTTCTGAGCAAGCAGAATTAACACATTTTAAACATATGCTTAAGAAAGAGAAGGGATATAAGTTTGAAATAAGTTAATAAAATATAAACCAAAAAGTCCTTTAGCAACTTCCCAAAGCTTTATTTTTATGTAAATGTATTTCATGTCAAATTAAGAGCTAAGATTTTTCCATGAACAAAATAAATATGTGCAAAGCCACATACCAGCTTTCAGTATAGACCTGGGTTTTCCTAATTCAACATCAAACAGCAATTGACATGCTGGCATTGTGTTTTGTTGCTCTGAGGCAATAATTACTCTACTGTCCTTTGTGGCTCAGGAAAATGTTGTAACTCAAGAATTAACAGACTACATGTTGATCATAATTTCCTGGTTAGTAATGCCCATGCTGGCAAGAAGAATAGAAATATAATGAATTCTCCTTCTCCTGTTGCAGCACACCAATTGGAGGTCTTATTTTCCGGTTGTCAGTGACAGACTGCTCTCACCTTTTGTCTCCTGTTGAGAACAAGACACATTCCTCGTCTCATTTATAAACTGTTATTTTATTAGCAGGGATTTTAGCTCAATATCTCTTTACTGGTCATCCACAAAGTCGCAGCAGTCTGCAGATAGGGTCAAATGAGGAAACCTGTCAGTTTATCCAGTTCTAAGGTGCAGTTAAGGTGTTTTGATTACCAGCAGCAAAGCCTTATCTTCCACCAGCTACTCTCTGTCAGCATTTTATGGCTGTGTGTGCACATGTGCATATATTAAGTAGTCTTTTACCCTGCTCTCTTTAACATTTCTTGTGTCATGTGAATGATGCAGTCTTTCTTCCATCAACATGTCCTGCAAGAGTTATCAGAAAATATTCCATCTTGTTAAGCTTTCCTAACATTTTTCTGCTCGCCACTGCTGTGTAGGATATATGTCACCCAAAAGGTTTAACAGGACTTTCCACAAAGTTTTTTAATATTATTGTATTTGTCTGAAGTGTAGGCATTCTTCGTGTGAATATGAAGACATCGTGGCAATCTTGCTTAGCTCAACATAGCAATTAAAAATTAATAAACATATTCATTTGTGTACTTATTAATAATTGAATGTTTCTCCAACATGTTCTTGTTCATATGCTTTTCAACCCAGCAAACACTTCCCTCATTTTCTTGGACAAGTGAGGTGCTTTGTGTTTGTGGAATTTTTTATCATAATGATGATAACTATTTAGTTTCTTTTTTTTGTTTGTTTGTTTTTTTGTTTGGGTTTCTGTTGTTGCTGTTGTTGTTTTGTTTTGTTTTGTTTAATTCTGTCCTAGAAGGTTCATTTGATTCCTGCAAGGAAATTTCAATGCCACTGTTAGATATTAGGAACTCATTTTGATGAATTGATTATTTACTCCAAATGGTTATTTTTTTAATTTGAAACAGTCTGTGCTATTTGTTAGTCTTTGATCATTAGATGAAGTCACAATTAATCTCCAGACCAAATTTCTCCTGTAAATTCTGGTAATATTAAGAGCCATGCAGAGTGTAGAGGCAGGTTTTTTCCCCTACAGTAATTAATCAAAAATGCTGTAACTTTTTCTGTGCAGTGATTTTTGCAGCTTCTTCCTGTGTGACAGCATGATTCTTGAGTCTGATTCCCAAAATGTGAAGTTTCTTCTATTTCCTGCTGTTAAATCTACTGGAAGCATACCTAGTGGAAATAATTATATTAACAAATAAATAATAAGTTTCACTAGAGAAAAATTGTGCTGAAAAGTAGTAGCAAAAAATGAACCAACAAGGGAAGTTTAAAATTGTAAACAACTTCTAGATTTGAGCTCAAATTCTGTCTGTGAATTGCCCTGAGGCTGACCTTTCTGGGAAGAGCATCAGTACGGATTTCGGAAAGCTGGTGCTGAGTAGTGGCACTCATCTAACATGAAATTGTCCCCTTGAGCTGATATAAAAAGCACCTGGAACATGATCCATGGAGATCTGGAGACTTTCCATACACATGTGTGAGGTCAGACACAGCAAGGCTCAAGACTGCACCAGGGAACTGAAAAGGAAGGCGGGAGGAAGAAAAGAACAATTGGCCCCCACACTATAAAAAACAGTTCAGCATCAGGACAAGGAGGGAACATCCTGCTGTGTGCCCGTCTCCCAGTTGCTACTGGAAGGACACCAGTGTGCTGTGGGGATGCAGCAAGTGTTTGTACTGGGTGTTTGGGTCATGGGGACCATGGTCTGTAACACAGCTCCCTGTCCTGCAGGGTGGCTGTACCCTGAGAGTGAGGATAAACACAGTACCTAACATGGGACTATTCCACTGAGTTTTAGTGTGGTTCTACAAAAAGAGACCTGACAGACCATATGAGAATGCACAGGGTATTTTTTTTTCCCCCCAGGAGAGGGATAATAAGAAGACATCAAAGTAGGTATTTGAAGTCTTTGTATAAATACTCTCAGAGTTTCAATGGAAATAAATTAACAAATAAAAAGAAGAAACAGATCATTAGAGGGAGCTTCATGGTGTTGCTTTTCTATGGTCGCAAAAAACACACTGGCAAAATTTTGAAAACGTGTATATTTAAACCCCTACAGGACTGGGCATAACAACAGCAATGAGAAGTTAAACTATACTAGAGTAGTTTGATACACTTACGAAATTGTTTTGATGTGTAAATGAGGCTTTGCAGAGTCAAAATGGCAGTTTTCCATTTGCATTAGTATTTACAAACCTGGAAGGGCATTAAAAAAGAAAGACAAAACTTAAGTGTGGTATTGCAGGAAAGTACTATTCATTTGCAGTTCTTACCTGCTACACTTTTGGCATGAAACCTGTTGAAAAGAATGACTGAAGTATTATATTGTACCCCAAAGTGAAAACACTGTATTTCATATCCCTTTCAGTGATAAGGCCATCAGTATGTTAGCATATGCCCATGATGCTTTGCCTTTAACAAAAAAAGAAAAAATCTATCACTTAAAATTTTGCCCATATAATTTAAAAGGCCAGTAAAAAGAGAAGCAAATGAATGTGCACAGCTCCAGCACCAAGAAGGTCAGTTAACAATATCATCCTCCGTTCAAAGATGTGGAAACTCGATATTATCAACTTGTTCAAGCCACAGTCAGAGACAAGGAACCCATCAGGGCTTAAACTGTTAATTTATATATATTTATCCAGCAGACTCAATGAACACATAAAAACACACAGAGCTTTCATCTTTCTCCTGCTTCAGCTCTTGAGTTGCATTGCAGCCATGGACACGTTGTGCGTGTTGTCCAGGAGCTGCATATGTCACCAAGTGAGCTGGTTGACACATATGTAAAAACAGAGTTATCAAAAATTATTACCCTGTGACAGCACTTTTTCTGAAGGTTAGCATCTAAAGAGAACTGCTTCTAAGAAGCTTTGATGGTCAATTGGGATATGAAATACAGTGTTTCCACATTGGGGTAGAATATAATTCTTCAGTCCACAGTCCTTCTTCAGTCCTTCTTTTTTAAGTCCACAAATGTTGGGAGAGTGCACCAAATGTAAAACCCAGACAATTATACTGGAAGACTAAGCTGCTTGGAGATTTTTATTCCCATCTTTAAGACTGGAACATAGTTAAGAACATAGCTTCTCATTTAATACATATATCATGAAGGAATGATGAAAGACAGTTAGCAGTCACCCTTCCTTCTTTTAATTTTTTTTTTCACATTTCTTTAAGTGCAATTTCAGAATTATGCATAATCAAAAGACTACTATCATTGATAGATTAATTTTTTAGCCTGTGTAAAATAATGAAATTCCTTTCTACCATAAAACTTGTAGGAAAATGTTTAAATAATTCAATGTATTTAATTGAGACCTAAATAATTAATATGTTCTTGTTTCTCACCTTTACATGCATTTATTTTACTGCAGCACTTTATAGTGTGGAAATACTACTCTCATCTATTTTTTTTTTTTTCCGCTCCTAATTTGGCTGGATTCTTTTAACTAAAAGACAATCTCCTTAGCAATAAATTATGAAAACTTTATTAAAGAGAAGAGCTAGTTAGATATTTAAATGTATAAATCTCACTCAGCTGACATCCATTGTGTCATTTGATTTCTGACATCAGGTTTGCCTGTTTGGAATTTCTTATTTCCAAACAGAAGAGAATCCAAGAGTTCCAATTCATAGCATCAATCACAGAAAATGAACATAACCTAATGTCACTGCTGAATCAGGCTATCAATTTATTGCTTTGTAAAAGCAATCAGCAACCTATCAAGCAATAAAGTGTATGAGATAAGTGCTTCTTTTGAGACAGGGCAGCCATTGACAATGATATACTGATGGAGAATAGCAACTATTTGCCAGTGTAGTGTGCCTATTACTTGTTAAAAGCTCTGAACTGTTCAACAGATGTGAAATATGTTTCTTATTATTATGGAACAATTTAGTTTGTTTAATAGCCTTGTATGCCACTTAGATTTGCTGTCTCATTTAATGAAATTATATTTGCACTCTCTGGGTCCTCTGTTTCAGTTGAGGAAAGTATGACTTCAGTTTTTCACTTGAGTTTCCCTGGAACAACAAATACCTGGACAATGTTTGTTTCATTTGCTTAGTATGGAAAGTGGTACAGAGCAAATCACAGAGCTAGTCAAATTCTGTTACCTTCCCACAAGAATAAATATTTTACACTTGTGCTAGCAAGGTGCAATCGAGTTTCTCAGACACCTAAATGCCTGGATTTAGCAGTGCCCTTTATTATTCTTTATTCCCATCTTCTGTTTGCTTGTGTTGAAAGAGGGAGCTGGAAAAAGAGTTGGGCAGCATGTAGTCAGCTCAGCTGATCTGTAGTGATGAGGTGCATATATGAGGTTATACCAGTATAGGGAACTCTGCAACTCTTATCTGCTCATGGCAGGCAATCTAGAACTAACAATCTCATCTGTGTCATTGATGTTGGGAAAAGCTGATGTGGCCTCAGAGGCAATGAGCTGCTAGAAATAAAGCATTAAAAGTCTTCACCACTCTTCATAGGTCCTAAAGGATCGCTGTGGTTGTTGCTACCACACAGTTAAATTTACTAGCCTGCTATCAGGAGGTCTGATGAGATTTCCAGCAGAATTTTTAATCACTTAACCTTTCCCATTGCATTAAGAACAACTGTCAGGGGCCTCTTTTCTTAATGATTAATAAAAGCCTCCATTGTCTTCACATTTTCTTTACCTTTTAAACTCCAGTATATTCCTAGAACAGTTTTGTTTCCCAGGGAATTAGTAGGCCCATGTTAAGACCCTATCTTAAAACACACTTTTTACTGTCTTGAAGTATATAAGGTGGCATGGCCAACAGCTTTCTCATGATGTACTTTCTTCCAAAGTTTTGCATTGGAATGTGTTAGTGCTGTTCACTTTATCTTATTTAAGGATGTACATCATACTATATAGCTATTCTAGTGAAAGTATATTTGTATTTTGAGCTCACTGCTAGCAGTGACAGTTTTCTTTGATCTCCATGTGGTGTCACTCATAATTTTTTGCCTGTATCTTGTGCAAATGGCTTTATGGTTATTGTCCATTTCTCTTACCCCACAGTGTTGGAATTCCTGCATTTCTTTACCATCCTATAGAGAAACTGCTACTAAACATACAAGTAGAAAATACATCTGACGTCATAACTTTGGGCACAAAAGTTCAACAAATAAAGGTAATTAAAATGGAATTTCCTACTGACTACTGAAAATTCCTATAATATATATGCAGTTAAATATCACTGCATTACTTGAATACCTGCTTTATAAAACTATGATCAAGAGACAGACAAAAAAACTATACAATTTGAAAAGTAAGATGTTTTTCTTCTCTTACCCATTTTAATTGAAAGTGCCTCTGTTTCTCCCCTCACTGGGCTTTTCTATAATTTCCTCAGTTTAGGAATTATTTGCTCCTGAAATAAAAAACCCAGACCACTTCACAGGTGACTACAAACTTTCAAATCCAGATTTTATAAAACCATTCTCTGAATAAATTCTCTGGTTTTACAAGGCCTCTTGTTCAGATTTAAAAACAAAGTTAGGTAAATGACACTTAGCCCGTAAATGACAGGTTTCTAAAAGTTTTAAGTATTGTGGTCACTTTGAAGTTTTGAACAGCTGAGTCTGATTTTCCCAAAACTCAAGCATTATTTTAAGCTATTGGCCTATTCACTGATTACTTTCTGGAGATGAAAATTGTTTTGTCAAGAGGTTGGCTGCCTGAAACAAGTCCATTAAACCCTGTGGCTTTATGTCGGTAACCCTCCTGGAATGGAGGGGAAGCTATCCAGGAAAGTCTTTAACAAACATGTTTTAAAATGTTCTTTCTAAACATCTTGATAAAATGCGAAATATGATCCTGTGACCCTAAGTAAATTTTGTATTCAGTTAATTTTAATCCATTTGTCAAAAAATAATATTAAAAAATCTACTTTTAAGTGTTCTCTGTGGGATGTTGCTACCATTTATTCCTCCTCTTATGTTTAACTGCAGCACTTACATTTGTGATTGATGGCAGAGGGGCAGCTAAATTTATACCATAAATCTTTTTAGCTTCTTATATGTTAAGAAATCTTATTAAAAACTCAAATATGCTTTTAATGGAGTATTATTTGAATCTTCAGTAATGAACATGTTTTTTACCCTCAGGCTAGGAAGCAGATTTTGGACAAAGAAGGGTGGGAAACATTGCACATGTTGTTTGATTCCAATATTATCTTTTTTTAATACTAATTTGTCCAGGATTGTCTGTTTGCAAAAGGTGCACTTGACATACGAAGTAATTATCTTTCAAGAATTATAATGCCTATAGAAAACTATTACATATTGTCTTAGTTTCCCTGATAATTTTATACTTGTAAATATTTCTTCTGCAGACATGCCCTGACATTATTTATCACTAAAAACTATTATTTACAATTATTTTTATTTATACACTAAAATCTAATCATAATTAATTGTACTGTCAGAATTTGGGAATTTTTGCTTTTTACACAGAGAGGCCAAGTCTTGGGAGTCTACTTGTCCACTCTATGAAAGAAAATCTGTTTAATGACCTGATGGTTGGTGCACCAGGAGATTTTATTAATTTTTAACTATGTCTGCATATGTGCCTGAGGAAATTTGCTTTACAATGAAAATTAAAAATAAGAAAATAAACATTTCCCATGAAAATATAGTCTTTCTGAGCACCAAAGAAAGGTGGATTCTTGCTATTTTTTTGCTTGTCTTACAGATTTAATGATCCCCTCTGGCTTTAAATCTACATAGTGATATCTAAGAAAAAAAAAAGCTTTAAAAAAATCTGATTTTTTTAGTTTAAATGCCCCCAAAATAAACTGAAGTCCTACTATGGAAAATTAAAGAATTACACTTTTTAAACTCAGCAGACTATCTTTCCTTATAGGAAAACTTCTATTAGTAAACCCTTAAAGTTTTTACTTAAGTTTTTTATTTGTTGCTCAATGGATTCATGCTTTCAAGAGAAACGAAGCAAATCAGCTGTCATATCTGCTATGAAGCACTAGATGAAGGAATAATGTTTTCAGCTTATGCTCCATTATGCTTGGCTTATGATCCATTAAAAAGTATAAAAACTTGCAAAAAAGAGCTACAAAAGAGCTGGTGAAATTAAGTTTCATTTGGATTATAATTTCAGCAGGTATATAGGAAGGAAGCTTGAAATGATATGGGAAATGGTGCATAGACTGGATCATTCATAAAAAAACAGAACAAAATTCCAATTTATGAACACTCTGTTCTTCTTCAGGAAGTGAAAGTATTTTCACAAATCCATGCCCTTGTGCTATTCATGGTAAGAACATGTCATTAATATTTCTGATCTATGAGGTTCTCCAAATAATACAACCCCATCACACAGCTTTGCATCTTTTTATTGTTCAGGGTAAATCCATCTATGCTGTAAAATTTAGAGGTTTCTCATTTGGTTCACTGTGCCCCAGCCTCTGGAATAACCTTTTCAAATACACCTGAATATATTCTTTTAATTTGTACAACGCAGTTGTGTACTAGAGCAGCAGCTTGAGCCTGTTTCCTTGTAAAATTTTTGGTGTGTCTCTCTTTAGCTTCCCAGCCTTGCAACAAAATAGCAGAAGAATGAGATTTTAAAATTCTGCCACTTTTAGCAGTCGGGACCTGGTGACAAATGATAAGGCCCTCACTTTGTGAAATGGCTTCCTTGGAAACTGGCTTTTCAGACAAAGACATCTACCTTATTACTCTGTAAACCTGGTCTGGTTCATGAGTGTCAGAAAGTCCATACTGAGGCTATCAGAAGCATCATTGTAATAGGGTCTGTAACAAACATAGGTTAAAAATGATGGATGATTCTACCTCTGAGTAAAACAGCAGAGTGAGCACTTATGATTGATTTCAGGTAGTGGGGCTCCATTTTTATTTTTTTTATTATTATTTTTTTCCCCCATAATGATTCTAAGACAATTGAGTTATTTGCTCCCTATCAGTCTTACAAAATCTCCCTGCCATATCCTTAATGGTCAGTGTAAGTGCACCATATATGTCATATTTCTCAATAGTCACAAAAACCCTGCACAAAGAGGACAATTTGAGAACACTTTTTGAGTAATGGAAAATCTTACTTGGAATTCAACAGCTTGTTAGTCCACCCCTGGTAAAACTACTGTATCCATGTCTTTAGGTCAGTCAAATAAAGATATGAGAGATCACATAACCTGTTAAACAGACTTTTTCTTTGAAATACCCATTTTCTTGACTATAAGTGCCGCCAAGAAAAAGGGAGTGAGCGTGAAGGATGCTGATCTCTGTCCTGAGAGTACTTGGAACTTGAGGGTTTGTTCAAAAAGTACTCTTACTTGAGCACCCTGTGCTGGGTTAAGAACTGGCTGGAGGGCCGGGCCCAGAGAGTGGTGCTGAACGGGGCTGCATACAGTTGGCGGCCAGTCACCAGTGGTGTCCCCCAGGGATCAGTGTTGGGCCCAGTTCTGTTCAATATCTTTATTGATGATTTAGATGAGGGGACTGAGTCCATCATCAGCAAATTTGAAGATGACACTAAGCTGGGGGGGAGTGTGGATCAGCTGGAAGGCAGGAGGGCTCTGCAGAGGGACCTGGACAGACTGGAGAGTTGGGCTGATTCCAACGGGATGAGGTTCAACACGGCCAAGCGCCGGGTCCTGCACTTTGGCCACAACAACCCCATGCAGCGCTACAGGCTGGGGACAGAGTGGCTGGAGAGCAGCCAGGCAGAAAGGGACCTGGGAGTCTGGATTGACAGGAAGCTGAACATGAGCCAGCAGTGTGCCCAGGTGGACAAGAAGGCCAATGGCATCCTGGCCTGGATCAGGAACAGCGTCACCAGCAGGTCCAAGGAAGGGATTCTGCCCCTGTACTCAGCGCTGGTGAGACCACATCTCGAGTACTGTGTCCAGTTCTGGGCCCCTCAGCTTAGGAAAGATATCAAGGTCCTGGAGCAGGTCCAAAGGAGGGCAACCAGGCTGGTGAAGGGACTTGAGCACAGACCCTATGAGGAGAGGCTGAGGGAGCTGGGGGTGTTCAGCTTGAAGAAGAGGTGGCTCAGGGGAGACCTCATCGCTCTCTACAACTACCTGAAAGGAGGTTGGAGCCAGGGGGGGGTTGGTCTCTTTTGCCAGACGACTTTCAACAAGACAAGAGGGCATGGTCTTAAGTTGTGCCAGGGGAAGTTTAGGTTAGATATTAGAAAGAATTTCTTTACCGAGAGGGTGATCAAGCATTGGAATGGGCTACCCAGGGAAGTGGTGGATTCTCCATCCCTGAAGATATTTAAAAAGAGACTGGATGTGGCACTCAGTGCCATGGTCTAGCAACTGCAACGGTGGTTCAAGGGTTGGACTCAATGATCTCTGAGGTCCCTTCCAACCCAGCCAATTCTATGATTGTATGATTCTATTCTATGATTCTATGATTCTTACTCAACACATACACTTTCCCAAGGAGAAACCAAGCTAAATTGGAGTATTTGTCCAAAGATTCCTCTACTTATTACACTTTTATCCTAAGATTTCAGTACTGTTATTTCCTATCTTGTATGTCCATTTTATATGTTATAGAAATCTTAATCGCCTTTTTATTAAAATTATATCAACAGATTTGTAAATTAGAATTGTCATACAATTTGGAATTTTCTTTTAAGAGGGATTAATTTCCTGTAGTCATGGATACTCTTCAGCAAATGCTGGAGATCCTATTTACTTTGTCTTCTTTTTGAATAAAAATCCTCCTTGAAACAAGGCAAAGTATTTTTATTTCTTTCCAACTTCAAACAGCCATTTTCTGGTCTAAAGAAAACTATTATTCTTCTAATAAACTTGGAAAAAAATTAGAACCTTGATCTATGCACACCTTGAACACAAGAGGGACACTGTATGAAAAATCTGTACAGTATTTGTGTATTCTTAGCTTTTAACAAGGATCTACAGGGTTTATTTTGCAGCACTAAGGCATGCTAAACATGGTACTTATCAACAGTATGAGTGGGTGATTTTGTCACATTTTGTACAACTTGTGGTTGGTTTCAAGTAAAACTTCCTTTTTGCCTTTGATTAATATTTTTGCTGAGTTTCTTTTTCCCGACTGAGATTTTTGAGGGATGTGTTAGTGGCCCTTAGATTCTCATGCCTTACACACGTTGTACTTGCATGAATATTTTTTCAGGTTTAGAAATACCCTATTTTGGAGATAATTTATATTTGCAATAAAGGTAAAGTATCTTGTTGTATAACAGGAGACTTAAGTGATTTAGAAAAATGTAATATGATACCACAGCTGTCACACCTCTAAGCAGCTTCTATACCTCATAATAAATGACTTCTTCTTTATTTAAAGTCAAAATAATTATGCGCCTGAGAAAATGGCCTGTGGTAAACAAACTTCTATGGCATAAGGAGAAAGGCAGACATCTATTTAGAAAATTAAAATTTTATAATACTTAGTATGCTGGATTGTCACAATTCTGTCTTTACCACTTAGAAAATTACAATGCACTTAAGATCTATTGTCACAGTCAAAGTATTTTTCCTAGGGAGGTTCAGATAAATTGAAGGAAAACAGCAAATTATTTTTCACCTTTTCTTTAGTTATTTGTGCTTATGATTTACTTGTGAATGAAATGCGTGCATCCTTTCTTATATGTATCTATATTTTACTGAATCTTTTGTACAGCCTAACTAAAAATGTTCTAAAATGTATTGTGATGATTGCATCTGGATTCATGCTTAAGCTTCATCTTTCTTGAGTTACCACTGTAACAAAGCATTAGAAGTGATCTTTTTTTTTTTTTTTTTTTTTTTTTTCCTCAACCATTTTTTTCCTGAGTGAAAAACCTTTCTCAGAATACCTGCTTTCAATAGCTAATGACTAAGAGTCTAAGTAACCAATTATCAGATTTGGACTGACAGAGACAGGTAAACCAAAAATAGGAGATCTATTTGTAGGTTTGCTTTATTTGCTAGAGATGTAGTTAATTGAAGATAGGCACACTCTTTAGTAGTCACAAGGTTTTTGTAACATTTCTAAAGCAATTACTTCTTTGAAACAAATGTGCATTTGTGAAATCTGTGTTACTGCAGTGTCTTTCTTCATTAATGTATCTACTTTATTCTACAAGGATTTCTTATCTGTTCACAAGATTTATTTGAAGACCAATGTCTGCTTAAACACCTTCCCAAAAGAGGATAGTATGCAAGCATTTGCTTAAAGCTGTTTGCAGAACTAGCCAAAGTTTAGCAAAATTAATATACAGAGGTTGTTAGAGGCAGTTTCTTTTTTTAAAAAATAAAAAAATAATTTAAAAATGCAGTGACAAAGACCATTTCTATAATAAAGTCAGACGATGTACTTTGGTGTTAAAGCAGCAATATTATCTCTTTATTAGGGGGCTATATTGATCTGATCGTTATAGAACTATAAGGATTTTATTATTCAGTGGAAGGCAGTTTTCTTTCACAGTTTAGTTTTGTTTTTTTTCTTCCTCTTAGATGTGTTGTGTGCAGAATTTCTGAGCTCTGAATGTCTGTGGAGATGGCTCTGTTCTCCTTCCATTGAGGTCTCATGGATTAAGGCTGTAGAAATCAACATTTCTCTATTATGCACAAATGAACAGGCTTACTTTAAAAGACTTTCAGAGTTGTGTTAAGATGTTTAGAAGAGATGCACACAATTTTAAATGGTATATCAGAAAACTTTTCCAAGGATTTAGGATTTACAAGAACCCAGGTAAGTGAAATAACTCTGTAAGAGCAAGTTTGACGGTATTGGAAGTAACTATAAGTGACCACCTCTTCAAAACAGACATATTTTCACAGAATCACAGAATTGTTGCAGCTGGAAAAGACCTCCAAGATCACCACGCTCAACTGTCAATATCCCCCTATCCCTGAATAAAATATGTATATATATCTCTATCTGTAGCACCCACTAGAGAATGTTCTGAAGTGCATTATCTACATGGTTTTTAAATACTTCCAGGGATGGTCATTTCATTACCTCCCTGGGCAGCCCATTCCAACATCTAACTGCTCTCTCAGGACAGAAATTCTTCCTCAGATCTAGTCTAAACCTTCCTTAGAGCAACTTCAGGCCTTGGAGGCAACTTCCTCTAGTCCTATCATTGTTCATTTGAGAGAAGAGGCTGACACCCTTCTTTACAACGTCCTTAAGGTAGTTGTAGAGAGCAGGAAGGTCTCCTCTCAGTCTCTTCTTCTCCAGACTAAACATTCCAAATTCCTTCAGCCTCTCCTCACAGATCCTGTCCTCCAGACCCTTCACCAGCTTGGATTCCCTCCTCTGAACTCACTCCAGCAGCAAAATGTCTTTCTTGTAGTGAGGGGTCCAGAAATGAACACAGTAGTCAAGGTTTGGCCTCACCAGTGCAAAGTACAGGGGCACCATCATTTACCTTCTCCTCCTGGCCACACTATTCCTTTTTTTTTACTTCATTAACTTGCTGTTTTATTCCTTACAACTTAATTTTTCCTTATTTATTTAAGACCACAAAGATCTGGTACTGAAATACTAAATGATCACTGTAAAAATTAATCACCAAGAACATTGCCAGATACAGATTTCTCTTGGTGATGACAACCTAAAATTGAGCTGTGTAGTTGCCATTATGAACCCATAATTTTTCCAGCTGCCATGGTTTAACCTTGGCAGGCAGCTAAGCATCACACGGGCAGTCCCCCTCCCAGCTTTTTGTGCACCCCCAGCCTACTTGTTTGTGGGGTGGAGTAAGAAGCAGAAAAGGCCTTGGCTGTGTGAGCATTGCTCAGCAGTAACCAGAACACCCCTTTGCTGTTAACACTGTTTTCAGCACAAATCCCAAACAGCACCCCATAGCAGATATTATGAAGAAAGTTATTCCCATCTTGCCAAAACCAATATCCTGGAGTTTCCTGTAGGTACATTTCATTATGGTTTGTATTTTTTTGTTTGTTTGTTTCATTTGTTTGTTTTGTGTTGGGTTTTTGTTTGGTTGGTTTTGTTTTTTCTTGTTTGTTTTTGGTTTTCTTGGGGTTTTTTGTTTTTGTTTTTTTTTTTGTTCCCTGTAAGTAGTTATCAAGTAACATGGAGAACTAACAGAGGCTTTCTTAATGTAGGAGTTTTCTAGATAGATATGTTTTATATTTAGGATAATGAAGATGTATTGGAGATGCAGAAATATTAGAGCCCTGGGAGGAGTATCCCTTTCTAGCCCTTACCATTTCTCAGAATTTGCACAAGAAACTCAGCTGTATTTCAGACTCAAACCTAAAAATTTTATTTTAACTTGAATATTTGCTATTTAGTCTTGTGATTTTCCAAGTCAGTGGGATTTCCAGAATGCTCTGTCAGTAACTCATGAGACAGCTGCAAACCTTGTTACTCAAGTGAAGTATTGGCTTCCTCTTAGCTTGATTAAAAATTACTGAACTTTAAAACCTGATTAGTTCAAAGTTGTCTTTTGTTAGTCTTTTCCCAAAGTCTTTTCTGGAAGCCTTAATACCACATTTTTTTTGCCTCTCACAGACCTTAAGAACTTCCATACATGATGAGTGACAGAACTGAGGTTTATTTCAAAAGAGAGAGTAAATGAGACCTGTGAAAACATGACACATCTCTTTTCCTTCCCAAAAACGTCAAACTTATCACTGGCTCATACCACGGCAGGGTTTAAAAGTACTTCAAATTCTCTAAGTCAGGTCTGGATGAAATCACTTTTAGATTAGGATCTGACATATGTATGGTAGAGCATCCCTGTGATGGTGATCAGTCTGATTGATTCTGACCTCTAATGTGAGGGGAAACAGCTGAGCCCTGACCAGGGGAGGGCACTGGTGATGGATTCCCATTGGGATGGCCACTGAGAACACGGTTCCCTTTTGACTAGATGGCACTGTTCTTATTCTAAGCCACTTCCCATTAGATATCTCTCTTAATTTCACAATGCTTTATTTCACAACTTATTAGATTTTGTAAAGGTATATTATATTATGGCTTGCTTTCTTAATACTATTAATACAGATGGCTGACATAAAATATGTTTGAAAGTCTACATTCATTTTTATTACTATATGACTGGGTTTGGCCTCATTCTCTTGCTGTCTCTTAACAGTCTGTAGGAGTTCAGGATAAATATATGGAATATTTTTTCCTAGAAAACTTGAAACAAATGAGATAAAAGCAATAAGATTACTCTACTGAACAGATGCATAAGCTTGTTACTTTGTTGTTCAATATTGTGCTAATATTTCTGAATTTTAAGCTCTTTGTTTTAATGAAATGAGAATTTTTAATTAAATTCTTTCCACTTTTTAGTGGTGTCATTGGAAAAATTCTATTTTCAGTAGAAGTATACTGAGTAGTAGAAAATATAGTAAAAAAAGGAAGTGCAGAGAGCTTCAAATTTAAGACTTCATAACAAAGTAAGGAAGTTTGCTGAGTATATTGTAGGAAATGTAGGAGAAATTTGTGAGGAAGGTAGAAACCCCTTTAGAAAAACACTGTAAGTTTTTTTAAAAAATTGGGAAAATTAAATCTGGGTATTCAAATTAAGTTCTATTATATAAACAGGACTCAAATGCAGACTTAAGAGCCTGAGAGTGTGTGTCAAGAAACACTACTGAGCTGAACACAGTTATCTCCAAATTAGCAAAATCTGCTTTTGCAAACCTATGAATGATCACTTTCATAAGTTTTGATAACTTTGGGGAAAAAATATGGTCATCAGGATAGATATTTTAAATTTTAATTATATCTTAATAACTTTTAAATCTGGTTCTCATTACTCAAATTAATATTTAATAAATATTTTAGGGCAAAACTTGATCAGTAAAAATTTTCTTAATGCAGATGTTTAATACATATATTTATGAGCATTAATATTGTCGGAGTAGCATCAAAGCTTGTTTTCTTTTAAAGGCAGATTGATAATAGGTTTGTAGTGAGCATTTCCTTCTTTCTTTATGCACCCATTCCCTCATCACATCATGTCTCAGTCTTTCTTTTTGTCATGTTTGTCTCCATCACACACAACTATAGGCTCTGCTAGTTTTTGTCATGAAAAGAACATGGTTATATTTGCTGAAGCAGAGTTTAACTCATGATATTTATTTTCAACTGATACCCATTGAAATATTTCCGTACCCTTAGTTCTGCCTCTTTGTGTGTAGACTTAGAAATTCTTAAAGACAACAGAACAGTATTTTGGAGCTTTTCAACAGTAATGACAGGCAATATTAATGTTTTTTAACCTCTACCATACAAATAACACCTAAGAGTAATCTTAAGTACCTGTTGTGCCTGAAGTATTTCAAATAAATAAATAAATTCATATATACATACATACATACATACATACATACATACATACATAACCCACAGGAAGAAAGGATAAGGAGAATGAAATGTTAATACCCAGTGTCTGGGTAATGTAAGATATTAGATATTAGATTTTATTTTAGGTTTTTGTAGGAGAGATCTATCAGATTCTGTAGAAACAACAGAACTGCTCACAATGAAGGGCTAACATTTTTCTCTTTAAAGGCCCTTGTCTACTTTACAACTTTTTGTGATAGCACAGATAAGATGTGTCATAATATAATGAAATACATTATAGGGGCATAAGATTAAGAGAATGATTATTAAAGTTTTTTGCAGCACTGTTATTATTATTTGTGTCTATATCACCATTATCTTTGTGTAATTCTGTTATTTCAATACTGCATCCTTACAGCATTAGAGATGTTCATTACACAGTCATAAGATATGCATTAAAAGAGCTGGTATGAAATGTCAGGCTTTTTTGTTCTGACTTATGTAATGGCAAGTTAAGAAATTACAAATCTGTCTAATTAAGAGTCTCATTTCAGTACCAACTGATACTGGAAGAAAGAACATTGCATCATTTTTGTCAACACGTCAGGTTTTCAGGTAATCAAACTCATGTTACCCTGTTGCTTATACCTTTAAAACCACTACCCTGACCTCAGCCTGCTCTTAGGCCTTGCATAAATTCTACTAGGAAGGCTGCTGAAGCATTATATTATGCCATAAATTTATTGTATATTTCCATACAATGCATGCTTTGTGTGTGTGAAGATGACTTTATCCATAGTTAGCGTAGGCTCTATCAAATGGGTTAGAGAACCTGAGCTGTCTTTTAAACTATAAATAATTGAAGAACCTAAAGAAATTTGTAATGCAGCCCTGTAAAATGAGATGAAAGCTAGCACCATAGAAGATGCACACTGCCTTTTTTACCAGAAGGAATTTTTTTTTTACAATCACTCTTCAAAAAATTGCAAGCCTACAGAAGGAGGATGTCTTGCATTAGATTTTTAGATGTCAGTATAGTTTACTCTGATGACTCTCTTCTACTTCCCTTACCTCTTGAACTGGAATTGCTCACTGTGAAAAGCATGAGTCCCAGGCTGCAAGAGAGCTGTTCTATTTCCTGGCCTTTTAGTTAATCACCTCCTATTCAGGGGAAACAGTGCTATTAAGTACTGTTCTGGTGCTTTAATATTCATCTCCAAAATTATCTGTTTTTTTTGTTGCTGGTTTCTTTACACAGAAGAGGAAATTAACCCTCATTGATTTTATAGTCCTTTACCTGACTGTGAACTGGGACATGAAAGTCAGTGTCAATAATTTTTAAGGTGTGCTAGATATGGTAGGAAAAGTAGTGCTTGAGTTCTAGAGGACGTAAACATGATCCTGTGGGGTGAGCTGAGACCAAATATTAACCTAACAGTAAATACATTCAAGAGTATATATCAAAGTATTTAATTAAAACGTATGTTACACTGAGAAAGACAAACTTTCTGCTCCCTGTCTCATTAATGAAGTAATGAACCTATGGATTCTTCCTTGTGGGTTTTCTGTGGTATGGTTTGGGCTTTTTTAATAAAAAGTATTTGTAGTTTAAGGCTAGTCTTGTGTCCAACTCACTAGAATGTAAGACTCCAACACAGTTGTACTCTGCTCTATGCATGTAATGGCATAAAATGCATAAGATGATGAGCTGCCAACTTACAGTGTTTATAATGTGAGTTTCAGTGGAATTATTTCTTGTAAAAAAAGAAATAGAATCTCCGTTTGGATTCCAAGCCACTACACATATACCCTGGCAATTTCTTTGTCTTAGTAATGCAGTTTTAAAAGCCATAGCTACAGATGCTGAAAGACAAGGGAAGACTTTGTACATTTGTTTGTTTTGTTCTTGTTTTCTTCCTCCTCACTAATATACCCTCAAATTATGCCAGGTCCTTGGCAAGGAAACTAAACTTAAAATAAATGTATTCTTAAACCATTTGATGCCATTTATCTTTTTGTTTTCAGTAGTAAGTCAAGTGGACAAATGCAAGATGTTTTCTGCACCAAATTCAGAGACCTGGCATATGGTTTGTAGAGCGTCTTGATTTCACTGCTAATGTAAATAAATTGTTGCAGAGTAATAGGCATCTTTAAGTTTCACGTGAGCAGATAAAGGCATCGAGTTCTCATTTTTAAGCTTTACAAATCCTTTCTATGGTCCTATGAACTTTATAACAATTTTCATCACGCTAACTTGATTCATCATGATTCATTTACCCAGGCAATTGTGTTTCTAATGAGCATGTGTTTATGTATCCCACGTAAACACAGAAATCAGTTTCTCAAAATATTTATGCAAAATATTCTCAGCATCCACAGATCAAGGCACTTCAGTGAACTGCCTCTTTCTGCAGTTATATGGCTTTCAGCTATATTTGTTGGAGATGCTACAGTTTATTACCTACTATGGAGGATCACCAAGTAGTAGATATAAAAAACCCACTTAGTTTCCCACTGTGGACCTGTGGGCCCTTTTTTTAGGCAGCTGGTAATTTTAATTTCACACTATAGAAAAATACTGATTTCTTTGTTTCTCCTTTTTTTTTAAGAAAAAAAAGACAAACCTCAAGTTCTAAAATCAGTGGGAAATGTGGATATTGTGGTTTAACTGTCCAAGAAACTAAAGATAAACATATATATTCATAGGAGGAAATCAGTAGATAATTTTTCAATGATTCTGTCAAGATCATGTGTATAAGTCATTAAAACAAACATATTTGGACACAGCTTTTACATAATATTGCTGTGCTCTTGAACCAGATATGCAAATAGGATTTTATCTATGGCTTGTTTGTGTGGGTGGCTTTTATGTTTTTGTTTGTTTGGTTAGTTACTTGGCTTTTTTTTAACTGACTTTGTTTATTATCAATTGAGATACTGTCTGACAGATTTAGGAAGTCACTAAACCCTGTTTTACTGGATCTGGAAGCAAGAGAAAAGTAGTTTAGATCCTAAATAGTTCCAGACAGCATTTGTCAGTGGAAGAGGATGGTCAGGCTCCTACTTCCTGTAGGTAACATTTTAATGGAAAATAGTTGCTGGATCAGACCAATCGCAATGCAGTATGAACCTGGTTCTTTTTTCTTTACAAGACAGTAAGAATATACTGAACTTTGAAGTTTTGGAAAAAAAATTCTCCCTACTTTTCTCAGGAATATGTGAAGCCATGCCTAGATTTTGGAGAAGGAAAAGTTCATTTCAGCCACAAGATTTATGAGCTAGAAAAACTGAACTTGAATATTCTTTATTAGCGTTCAGAGAGGACATTCTTTGGCTGAGTTTTAGGTTTCTTAGTCTAGATAGGCTTTAGCTTTTATGAGAGTGGGATAAGGAAATTGGTTATAATCAATTAAACTACCTAAATAACAAAGTACTTTAGAATTTTATTTCTTTCATCATCTCAATAGTAAAGGAAAAAACAGTTCTCTTTCTAAATAACTCCTAATTAGTACAAGGCCCAAACCCACAAAAGCTCAGTATTGTATTTTCATATTTGGTCAATACATTTAACAAGAGAAAAGCAATCAGAACTGTGTTCCAGTTAAAGATACTTTGAATTGCTTTCTTGATGCCATCTGAAGAAGCAAAGAAAAGTTCACAAGCAGCATTGCCTGAATGGAAGATAACTCAGCAAAGATTTCAAATGAGTTGTCAGAAAGTGTAAGCAAAATTCTCAAAGTTTATTCTATTTTTAATTTCATTGCAGTTACTTTCGATAGGTTGAAGCATGTAATGTTTTTTATTCCTAGCACTTATTTAACTTTACTATAGCTGCAAGAATTTCCTCTTCTTTAACAAAGTAAATTAAGAAGAAAAATAGAAATGCTCATTTAAAGTGATCTAAGTCTAATCCTGTAAAGTTGAAGCCTGAAGAACTGGATACTTTGATCTCATTGGTATCACTGATCGTCTGATCATCTTTAAGTTAATCGTTGTTGTTGTAGTGAAATATTTGTATTACTAGTACCTCTCTTTCTCCCTTACTCTTTCCACATACCCTGTGTTGCTCATTGCTGAGATAGTCTGTGTATTTTGCCAAAGTTGCATCTACACTTGCTGCTCAGTAGTATTTCCCTGCTGCGAGAGGTGTTAACAAAAGAAAAAAGAAAAAAAAAAAACAACACAAAACAGTATCAGGCAAAATACTGAAATACTGCCTACATCATAGCCATAGTTTGTTGCACTACTGAACATTTCTCAACATTTCTTTCTACAAGGCACAGTATCTGTAATGTAATTTTTTAGGTTGCCAGTGTTAAGGAATGTGGTGCATGGTTGATCACGGGAGAGAAAGAAATTGCTGCTGACATTTTAGTCTCTGAGCCAGCTTTGTGAATTGTTATCCTATTGGTAGCCTCTCTAATAGGCTGTGTGTTCCTTTTGAATGGAAGACGATCTGCAGATTTCCCATCATGTTGTTTCTTCACTTCACAGTTACATAAGCCAGATGCAGCTTTTCAGAGAAAAAATAATTAGGATTAAATAAACAAACTTGGGTGAGGTAGTATTGAAATTAAATGTTGCCCTCTCTCTCCCTGCAATCCTCTGTCTGTGCTCGACTACATTTCTTTTAACATTGTTATTTGACTTCTTTGGGACATCAAATGATTTTGAAATTGTAAGCCTTTTGGTTGGCTCATTGAGGCCTGTGACACTGAGAAGAGTATTTCAGCATGGGTTATAACATTAACTTGCTGAAGCAATGTATTATCCTTTAATGAAGGAAAGGACTCAGAGGATTCTTCAATCAGACTAAGGGAAAGGGAGAATGGTAGCTGAATGGCAATGTCCCCAAAATGAATGCTGCAACAGGAATAGCAACATAAAAGACTTCCTGTGTTAAGGACCATACAAAGCAAATGCACTGTCTAGACATTATTCAGTCTGCCTATATTCAGAAGATTATGTATTTTTTAAAAAATTTTCATTGCTATAACTCACATATCAACAGAAAATAGTGCCAACAGTAACTTAGTTTTTATACCATTGATGGGAACTCATTTTAAGGTTTTTTTGTATTCTGTCTCTAAATTTTATTTCAAGTTTTTTATGTGAACATAGCATTTTTCATCTCTGACTTAAAACACACTTTTTGAGCTGATACTGTCTCTGTTTGAGACATGGTTGTCTGTTTGCATCAAACACCCACTGCGACACATGGTATATTAAAGAAAAAATATATTTATTCAAACTACTATGATGAATCAGTGGCAGAGTCATGAGGGGGAAAAAATAGCAAATCCTAAAAAAAGGTAAATTGATTTTCTGTCCAAAATACTCTCCGTTTCATTCATTGAACCTAATCTCCATCAGAGTTTAGCACCTTGAGCCAAATACATCACATTAAGTTAGTGAGAAGGAAAAATATGTAAGTAGAAAATGACACAGGGATCTGCAATATTTATTGCAAAGATCCATTTAAGTCAGTAGGTCTTCCATAATCATCTGGAGAGAAATGAAGACTTCAGTTTATACTGAAAACAAAACATTTTTATCAGGTACTGTAATTCACAAAATTTGTTCTTGAAACACAAGTCTATGTCTTAAGCATGAATAATGGCAATTTTGCTACACACTGATCTCTTCAGGCCCATCTACTTTCTATATACTGTTAGTAGGCCACTGTGAGGGGAGTAATTTTTTTAACTATTGTTTATTCTGTTAGTGCCTGTCCATAGTATCTCTAAACTTGCAGACATTTTTTTTCTTTTATATAGATGGTTTCACAGAGAAATCTGTGGAGAACCTAATGTCACCAGTTATTAGTATTTTGATTTTGCCTTCAGAAATACCTACTCAATTGCTTAAATGAATAAAATAATCCTAAGAATGGAAGGGGGCTTTGACTGGGAAATTCAGGCAGATTTTTGGAGTGAGTGAGGATGTACAGGATATGTGTGTGAGAAAGTATCTATGAATTAACACTTTAGCTTCATTTGTATGCAAAATATTGAAAAAGCACTAGAAGATCTCTCCTGACTGATATAATGTAATGTCTTGGTTTCTTAATGTGATTTAATGTAACACTGCACAACATAATTAATCATATAATAAGTTAAGCCAAGCAGTTTTCAAAGGAGGCAATATCCCTTTAAAGATACTTAAGTGCAAAAGAATGGTTTCCACCTCTATCAAACAGATTTACATATCTTCTTTTTCTTCCTCCTTCTGGCTAATGATGAACAGTGGTTGCTCACAAATGAGCAACTCTGCCTGCTACTTTCCAAAAAAAGCAGGTAGTGAATAATTGGTCTTGGGACCAAGGGACATCTAAAGAGATGACAAATTTTCAAAGGATCATTTCATAGCTATTATTAAGGAGAACAGAAGAAAAATGAAAGCCTTTTGCATGATTAAACTGTTTATGTGCTAGAAGAATAGAGCACAGATTCAGTGTTGAGAAACTCCTCTATGAATGGTAACAAAACAGGGCAATTTCAACAAAGTGGAAGGAATTACATAAGTCCAGTGTCTCTCAGGATGTTTTGCACCTGTGACAATTAATAGACTGTTGTCCATCAAAAGTTCATTAATTACAGTGGTAGAAAAACAGGAGATATTTAGTTGTATTTATGTCATTTAGAGAGCTCTTGAGACAGCATTACCTAGGAAGGTGGTGGGACTCATGCCTCAGTCTCTGTAAGACTCTTTGTAACAATCTAGTGCCAGAGACATCTTTAAGACATACTTATTGCACCCAGGGCATTTATCCAGTGTTATCCAGCTGAAGTGGGCTTCTTCACACAAGCAGTGCATCTGCCTTCATTTGGAAGCAAATGTTTTTCCAAGCAATAAGGAAGGCTATACAAATTCTGTTTTCACATTGTAGCAGCTGCGTGTGTTTGCTCTTGTATAAGAGCAATTAAAGCCTGGCACAATTGCCTTTTTCTCAGATGTTTATGCACTTGCCTTATTATTCCTTGTATTTAACATTATACTTAACCTTGTAGTTTCCTAGTTCCTGTCTTTCCTCTTGTGAGTCCTCTTCAAGTTAGGTCATACAATTAATATGGAGGACTGAGCCAAACTTTAAGCAGGTAACTTATTTAACAGACCTTTAAAATATCAAAATATTGTTTACAGATAAACATAATTCTACCTAAGTAGATGATCCATTGCAAGTTGCCTTATAAGTTCCTTCTTCTTAATCCTGTCCTTTAACTCACCTTGCACTCCACAGATATCCCTGTGCATCAGATAACTTATCAGAAATGTAAGATGTAGTAAGGACAATAAGTAACATACAACTAAGTGTATCTGGAGAGTATACCAGAAGAAATTTGATTGCATTATTTTTTCTTTTCTAAAGCATCTTTAGGAGGAAACTGTTGGAAAAGAAGCTTACTTTTTAACATATCACATATTTTAATCTTACTCTTACAATTGGTAAACAAATCCTGGTCCTGATGTCTTCATTATGAGTACATTATATAGGGTAATCTATAAATTGCTGCTTCATTTTTTTTCCTGCTAGCTGCTCTGGAGTTTTTTTTTTTAATCAGAGCTTTTTATATTTTTTAAAAATACTAACATAACTGTAAATATTTTACAAATATTGATTTTTATTAATTTGTGGAGCAAATGTATTTTTACTCATTCAATCACGCATAAAATTTGTAAATCCATTATGAGCTAAGACTACTTTCAGATAAATTTGCATGTTGTGATTTTTAGATCTAAGATTTTATGAGCTACTAGATCTAGAAATAAAAGCTGGCTTTCATTAGGAAGATAATATTTCAGCTCATCTATAGATAAAGAAGACATTATTGATTTGATACACATACTGGAACTTCAATGAGGAACTGTTTCAGAACAATATATAGCCAAACCTGGAATGTGGATGATCTTAATCTGATTTCATTTTAATCCACATTAAGGTGGAACAAATATATGTCATTGAACTACAATAGGTTTCCAAATGGGGTAGTTTCTCAACATGAGCAGGTGTTAACCTTTAGATGATACATTGCAGTGTGAGAAGGTACAATTACAAACAAATTTCTGCTTTAAACAGTAAAGGCTGCTTCCTGTTGAAAGGTTTCAGCTAAAAAAAATGAGAGAAATAATTTGTTTCTTCTTGTATATCACCCTTTCTAGGCATGGAGTCCAGTACCAGGACACTCTTTCCTCTGCATAATTTGCTTTCTGCCAGTGAGAGGAGTCTGTTTTATTTCTGGTCTTTGAATGTGAAGTGCTATAGAAGATACAGCTTAGGTACCTAATTCAGAAGATACAATTAAAACACATGGAAATTAAGCTTTTCAATTCAAATTGTTTGATCCCTTTCAGATGCTGACAATAGACATCTGAGGGCATCTGACAATAGACATCTGACTTGTTATTTTCAATCTTGAAGTTCCTTTCATTAAACAGAGACAAAATACATCTTATATGCAAATAACAGTTTAATCAAGAACTAGAATCCAGGATTTTTCATCCTAATGAATTTCTTCTCATAATTTCTCTCCAGACTAACAAATTTGGAATTTCTTTTTCCTTTAAGCAGGGCAGAGTTCTCTCAAAAGAAGTCACAACTGGGGCTAGGGCAGTGCACCCTATTCAAAAAGAGTGCTAGATGTTCACTATCTGCAGTATCTTGACCCCAGTGCAGCTCTCCAAATGCAAAGACTTCAGGGAATGGGGAGGTGAAGTTTGATCTCTAATAGCTAGAATTATTGTTTTGAGAAGCATATCTGAGCATATGGGTTTGAGTTTCCTTTTTCCTGCAAGTTTCCTTTTTCCTGAATACTGAGTATGTGTCATTTAATGCATATAAAAATATGGAACAGGAGGGGACCAAGGATAGGTATTTATAAATCTTATGGTCTACAGTCAGTGGAAAGAGAGAGATCTCCAAAGAACACATTAAATATCTTTCTAAGGTAAATCCAGGTGAGCAGCTTAATAATAATAGGGCTAAAGAACCTCTCTTATGAGGTAAGGTTGAGAGACTTGGAGGTTGTTCAGCCTGGAGAAGAAAAAGGTTTATGGGAGATCTTATTGTGGCCTTTCAATACTTGTAAGTAAAGTGGGGACAAAGGAGCAGAAGGGGTAAAGGTTTTAGACTAGAAGAGGGTAGATCTAATTTAGACTAAGGAAGATATTCTTTTTTTTGAGGATGGTGAAACACTAAAACATGTTGCTGAGAGGTGGTAAATACTTCATGCTTGGAGAAATTCAAGGTCAAGGACAGGGCTCTGAACAACCTGATTAAGTGGTAGATGTCTCTGTCCATGGCAGCTGGATCAGACTAGAGAAACTTTAAAAAATCCTGTCCAAAACAAACTATTCCATGATTCTATGACTTACACGGTGAATACCTACTGCTGAGATGCCTTTTGCCTCCAGAAAATAAAAAAGGGGAACAATTTATTTATTCCAGGGTGAAAGTTTTCCAGACATAGCACACTTCCTCAGAAAATTCAGACATCAATGAAAAATAAGTTATGAGGCTTTCCTGTTCAAGGAAAATAATTTGGAGCATAATTCACAGTGGTGTAAGACAATTACTGAGATCAATTGCATACTGTAGATGCCTTGCTGTAGTTTGCTCTGGTCTTTCCTATTGTGTTGATTCCAAGTAAATATGCATAGCTGAAAGACACATGCAATGCAGAAAGATTCATCTCAGTATTGACAACTTAATTCCTGGTTTAATTTCACCACGATAATGATACATAACTTGAACCTGCACACTAAAATTGTCTGGCATTAAAAAGAGAGCAGGCTGAAAGAGAAGTCATAGTTGTGTGAATGAGGAGGTAATGGCAGTGTTGGTGGATTTTGTTTAATCAGAGTGAGGAGAGGGAATAGGGAGTTCGAAGAGCCCTGATTAGTGTTGATAAGGGAAGAAAGGTGAATGGATCATCCAGCCAGCAATCATGCAGAAGGTTAGTGTGGGGCTGACTATTTAGAAAGTAAATTTCTGTCCTCTGAGCAGTGGCCTGAGATGAATTTGGGCTGCAGGCAGGGAAAGAGCAATTGCTACATCAGGAGCCCCTATTCTTTCTTTGGTGCCTGCACTGTGACATCTCTAACCTTTTTCTCTCCTCTATTTGGGTCTCTGACATATGGTAGAAACTACAGAAGTCATTGAAACAGAGTTGTGTCTTAGATAAATCCTTGGAAGGAAAAATTAGGGAACCAGAGATGACCTGTGCCTGCAGAAAAACAGAGAGGGAAGAGGTATTTGGAACAGAAATAGAATGAGTTTGGTGATGGGTGTGTCAGATGGTTTAAAATTACTTTCAACTTTTATTTTAATAAACATTTTTAATATTTTAAGATGTAAAAAAAAGTTAATAATGGCTAAATCCAATCTGCTTTTTTTCAATCCTATAAGCCATATTTACCCTCTAGGGTAGTAAAGAACTTAGAAAAATGCTGAGTTCTGAACCACATCCTCAGTTTGCTAAACAAACAAAAAACCTAAGCAACCCCAAAACAAGCAGAAAGAACTGGATGGGAAGGCAGAGGAAAGTCACAAACATATGAAATTGGCAAAATGGTAATTCTAGCAAACATTTGAAATAAATATTTGAGTTAGAGTTAAAAAAGAAATACTGAGACCAAACATCAACATATTGTGCTCATCCAAATTAGATTTGAATGGCTGAGCAGATTCATGCAAATTGTAGGATAGAAACAGTGTCCTTTTAAAAATAATACATAGTATTATTGTAGAGATTACTAGAGATTACTCTTCACATTGGAAAATCATTGCTGATCTAAAGCTCCATTGTAATGATATGTTTGCATCCTCATAAGAACTGCCCCTAGCAAAAACTGGTTTAATTTATTCCAATTTACAAAAAAATACAATTGTTATCACCAAAATGATTAATTAGTCTGGAAATAAAAATGTGCTTTATAAACTAAATTGATCAGTAAAGGACTTTATTTAGTTGTAAATGCAGATTGCTTTAAGATGGAAGGTTAATGGAAAGCTTTGCAGTTTGATGTTTAGACTGAGAATTTTGAAATCTGTTTCTTAATACAAAATTGGGCAGACACTTTGCATGCAACCATTTTACATTAGGACCTTAATTAATCCATTGAGTTAATTCTTGATTGGAGATTCCTTTTTGTCATTATTAAAACAAATGGTTGTTGCTTTCATTATGCATAATTTACTTTTCTTTGAATTGAACTTGGCCTGATAAATAGGCTGTGGAAGAAATCAGTGGTGTTACTGAAAAAAGTGCTAATATTTTGCTAATTTCTTTTGACTAATTTATGGAACAATAGACTTTTTACTCAACTAGATGCAGCCATGCTGAGGATGATTAAAATTTTAATGCATACTTGAAACAAGTGAATTTTGTCAGCAGTGGACAGTGGGAGAAAGCATCTCGGGGCTTTAGAACTGCACAGGGAAAAATAACTAATTGCTGATTAGATAGTAAAGACCTGTACTTAAATGTACTGGAATCTCAGTTCTATGGTGCAGGGGGGCAAATTATGAATAATTCTTCCTGGAAAATATTCATGTTCAGGTTTAATAGCCATAATAATCTTTCGCTCCTTAGATACTTTTGTGTTCAGAGGTTAGTTGGGGCTAAAACTACATTTTGCCCTACTTTAGTCTCTTGGCAGTAGTTCTTATCTTTCGTCTCAAGGGATAAACAGGACCATTAGGGAGAAATCCAAGTCCCCAGATTTTGATCTTTTATATAATCTTGATTGTCAAGGTAACACATTTCTTGAAAACAGAATTTCTTCTCTTCAACATTGCTATTTTATGTCTCCTTGGGAGTCCTGTTAATAAAGTTAAGAAGAGAGTTTTATGATACCCTTGAATACCTTTCATGATACCTTACCAGCTTACTTACCCCTACACAAACTCACTTTCCCTCTTTAGCTATGTGAAACTGGATAAGCTGTCAATTTAATTAGCTTCTGCAATTTTTTTTTAAATGAACATGAAAAAAAAATGACATGAAAAAAAAAGAGCAAAACTTCTACTATTTTAAATAAGAACCAATATGCACAGTTTCTAGACTGGACTGTGTCTACTCATTTCACCATAGACTCTATCTGTCTAGCAGTTGTCAGACACTATTGTTCTGTGAGTTTTTGTGTTCACTAATTTATGTTGTTACAGAGTATACTAATCTGAGGCTAAGAAGGCATTGGTCAGAAGAAGAATTTCTTACTTCATGACTAAGAACTCCTTATCGATAGTATCAATTTGCCTTATATCATGATAAAACTGTGGTATTTGTGACTCTTCTTGAATACTGACTGTTCTGGATTTGTAGCTGTTCAATTAGGAACATGTTATGCTGCAACACTGAGCTTTAACATTCTTTTCAGTTAATAATTAGATGGAAAAAAAATTGGGTCCTCATTAGTGAATATTCCTGTGTAGTCTAGTATTAATATAAATACTGCTCATGTTACAGAACATAAATTGCCCTTTACTTACATGAAAATGCATGCTGGAGGAGTGTCAAAAGTCTGCATAATATCCAGGAAATCTGTACAAGTATAAGATTCATGTTGAGAAATGTGTTTTGGCAGATCAGATTTACCAGTCTATTAATCATTTATTTTATGAGGCTCTCCTTTGTGTTCAGTTAGTTTATAAACAGGTTCCTGTAGTCCTAAAACAAAGAACTAAATCTCAAAGAGTATTTTAAGACATTTCTTGACTTGTATAGCCAGGGGCTATGAAATCATAATGTCTTTGCTGCTATCATGTGCCTTGAAAGCATGGCAGTGCTTTCAAACACAGGGCAATTCCAAGTACTGGATGTTGGTTTACATCAGCAATGCCCACTAAGCACTTGAAAATTTTCATGTTAACTTCCATGTAAAAAATGACAGAAGCACATATATGCTCCCACAGGAAATATTGGATCATTAGTAAAAACAAACATCTCACATCTCTCTGGGGTTAAACAGGGTTTGTAAGAATTGTAGACATAGATGAGCATTTCCTGGTTTCCAATTTCTAAAAGAAAAAAAGGTATTCCCTAAATTCAGACGTATTTATACTTATACCACTGTCATTGTTTGAGCAGACCAGGCTTATTTGTGATGCCAGTAAGAGGACCTAAGGAGGGGGTGTTCAGAACCCTGAGGGATCTGAGAGGGTCAGAACAGAGAGGGGTGAGTCTTTCCTCCCATTTCCTGCCCATACTCCATGAAAGCCGAGAGGACCAGAAACCCGAACCTTTTCCTGCTCCTGTCTTCTCTGCGTTTTCACTTCACTCTGAGTCCTTGGAGAATCCCCTGCTTTGCCATCAGCTTACCATGGTCTCTTCAGAATCCAAATCCACATACATCAGGTGCTGAGGAGAGCCATGGACCCCTCTCTTGTGGTGGTCCTGCCTCCAGGGGCCCTCAGGCACCTATCCCTGCCAGCATCAAGGTCAGGTTTTGTGTATTTGTATATATAGGTATATATTTGTTCCTTATGCCATGTGTTATTGCCCTTTCTCTGTTCTAGTAAACCTGTTTCAATTTTAATTTCCAGCCTTCAAGTGTCTCTTCTTTATTCCTCTTTTATCTTAGGAGAGTAGACTTCAACCTTTGGCTTAAAGTTAGGTTAACTTTACCACAAGTTTACCTGTAGAAGACACCAGGTAGGTATTAAGTAACAGAGGAATAGAGTACTATTAATGGAGCTGAAATGATGACTGCATATTTTAAGATCACTATTACATATGCATGCACCAGGAAGTCAAAGATATGGTTCTCACAAGGTGTAAAGCAGCATATGTGAAGCAAGCACAATATATAAGACAGGCAGCCAGAGGTCTTTGCAACACATAAACATGAGATAAGATGGCAAGAAGTAAATATAAAGCTCAAAACCAAAAAAATCCTTTAACATAACCTTTTGTGCAAACTCAGTATGAGTGGTACTTCAAGTAAAGTAAAAGTCACTAAGTTTCAGGGAGAGGTAAAGAGAGCTCACTAGTAGAATAATCCTGCAGAATGAAAACAGTAAAGTTATTACTTTATTGTACAGGGAAACTTTTAATTGCAGCACCACAGAGTACATTTTACATCATTAGCATTCTCTGTCTCCGATCTTTAATTCAAACAGATTTATGTAACTGTGTGGTGCATTAGGTTGTCTGGATTCTGTCAGATCAAGCAGTAGATGAGTATTATGACAGAGCAACAAAGTTGGGCTCTTTCCTGATGTTTTCTGTAGCAAAGTAATGATATCTGCTGACTTACTAGTGAATTCTCTGCTAATTGCCCCCTGAGGAGTAGAGTGTCAGCAACAAATCCTACCAAATCTTGCATAATGATTAAAAATGAAGAAACCTATGCAGCTGAAGTAAAGGTCACTGTATAATCTCCACTTACTGAAACAAATAGAGTTAATCGCAATTATCCATCTTTTGTAGATATCTTGGTGTGAGGTTTTGTTTGTGTGCCTTTTTTGGGTTTTTTTTGTTTGTTTTTTGGGTTTTTTTTTTGTTGTTGTTCTCAAGCAAATGAAACTTTCCAGCTGTTTTTTAACACTGGACTTACTGATCTGTTTATGAGCTTTCTACATTAGTAATGTTATTTGCATTAGAACAAGTGTAGAATAAATACAGTCATGTATATATATGGAAAAATATTGACTGAAGAGGACTTAGTTACACACAGTTACTTAGATATCCAGAATATATTGCAGTACAATGCTATTTCCCAGTTCTTCCATGTCTGTGATTCCGTGCTGTTGTTTCCATTTTAGCTAATTAAAAATGGCAATTCTGATTTGTCAGTATTTTTTTTTTTTTTTTAGTAGAAATTTGATTTGGGTTTGACTTTAATCAAACTCAGCAGTTTTCAGAGTTCCGCTGAGCTGAAGTTCTCAGGGAACTTGTTCCTGGAGGAAATTGTTTTTGGTTTGAAATTGGGAAAATGAGATCTACTCTTTGGAGGATGAGGTGATTTTACTGGAAAGCATTTAATTTCCTTGCTGAACCTGTGAAGCCTGGCAATATTCATTCCCTGCTACTGGATTTCTCTAAGCCTGTCTCAGAAGGCAAAACTTGTTGAGCTGCTTGGGAGCTTTAACCCAAGATCTTGACAGATCTGATAAACCTTTTGTTTGTTCGTTACATGCTGATTCAGTTATCCTGAGCAGGCTACACAACTGCATAAAGCAAACATGAACTTTCTGTAAACTGAAGGTACCAAATATAGGTACTTTCTGACTTGGAACTGGAAGCTTTCTGCAGAAACTAAAGCATAAATTGTGCCAGCACCACTCCAGAACTGATTTCTTGTCTTGACGCCTTCATCTGAACACAGTTTCTGAGGACTCAGATAACCTTGTACTTATGGTGACTCAGTTTTTTGTGTTATCACATCAATGAACTCAGGATCATCACTGAATCTCAGGACTGGCTTGTGTCTGCCTGGTTTATCCCTTAGTTGTGTAAGACTACACTGCCTGCTTCTTTTAAATGCAAATATTTCTTTGGAACTTACATCTCCCACTGCAGGTTTTCTCCCCTTCTTTAATCTGTTTTAAATTTTTTGTCTCATAAGTTTTTTAGAAGAAAAATATTACTCCCATCTGCTGTCATGATAGGTCCTTTTGGTGTATGTGCCATGCCTGGTGACCAGTGGTTTTCTTCAGAACAAATTCAGAATAGATTTCAGGACAACAGAACAAACAGAATAAACTAATTTCAGAAGAGAAAATTCCTGCTATGAGAAATATCTGGAAGTACTTGTGGGGCTACAGCTTTAAGGAGAAGAGCTGGGACATTCTGGCTGAGCTCTGGCCCTAAATCAAACTTGACAGGCAAAGGACTCATGGGCACTCAGGGGTAAAGAGGTGGCTGTAGCTCTGAAGGTGACAACTGGAGGTGTTTCCCTGAGAGGTAGGAACTCAATGCTGTCAAAATCTCTGTCTGATCCAAGTCCAGGCCAGGGATGCCAGCCATTCATTGATCTAAAAGGATATTAAATTAAATATTTCACTCTCTCTGAGTCAGCAATTTCAGCTTTAATTGTCTTTTGTTTAATTAAGTCCTGTTAAATAAATTAATCTTTTCTTCAATATGTTACCAGTTGGGGTACATTTTAGGTGTTCATAGACATAACAACAGCATTGGAGAGAAAAGTAATACCTCACAAAGCTATGCTGTTAAATAGAGATTTTTTAGTTGATTTGTAGGCAGGTACTTTTTATTTGTTTGTGTGTGGGCTTTTTTGATTGCTTTTTGTTGGTTTTTTTAGATGGTTTTGGGTTTTATTTATGCTTTTTATTGTTGGTTTGGTTTGTTTTTTATTTGTGTTTCATATTCCATGTCATGAAGAAGCTGGACAAGTGCACTACAAGACTGGAAGTGGCAGGTAATTTTAAACCTGTCATTGTCCAATTTTATGCTTATTAGCAGCCTAGTTGAAATGTATGTTTACCAAGAACATGCATACATATGACTGTCTGTAAGTTAATGTTTATTAAAGAGTTCTTTGGTACATTTTAGCAGGTAGAAGAGCATTTTCTCTCACGTATAATTTTGGGTTTGTTTTTCTTCACATGTTCCCCAAGCATTCTAAGATCTTTAGTTGAAAGGCAGTAAAAAAGTCAAAGCATCTTTGCCAACCAACTCCAAAGCAGCCTTCTGTGATGGCCCTTCTTGGCCTGCTAGTGGCTGGCAAGGACCCAGTGGCTGTGTAATGAGCTGTGTGTAGGGCAGGTAGCCCCTGGCATTACAGAAAAGATTTTTGACAGAATGAAGAGAAAGATGAAACTCTTGTGACCTTTGCTCATGAAGAAAAAGGCTCCCTTGTGTAGTGCAAAATGAATAGATTGGATCTGGATCTTAATTGTTATATTTTTCAGTTAAAAAAAAAAAAAGAAAGAAAAAAAAGAAAAATATTTTGGCTACATTTGAGTAAGAGAACAATAGTATTTCCAGACAGTTAATAAATGTTCTCAGCCAGTAGGAAAAAAAAAAAAGTTATACTAGGACTGGCTCTGCAGTAAACTCTTTGTTGTTTGAAGTCACAATTATTCTTTTTCAAAAGAATATAAAACTTTTGTATTCAGAGTTTCAACACAGAAAAATAATAGATAAAGTAGATAATACTAAGTAAAGCTGCACTGTGGAGAAAAGATACAGTGCAAGAAGGATCAAAAATTAATGGTCTAAGGAGGTCTGTAGGTGTTCTAGAAATAAATAATCATAAATCCTCCTTTTTTTTCTCTTCTCAAACAGATTTTTTACAGAGGTGTAATCATCTGTGGTTACAAGTGAATATTCTAATGTTACTTACTGGGAGGGTAAAGTAATAAACCAAAAACCCTTCATGCAGTTTTAATGATGAAAGTCAGTGTGCAGTGGTGCTGTGTCTGTTTGCATCAGCTGACAAAATAATCAACAGAAACGTAAACCCTATGACATTTTACGTTTAAACAGGCATTTATGTATATTGTCATTTTAGGATGCATTCTGATAATGTTCTGGACCAGATTCTGTTCAAACAAAATTTCAAATGGAAAACAAATTTCTTTAATTCCATGGCACCAAATTGGCCCAGAAACACAATTTAAAAAAAAAAAAACAACAGAAACCTAACACAAACAAAACCAAAACCAAAACCAGAAATACAGCAACAAAAACAAAACAAAAAATTTGCTAGACTTTAATAATTTATTGGTGCTAGCTGTTGTATCTGCCATTTAGGTCCTTTGTTACCTGATATAACAAAACATTCTTAATTACAATTCTCACTGTAATTAAGCATATTTGTTCTGAAACACCAAATCTTGATTGTTGAGTTAGAAGAACTTTTATGTAGCAATTCAGCAGGGCACACTGGGCCTGCAGCAATTTCTCTGGCAAAGTATAACAAGGAAAGAAAATGGAATGTGAAGAGAGTAAAAGAATGCTTACTGCTTTTGTTCTGACAACCTCCACGTGGAATATACTTGGCTTTTGTCAGTGCAGGTCATAATGTTTACAAGATTTTTATTTGTGATCAAATCTCTTGTGCATTTACTGTGCTAAGGAAAAAACTATTATCCTCCTGTTTCATACGTTTTCAGTGGGTACATCCAGCTCCAGGTGGGAAGGAAAAAGGAAAGAAAAGGGAAAAGGAAAGGAAAAAGGAAGGAAAAAGGAAAAGAAAAAGGAAAAGGAAGGAAGGAAAAAAGGAAAGGAAAGGTAAATTCTATTAAGCACTTCAATGCAATACATTTGTTGATTTTTTGTTACTTTATGTTGATGTTAAGCACATTGTGCAATCATTTAAGAAAAGAATTGCTGTATTTTTCACCAAATTCTTGTACTGTTCTAAGGGTTGTTTCAAGTGGGACAAGAATTTACCCAAAGTCTCCATAATTACATGATTTTAAAAATATCAATATCATTCAAGGCCAGTAAGATCCTCCTCAGCTGTCTCTGTGTATGATGATAGAGGTGTCATTGATACTCTAGTTCAGTTCTTGAATAATGAAAAATGTGTCAATAATACTCCTTTATTTTTTTGGGGGGGGTGGTTGTGCGTTTGTTTGTTTTAAGAGGAGAAACATCTGTGGTTGTCGTGATTTTAGTCCCCTCCATTTACACCACAAATAAAAATGAAAATGATTATTGTACTCTTAAAATCTTGGCACCTGGCTTACTTTTTCCCCACTTTGTTATACTGAATTAATTTCTCTGATGTGAATAGAGTTATTTTGTCTTAAATAAATTAAATAGTGTTGTGTTAACTTGTTGGAAGGTTTTTGTAATAATGACATATCATGGGGAGTATTTAGGTTCTAATATTATCCCTCTTGCCTCCCCCTTCATTTCAATAATACATGAGTAAAAAATATCTAATTTTGACCAAGATATCATACGTCAGATCAAATTCTTGATTTGATTGCTTTGTAGGTATTATAATTAAGAAATTCAGTATTTTTTTTTCTTAAAATTGCACCTGTGTTGAAACTTTCTTGTAGCACACTATAGTGACTGCCTACACTGAGGCATGCAGAGAATTACTTCAGCCCTGTTATATATGTCTCCTGCTATAGGGGGCTTAATTAAAAAAATTTGCCTGGCATGCAAGATTAGATTGGAGAATGACAGAAATTAATGATGTTTCGCAATAACTGCTTTGCCCTAAACTTCATGGATTTACTTCACAACTTCATATTTACTTCATGGATTCAGTTCCCATCTGAAATTTTTTCAAATCTACCCATTTTCATTACTGATTTTCTTATTGTTGCCTGAAAGACTCTTTTTGAACACAACAAATTCTCGAATTTTTCAAGTCCTGTGAAGCTAGGTATTGATCTCATCAGACTTCTTTGGATAACTACTAATAGCATTACCTAATAATGGCCTCAGAGCTCAGCTGTTAGATGAGCCCCAGCAGAAGCCTCGGGGGTAAACAGAAAAGGGGGTTGGAAATGTAGAAGTCTTATTCCACTGTTTTAGTCTGGTCTATACATGCAGGATAGCGTAGGATAGAATAGGTATCTCCTGTGTTCCAGGTGAATGGTCTCCAGGCCAACTCAATAAATCTTTCTCAATCTCTCCCTGGAAGCTGTTCCATTCTTTGTGAGATGTAGTATTGACTTCCAGTTTTGCCTGTGCTACAGGATCTGCTCTCTTTTAGGACCAATTACTATTTAAAAAATCATCCCTTTAAATAGTCAATGGTTTAGAAGAATAGAGCACTCTCCAAGTCTGAGAGAACACAGCAGGAGTTTTGGCTGTACCTTTTCTCTGCAAATTAGTTTTTTCCCTGTTGATTCAGGCATGGTATGCTCTGTGAAGGAAGAAAAGGAGGCCAGTTTTCTGTACTTTGACAAATGTTTTGAGCAAACCTTACGTTTTGTTCTCTTTTTGTTATATTTTGAAAAGAAGCCTTCTCTGGAATTTAGAGGAGAAAAGGGAGAGTGTAGGTGCTTCAAGCTTCCTTCCAGTTGAAGCTGAGTGATTTTGTACAAAAGAGATTCTTTGGATTTCATTGAAAAAGAGCAGCCATCTGTGCTCAGAGGAAAAAAGGCAGATTTTTTTTTCTGAGAGAGGTTTTGCACACTGGGTGCATGCACTCTAGGTTCAGACAAGGCATAAAAATCCCATCTGCGATAATTTATCCAATCATGAAACTAAATTTTAATGATGGGCATTTGACTCTCTTCATCCACTCTATTGTAGAATTTGGGGTCCTAATCTTGCTTTGTAAATTCTAATTTAAAGATGTGTCCATATATCAATACACATAGAGCCCTTCATAGATTATTCTGAAACCCATGGAGACGATGGACTATCTGTGACAACAGCTGAAGTATCTCCGTCATGGTTTAAGAAAGTTTGTGTCCCAAATGCTTTGATGCCTAGTAACATACTCACAATGGCTGTAAACTATACTGGACCCTGTAAAAACCAAACAGATAATCAGGGAGAGAAGGTAGCGCTCATGAGTCCATTTAAAAAAAGACCTGATCGGCATTTGTAGCACACCTGGGTCTTAGCTCATGAGTCTGCATGGAGCTGTGTCATATAAGATCACTTGATGACTTGTGTCAGCTCTTCATGCATGCATCATGCAGAGCACAACTGAACGTTTTAGGTGCCTTTGTAGGATTTTGCTGCTGCTCTGATCATTGAACGATTTATTTAAAACTAGGAAAAAAACACTCATTGTAAGCACAGTCACAGAAGTGACACAGTCTACCAAGGTTCCCAAACATCTGCTATACATCACTTTTCTCTTTGTGTACAAAACCAGAACCTTCCGTTTTGTCCAATTATCTCCTAGGAGTGAACCCTCAGCAGTTCCAAAGTGTACAGCGCTTTCCTTTACCTACATGAAACAGCCCTCCAGGAAACTTGGTTTAGAATTTGCTGTTTTCTTGCGGGCTCTTTTCTTGTCAAGTTTCTTTACTAGAACCATCATGACTCCAAAACATGACTGATTTTCCTCATTGGGATGGCAGCCTAAGTAGGTGTATGTTAAAGTTCAAATGGAAAAAATAGCTCTAGGTGTCATGTAGATTTCTGTACCTGGAGGAAACAGCTGACAAACCTTTAAAAACCTTGTGTCCAGTTTATTTTACATTAATTCTGTAAATGCTGGGTTAATTTCCTCACCATTTCTTTCATCTATGTATACATGTATTTCAAGTATGAAGTATTTAAAGATTTAAGGGAATCACAGTAGAAAAAAAAGGTGCTGTTACAATTGTCCAGATGAAAAGAATAAACACTTTTCAATACCAAATTCAGCAAACCACTTCTGAAAAATAATTTATCCAATGCTCTATTGAAAACATAGAAGATTTCTGTCATATAATTGATTATAATGGTAATTTATTGCCAGATACTGCATGTCCAACTCTTGCTTTTCATTCATGCTTATGTTTCAATTAAGATGCTAAATATTTATAAATACAAGCTAGTTCTGTTAGAGAAATATTGATAAACAGTTCATTCTGTCACCCAGTAATACACAAGCAAAATATTTTTAGATACAAGCTGTCTCTACCAGAGAAATTATTTTCATTGACTGCTCTCACTGTTGCATTCATCAGGGAGTCCCAAGAGTGGAGAATGGTCAGAAGAGGCTTGAAATAACCAAGAGCTGTGTGTTGCGATCAAGGAGGCCTATTTTTTTCTATGACTTTGCTCTGAAATACTATATCATCAGGACATTCCTTTTGAATTCCTTGTTTTACATTTCTACAATGGAAATGTTAACCTGTTATGGCACATTAACTCCCAAAGTCTTCACTTAGTGAATAAATACATGTTCTTGATTGGTGTGCCATTTTTTGGTAGTGGTGAAGGGGCCCCAGGGGTGGCTCCTGTGAGAAGCTCCTAAAGCTTCCCTGGCTGCAAAAAAATCTGGCCTCATCTCTGACCAATGTCAAGCCTATCAGTGAGAATTCATACGCGTCTGTCATTAACATACTCAAGAAGGGGAAAGGAGTAGCTCTAAGACTTCAGGGCACATGAGAGGAGAAGGAGAGAGAAATACCAAAGGTGAGAGCAGGGCTGGAGGAAGGAGAGGGAGAAGGCACCTTGCATCCTGTGGTGTGACCCCAGGCTCTCCCCCTGCAGCCCATGGAGGAGCAGCCCATGAAGGATCACGGTGAAGCAGAAATGGACCTGCAGCCACGGAGGACCCCATGCCAGGGGAGGTGACTGGTATTGAAGCAGCTGCTACTTTGGGCAGCCTGTGCTGGAGTAGTCTGTTCTTGATGGACTTCCCTTAGGAGGTAAGGAGTGACATTGGAAGGGGTCTTGAAGGACCCTGTGAGAGGGACCCCACACTGGAGTAGGGGAAGACTGTGAAGAATCCTTCTTCCTGAGGAGTAAGGAGAGGCAGAAAACAATGTGTAACAAATGGTCTGTACACCCCACTCCCTGTCCCCCTGTGCAACTGGGATGTAGAGATATCAGGATCAAAGAATTTGGGCCCAGGAAGAAGGGTGGGATAAGGTATTTAAGATCTGCTTTTTATTTTCTCTTTGCCATTTTTTATTTTGATAAAGGCTAAACTAAATTTATTTTTTCCCCCAAGGTGAGTCTGTTGTGCTCCTAACTGAGTCTGTGAGTGGAACCCTCCTAGTCCTTGTCTTGACCCACGAGGTTTTAAGCGGATTTTCTCCTCTCCATCCCAAAAATGAGAGAAAGAGTGTCACCAGCTGTGCAGTCCTTTGTTACCAGCTGGGCCTAAATCATGACAAGCCAGTTTCTATTTCTTATTCCCAGGGAGGGATTCCAGCAAAATGAGTTTTAGTTCACAGTGCTACACACTCCTCTGTTACTCTTGTAGCTTACACAAGATGCAGGTCAGATGGGTTAATACTGACCCATTCATGATCCAGTATTGGGGGCATATTCCAGCTGCAGTGGGACTCGTAATGAGGTCTTGTTTTTCCTATCTGTCTATGTAGCTCTGACACTAGCCTACACTTTAACTGAATAAAAACTTCATTATGATTGTCTGTTTCTAATGATAATGAAAATGAAGAGTAATCATTAAGCGTGACACATTACTATTTCTAATACAATTACCAATTTAATTCTGACTGGAATCTCTCTGCAGTACAAAGTTTGGTATATATATATGACAAATTCTCAAAGACAATTTCTGTTATTATCTAGGGTGCTTACTCTGAACCTTGCACATGTAGTTCATACCAAGTTAAATTACTATGAGCAGCAGTGTAAGGGAGAAGAAAGGAGGGTCTGACACTATAGGGTGGGCTTATAAACCTGTGAAAGAGTATTGCAATGCAAAGTAAATGTATGTATTGACAAGTTAGGAGCAGGCGTAGGGGTAGGAGGAGGGACAGGCACTGCTGTAAAAATAAATAAATATCTCAAGGAAACTTAAAAATTCACTGGCTGTATTTGTTAATTACCTAGATGACCTAAGCCATATCCCAGTGTATTCCCTACTACACATATATATTTCAGAAGGTATATTAAGGAAACTCACCTGGCTTTATCTATACAATATACCACATGAAATTGTGAGTTCATTCTAACCCCATGCAGAGATGAAAAAAAAAAAAAAAAAGACCATGACTGCATTACTATCCAGAAAGTCTTGGGCATGGAATCTGTGAAGATAAACCACACCAAGAAGCAGGATATTTGAGCTTCTATGTGCTATTCTTTACCATGGTTGCAAAGCTCTTTGATTAAGGCTGATATTCATCCTATCAGATGCACAGAGAATAGACATAGTATGTGTCACAGTATACTCTGTAGGTATTTTCCTTCACATTACAAAAAAAATAATTTCACTGTAATTATAAAATTTGAATTTATTAAATTTATAATTCTGTCTGAACTAGATTCTTCAATTTTAAACTCTCTGGAAATCTATTAATGTTCAAACGTGCCTCTCAATCAACAGGAAAAGTAAACACAGTATCAGTTATCAAGTCTGCTGTCAAACACTACATTCTCTATTTTCTGGCTTACCTGAAAAGGACTTATCAGATGACAGACAGTGATTTATGTTTAGTTTCCTAAGAGATTAAGAGAGTCTTAAAGCATCACTTATTTTTAGAGCTGAGTGACTGATCAAGTAATATTAGTGTTCATAACTATGAGGCAGAATATTATTAGTTGGGTTAACTGGATAGCTGCTAAAACATTTCTACAGTAAATTAACAAAGAGAAAAGAAAAAAAAAAAGGAAAAATAAAGTGACAATGAGAGTGCCATGGTCTGAAAAGAAATAGAGCTACTGTAGCAACAAACTGGAGTTGGGTATGACTTTCTGTGTAAGTATAGATGTCTATAATTGAGTTTACAGTTGACATTATAATATATGTACTGCCAAACCCAAGGTACTTCTTTTATTACTGCCATAAAAATCACTAGAGTTATAGTAAGTTTTCAGTTTATGTTGGACTTCCTGCTGTATAAAGGATCAGGAGGTGTGCCCATGTTTATAAAATACACAAGCTACATATATTTTAAGAGGAAGTGAACACCTATGTGAGATACTAGGATTATATTGCTTAACTTTTTAATATTTATCCTCCTCTTTACAGATTCCAGCCTCTCAGGAGATTTTATTACTCTGCTTTCCATCCTGTCCAGTAGAAACAAATGTATACACACACACACACACACACACACACACACATATATATAAATATATAAATGTCACATCAGGCTAGGAGGGGTTCCACAGGGATACATTTAAGGGCCAGTTCTCTTTAATACATTCAGTCTTACTAATTAAGTTTGCATATGACACCAAATTAAGGGCAGCAGTTGACACTCCTGAGGGCAGAGAGGCCCTACAGAGGAATTGAGACGGATTAGAGTGCTGGGTAATTGCCAGTCATATAAAGTTTAAGAAGAAAAAGTGCCTGCTCTTGCACCTGGGACATGGTAACCCTGGATATACATACACTCTGGAGAGCCAGAGGCAGGAGAGCAGCCCCGCAGAAAGGGATCTGGGGGTTTTGGTTGGTGGCAAATTGAACAGGAACCAAGAGTGTGCTCTGGCATCCAGGAGAGACAACCAAGTCCTGGGGAGCATCAGTCCCGGCATTGCCAAGCAGTCAGGGGAGGTGATTGTGCCACTTTACTCTGCATTGGTGCAGCCCCATCTTGAGTACTGTGTGCAGTTTTGGTCTCCACAGTAGAAAAAGGATACAGAGCTACAAGAGAGTGTCCAGAGGAGGGCTACAAGGCTGGTGAAGGGTTTTGTGGGGAAGCCGTGTGGGGAGCAGCTAAAGGCACTTGGTCTGTTCAGCCTGGAGAAGAGGGGACTGAGGAGAGAGCTCATTGCAACTTCATGCTTCCTCACTAGGGAAGGAGGAGGAGCAGGCACTGACCTCTTCTCTCTGTGACCAAAGATAGGACCAGAGAAAGATGTGCTGGGGGAAGCTTAAATTACACATCAGGAAAGAGTTTTTCACACAGAGGATGGCTGAGCAGTGGAACAAGCTCCTCAGGGAAGCAGTTACGGCACCAAACCTGCCTAAGTTCAAGAAGTATTTGAATGATGCTTTCAGACACATAGTGTGATTCTTGGGGTACCCTACCCAGGGACAGGAGTTGGACTTGGTGATCCTGGTGGGTCCCTTCCAACTCAGCAGATTTTATGATTTTATTTGTTGTTTGGGAGTTACCAATGTTCAGCAAAACAAAATGATGGAGAGAGGGCTATTTTTGTGCTCCCTTTTGTTACTCTGAGCTACCAAAACTGTTCCTTTGTGCAGTCTTTTGGATCTCATTGTATACACCTAAGATGCGAAGGTTCTCATTTCAAGTCTCTTCTTCTTAATGTGGTCAAAACCTCATAATCTGTCTTTTATAAGTTTTTTGAGCTAGAATTCAGGCTATTACATGGTGTATGTAAGGGAATTATCACACTATAATGCAGTCCACTAGGTCTTATGATCTTTGCCCCATGCTGCTTATTCAATTTTGCTTGCTAACAGTATATATTTAGGAATGAAAATGATTGGTTGTAAGTTTACAGTTTGGATCTTACCACCTCATCAAATGATTTTGCAACTCAAGGGCCAGGGAAATAACCTAAGTGAACTGTAGGTTGTACTAAACTTTAAGATCCACATTCTCAGTTTTAAAATTTGGTACATTTTGTAGCTTGCAGCAAGATTCAGAAACCTCCTTTGGGCACCTTGCCAGCCTTCAAGCACTTGTGGCTAAATAACTTCCTGTACTTTCCTTCCACTTCTCAGGTACCTCATAGGTTTTGAGTGAGATTGTGCATCATGTCCTCAGGTTCATCTGTTTCACCATCAGATCTCTAAGGCCTTGGATGAAAATTATCTGCCCCTGGCCTCTTTCTGGTTGGAAAATCTTTATGTTTTTCCACCAGTGAACAGAGCCACGAAGAATCTATTCAGCTTTCTGATGTGACTCTCTTTTTCCTGAAGGCTCCTTTTATACCCTGATAATTTGTGGGATTTGAAGTGTCTTAGACTTCTTGCTCCTGATGTGTTTGAAGAAAGATTTATTAATTTTTATGTATTTTGCTAGTTGTAGCTCATATTCTTCCTCCACCCAGCTTTATGAGTTTTTTTACCTTTCCAGATAGTACTTTTATTTTATTTGCTTCATTTGGACATGATTCTAATATTCTGAAGATTGCTTTTCAAATAGCCTCTCCCTGCCCCTGCCTTTTAACCATGGCTTGCTTCTTTTCTAAGGACTTTTATGAGTAATATAGATTTGTTCTATGCTTCTAAAACTACTCGCTGTAAGAAGCCTCCTTGGATGCATGTAAGGTTTTAATTCCCCAAACTGCCCTTTGAAACCTTTTTTTCTAGAACAACCTTTCAGATTCTTAAGCTACATGGCATTAACTTGTGGAGACACAAAAGTGAAGCTTCTTTTTTAAATTAATGAACTACTGTGTTTTAAGTGAGAATTTCTTTTCTTTTGCGTTCTCTATTTTGACTTGATCCTTTTAGGGGTCATTGCCATACTGCTATTATTAAATTATAGTGATGCTAGGGAAGGAGGATGTTCCTCAGAGTCGTGGCTTTTGCTAGTGCACAGTTTCTTCTCCAGAAAGGGTAATTAGGACTACTTACATCACATTTATTAGTCAGACGTGACTGACAGTATATCTGCAGCTGTTCTAGGTGCACAGGAGATGATGGCTGTTAGTGTCCCATTGGGGCTGCCTATCTGTTTAACTTTTAAAATATAACATATGCTTTATAATGCTTTGCTTCAAAATTGGATTGTATGTGGGAGATGGCATTTTTCAAAAGATTTAAAGGCCTCTAGGGAAATGTTAAGAAGGAATTCTAAATACTAAGAAGGTTTCCAAATGATACAAGTTTTGTTTCTGAAGTTCAGCTTCCATAAAGTAGCAGTAAAACTCCTTAAAATCACTTCTTTTCAAATTTCTCCTAGGGTACAATAGCTGTTTCCAAATCTTTCTTTCTGAACCATCACAATAATGATAAACCAGTAACGCTTCCTTCTGCCTTTTTGTAATAAAAATCCAATGCCTTTTTTTTTGTGTGGTAAAAACTGCTGAAAGCAGTGGAATGGTTCTCTTTACATTCTATCTTAAGAAAAATAGTCTAGGTCACTATGATGATATGGATTTTATTGTTTTGTTTTAGTCCCTGTGTCTTGAAGTTTATATTCTTTTTTTGTTTTCTGCAAAGGCAGTCATAACATTGATGGAGCCATAAGACAGTTCCTTTTAAAAAAGATTTAAAAATCACGATTTAAGATAACCAAATAAATGTAAATACTCTCACATTCAACAAATTCCTCTACTCTGCATTTACATTATTATTTACTTGAATATGAAATTGCCACAAATATGATTGATTAAAAGGATATATGATATGATTTGATTTACAAATCCTTGTGTGTTTGTATTTTTTGTACAAAAAAAAAAAAAAGAAAACCTCTATTTCTAATGCGTATAGTCGAAATGGGATGTTAAATGTTGTTAGCAGTTTTGCTACAGAGATTTTAAGAACCCAAAACAGTAAACTCTGTTTATAATAAACATATGTTTTCGTTTTCTAATTGACCTATTAGTCTACTATGTGAGGTCTTTTCATATTTTTAGCAAAATTTTTAATGTTTTCTGGTCAGCATTTGTTAACAAATATGTATATAACACATGTATTTCCACTAAAATTTGCATAGACCTTTTACTCTGATCATCTTAGATTAAGAAGAATAGTATTCCCCTGTACTTATTTCTAATGACTCTTTTGTACCAAATATCTTGGCACAATTTTTTTGAACAGTAACTTCTTTGCCAGATCAGCCCAATGGAGTCAGTGACCACAGTGACACATGAAGGGACTTCCATGTATTTTAGAAGCAGCTCAAATCTTGAAAACAGTGAATATAGGTTGGGGGAAAAAAGTAAATTGAAAAAACCCCACAAAACCCCTAAAATCTGCATATTTTTGATAAATCTTACAGTTTTCTTAGTCCTGCGAACATTACTTTAAAGACTGCAAAAATCCTATGCAATTGAATACTCCAGACTTTTACTTTCAGTAAAATATTGAGGAATTAATTGAAAAGATTAACTGGTGGGTAAACCTGATGCTTCTTACTACCTTTTACCTTCCATTTTGATTTGGTATTCTTAACTTCCCTCATCTTAATAGGGTCTGGTCTTCTGAAAATGTTGATTATTCAATGCACTTTAATACAGTTTGCATTGAGAAGCCCTGGGAAATGGGCAAAAAGAATGGTCACTCTTCCAGTTTAGTTTTTAGTTGATACTTGGCCTCACTTATTGTAGGCTTTTTATAGTTATATCTCTATGTCTCTTTATATATGCCTATGTAGAAAAGAAACTAGTTTTGGTAAAACCATTACTTGTCATTAAATTTGTGTTCTGTGAGAAACTGGCTGTTTATTAATGAGTCTTGTTTGTCTGTATTTTTCCACAGAGTATTTATATCAATGACCCATCTTGACATTTGGCTAGGTCACTACTTAAATATTCGTAAAAGCAGCTAATGAAAGAGTTTTCAGAATTAATGGAACACTGTTTTCTATCAGTAGATCTTGTCATTGACAACAGATGGCTGATTTATTTATTTATTTACTTCCAGGCACATAGAAGGGTAATGTTTAAGGATCTGGATATTACTCCAGAGGTCATGCTCCAGACTCAGACTTAAAGGTTTCACTGCATTTTCTCGTCTGGCACTGATGCATCAGGTTTCATTTTCTGTGTTCTCAATATTTTAGTTACATGGAAGACAATGTAAAGCATGGCAACCAAAATTTGCTGTATTTTTCCTACAAAATTGATGCCATTTTTTCCAATCAGAATTTGTCTCAAAATTATATGAAATTTTATTCATGATAGCCTTTCTAGAAGTTTTTTTCTACTTGAGCCTTAGGTATTTTTGTTATAAGCGTTTCAGTATATTCTTCTGAATGACACCTATTCTATTCAAGTTCTCTTAATTAATATTTATGCTACAAAAATGTATTACTGAATTGTAGTGATAATTCCATAAGATAGATGTATAATATCCAAGACACTAGTAAAGTTTGCAATTGGTAGCACTGAGTATCAATTATCAAGTTAATTTAAAAATATTTCAATAAATAGTGGTAGTCTTTATTGAAGTATAAAATGTTGGGCTTTTTTAACACAGACATTCTAAATTAAAAAGGAGTCCTACGTATATAAATGCATTTTAAAAAAGGTTTAAGTTTCTATGCAAACCACCAATCAATATCATTGTTGTATTCTCTTATGAATTTTTTATATTCTCTGACAGTAAGCTCTCCGAAGGGTAGTTAAGATATTGCAGATGAACAACTATCAGCTTTATTGCTTTGTACTGCTCTGGATAAAAAAGAAATAAACTGAGCCTAGGTGAATGGAAAGCATTATCTCACCAATTAAACTTTTATAACTAGCAGTCATCACATGTGAAGTGCTATACAGCTGCATGGAATGTAACAAAACAATCCTGGTGTTTTTTTTTCAAAACTATTGACAGAATAGATGGATTCAGAACTTGCCAAAACAATTGCAATACCGTGTACAACTTGAATAATTTAATTCTTTTTAAGAAAAGATTAAACTTTAAGGTGAAAAGTTGATTGCCAGCATAGCATATTGTATTTAAAGAGCATACACTAAAACAGATGCTAAAGTCTTCTGTGAACATCTGCAGCATTTTAGGAGATTTACATTTCTCCTGACATTATGAGGGTTCCTGTAGCTAATGCACCAGATCCTCAATCAGAGTGAACATCACTTGTGTCTTGGTCTCTGCAATTTCTCAGAGCCAAGGGTGGTCTATTTTGACATTTTTATCCTTTTAAAATACATTTTTCTCTGGTTAAGATGACCAGAATCACACAATGATTTTAACAGAATGAAATTTTTAAGATTTTAAAGCAGTTGAACCTGTGAGCAGGTTCTATGAACAGTGAAATATTTTGCTTAGCTCATTGAATCTTTTTCTTAAGTGTTTTCCCATAGAAACATCATATTCCCACTTCTGGAAACTCATGGAAGTATTGATCTATAAAATGCCTTCGTACTGACCTTCCCTTCTTCTCTGAGGTTCTACCCAATAGCAAAGTTTGTATGAAAGAGTGTATATGGGAAAAGCTCAATACTTACACCTCCTGTAGACCTGTTTCTATTTCAGCTTCTAGGAATGTGTGGATGCTACAGACCAACCCTCAGCTTTCTGAAAAGTCTATGAATGGGAAAACTAGCTCCTGGCTCATAAAGCATTAATTCTGTCTTGTTCTAGAATTTCTTACTATAAAAAAGAAATCTGAGAGAAGGACTGGCAGGTACACAGCTGTTCTGTGCAACTTACAGAACTTGTTGTAACATGCTATTAATCTGCATAGTTGTACTTTAATTATGCATACACCCAGGGTTTCCCCTTCTCACAGTACTAGCAAGGATTGAAATTCCTAATATCAAATTATGCCTTTGGCATGTCATAGCAGTTACTAGTCAATGTTGGTTGCAAATTAACTTGTTTCTAGAAGTCATAGTGTAGATATTACATCCTGAGTTATTAATATTAAAAGGTAGAAATAATAATGTTGTTTCTACAACTGACTTGATATTTTAAGGACTAAACCATTTTTACCATCTATCAAAATACAGTTGTTCTATTTATTATCTCTTTTCCTTCCCTTTCTCCTTTTTAAAGAATTCATACTAGATTAATAATTGCCTTTTTGGTTTGAATTTTGATCACTTATTTGCATATCATTTGTCTCAATTTGAAATCCAATTTTCTCATACGATATGTTATAAATTTTTCATCTCTTTGCCTTGTTATACGTGAAAGCAAATGACAGTGAACATTAAAAAGTTTCAAAGTATTAATCATGCAATCATGGAATGACAGGTATGAGGAGACCTCAAGAATCATCTGGTCCAACATTTCATTGAAAAAGTACAGTCTAGACAGGAACAGCCCACCACCCTGTCCAGCTGAATCTTGAAAGTATCTAATGTCAGGAAATCCAACACTTCTTTGGGGATCCTTTTTCAATTACTTTTCTCATTGTGAAAATTGTCCTGTTGTGTCCAGTCAGAATCTCTTCAGGACTAACTTGCACCCATTTACCCCTCATCTTTTCCATGTAATTCCATGTGAAAAGGGAGCCTCCATCTTTTCTGAAGTCACCCTTTAAGTACTGGAACGGCTCTCTCAGCCTTTTGTCATACAGCAGCTATCCCTGTCCTTTGATCATCTTTTTGACTCTTCTCTGGTCTCTCTCCAGCCTGAGCACACCTTTTTTATATAGTGGGGACACAGTATTCCAGATGTGTCTTGAAAAGCACTGAGTGGGGTAATGACTTCTTTACCTATGCTGGTAACACCCTTGTTGATGCATCTTGCTGGCTTTCTTTGCTGCTGCAACACCCTTTTACTTATGTTGAACTTGTTGTGCACCAGGACCCTTGCATCCCTTTCCTCAAAGCTTCCCTACAGCTAGGTAGATCTCAGCCTATGCTGCACTCCTGAGGTAGGTTTTCCCAGGTACAAGACCTTACACTTGTCCTTATTGAACTTGTCCTTCTGAGGTGTCTGCTTCCCAACACAGTTTGGTATCATCTGCAAACTTCATCAGGGTATATTTGATCTTGTCATCCTGATCGCTTGTGAAGATATTAAGCAGCATTCTGTCAAGTATTGATGGCAGAACAGCAGAAGAGCAGGACTGCATGGGATAGAGGAGTGTTTTGACTGACCCTGAAGAAGAACAAAGAGCTGTAAATAATCTAAGAAATTTGCCATCTGGACAATGTTATGTCCTGGTACCAGGTGCCTCTGGTGGGAACAGGTAGATAAGGTTTTATGTTAGTAGAAAGAGCACTTTGAGGTGCAAATTGTTGATCAATGAATAGATATCGGGATACTATATAAGTGTAGTGAACCACACAATAAATTATTCTGACTGTACACAACAATTGAGGTCTGTGTCTTCGTGTCTTCCATCAGTTGATCCCTGAGGGACCTCACCTGTGACAGGTGGCCAGTGTGAAAAGGACCTCTTCACCAGCATCCACTACCCATCACACAGACCACTTGTCTAGAATGTAATGCATGAGTTTCCCTAGGAGGAGGCTGTGGGGAACCAAAATCGAGGTAGACAATGATCACCACTCATGTCAGATAAGCTCATGTCACAGGTTACTTTGTCATAGGAGGGGATAAGGTTTGTCAAGTTGGATTTGCCCTTGGTAAATCCATGCTGGCTTTTCCAACTGCATGCTTAATTTTATTTCTTAAGCTTACATGGCATTAACTTGTGGAGACACAAAAGTGGAGCCCCCCCCCAGGGGGTTTTACTCCATAACAATCTATTTATTACTCTTTTGTTAAGAAAATATGTTGAGTGAAAATTTCAGTATCTTAAATTGGGGAAAAGGAAGTATAAATTAAAATCTACATAAAATCGTTGTAATCTCTATTTGATTGTGACAATGCTGGTCCAGCTGGGTATTGTATCAAACTGTCCAAAACAAAATCTTGGCAAAATATAATATAACAATGGTGTACCTGGCTTGGTTAGGTTTTGGTCTACAGTCCACTGAAGATATGGGTGTTATGGTCCGGGATAACATTGAAATTAAGTTTGTTTTGGATCTGCGAAACAAAGTCCAACCTTGGAAGGGTTGTGTGCCAGCAGACTTTTATTTGACAATTAACACAAGCAAAATGATAGAGCGAGGCAAAAGCAAGAGAAAGGAAAAGAAGATAAAAGAGAGAGAGAGAAGTGGGAGAGAAAAAGGGCTAAGAAAGTGGAAAGAAAGAAAGAAAGAAAGAAAGAAAGAAAGAAAGAAAGAAAGAAAGAAAGAAAGAAAGAAAGAAAGAAAGAAAGAAAGAAGAAAGAAAGAAAGAAAAGAAAGAAAGAAAGAAAGAAGAAAGAAAGAAAGAAAGAAAGAAAGAAAGAAAGAAAAAGAAAGAAAGAAAGAAAGAAAGAAAGAAAGAAAGAAAGAAAGAAAGAAGAAGAAAGAAAGAAAGAAAGAAAGAAAGAAAGAAAGAAAGAAAGAAAGAAAGAAAGAAAGAAAGAAAGAAAGAAAGAAAGAAAGAAAGAAAGAAAGAAGAAAGAAAGAAAGAAAGAAAAGAAAGAAAGAAAGAAAAGAAAGAAAGAAAGAAAGAAAAGAAAGAAGAAAGAAAGAAGAAAGAAAGAAAGAAAGAAAGAAAGAAAGAAAGAAAGAAAGAAAGAAAGAAAGAAAGAAAGAAAGAAAGAAAGAAAGAAAGAAAGAAAGAAAGAAAGGAAAGAAAGAAAGAAAGAAAGAAAGAAAGAAAGAAAGAAAGAAGAAAGAAAGAAAGAAAGAAGAAAGAAAGAAAGAAGAAAGAAAGAAAGAAAGAAAGAAAGAAAGAAAGAAAGAAAGAAAGAAAGAAAGAAAGAAAGAAAGAAAGAAAGAAAGAAAGAAAGAAAGAAAGAAAGAAAGAAAGAAAGAAAGAAAGAAAGAAAGAAAGAAGAAAGAAAGAAAGAAAGAAAGAAAGAAAGAAAGAAAGAAAGAAAGAAAGAAAGAAAGAAAGAAAGAAAGAAAGAAAGAAAGAAGAAAGAAAGAAAGAAAGAAAGAAAGAAAGAAAGAAAGAAAGAAAGAAAGAAAGAAAGAAAGAAAGAAAGAAAGAAAGAAAGAAAGAAAGAAAGAAAGAAAGAAAGAAAGAAAGAAAGAAAGAAAGAAAGAAAGAAAGAAAGAAAGAAAGAAAGAAAGAAGAAAGAAAGAAAGAAAGAAAGAAAAGAAAGAAAGAAAGAAAGAAAGAAAGAAAGAAAGAAAGAAAGAAGAAAGAAAGAAGAAAGAAAGAAAGAAAGAAAGAAAGAAAGAAAGAAAAAGAAAGAAAGAAAAGAAAGAAAGAAAGAAAGAAAGAAAAGAAAGAAGAAAGAAAGAAAGAAAGAAAGAAAGAAAGAAAGAAAGAAAGAAAGAAAGAAAGAAAGAAAGAAAGAAAGAAAGAAAGAAAGAAAGAAAGAAAGAAAGAAAGAAAGAGAGAGTCACCACCAGGGGCCCATTTGCCCAGTGAGTTTCTTCAAGATGGCGCTGACCCTGGACAGGGCCCGATGCGAGATGTCGGTGGGTCAAGAGACAACAAAAACAGCCCCAGCATGGACAGCCATACATACCCCTGAGTTCCTTTTGATCCCAAGGGGCAGCTGTCAGTCAGGTGCCACAGAAGCCAGGGGCATTGGCATCAGAGCCATTGCAGACAGGCTGCCTGCAGGGGAGTGTGCAGCCCCCCACCCACTCATCAATTCCTGACGAGGGTTATCGTGCCTGGAGGGGTGTGTCAGCATTGCAGGCTGGCCCTCAGAAAAGGGGTGTCCACTCAGCCACTACAGTAGTTTTTATCTCTTTCAGGGTGTCAGCTCCTGCTAAGCTCTGGCCAGGCCAGGTCCTCCTAGCCAGGGCTATTCACTTTAAAATTGTTCTTTTGAGGCAAATTCCAATCAGTGAGATCAGACTCACACAATGGGACATCTCCCTCTTAACACCATGCTAGTTTTTTCACAGTCAGTAATAACATTCAGACTGTTGTTTTAACTGTTACACTCACTTAATTGTATAAAAACTTGTACAAACAATAGTTGTAACATGGAACAACATTAAATTTCTTGTGACATCAGTTTCTTAGAACATATAGGTCCCCACTGTAGGGTTTTGTACTCTATGTTAATCATACTGTCTCTACTTTGCAACTTCTGCTGCAAGTGAAATGCACTTGTGCCTGCTAATCTTGCCTCCTTACTGATAGCAATATAGTAATACAATGTACATTATCCAAATATTGGCAAAATTTTAATTATAAAATATATAAACAGAACAAACCTAAGTAAGTTTTCAGTTATGGCTAGCTGCTCAAGATTAGTTTATATGCTTTTTTCCCATTCTGTTGACTTCAAGATTAACTTAATATTTACTTAGTTCTTCAATTTAGATAAGGAATTTAAATATTTACTTCACATAGGGCCCATATTCCTAGTAAAAATAATTTCTATAATTTTTTTCATGTCAAGGTTTTATAATGTGTTGATTGTAGATTAGAAGGTATAGTTGAATAAACCGTGAATACTAAAGTGAGAACTTTTCATGACTTATTCTATGATTTAGATTTTCCTATTATTAGTATTTGACAACCTTTTTGATCTATGATAGCTAAAAATGGGCCAGAGTTCAGAGTTCCTTACATAGTTTTTAAAGATCCCTTACTATTAAGAAAATAACACCTATCCCTCTTTGGGTGGCATAACTTTACAGAAATATTAAAAAAGTTATCAAATATGTTTTTAATAATGGTGGATTTGTATCCTCTATATCCCAGCTGAAAACTTTCATTTCTACTTGGGAAGACAATATACTATTTCAGTAACTGTGTTTAATATATTAACAAAATAAAGGATCAATTGCTGTTTAATTTCCTCTCACCAACTGTCAGGGGCATTCATTGCTGATTCCAACAGCAATTCAAAATGCTGCTCTTGAGCCAGGTTGATCTATATACAGCAGAAAACTTTTTTTTTTCTTTTTTTTTTTTTCTTTTTTCTTCTTTTTTTTTTTTTTTTTTTTTTTTTACATGGCTTTCATCATCTTTTTTCCACAACTTTTGTCTTCTTTTACTTATTGCTAAGGTGTCTAAAACTAGACTTTGAACTACAGAAATGTTAAAAATTGATATTTTTGTTATCTGTATTTTTCAGATGAGATGATTCTAATGGGAAAGCACTGCCAGAGGTGCATATGCCCATTTCTGAAGCAAACACCTGTCTTTGCTCAACCCTTACCCTTTCCCTGTCTTTTCAAGTTACTCTAGAGAGAAATATTTTCCAATGTATGATGTAAGTAGTAGGAATACATTTCCTATGACCATGTCAAATTGAAAAAATAGTTCATTCCTAGCTTTAGAAAATGTACAGAGCTAACCATTACTGGAAAATGAATAAAATAAGTATGCTCTTGGGAGTTAGGCAAGACATGCTGAGAAGTCAGCAACTGATTAGGATGAGAAATGCCATAAACTAATTTCACTGATGTATTTATTAAAAATACCCCATCAATCCTCAGTTGGTTTAATGTGTTAAACACCTGTGGTAGAGACAGACAAGGTAGTCTTTATGAAAACATTAAACCAAATGCACACTGATGTCTTTATACTCACTGTCTTAGTGTGGATAAAAACTAATTACACTGACAAAGTTAATTTGTCGATTAATCCTGAATTTGTATTTTTAGATTCAACAGGTTTAATCCATTCAGTCTTTGATAGGTTCTGTCTGAACAAGACTGAAAAAAAAAAATCAATAAATTAAAGCTAGACATCTTCTACCCTAGATTGTAGGAGAGCAGACTTCAGTTAGTAAGGTTCCCTGGGAATTCACTTTTTGAGTCTAATGTGTTCCACAAATGCTCATCACTTTTCCAGAGCCATCTTCTAAGCACTCAGTAGTAGCCAATTTCCATGTTTCAGAGTTCAAACAAGAGGGATAGAAGGTTGGCTTGGCTGAACAGGGATCTCCACTGGAACTTAGATAGGAAAATGTAGGGTATGGACTGTGGAACTGAGGTCAGGCTACCCAGGAAGACAGTAGAGTTGCTGTTCACTACTCCAGAGAGAGAATTCAGACAACCAAGTTCAGTTTGAGTTAGAGCTAGTCAGTATGATGTTGGATAACAAATCAGGGAAAAATTAAGTATGTTGACAGCAAAAGGAAGGTTGAAGAAACATTGGTTTGTTACTTGAAAAGGTTGATCGCCCCACAAGTATAGATGAAATTAAATCAGGGACATTCAGTGCCTTCTTTACTTCTGTTCAGGTGCAGAATCCAGCATTTATTCTTGTTAAATTTCATATAATTTGTGAATAGTCTGCTCTCTACCTATATCTGTGTAAGGCTCTGTGATTTTTCTGTGATGTCTATTCTCGAGGGAATTAATGGCTGCTCCTACTTCAGTATATTTATCAAACCTAGTGTGACTGAGCTACTGTGTCCAATTTATTAACCAAAAAACAATTAAGAGAATTGGATCTGACTTTGAGCTCTGGGGAGCACTACTTCTGGTATCTTCCTTATGATGGGGAACAGAGAGAGAGGTGCTGATATCCTCTCTGTTGTCCAGTGATAGGATGTGAGGGAATAGCCTAAAACTGCATCAGGGGAAGTTCAGATTGGCTACTAGGAAACAGTTCTTCACTGAGAGGGTGATCACTGGAACAAGCTGCCCAAGGTTATGGCTTCAGGCCTGTCCAGTGTTCAAGAACAGTCTGGCCAGTGTTCTTAGATATATGTTTTAACTTACAGATTGTTCGGTGTGGACTCAGGAGCAGGACTCAGTGAACTTTTTGGGTCCATTCCAACTCATGATATTTTATGAATCTATGGTACATTGTTATACATACCTATTCCTTTTTATGATTTTTTTCTTTGTAGTTGTTTATACTTACAGATTTTTGAGTGCTTCAGCATTAAAAAATCTCTTAAATGATGTATAGTCTCAGGCTATCTGGAAAATCAAATTGCTAAACTACACAGTCACAGAAAATCTGAAGTTTGAAGGCACATCTAGAGATTATCTTGTCAAGTAGGGTCAGCTGCAGTAAGTTGGAAGGGTTCACATTCAGTCAGGTTTTGAATACCTCCCAGGCATTTCTGGGTAACCTGCTCCAGTGGTGAGCTCACACAAAGATGTGTTTCCATATATTTAGGTGGCCATGTGTGTGTGTTGATTTTTGCTAAATATCACAGAGAAGAGTCTGGCTCCTTTGTCTTTAATGTCCCTATCACATATTTTTATGCATAGATTTCTTATCCTTGTGCCCCCTGAGATGTTTTTTCTCCAGGTTAAACAGTCCAATTTCTCTCAACTTTTCCTCAAATGAGAGATGCCCCAGACCCTCATCATCTTCATGGCCCTTCACTGGACTTGCTCAAATATATCTAGATCTCTTTCATAGTGGAGAGTCCAGAACTGGAAACAGCACAACAGGCATGGCCTAATCAAAGTCTGAATAAGAAGTAAAGCTGAAGGACAATGAACAAATGAAATAAACATTTTTCCTACATGATATGTAATGTTTCTACCTTCTGACTGTGATCCATGAAATAGCCTGTGAGAGAATACAAGCTGCCTAGCTTTGATAGACATTTTGAAATAGTTGCCAAAGGAAGGACATGAACTAAGAGCTGTATGCTGTATGAATATATATATGTATATATATTGGATATATATATTTCTCTTTTGGAAGAATAAAAATATAAACTTAATACCATACTGCTCTGCTTTGAGCTCTGTTTTGGGGTGTATCAGTGGTTTGTGGTATATCAGTGTGCTAAGAAAATAAATACTGTTAAGGGAAAAGGAGGTTCATTGTTTCACCAGCTGATTATACTGATCAGTCTGGATTATAGGAAGACAGAACTGTAAGCTCTCAGGAAGACAAGATCTTTAAAACAGTCACAGTGACAAAAGCTTAATTCTGTTTTCAAGACACTACCCAACAGCAGTTTCTACACTCTGATTATTTTTTTGTTTTTTCCCATCCCCTTGCTTCCAGCACAACACTGCAACATGTCTTGCAATTTAATATTCATTGATATACATTTTTTCATATCAGCAATACATATTTTAAAATCAGTGTTAACTGTCAATTTTGTTGATGATGCACAAGGCAGAATACAGCACAGCTTGTGGTTTTACAGCTTCTTGTCAGCAGTATTGACAGCAGTAAAACCCTGAAGCTGAACCTACACAGAAAGCAGATATGTGCACTAACAACATTTTATTTTTAGAGTTTCTTTCCTAGCTCATAGCTTTTTACTGGCCACATTTTAATTGGTCCATTGCCAATGTAAAAAATATAATGTTTTATAGTTGTAATGAAACAACATTTGGGAACTATGTGACCCAGTATTGTAATTCCCCTTCTGTCTCAATACTAGTACACCTAACTAAATATACTCCCTGTCTTCTCCCTGTAAGACACGTTTCAGCTTTGTCCAGTCCATGTGGACAAATGCTTTTTGTGAAGCACAAAATCCCAAATAAACAAAAAAGGAATTATAGAAAGAGACTCGGGAGAAGCTTACATTTTAATGGATTTGAAACATTTTTCTCAAATTACATTTTAAAAAGAACAGTAGTTATAGAAGAAAAAAAAAGAAACTTCTTGAATTAATATTTTTTTTCTTTTATAAAATAATAACTGCAGATTTCTAAACTTTTAACAAAATCCTGACTGAGGTGCCATTGTGAAGTTTTTGGCGATAACAAATTTTAAGAATGAATGGTAATGGTATTAGTTTCCACAGACTTAATAACTAAGTAGCAAACTTTTAATGACAAGCTCTTTCATGAATCATTAACAGATCAAATGCTAGAAATTTTACTTTATTTATTAGATCTGTTGAGGCTTTGATCACTATTTGTTTAGCTAACATGGGAATTCATATTTTTTACAAACATGACTATAATATGGCTTTTCTTGAAGGGAAGGAACACAACAGTGAGAATAATGTTGCGTGTTTTCACATCATAGCTCTAGGACTGTTTATTTGGATTTGATTTGTTCAATGATTCTTTATTTAGTACTACTGAGGCCACACCAGGAGTGCTGTGTCAGGTTCTGGGCTCCTCAGTACAAGGAGGGCATGTACATAGTGAAGGAAGTACAGCAAAGAGGCACAGAGTTGATTAAAAGCATCTGTCCCATGAGAGAGAGCTGAAAAATCTGGAACTGTTTAGGCTGGAGAAGGACTCAGTGATTTCTAATTCCTTGAAAAGGAGGGTGTGAAGAGGACAAAGCCAGGGTCTTTCAAGTGGTGGCCAGTGACAGACAATAGGCACAAACCGAAATACAGGAGATTCCCTCTGAGCATCATGAAAAATTTCTTTAATGTGAGGGTGACCAAGCTCTGGCACAGGTTTCCTTGGGAGGCTGTGTAGTCTCCATCTTTGATGATATTAAAAAAACATCTGGACATGGTCCTGGTCAACTGGCTCTAGGTGATTCTGAGCAGGAGGGTTAGATGAGATGGACTCCAGAGGTCCCTTCCTCAACCATTCTGTGATTCTGAAATTATCACAGAATCATTGAATGGCTGGGGTTGGATGGAATCTTAAAGCTCATCTAGTTCCATCCCTCCTGCATTTGCAGAGGACAGCTACCACTAGATCAGGTTGCTCAAGGCCCCATCCGACCTGGCCAGATCCAATACTTCCAGAGAGTGGGCATCCACAACTTCCCTGGGTAACCTGTGCCCGCATCTCATCACCCTTACAGGAAATATTTTTTTTCCTAATGTCTAACCTAAATCTCCCCTCTCATCTTTAAACTGTTTCCCCTTGTCCTCTCGCTAAACACCTGTGAAAGAAACCCCACCCCAGCTTTCTTTTAAGCCCCCTTCAGATATTGGAAAGTCGCTATAAGGTCACCTTAGAGCCTCCTTCTCCAGGCTGAACACCCCCTACTTCCTCAGTCTCTCTTCACAGGAGAGGTGCTCCATCCCTCTGATAATTTTTGTGGCTCTCCTCTGGACATGCTCAAGGAGCTCTATGTCCTTTTATGTTGGGGACTCCAGAACTGGACAAAGTCCTACAGGTGAGCTCTCACAAGAGCAGAGTAGAGGGGGAGAATCACCTCAGTCATCCAGCTAGTTGTGCTTCTTTTGATGCAGCCCAGGAATTATAATCAAAGTTTCCTAATATTTCCAATGGAATTTTCATTTCTTCTTCAAACATTAAGCATCAAGTATAATTCCTCTTGGGGTATCTCTTTCTGAGTTATCATTTTTATGATTAAAATAAAAAAATAAATTACAATAATAAAAAGATCAGAATCCTAGTGAATTTGGTTTAAGGAAAATGTATTGGTTTGCAGGGGAGGAGAGAGGGAGGGAGAGAAAGAAGGAGGGAAGAAGGGAGAAACTGAATGAAATGAAATTCCTTTTTATTTTCAACACCCCTGCCACAGGGAGGGACACCTCCCACTAGAACAGATTGCTCAAAGCCCCATCCAGCCTGGCCCTGAACATTTCCAGGGGGCGGGGCATCCACAGCCTCCCTGGGCAACCTGTGCCAGTGTCTCACCACCCTCACAAGAATTTCTACAGAACCTATATTTCCCCTTTTTCATCTTAAAACCATTAGCCCTTATCCTGTCTCACTGCATGCCCTTGTGAAAGGTCCCTTCCCAGCTTTTCTGTTGGCCCCTTTCAGTTTCTTTGAAGGCCACTATAAAGCATTCCCAGAGCCTTCTCTTTTCTAGGCTGAACAATGCCAAAAATTGGAAACATGTCCAGAATCAATTCAGTTCCACAGAGCATCTACTTGTATTTCCCTTGCTATCATTGGGCTTCACACAATGACTATAAGTCTTGATAAAGTAGCTGCTACATAAAGTGAGCTCTCAGATGCTGTAGAGTACAAAATGTAATGGCAAGAAGTATTTGCCTTTAGAGAGACAAAGTGGTTGTCACCTTCCCATAAATGACATTTTATGTCACATAAACATTGATTGAAACTTGTGAAATGGACAGGGATCCTATTCAACAATGAACAGCAGAACAATCAAAAATTATTATGAAATAGTATTCATTCCTGTTCCTTCTCTTTATATGGAAGGAAGAATCCAGGAATAAATTTTAGTCCAAGGCTTAATTAGGTTTCACCATGGCAAGTGAAAGAACAATCTCAGATTTCTTTGACTGAGTCAATGAAACTGGACATCCCATGTCTTACTATGAAGTTGTATTGACCTACGAAGAAACATCAGTTGCTCCATCTACAAGGTAGATCAAGTTTTTGTGTTCAGAAAGAAATTCCCCAAGACCTACAGGAAAGTCCATGAGGCTGTGGATCCTGCCTGGATACCATACTCTCAGTTACCACAGAAGGTAAAATCTGTCACAGATGCTCAGACTAAGGTTAAGTAGCTACACTGCCTCACCTTAAATAGTGACACAATAGCAAAAGTTTGGTCTTTTTGTTTGGCTGGTTTGATTTTGTGTGGTTATTTTAAAAGCGGGGGCAAGTAAGCTGGCATGATTCCCTTTGACTCAGTAAAACTTTCAGGTCTGTGCTCCTACCAAGCCAATATAATTTTTTTTTCTGGACTTCAGCATATAATAACCCAAAATCTTTACATGTAAGGTGGAAGGGGAGATTGAAAACTCAAGTGCAGTATAGTATAATCCTTCTTCAGCTCATATTATAACGATTACTCAGAACCATATTGCACTCTTCTCAGAGAAATTATTTGCAAGCCAATACATCTGAAAACTGTGTCAAGAAAAACATAGGTATCGTGGTTTGTAAGTTGTTCATTTTTCAGTGTATCTGCCCTGATAAGAAGTGTTGATTGCTGCTATTTCTGGAACCTGAATGCACCAGTATCTGGCAGCCTAGCCATTCCAAACGCAATAGGGATACTACTAAGCTGTGCCCTCCAGCTGTATGTATTAAGGCCAAAAAGGAGATGTTAATCCAATTCTTAAATCCATAAATCTGAATGGATTTTCTTAATGAATTAATATTTTCCTCCAAATAATGACCCCTGTTTTGGAGATGGAAATAGAAAGGTTGAAGATGTTATCATTATCCCGATAATAGCATTATTTCAGCTGTCAATTAATAGTTTTCTCATGTATCATTTAGAATGTCATAACTGTTTGTCTGAAAATGGTTTTCTACTGAATTTACCACTGCCTGCAACAGCTCTTTAGTTTTTCACCTACAATATTCCTGACATACAGAATATAAGAAATATTTCAAAACAGCAGAAATAAAAATATTGAGAATCTTCAGGAAAAAAAAAAAATCAAGTTCTTGAAGCCATAATAATCACCACTGCCATCAGAGTAAGTGATAACTTTTTTTGGTGAGTAGTTATTTCATGAAAAACTATTATGAGCTTACAGCACTTGTGATTAATTATTCAGCCAGGTAATATTTGGCTTGTAAAAATTATTCATTATGCAACATTTCATGCAGCTCATTAACCTTAATAATAATTGCTCGTAAAGGTACTGAACCTTATATAGTTAAGAACCCTGATACTGTTGGCATATCTCTGAGTGTATTTTAGCTACTTACAAACAAAAATGGAGAATGGATTTTTTAGTCTTCATTTCTCCTTTTTTTTTGTATTTCATTTGTCTTCTAGGTGTAAATACCATCAATTACAGATTTCTTCTAATTGTCTAACTGCATTTTGCAGATCACTCTCAATGAAAGCACATTCCTCATGGGCTTTATTCACAACCAAACTACCAATAATCACTGGAGCAATTAATCAGTAACATTCTTTCTGCTGTGTCAGTTCTGCTCACTGAGATCTCTGCCTGTGAAGACTTGTACATTATATTACAATTCTAGTCTGAGATCTATTCTGATTAAAGAACTATAAATGGGACATCACCATTGTAGTAGAATAATACAGATCCCTTACTGATTTTTGAAGGCTTGAGCCATGGCCTGACTGAAGTGCTGGAGTCTGGCTTTTGGGTTTAGGAAGACCAGTTTTTGATAAAATGGCTTCTCACTGAGGGATTTCCTAGGGTGTATCCTGACCAGGTTAGCCCTGAACAGCTATGTTGCTTCTCAATTTTGGCATTAAATCCTCTGTTAAGGGAAGGAAGGAAAGGAAGGAAGGAAGGAAAGGAAGGAAAGGAAGGAAGGAAGGAAGAAGGAAGGAAGAAGGAAGGAAGGAAGGAAGGAAGGAAGGAAGGAAGGAAGGAAGGAAGGAAGGAAGGAAGGAAGGAAGGAAGGAAGGAAGGAAGGAAGGAAGGAAGGAAGGAAGGAAGGAAGGAAGGAAGGAAGGAAGGAAGGAAGGAAGGAAGGAAGAAGGAAGGAAGGAAGGAAGGAAGGAAGGAAGGAAGGAAGGAAGGAAGGAAGGAAGGAAGGAAGGAAGGAAGGAAGGAAGGAAGGAAGGAAGGAAGGAAGGAAGGAAGGAAGGAAGGAAGGAAGGAAGGAAGGAGAAAAAAGAAGAGAAAGAAAGAAAGAAAGAAAAAGAAAGAAAGAAAGAAAGAAAGAAAGAAAGAAAGAAAGAAAGAAAGAAAGAAAGAAAGAAAGAAAGAAAGAAAGAAGAAAGAAAGAAAGAAAGAAAGAAAGAAAGAAAGAAAGAAAGAAGAAAGAAAGACTGACTTGTAATAAAAATTAGAAATTTAATGTTGCAATAAATTATTGAGGATATCCTAGTTGCTTAACACTGATAAGTAATTAAGGTAATTAGGGTTTTGCCTTACTGAAATTTAGCAACCTGACTTCTTGCATTTTTTTTCTTCTCTGTAGACAACAAGAGCCACAAAAGACTGCAGGGATTTAATTCAACCTTACTTAAAACCAGTGTCTCTCTTTTCCATTACAAAATATTTGTTACTCCATTTGGTACTTCATTTCCTTCCACGTTTAAAACATATTTCAGAAGAATGCTCTGGCCATGTTGCCACTTTTCACCCCTCCTTCTTTAGAATGAGCACCTGTATAGGCAGGACTACAAGACTATTTTTTTCCAAATAATTTCAGAAATGCACTCTAGCAATCCTGCCATAGCTGATAAGTTGTTTTTCATTTCACATCTGTCTCTCTTTTTCACAGAATCCTCTTCCCCCGCCTTCATCTGCTCAACACTGTTTTAAAACCCATTCAGTTCATGGCACGAACTTTGATAAAGTCATGAAAAGTGTTTTATTTCTGTCTTGTATCACTCTTGCACTAAATCTGAGCACAGGGTCTGGAACATCTGGAAAATGAGAAGGGTGTATTAACTATCTGGGATGTGGATGGTGTTATAACCATATAGGTTATAGGCATATAACCAGAGGCAAATCTGGGCAGTCTGATCTTATTCTCTAAGAAAGCTCATGAAGATGTGTACATTTGCCATAGGAAGTGACATGGGAGAGATGTAGTGCATCATTCTGTTTCTTCATGGTAACTATTACTCATTGTCACTTCTAGATTAGATAAGTGGTGACCTATTTACTTCACACTTACAACACCTTTCTGTGGCTCCAAACTATTACATTAATGCACTGTAGCAATCATACTGTAACTCCTAAGTGCCTTTCAAGTCATATCTTTCTATCTTTCTTTTCATCTGCCTTACACAATATGAAGATCAGTTCAACTCATGGCAAAAAGCTTTCATAAGGCTGCAAAAGTATCACATCTCTATCATGTATCATATTTTCTATTAAACCTACATACAGCATGCATTTTAAAAACATATATGATTGGTGATACATGCTTTTTTATTAAATGTTTTACTTTACATATAAGATAGTGTGATATCTTTTTCAAACCTTTAATAGACACATTAAAAAAAAAAAAAAAAAAGTGTAGCTGGTATTTCCCTGTTTTCTAGTTTCTTTCTGGTCCCTCTTTTATCTTATAAGAGTATAATGTGATGAGATAGTGTCATACCAATCCAGATTTTTTGCACCAGTTACCAAGCTGCTGTGAAGTAGAAGACTCAATTTTCTTAGACTGTTTTCTATTGTCTAGTTCTCTGGGTTCCACAGAACCCTTTCATGCAGATATTCACCACATACTCTTGGTATGCTTACATACTCTCTAATATACGCTTTAATTTTTTTTTTAAAATATTAGCTCTATCTGAATCAATTATTCCTTTGTATATTTATGTATGTTTGCTCAGAATACCATTTTCTCTGTTAGTTCTGTTTTATTTTCTGAATCCTTAGACTCCACAGGTAGTGGAGTCACTATCTACCCTCCAGTAGATGTAGCATCAGCATTTGACAGAACTGTTAATGATGAGAAATGTTCTCTGTGTGAAGATTTTTCTCTCTAGGCTGCATTAAGAATGGATTATATATTTTCATATTATTGAATCTGTTATCTGTTCCTACTAATGCATATCCAGAAGGTCATGAATATTATTTCTGAAGCAGATCATACTAGCAAACACCTTTTTTTTTGAAAAATATTAGTAACACTAAGATCATTGGTGTATCCTATTCACTTACTGTTAACTGAAGATGTTTTTTCAGCATTTCTGTAGCATAGTCACCATAGTCAGTACCATATTCATATAAATCACATAAGGTTTTAATGTTTTTTGGGGGGAGGGATGGTATAAATCTCTGCTTTTCAACTCATATTTCAATAAGCATATTTCTAAGGAGTTAGACCTTTGTTTTCTTTAATGTCATGCAGAAAATGAAATTAAAAATAAACATGATTTTACCCAGAAATACACTTTAATAAAAAATACTACTTAAATTCTAATCTCTTTGAGATTTAATCAAATAACACGTATTACACGTATTACATTGCTATATATCATCTAGAAGCCACAATCCTGTAATTATCTTCAGTTGTTTTCTTCAGATATTAAGAACTGGTTTAAAACTAATTCCCTGAGCTGAAGTATGTTTACTTCTACATTAACTTTTTTTCCCAAATAGACACATTAATTGATTTTTTTTAATGAGATAGTTGCTTATTAGCATCACTTAATAAATCATAAATTTAAAAACTATTCGATGATAGTTAATCCATGCTTATACACATAGCTGTCCCCCAAGATACTCAGCTTTCACTTAGGTTCTCAGTTCCAGCAAATTATGTACCAAAGGTTGCCTTTCTAACCACTGAATTAATCTGAAACCATAGAAACAGCCAAAGTGAACCCAAATTGTGATATTCATCCTGATAGAGAGCTCACTAGTTCTTCAGAGGCCCAGATGTTTGGGGTTCAGCATTTCAAAGTAGCTTATCAATAAGATAAAGCACTCATTTAAATAAAAAACCAAACAAAAAACTAACCAACCAAACAAAAACCCAACCAAACCAAACCAAAAACAAAACCAAACAGCACAACTATTCTCAACTATTCTTCTATATTCACAACAGTCTCTGGCTGTATTAAATACTTAATTTCTGAACCTTTTTTCATCTGATGCATCAGTTAAGAGGGAACGTGTTCACATAACCATAGAATATTCATTATTATGTTTTTATCTAGGCAGTCCTAACCTTTACAGAACTGTTTTGGTTTGTTTGGTTTGATTTGGTTTCATTGCAGCATACTGTTTCTGTAATAACGTATTATAGTTTCTAACTTTTATTTAGAGCTTGTTTATGCAGAATGAGAATTTTCCTATTTTTGCAGATACAAAAGTGCAAGAACAGAGAGTAATAGGATAGAAGTATTAATTTTTTAAAATTTTTTATCAGGAAATAAGGGATATATATTGCCTGCATGTATCTGGTACATCCTTCAAAGAAGGAAAAAAATCATTAAAGTCTACAGCATAAACCACAAACTCAGTAATTGATATAGAGGCTAGTTTACCAAAACAGAATTTAGTGGCTTTGACTATGAAAGGTCCTAATTTTTATTAGTTCATATCTTCCAGCCTTTGAAAAAAATTAGCTGAACTTTCCTAAGGGAGCAATAGCCCTTGTTATATAATAGTACTCCTGCTTTAAGCACTTTATGGGACTTGGTTCATTTAGGAAAAAAGAATCCCTTGAACTTGCTCGGACTTGCTAGAACTTCTCTTCTCTACTCTAGATACCATTTTAAAAGCTATTTTATAATTGCACCTCCTTCATACTCTTTTGCCTCTGACTGTATAGTTAAAACTATGCAGGTTAGGAAGCTTTTTTTCACTCAAGAGTTTATGGTATGAAGAAAACAGTTAATAAAAAATAATTCCTTTTTTGGTTTTGTTTTTTGGGGTTTTTTGGATTTTGGTTAGGGTTTTTTTTTCAGAATTTGGAAGAAATACTTTGTAGTCCCTTCAAACTCATCATATATATACATCTTATTTTTGTGAATGAGAGGCAAATGGCAAGGTGTCTTTCAGAATGAGCTTTGCAGACAATGCTCACAATGATTTTTTGAGGAAGCTGAGTTAATTCTGCCTCTGCTCCAGGCCAGTGGTCAGCCATGCAGAAGTGTAGAAGTGTAAATGATACATTGGAGTTTGTACTTTCTGCCCCTCAGCACTACTGCTGATTCAGGCTTGTTGCCATGAGATTAATGGCTTGCAGGTGGTTCCAAATACAAGCCAATTGATTTAACATCTTCTTGGAGCATGAGCAGGACTCAGTTGCACCTGTCTGCAAAAATATGTATCTACCTGTAGATACCACCACAATCCTCTCACATCCATTCCCTGCTGCTCAGGCTTCCTGCCTACGGTATAAAAGGCTCTCACCCACTAACTTGTTTCTAGTCTCAGAATAGTCCTGATCACTGTTCACTTCTGGTAATCTCCTTACTACTATCGAATTGTCTTTTATTACATCTAGATTTTATTTGGAGAATGACCAATGCAGAGAGAAGTCTACCTTTTATGGATTGTGTTATCTCTGTGTTATTTTAGCATGAGTTAGGGTCTTCATCTGGGACTGCTTTTTCCCAGTCCCCATTAAACACATGTGGAAAGTAAAATATGCTCTGGTTTCAGAGATCCTTGAAGATACTGTTTCCAAAAGGTAGTGCATCTCTGTTTACCTGTAGTAAGTTATATTATTCAAAGGTCTGGAAATTCAAGTGGGGTTTTTTTGATCTAATTAAAAATACTTTTCTCTTTTGGCCTTTGTTCTATTGGCATAAGCATATTAAAATTATTTTTAAATGCTTGTATTAATATTTTATAAATATGGCAGACATAACATCTTTTTCATTCAGTCTTTCTTTGCTCTCAATATGATTGAATCATTTATGTTGAACTACTGCCCACCCATGGGCTCCTCCCTGGTGGTGAGTAACAGAAAAGGCTGTGATGCTCTGTAAGCACCCTGTGTAAGCTACTGAAAGCAGTGGCTGAAAGACTGGTGTGTTACCAACACTGTTTTTGTCACCAGCCTCGAAGACAGCACTCTGCAAATTGCTATGAAGAAGAAAATTACCTCTATTCAGTCAGATTCAGTACACAATGGCTCCTTACCCTGATTACACAGCTGTGGAAAATGAAATGTGTTGACTGTGATTTGCAGCATAAATTAATGTTATTGTCAATATGGAGTTTTGAGAGATATATACTCACTCTTCTTGAGAAGAGAAATAAAATCAAAATATACCAGCCTGTGGAACATCCCCTGCTGTTACTGTTAGTTAGTTCTTCACTACTGCAAAGGTACTGAAACCAGAAAAAGAAATGTTACTGCCTAAATTCCAGAGTTATGGATCCAATAATCAGTGTGTCATCACTCTTCTACTATAGCTTGGTGTCTCTTTTAGTATAAAGTAAAAGCAACCCAGGTGCCTCCCATCTTAAGCAGGTCTCTCTTCCCTCTGTTTAGACCTCACCACCCTTAGGTAGGGGTGGTATCTGCTGAAGGTTTCTTAGTAATTTGTTAGTTACTGCTAATATTTGTGCTACAAACTTTGAAAGCCACTTGGTCACCTGCCTTGTACACATCCAGGGCAGTGGTAAGAAAAAGCACAAGAATACCACGTCAAACAAGAGATCTACAGCTTGCAGGCAGTGGGCACTCCGAGCGAGTCTTGTCTTGCCATGTGTGGGACTCCGTGTAGCCTCAGAGAAGTCATTGCCCTTCTTCACAGCTCCACATTTAGCTGTACCCATGCTCTCTGTGAGCCAAAGCAACGCTGACACATGTATTAAGACTTATTTACATAAGCAGATTACAACTGACTTCACTGATTCACCAAGGCTGCAAGGGAGTTTGATTTTGCTTACATCTCATTCACTGTGAGAGAAGCTGAATGACCCATGGGGTAGGTGGGAAATAGTGTTGTTTGCCTAATGCAGTGTGATTTCTGAAACTGTGGGAGCTGCAGTGCATCTCTTGAAGCTAAAGTCTCAGGTCCTCTACAATAAAAAGACAAAATAAGGGGGCAATTTAAGTTGCAAGACACAAGAGTGTATCTGCACAGTACAAACGCCCAGAATCTCCTATATGTAAGACTGTGTTCTTCTGACATCTTAAAAAATATCTTTTTGTAATTATATCTAACATGTTCTAACATCAACACCTTCTTTGAATTTTTATACTATATGCTTCCATGACCTCTCAAGTAGTGTACTTGGTTTCAGCTGGAGGTTTAAATCTAAACAATAATGATAAATATTGGGCATTTCCTGTCTGTAAAACAATAAATGTCAACTGCACTCAGACAGTAACTCAAGACAATTAAGTGGAAAACAAAAAATTGCTTTTTCTTTCCCCTGCTGCCAGGGCTGTAAAGTCTTTGCCAAATTGCCTTTTAAGAATTTAACTTCCCTACTGATTAGTTTGACTCACATTAATTTAAAAAATATCTCTACTATAACTTACGAAACTATAAAAATATCCCATTTCCTAGCATGAAGCCATTGTGGTTGCTATTTTATTTTCATTTTAAAGCTTTTTAAAATAAATTAATAAATAATTCTGAAATCCCAATGGAAATAACTTTTCTACTTGATAATCTCATCAACATCTTCCTCTTTACTGTTTTCAAATCTAAGCTACATTTTATATTTAATTTTAAGACTTTATTATTCCTTTATGACCACATAGAAGAATTCAAAATTTTTTCTTGTTGATAATTTTTGTTATTGGATGTTTTAAATCAGTCATTATCAATTATGTAGGAAATGGAATAATGTTTTTGTGCATTTTTGCATGAAACTAATAATTATTGCTTTGTAATAACCAAATGGAGGACAATGGAGACAATTCAATCCATAACCTCTGGTAACAGAATACAGGACTGAGTTAGATGGTGCAAAGAGAAAAAAATAATTTAACTTTGTCATTGAAAAAAGGTGGTAGAGGCACAGATGTACAGAAATAACAGCTTCATATTGGCATGCTAAAATCTTTGGAAATAGAGGAGGAAGATCAGCTGAACAGAGTGGGCCAATTGGTTTGGACCGTAGGCTCAGAAGTGAACTTGTTGCCTTGGCTGGAACTACACAGTCAAGCAGAAGGGAGGAAAGGAAGAAGGGGGTGAATGAGTTAGAGGGGAAATAGGGGAGCTGCTCAGATCACTGTTTAGTTCAGTAATGCACCATGTGTTATCTTTCGGTATGATATGCTGAACTAGGGAAGCTCTTCTTTATACTGTGGTGTTAAAAGATGTGGTATTAGCAGTTGTTCACATTTTTTCAGGACTATTTTGCTTCTTCTAAAAATAATACAATAAATGATTCAAGAGCTTCTCTTTTCTTTTAAGGGGCACTGATATTATTTTATAATATCAGACTCGGGTGTATCTAGGAAGAAATTGCAACACATTTTACTGTTCTTTAAAGATAATTTGACTGGCTTCATCATCCTGAATTTACTACTTATCAAACCTGACTTGTGAATAGCAGTGTACTTCATCAACACCAGCAAAGCTTGCATAAATAACAAAGTTATGAGTCTAAAATGATAATTACCACAATCTAATGAATCACATAAATCATTTATAATGAAGAGAAATAAACAACGACTCAGAAATGAACACATTAATAACTTAGGGTGTATTGTTTTGGTTTTTTTTTTTAAAGCAATGAGTAGTTTAATTTATATGTTGCGTCCATAGACAGTACAACTGGAATTCTACCTCTGAAATAATTAGTAGTTAATCTAAAGGGATAAACATATCTAGTGGAGTCCAGATTGAAAAATTACTATGAAAATTATCATTCAGCTAGGAAAGAACATTACTATAAAACTGGAGTAAAGGACCAGTAAGTTTATAATGACAAGTCAGCATCTTGAAGGGATAGTTTACCCAGTTTAACATCTCTCAGGCCCCTACCAAACCCTGCAAAATGATTAAAAAAATGTTCCAAAATTAATAGTGGAGCCTATTTATACAAAAACTTGCCAGTTGATAAGAGAAACCTAACTGGGATTGTCTTTGTGTATAATTTCATTTAGATACATTGCATGAATATGATACAGCTGATAGAATTTTTGAATCAGAACCATTATGTGTCATCATGATGGGGATACAGACCAGCATCTGTATTCCTCAATGATGTAAAGAGGCAGTACCAAAAAATGACTACAGCTATTATATTGAATAGTTAGTGGATTGCATTTCAACTATACTTTTTTAATGTGTGTAGAAAAAATAGTTTCTATGTATATGAAAATTTGACTGGATTTGCAAACTATTTATGAATGTGCAGGAAATATTAAATTATTAGAATTTCTTTTTAACTCACGTTTCTTAACAGATTATAGTATGAATACTCTACTAGAGTCTCTAAACCATGAGTAGTATAGGATTGTTATATTGCATGTAACAATTTAGCATATCATTTTAACGTGGTGTGATAAAACTATTGTATATTTAGAACACTAAAAGACCCTATCTTCTACTGATTCACTCTTGTTTACTAATATTTGTGAATGTTTATTACTAAATACTGTTTCCTTCTCTATTTTAGCCATAAGTATTGCCAAATTTCTATATTATTTTGACTTGTCAGCCAGTAAAAGATCAGGTTTCTTGAAATTCTATGTTACCATTTACTTGAAATCATAAATGATTTCATCATATTCAAGTTCAAATTAGAAAGGTGATCATAATGTGTAATTAAGTCAATCTGTTAGAGGATAAAAAAAACCCTCTCAGACTCTCTGGTGACTAATGAAATGTCAAATGAGCAGTCTTCACTGAATGAAAGCAGAGTTGGGTAAGTTAAGAAATATCAGAGGTCCGGGAGAGTATATGAGCAAGTGTATCAGTGCTACTCTTATCTTTCTGTCACTTCAACCCAGACTGCAGGGCATAAGTAAGATTGTAGAAACACTCAGAAGCCTATAAAATTTGGAGGTCCGGAGTAACTGAGCAAATCCCACAGAAATGCATTACACTGCCACTACTGCAGTAATGACCTCTCTTTGGTCTCTGCTGTTCGGACTTCTCTCTTGCTCAGGACAAAGTTAACCTGACTGTCATTTCCAATACACAGTGTTTCTGACAATAAATGTAACCATGCTGATGAGAATTTGATTAAGATAAATTTCAATCATGTAATCACTTATCTCAGTATAAAAACATTTCAAAAGAAAATGATCCTCATGTATTCAAAAGACCTTAGAATGGCATAACTGAGTACAAACAGGCTTCTTTTGAAACTTCTAAGGACAAGGCATATTTTCACCCTGATAAGTAATATTTTATTTCAGTATTACCTCTACAGTTAACTCTAAAGGTCTGTTTTTATTATCAAATAATTTTCTTTTTTTTTTTTTTTTTTTTCTTTTTTTTGAGAAATTGGTATTATATCTAAGTACTGCAATCTGATCAAACATCATTTTTAGTTCACCCATCATTCAGATTAGTGGCCAGTGCATGATGATTCAGTCATATTTTTCCTTATGAAGTTCTATTACAATTGAAATGTCCTAAAAATAAATTATTTCTGTAATTTGTGACATACCATTTAAAATTCTACATAAATTATTCGGTACTGAAAAGGTTGGAGTCTGATGTAGCCGTCATGCCACTGTGAATACTTCTTTACTGGTATATTAATCATTTTTCAAAGTTTTCTGTGTTTTATAGAATCCATATAAGTTTTGTACTCTGTGCTGTGGAGAGCGCATTTTTTTTTTCTGAAACCAGAGCTTATTTCTCAGTCACCTACAGGAACTGAATTTTTTAATTGTAACTGTTGCTTTAAATAAAAGTATATTGTCTGTGTTCAAATAATATTCTGACTAGGTCATCAACAGCCTGTTGATACAAACTGGGTTTCACAATATTTGGAGACCAGCTGACATTACATATTTCAATTCTGATTGGTTGTTTTTTAAATAATCAGTAAAAAAAAAAAAAGACAGTGGTTTTATTTCTGTGACTGACATTGTAAAAGAATTTAGAACCTACATAACATAAGAGCTGGAATACTGTATAGGCATTACAAAATAAAAAAAAAAAAGAGGGGTATTTTGCAATTAAAATAAGTTTAAACCCAAGAGATTTAGTTCAGATGTATTGCCTTTGTAACTCTGAGCAAGCAGTTATCGTCCTCTCCCTTTAATTTTCCTTTTCAAACAGATATTCAACAGATAATATGAGGACAAAATTAAGTTCAGTATGGTCTATCTCTGCTTCTCCCTTCCCAAGTCCAACTATGTCTCATGAGAGCCTTGGATACCCACCAAGCTCCCATTGCTCTGTGCTTCGTGTAGTGGAAGGCAACACAAGCACATCCTCCAGGATGAAGATAATGAACTCTAAATGAGCAGGGGGACTGCAGCCTTGAGATGATCTTGATGCACATGGAAACACTTGGAGAATTTTGATTAGAAGTATGAAAGGAAGAATATTTTTAAGTGTGCTCCACCGTTCAAAAGGCATGTTGTATTTGCTGACACGAGGTGTAATATTACTCTTCCTGTTCTCCAGGCAGAAATAATATTTCAAAATATTTCCCTGGCAGATGTTTTGCTTGTAATCCAACTGAAAAATCAGTGGTGAAAGAATGATGGATATTAAATAATTTTCTTATGCTTGTTGTTGGTCTTTCCATAATAATCTAAAAGTTTTTTGGAAATACCTCTACAAAATGATGCACTTTGAAATGTTGTCTTTGAAATTCAGTTTTCTTCATAAAAGTTTGATATAATTTGTTAGGAATGAACTCTTATTTGTCTTTTTTTTTTTTTTTTTTTTTTTTTTAAATTAGATCACCCTTGAGCTCTGGATTTTATTGCTGAACTACCTTATGAGGAGGCATCGGTTTCAGCCTCCTAAGCCACCTGTGGTTAGTGGTATTACACACACAGGATTTGATACTTATCTCTAAAGCATAGACATATATTACATCAGCATGATTAGTTCCTGAATTTGAAGTTATATCCCATCCTGAGAGCTTACATCAGTAAGTTAGGAAGTTTTTATATACTCTAATTGAAGTGATTGAACCATGGGCTCAAGGTTCAATGACATGCAGCTGGCATCTTCTGAGTGTGTCTATTTGACTCCCCTTGACCCCAATGAACTTTTGAGCCCTACATAAACAGTAAGGACTGAGATGACAAATGGCACACAGGATTGTAAGTCCCGACAAAAATATTATTTATGTATAGAAAGCAATGCACCAGCAATCCTTATGATGTCTTTTCAAGGCCCATGAAATCAAAGTTACATGGGTAAAAGTCAAGCATCATAAATTTGCTTATATTCCCAGTTTGTAGTTGGGCTTTTCACTTTTCTGGTAGACAGGTAACTTTACTGTCACTGCCTTTAGATCACTGCCTGTTGGGATCCCACCAGTTATTCCCTCTTTCTTTCTTCCTCCTGCTGTTCCTGGCAAAGAGAAAATGAGATGGGCAGTTGTCCCAATTGCTACAATACTAGCATCCCCCAGTGTAAAGGCCTGGAAATACTCTAAAAGAAAACTGCAGATCTTGGATTATTTAAAAGACTGGGCTTGCTTGGTAGGGGAAGAAAACAAACAATCAAAGCAGAGGTTTATTTAGGAAAATTTGCTTTCTGACTTTTATAGGAGAAGGTATGATAAAGAGATACTTGCTCAATAACCCTTCCTTTTTTTTTTTCTGACAGCAGAACTGGGGAATAAACAAGCACATAAAGAAATTAGCATTGATTTATCCCAGTGTTTCCTTTAGAAACTTAAAACTGGGAGATAGGTAAATAGTAAAAGAGGGCAAGAGCATATCTCAAATTACCATTTGCCTTCCAAATGTACCTTTTTATTTGCTCACTTTTATAACCAATTTTATCTTTGTTATTCTCCCTGTATTCTCATATCTCATGTGGACTGGGAAAATCACCTGTGAATTAATAAAAGTGGAAGAAAAATTTCAAAGCAAGAAACAATCATGTAATTTAAATACTACAGCAGTGGGCTGCAGAATCACTGGTAATCATAGATTTTTTTAGAACAATTTATTCCACATAATCTCACAGAAGGTTGTGGAAGGAAGTCCCTGGACTGTCTTTCAGGTTTGTATGTAATACTGATAATATATTAGATCCTTAACCTACTCTTTTCAATAATAGAAAAGGCTCTGATCAGTTTAATTGTTGCTTGAAGTGTATCAGGTCCCTATAGCATATAAAGAACAGTTTAGACATCACGGGATTTTGATCTTCTCTTAGGAAAAGTTTGTATGTTGCTCTACAGTACTTTTTTCTGTGTGGCTGAAATCTGTAGAAGAGGCAAGGTCAGGGGCCAGATTCACCACCGTGGGCAGAGATGGGCATTCAGATGGCAGGATGGCTTCAGCACATACAGGGCTCTTAAGGGGCAGGCAGTGCATGATGGTAAAGGTTTGGGAGACCTCTTGGGAAAGGTTGGGTTGCTTAAATATTGCAAAAGAACCTAAAGTAGGGGATGCAGCTGAGACAGTAAGAACATGGTGGAACAGGAATGTTCTAGGTGTGCTGGGGTTATTGGTCTGCCCAGAATTTAGGATTATGTGCCTTCCATTTTAATAATTTGAAGATAAAATTTAACAGAGAGAAAAAAGCTAATCATGTTAACATGTAAAGGTATGTACCACTGAGTTCAACAGTTCTGTTTTGGCACAAGATGGCTAAGGAGCAGCTGAGATGAACTATAGTAAACTTTGGCTGCTACCAGGCAATCTTACTAATCTTAATTAAGTAATCAATATGGTAGTTGCATATGCAAAAACTTAGTGAACATTAAGTAACTTAATTTCTTAGATATCTTTTCAGACCTAATCTTCTTTCAGTCACTAGGACTTCTGTATTTCATTAATTTTTCTTCCTTATTAGGGCATGATTTGACAGATTTTTACAATAAACTCAAGTCCTATGCTGCTTACAAAATTCTGAGGCACCCCTTAATGATAGTCATGTTAAAAAGTTTCAGAGCCCTCCATTAATACTATTCTGGGTGCAGATAGGATAGGTTTTGTTGTGAGGGGTTTTTTTGTTTGTTTGTTTTTTAACACAGTCTTGATGGGCAAAAATCTGCAAAGGGGGCGAAGATTTTTTTGTCTCAGTTGCAAGGCCAGACACAGCAGAGTTTTGATGTCTGGCCAAGACTTGTTGGAGTATCAGCCAGAAACACTAGAGCATTTCAGCAAGATTCACCTGGTTATACATTGTAACTAATTGCTCCCTTTCAGCATTTTGTGACCCTCAAGTGTAAGTGATGTGAGATGTCAGTAAACCTTATGTACCACTTGCCCTTTTGCCAGGTAATGTCACAAGAGTAACCCATGCTATATTAGAAATGTTTCTCCAGCAGTGGTTTTTTTTTTCTGGGTGGGATGACATTCTTTACAAACACAATTCCTGGAAGGCTCAGCAAAGATGCACGTAGACACTGACTGTTAACATATATTTGATAACTTCATTGTTCACTGGAGCATGAAAGATCTAACAGCATGCAAATTATCATCCCTCTAGATACGAATTGATCAGGAAATTCACAACGTGAGGCCTGCTGGTGGGAAATTACTGCTTGTCATTCGCTTGAAACCAAGTGAGTTTTGCTATAAATGAGCTAGAGAAGAAATATTGGGTTTTGTGTGAGCTAAATTGCATTGCATGGTGGTAGTCAGCCTGTCAGTAAATGAGATTAAAGCAATTCCTACCGTATAGATCTGTCCAGAAACATAATCTAGGTGAAAATGGTTAGATGAAAAGCATAAAAACTGAGGTAAAACTGTATAAATCTAATCAACATTGATTGGCTGAAGTTTTAGGTTTTGTTCACTAAATTTTTTAATTTTTATTTTATGGGTCTTATGGTAGGATTTTCAGGGAACAAAACCACAGCCTTTATTGATTTTTGGTTTTAATCCGTGACTTAAAAGATTTACTAAATTTTGATTCCTTTCATTTTTTCTGTTTCTAATTGTTTCCTTTCAAGACCTTCTTCACTGTCAGCATCCACAAATACTGAGCATTTGTGGTCTTCATAAAAACAGTATTGTCAGATTTCTCTTTTAATTACACAAATAACAGGCTAACACTTTTATCAAAGAAAGTAATTCCCATCTAGAAATATTAATCACAATATTGACACTATAAATATAAACAAAGTTTTAATTGCATGATTTATACTCATGTGAAGTGGGTTCGTCTGCTCAGAATAACACTGAGGTTTCAGAAGACCTTCAGTAGTAAACAAGCATTGTGGTTTATGCATTTTTAAATCTTTGTTTTGAATTAGTTTACATTAATACTATCAAATTACATAGTTGATTCCTTATTCCAGTATTATGCATGCAAGGTGCAAATTGAGAATACAAAAGTCAGAAAGTATCCAGAATTAAAGAAAACCTTTCAACATTGAATTGCTCTCCTGCAGCTGATTCAAATAAAAGGACATGTTGCCTAATTGTATTTTCATCTTATAAAGAAAAATGATAATTTTCTTCTTCCTTTATTCATTTGCTCCTGCATATGATGATGCATATAAGAGAAAATTAAGATTAAAAAAAACAAATGGAGTTGACTGCTGGGAAATACTGAGCTGTGTTCTTGGCTTTGGAGGGAAGTGCAGCATACTGGTCATCACAGCATAGCTGAATATAGGCATGTCATATATTTGCTCAAAAAAGTAATGTGACCAAAATAAAGAGATGTGAATCTGCCAAATCAGTGAGCTAGGTTAGCCTGAGTCCTCCAGTGTTGGCTGGGGAATTGTCTGAAGCAGTAGAGTAACACAGAGAAATTCAGAGTGCTGCATGGTGCTATGAGATACTATGACAGGGAATTGATGGTTTTGATATCAGCCAGAAATAGGATTATATTGTTTTATGTTCCATGAAACCTAGAGTAAGAAAGGCTCAGTATCTGCCATAAATTAAATCAGATTCAGGAATAGTTTGTCAAAGAAAAACCTGAAGGAGCTGAGAATTCCAGGTGCTGAGAACCTAATTGCCTCTCTCCTGTTCTGTAAAGGCATTTCTTTTGGGTACTTTGGGTAACTTGACCCTTCCAAAAGTCATAAAGGAGTATTTGTGTCCTAGGTTTTATTATTTTATTGAAAGCATCATTAGGATTTTGGGACAGTTTATGTGATGTCTATGAATAACAGTTTTTTCTAATTGGTGGCAGACCTCTTGTAAAGACTACTGAACACTAAGGAGTAATTCAAATCATATTGGTAATTTCTGACAAAAGTATGATATGGTATAAAGGACAAGAAGGCCCAGCTGCAGAAGGGGTTTAACTGTCTGGAAGCAGGAGCACCAGAGTATGAAGAAGTCATAAGGGAGGGAATGTTCCATTACTGATGAGAGAAGAAACATCTGCAGCATTGTCTTCCAAGGATCACAAAGAATGTGTTCTTGGGGGCTACTTTTATAAGCAGAACTGGCTCTAGGGCATAATTGAACTCCGTTTAAGATGCCCCATGCCTGTGCTTGTATAATCAGTGTCAATGCAAGTGTATATAAGGAACTGGCTTCCACTGCATCTTTACAGATTCCTTGTGGAAACACTCCTGGCAGTGTCTATCTAAAGCTTTGTTTATTAAATCTCCTTATATTTAAGCACAAATGTATAATTTTCCTCAAGGGTAAAATAAATGTTCCCCAACAACAGCCAGTAAAACACAATTTTCATTGACTTAGAAAGCTTAAGAAAATAGTCTTTGGTAATCAAAGCAGCCAAACCTTTGGGAATGGAAATAGTCTACTTGGCTTTACAGTAACCCATCACATGTTTAAATGCAAATAAATACAAGTGCTCTACAATGTTACAGCTGTACAGAGCTTTGAACAAACCTATTCTCCTGCACTGAAGAAGGTGGTTGTCATGTCAGTGTAGTTTGTGAGATTTCAGAGGTGTTCCTCTTTACATGGAGAGGAGCAATATTTAGTTTCAAACTTGTGTATCGTACCAATACAACATCTGACATTTGATGATGCTTTCAAAGTCCTGAAAACATCAAAAAACTTTTATTATTTACTTAAAAATATTAATTCCATTAGACCTGTCCTGGTTTGGGTCAGGATAAAACAAATTTTCTGTCTTTTAATTTTCCTTTCAGCAAAGCCTCTTCTATGAAGCTGCACTTGCTGGAATTAACCTCAAATTTCTTAGTCATTCTCTGCTTCTAAGACTGATAGCAGTCATTGTGTATAGTTACAGGTAGAGAAGGGTGTGCAGAACCAAGGCCAATGCTCAGTCTGAGAATCATCTTATTGCTCCAGAAAGAAATTTTGATTTTTGTCAGTTGGAAGGTTCTACATGAAGATGCATAATACACATAAATGTGACATTTTCCATTCAGGAACTCCTTCTTTAGCACCACCACGTGTACTCTACACATGTATTTTTTTTACTGGGATTACATTAAATTTGGGCAGAGTGGTGCAAAACTACTGCCAAAGCAGAACTAATCAGCAGTATGATCCATTGCTGAGGTATGCCAATTAGAAAATAATTTTTTTCTGTAATTATGACTTCATGGGGGAGTGCTGGGTGTCCTGGTCTTGGGGCTTAAGTATTCCCTGGGGTGATTAATAAAAAAAAGTGGTAACTGACCCATGCTTAAAAAATAATTAAAATTAAGAATATTAATTACATTTGCTCCAAAAGTGAAGAAAAAATAACAGATTAATTAATAAGTAGTACTGAATGAATACTTGATCAATAGTTGGTCTTTGAATTCTTCTGAATACTGTCCTTATTAGAAGCCCTAAAAACCCCAACTCAGTGCAGTGCCAGGAGGGACCATGGGGTACAATTAAAAAAAAAAAAGTGATCATGGATTGCAAGAGTATGAATTTATTCTGTAAATGCAGCATAACAGAGCAAATATCAAGGAATTGACAAAAGACAAATGCTAGTCTAAACATAAAAAAATAATAAAGTAAAGGAAATACATCTCATAGAAGAATAATTTCTGAAGGATAGAAAAAAGAATGAATCATTCTTCTGAGATCTGTCTACATCAGGGAACTGTGTGAGATATTAGATTATTAGGTACAAAGACTAGAAAGGACAAACAAATGTAGGAGGAATTATAATCTCTCTAAAGAATTAAATTACTTATTCACCAACCAGACTGGAACCTGGCTATTGGTATTCCTCAGAGCCCTGTTCCAGGAGAAATAGTGTTTGCTGTTCACAATAATTTCTCAGCCAAAACTTGATTTCACTGCTTTGTTTAAACATTTTTCATCATTTATTTAACATCTCTCAGTCTCAGTTGCCTTTTCTTTGAATAACTACTCAACATCACCTAAACAATAGACTGGAAACCTAAGAACATTTTATGTACATAGTAAAATACATATTTCAATAGAATTATGTGAAAGAAATTAAGACTGGATAAAGAACAAGAAAACATCCTTGACTTTGATTATAATGTCTTCTAAAGACTTATATTACAGCAAAGAAACTCAAATATCTAACTATCTCAAAGGTGTGTTTGTACCAACTAATACGACAGTGAAGAGGGTGAGTCAAGACAACTTGTGTACAATATTTCAAGGTCAGATCCTATATTCTCAAAGTTCAGTAGTAAAAAATGTGTATGTAGCAATGTGATATATTCCAGGTACCATGGGTAGTTCTCTGTAAATCTCAAGGCCTTACAAAGTTCAAGGACCAAAACAGTCTTCAATCTCAGTTACTTAACAGAGCACATCCTTTGGCCATGGGAGCCAAACCTTAGGCAGTATGTATCATGTTGCAGCAATGGTAATATCCTCACTGTGTGAGATGGGGCTTCCCTGGGGACTTATCTGAAACCATGGAACAGTTGCTCTAGACAGGAATTCCACAACAAAACATGAGGTAAAACCTGCTGTTACTTGACCTGTCCTTCCATGGTAAACACAGAGCAGTGGGACCGCTTTGCTTGTTCTCTCACCCCTCTCCTTCTTGTCCTCCTCTGAATAGCAGAAAAAATTAATAAGTAAATGGCAATTTGCATGAAAACATTGAAGAAAAATAATGTGTGTATGCAAAAGGCTTCAGTGTTCCAGTCTTGCAGAAATCCTGAAATATGTGGTGTGTGTGTGAAGAGGGAAGACACCTACATAAGCTCTAAAATGTGATTCATAAACATTTTTATTAGTTCATTAGTGTCTGAAGTTTAGGTGATATATGGTGTTGCTATCTCTCAGCATCAATGACAGAGATTTAGACATAGAAATACAGAGTAGCTTTAGACTCCTACCTTGAATGTTGGATCAGATATCATATTAAGATATGAGACTGTGATACAGTAAAAATAAAAAAAGGTTTATGAAGAACCAGTATTTTTTCAATACAGATTTTCAATAAATTAGTTTTTCTTACTGTTATTAAAAGCAGAATAATATACTTTTTGTTAATGGCTAAACAGAGAGCCATAGATATCTCCAGCAAATATAAAGCTGACAGCAGACTCCACGTGCCACATGTGGAATGCTCTGTAGAGTTAAAGCACAATATATCCACTGGATTTGCTAAACTTACAGGAAAGCCTCACTGTAAGAGATGTTCACAGCATGAACTTAACATCTAATGCTTATTCACTTAAACTATGAAAAGGAAGTTCCCAACCAGCTGGTTTTACCAAGCCTCAGGAACTATCAGTGACATGGCTGAAAATTGATGTGGGTTTTGCTACCTGGAAACAGAAAAGCTAAACAAAAAGAAATCAGATTTAGTAGAATGGAACATATCACTAAATGGTCTCTTGCATGCCACTTCAAGAAATGTGGCATGACTTTGATTTTTATATGGAAGAGTCAAAAAACAGTATATTGATTTTTGCATATATTTAGACAGTGGAAAAAAATTATTCACACATGTACACATACTGTACTTTTACATTCTATATTATCCATACTAGCTTCTGTTCATGGTTCTATTTGTAGCCACATTAAAGCAAGAGTTCAAGAACAATCAGAATTTCAAGTGAATTTTTTAGAATTTGTGGATTTTTGGTTTTCTATGAATGCTTTGGTTCTGGATATCCAGAGATTGTACTTTAGCTGTTTGGAAAACCTATTTAATCATAATCTTTTTCTGCCTTCATAACTCATGTATTTAACAAAGAAGTTCACTTATTGCCTTCTCCATCCCTATATTTAAGAATAAATACAAAGATGCCTACTACTGCTTCTGAGTCCCCATATTTTGAAGTACTTAAAAGTTATTCTAACTCACTGTCTACAATAGATTAAATCCCATTGGCAGTCATAAGCAAAAATAAATATCCCATATGTATGTATAGCTTCCAACCATCCTGAGACTATTCCTTCCTAAACCTCTTTGATACATAATGTGCTGGCATGTAAATCAAGCTCTCATATTGGTGTGACTACATATCACTTAATCTAACTGGAAATAGAACTTTATGTGTTTTGTTTCTGATTAAAATGTAGGTGATGTCTCAGGTATGACTGTTATCAACCATAGACATAAACTTCTTCACCTGATTGTAGCTATGCTGGCTGGAGCTTAAGTACAGGAAGTTATTTCATCCAGAGGGGCCTACAGAGTGATTTGAGAAAGGCAGACTCAAGTTTAACTTATAATTAGCCCTATCACTGATTCCAGGCAAAAGCAAGACTAAAGCTTGTTTTGTTTTGGTAGCATTCAAAAGGAAGGAGAGTTAGTCCCTGGAGTCCTGCTAACCTGTGGCAACTTAGCCAAAAGTATTTTGTGCTTATTAATAGCAGTGAGATTCTGTAAAGAGAATCTTGAGTTACAGAAGACCTCTTAGAAAAATCTGAAAGCAACAAGATGTTGAAACGTATGGAGACAGGAAATCCCTGGCAAGGACAGATAAAGCACAAGTTGGAAGATAATTTAGGAAGAGGGCCCAGTGAAACACAGATTTTATACAAGACAGAGATAGAGATGAGTTGATCACAATGACAAAGCAAACTGAGTTGTTTTTTCAGGAGAAAAAAAAATCAACAAACCAACAACAACCACAGCAGAGCTTTTTTTTTTTTTTTCTTGTACAAATACTGTCTAGGAAAATCATAGAAACATAGAATGCCAAGTTGAAAGGGACCTCAAGGATCATATGATCCAACCTTCCAAGGAACAAATACTCTTCAGATGAGCATCTCAGGAGATGTAGTCTCTGCTCTGTAATGACCTATTCTGTGATAGTAAAAGGCTGACAGGTGATTACTGTCATATCCACCTCTTTTAATCTCTGAGGAAGGCACATTTTAATATCCATGGTTGGGTGCTAGCTGTTTCATGGCTTAGGTACATAATCATTGTGTAGTTACCATTGAAAAATGTTGTTTAGCAGGAGCAGAATTATGAGAGCTCTTGTATAAAATCCAAGTTGACTGTAAGTTGTAGAGTTCTTTTTCCTGGTAGTTGTTTTCTTAATTCAGATATTGGGTTCTGGAATGTCAAGATACAGATAGTGGGGTCTTGCATGGAGAGTTCATGTCTCTGGTATTCTGTGACTCATTCTGTCTCTAGATTGCAGCAGATTCTTTTTATCTCCTAAGAATCACTATTCTATTGCCTGTGCGTGAATTATTTTCACAAAAACCTTGAATTTCTGCATTAATAAGGTGATTGTCAAGGACATAGCAATTGCAAACATGTAATCTAGGTTATGCAATAAGTAGGTACAACATACCATTTTGTATTTATGTACCGGTATGCTCAGGCAAACACATATCTTGTCTCTAAACAGTTTCAAACTCAGATGTTAGAGGATAAACCCAAGTTTTGCCCCCTTATTGAATGGTGTGTTGGCCCTGGCTGAATGCCGGGTGCCCACCAAGCTGCTTTATCACCACCTCTTCTTAACCAGACTGAAGAGACAAAATATAATTAACAGCCCATGGGTCAAGAAAAGGACAAGAAAATCACTCACCACTGGATGTCAAAGGCAAAACTCGACTCAGGTAAATTAATTTAATTTATTGCCAATGAAAAGTTAGGATAATGACAAGCAAAACCAAATCTTAAAACACCTTCTTTCCCACCTCTTCCTCTTCCCAGGCTCAGCTTCCCTCTCAGTTTTCTCTGCAGCCCAAGGAGGATCTGGAATGGGGATTGTGGTCAGTTAACCATATGTTATGCCACTCCTTCCTTCCCATGCTCTTCCACTTCTCCAGTGTGGTGTCCTACCCACAGGAGAGAGTCCTACACAAAATTTTCCTGCATGTCTGGTTCCCATGGCAAACAGTTCTCCATGAATTAATCCAATGTGGGCCCTTCCCATGGGTTGCAATTTTGTCATGAACTTCTTCAACATGGATCCTATCATAGTGTGAAGTCCTTCAGTAAAGGATTGCTCCAGCATGGATCTTCTGCAGGTTCACAAGTCCTGACAGAATACCACTTCCTACATGATACCTACAGGGTATCAGCCTGTAGGTCCCAGCCTCTTTCAGGCACATCCACTTGCTTCAGTGTGGGGTCCTTCACAGGCTGCAGGGTGAATATCTGCTCCCCTGTAGACCTCCATGGCTTGCAGGGTGCAACCTGCATCACCAGTGTCTTCCCTGTGGGTTGCAGGGGAATCTCTGCTTCAGCACCTGGAGCACCTCTTCCCGCTTTCTTCTTCACTGACCTTGATGTCTGCAGAGTTTTTTTTCTCATATGTACTCACTCCTCTCTCCTAACATGTTCTACATCGTTTTTCTCAGCTTCTTAGATATATTATCACAGAGGCAATACCACTATTTCTGATGGGCTCAGACTTTGCCAGCATTGGGCCCTTGTTGAAGCTAACTGGCATTGGCATGGAGGAAACTCTTTCTTCCTACTTACCTACCTACCTGCCTACCTACCCACCCAACTTTTAATTTTAAAAATATTTCTTTTTTTCACTGGAAATATTAATATTCTCAGGGCAGTTTTGGGAAGGATGGTCAGTATTAAGTTTGGATTGACATGTTGGATTCATTAATTTAGTGGTTGGTGTGGGGTTTTTCGGTGGGTTTTTTTTTTATTTTGGGTTTGTTTTGTTTTGTTTTGTTGGCTTTTTTCATTTTTGTTTTTGTTTGTTTTGCTTGTCTGCTTTTTTTTTGTTGTTTTTTTTCCTTTTTTTTTTCTGTTTGCTTGTTGTTTGAAAAATAAAAAAGGATAATATCCAATGAAAATTTTTCCCTATAGCAAATCAACCTCTCTATCTGAAAAAATGTATAATGTTATATCCTCAATAGAGAATTTTATTGAAAGTATTCCTTCACTGATGCCTTCTTTAAAGGACTGTTTAGCACCAGCAATTAACTAGTTGTTGAAAATAAGCACAGTAAATTGTGACATAGAGATCACGTTGCAGAGGAAATGAACTGACACTATACCTGGAGAGGAAAAAAAAATCTGCTTTAGATAAGCAGTGTCATTTATCCAGGCTCTTCATATAAATCGTGATATTTTTAAGGAGCTAGCTATACAGAAGGCAAAAGGATTGCCCTTGATTTTTTCAAAGTCAAAACTTCACTAACAAAAAATCTCAGTAGAACAAAGCCCATATATCTCTGCACACTTCTCTTCTTTGCTAATCTTTTATGATCTGAACAAAATGGATCATTCATAAGTAAGAATCCTACCTTTTCTTTTATGAAGATGAAACTGAAACTCTCCAGCCAGGTTCTACTGGAATGCACTACTTTCAGGGATCTGAAAGAAAAGGTCATTATGTCTCCAAGGCCATAAAGGCTGTTGAAGTCTGATAATCTGATTTATCATATCACAGGCTACAAAGCCTGTTAATGATTTATTTTCAGCACTGATGGAGACAGTGGTTAAAAAATTATTTAAAGGAAATTCCATCAAAGTCATTAGCACTTCAGCTTCCTTCATTCACAAGGAAATAGTAAGAGTCCAATACTAAATTTAAAAATCTACAGGTACTTTGCTTTGCTCCACTGAACTGTGGCACTTTTAGTAAGTCTGAACAACATTATAGTGAAGTCACATAAATTCTGAATTGTCTCAGACTTCTCAAAGAACCATTCAGACACTGCTAATAACTAATATTGTGTTGATTAATTTAATATGTACTTGAACAGATTTTGCTCCTACTGAAGAATGATGAGAGCAGGCCGGCCCTGTAGTTGGAGATTGTTACTCCCCGATAATTAGAAAGAAGAAGCCATTAATTTACGACTGGAATTTTACTTATAAAGGTCTTGCCTCTAAAAATTTATGTAGCTTAGTTTTGTGATTCAAAACCACAACTTTTTTGTTTAAATGAGAAGTTAAAAATGTTTTGACCTTTCATGGCAAATCTGAGTTGGATGCACGTGTATCTTGTGGAGGTTTGCACTGCTGAAAAGAAGAATTTTTAAAGGTGAAGAACACCAACTTAACCTTTAAATTGGAAGCTTCAGTGTTGAGTTCAGTCTGAGAAAAATGAAAATAAGAAGGTTTATTTTTCCAGGGTGGAATACCTTGCCATATAAATAATATGCATGTTAATTTATTAGCCTTGAGTAATCCATCTGTTCTGTAACTATTTCTTTATACCCAGCTCCTTTTGTTATTGGTATGATAAATGACAGAAATAGCAATGATCTTTGTAGCTTCTATTCATACTGTGTCAACAGATCAAAACTCTTACTGGGCTTTTAATGAGGGAAGAACTTAGAACAGACAGGCAGATATTAAAACATTTTCTATTTATGTATTTATCTCATGTGTTAAAATAAATGAGACAATCATAGTGTTTTACTGTGATGTTTCACAGTTGAAAAGTATCCTACAGAGTGTTATTCAAGCCTTTTGTCTAAGGATCTTTTCTTCTCCTTATCCTTCTGGAATTTCACATTTAATTTTTACATCCTTTTATTATCTCAAGACAGCATTATTAGAGGATATCAACTCATAATATTTTTTATGCTCATTAGCTGAGCTGAAGACTTCTGTGTGTACAGTGTTCTGCTTTACACATCAGATTTTAAGTAAAGCTATGTTCCTGGAAAAACAAAACCAAAAACAAATGGTGCTCTAATGTGTTGTTTATGTGTGCATCTAAGCAAATTAGACACCTAAAATCTGCTGGCCTCATTTGTGTCAACTACTTGGGATGTTTCAGAACTCATTTTAATGTTATCTAATAAAATATAAAGTTATTAACTTTTGAGATGCACAGTGACTAAACTGGGAACATTGATGGAAAAAAGTTGCATAATTGATACTTGAATTATATTGTGTATTGATACACAGATACATATACACATGGATACTGTCATGGTTTAACTCTGGGCCAGCAATTAAATGAATGACAGATGCTCTCTGTTAAACTCCTACTTGTCCCTGATAGAGAAAGGAGAGAGAGTAAGAGATAGACACTTATGGGTTGGAAACTAAACTACACAACTTTAATGAAACAGTAATGATGAAAAAGGAAAAAAGTATTAAATATATACAAAGGTACACAAAAGCAACACCATGTTCCTCAACCCAAAAATGCTCACGTCACCACTGAGGCTGCAGGGCAGCCCTGGAAAAGTCCCAGGCTACTGGAGTCACTGCACACATTGAATGTTATCAGTCATAGAAGCAGGCAGTGACCGAGAAACTTGATGTGAATTCCAGCAAGTACAGCTACTAAGAAGAGACTTGGCTGGAAGTAAAATTAAAATTTAAAAAATTAGTTCTATCCTGGACCAAATGAGAGCAGATATGAACATAGACCAGAATTTTTTTTTCAGTCAAAACCAAAAGTGGTTTAGGCACTCAAAATGTTGTTCTTGAAAGCCAACTTAAATAACATTTTTCAGATTTAGAGATTTTGAACCATTTTGATACAAGAAATCTAGGGCTATCACATTTCTTAGCATTTTAAATTAATTAATTAAAAAAGTCCCTAAATTTTTTTCTTTTATAAAATTTTGCTATAAAACCTGAAAAATGATTTTGGGTTGGTTTTCTTGGAGAAGGGATGAAAATGCTGTATTGACTGTATTCAGCTCAAATTATAGATTATTTGTAACAACTTTATCCTCCACTAGAAAAAAATAATAATCAAAGCAAATGTTACCCAAATGCAGTACTCACATGGATCTTTGGGCACTAAAATACCATTAAATTATGAATCACACCACATACACTCCAGAAGATTCATAATAGAAGAATATTTTCAGAGGAATTACATTTTCAGTATACAAAAGGTTTTGAATGTTGAATTGTAAAAATTGACAGATATTGGTACACACAAGTGATAATAAAGTGTTATCAATAAACAATATTTTTTAAAATGAAAATGCAGTTTTGATGAATCTTTTAACTGTACAGTCAATTCAGTCAAATGTTTTTATCAAAGACTTACACTACTGTTGCTGAGCTATTTAACTGCCAACAAGAAAATCCTCAATATTCATCTCCTTAGATGAAAAGGAAGAGTAGCAGCATAAAATGAAGGATGTTTTTAAAAGCTCTATCTGTACTGTTCATTCTTCATCAAGGAACATATAGTCTGCATTAAAAAATGAACATACATGTGAAATTTATGTATTCTTCTGGATGTATTCTTCTTTCTGCCTTCCCATTTCTCTACGTTACACAGAAGCAATTTTCCTGCAATAAATCGTCAATCATTATGTATTTTTTATCTAAAGGACGGCCACATACAGATTTATTTGCTTTTGGTTTCTGCCCAGAAATAAGCATATGTTGAGTACATTGGACTTTTGAGGGATTCTGCAATCTGTGATCTCAAAAGGATATACAGGTATATTGAACTGGATGCTTAAAAGGGAAAGGTCTAGAAGCTTTGCTGCCTGGTATCCATATTTTACAAAAAGAAAAATAAACAAAAATAAGTCAGCAGAGGATCATTGCATGGGAGACAAAAGCAAAAGGGACTCCTCTGCGTGCCAAGATAGATGGAGAATGTCAGCCAAGGCCCTGTCATACACTTCATACAGCTTCACAAATTCAATCCCAAATTGACTGGATGGGCACTGCCAGTAGATCCATGATGGTACCTGTCACAAATCCCAAGCTGTCATTTCTAAGGGTGTACACTATGCTGAATCAAAGTGGGAAATCTGGTTGTAGGAAGCAACAAGCAGACTTTATGGAATGTCCTATGGACTAGTGAGCACCGCCAGGTGAGTCCACCCTGTTGAATGTCTAAATCACCAGAAGTTTTGAGGTTTACAGAATTAATTCCACAATTTTTTTTTATTTTTATAATTGTTTTTAAATTATGTTTTGGTTAGTTACATTATTCTTCTTAAAATACTAATTTGGACTATGTTTTATCATTAAATTTTTGACCTAGTATATAACAAAGTTTCACTAATTCTTTGATAATTAAGAAAAGCAATAACCCAAATCCTCTTTCCTTTCCCCCAAACATTCTCATACTAAACACTGTTGAAGGAACAAGATTGTAAAGTGAAAAATCATGTAAAATTGAAAAAACCCCCAAATTCTTCCAAGTTAGAGTCTCACTATGAAGCACGGGATTTATGTTTCCCTCACATTTGATTGGGCAAGATTAGTTTCCCATGGGATGACAAGTAATAACTTTTGAATAATTGCCTGTCAGAATCTAATTAGACAGGAGTTTTTTCTCTCAGTTTGAAACTCCACAACCTTAGTGTGCTTGCACTCTGTCAAGAATACTAAGGGTGTTTAAATTTCCCATAGCTCCTATGACCTTTTCCAGATGCCATATTTCCAACATCTTTGTTCCTTAATACATCTTAATTCTGATTTTCTGTGTATAGTTTGATCAATAATGAAATGTGCTGTACTTGAGAGGGAAAAGAAAGACATATTTCAGTACAAGACAGAAAAACAGAAGGATTAGGGAAGCCATTTAGTTAAGAGAAAACTTTACTTTTCCTGAACAGAATCAGAATGGAAACCTCAGAAAAGACACAAACGGATAGTAAAATGCCATTGCGTAAAAAAACCTGCAGAAACCCACATGCTTTTTGGTAATCCACAGAATCCTTGTTCACTCTGTATGTAGCACAAGAGGTATTGCAAGCAATGACATAAATGAGAAAAAGAAAAGAAAAACCATAGAATTATGTTTCATGTTCAGATAAGTTTCAATGAAGTGGGATTCCATTTAAAGTAATGACAATAAAGCTTGATATTACCCATTTTTCAGTGACTGGGTACATTTTAAGACTAACAGCTGTATTCTTTTTGCTGTTTTCAGTGGAAGAAGCTGACAAGGTCACAGTGTTCCTTGGAAGTACAAGAAAGTTACCAAAACCAAGGCCTTATGAATCAGATGTCCCAGACTGCCTGTTCAACAATCCATCTTACATGAGCAGAGGGGAATACCAAATGTGAGTGTCCTAAAAAAAACAACTTAACACTAAGGAGCTATGCCTTAGTAATAAGTAATAAGTAATAATTATTTCAAGTAATAATGAAATTTGAAAACCAGGTAAAACCCAAAACAAACATAAAACCCCGAAATTTAGCAATTTCTTAGACACTCTCTACTTTTCAGTTTCTGTAGAGGAAGGGACAATAGATTTTATCTGTAAGTCTTTTAAAAAAATTACACAGAATTTCAGAGATTTCATGATAGTAGGGGAAAGGAAACAAAGAAATCAAAAACTTAAAGGAAATTGCTGTGCAAATATTACTCGCTATGTTTAATAATGCAGAAATTGTGAAATTAAAGCTTACACAAAGTGTCTACAGTGTGCCAGGGAAGATGGCTAGCCAATTTTTTTCAATTATATTTTTATTTTATGAGGTTTTTTGTATTGGTAAGAATAACAATAGCAAAGGTGTTTTTTGTCTCTTTATTAAAAATATATTTGGAACTGCTTACAGAAGAACTACCTATCTGATAAAAAAAGATTATTCAAATTGTCTCTGTTTTTTTTAATTATTGGTTTCTACTGTAAAACTTCGGTCAACCTGACTTCGTGAAAAAGGGCCACATTTTGCATCTTAGTTTTGCTAGCTTGTCTGATATAAGCCACAAAATATGTGCTGCAAGTTCTGTAGTAGTAATAGTTAAAGCTTTTATAAAATACAACCCCTTTTATAGTGTGAGTCAAAGTGGAAATGAAGTTATTCAGTTGTGTGGTTGCCTGTTTTCAAGGTGAGGAAGAGAGTCATGTAGAGCACACAATAATTTTGTGTTAAAAATTTTTGAGTGGTTACTGTCTCATCATTTATCTTGGAAAAAATGATGTTGCACCTCTTGGCAATATTTGGGATATATGGATGCCATTTAGGTTTTATTATCCCTTACAAAAATGATTTCAAATTCTCCTATGGCAGCTTTTTCTATCACTTAAATGTCTTAGCAGTCATAGAGGCACTTGCCCCTCATGTTTCACCTGTATGTCCCTTAGTAAAGCTGGAGTCAGCTCATAAAGTTACTTTAGCTTTTTTTAGTTTAGAACATCCTCTTCTGTTCAAATAAGAGAACCACTTTTCTTTTTCTAAGTATGGTCCATTTTCTTATTTCACATCTTTTCCACTGAATTTCTGTTTTCTTCATGTGCACATAGAAATCCAGGCCATATCATCACTCTGGTAAAATATGTACTGTTGAGCTTATAAAGTTTTGCTCAGAACTCCATACATATATAAACATATAAGATTACATTAAATGATAAAAAATTTAATTCAAGACATATCTATATTGTTTTGTCTCTGGTTTTATGTTTGGGAGTATTGTTTATATTGCCATTCAGTATAACACTATTTTTGAGGCATGAGATGGCATGCTCACTTCTACATATAAAATATTTACATGCTGTAAATGTCTCTCATCTGTTTTCCTGTGAGGTAGGATAAACAGAATGTAATGCCTGAGCCCAGATATGTAACTGGAATCATATGATTTTAGTGCTCGAACCATATTGGCTTTCAGGTTTCCTGACACTTTGCTTTAAACACACAAACACAAAATTAAATTTAGCTTTGTATTTTGAAAGAGACAAAAATCCTGAATTTGCTATTTTTTATTTGGTCTTGAATTTTCTCTGAATGGCAGAAAACAACCTTTTAGTGAAAATAACCCAAATTCATTCTAATAAAACATTATCAAGGTCATGATGACTAAGCTGAAAAATGAGGGAATTACAAATTGACCATGTGCAGTTCCAGGTTGTATTTAATATAAACTGCAAGCTCCAGGGATAAGGAATTATGCATGATGAATTTTGTGATGGTATTCTGTTCTCACACAGGTGGTTTATTTGTAATTTAATTTATGTTACCATTCAGGAAATGGATTTTTCCTCCTTCCTTTTTAAAATGGGATTTTTTTAAGTTTATACTCCTGCCATTTTCATTATTTATTAAATATTTTGGGTTGAATGTTCTTCTTCATTACATTTTGATAAATGCTTCAAAATACCTGGTGAGGGTCTCCCCTTAAATGCATCTCTGTAGAAAAGGACCTGGGGGTTCCAGTGGACACCAAGTTGAATATGAGCCAGAAATATGACCCTGTGGCAAAGAAGGTGAATAATATATAAAGTTGCATTAGAAAAGAAGAAACCGGGCAACCTCATCAATGGACAGAAATGCCTGATGGGACAGTAAAAAAAAAGATGAAGCCAGACTCTTTTCAGTGGCATCTAATGACAGGACAAGAAGCATTGGCACAAGAAGAAACACGAGGAGCTCTGTCTATCAGGAAACATTTTTTTTTTTTTTTTTACTATGAGGGGTGGCTGTGTGCTGGAACAGGTTGCCCTGAGAAGTTGTGGAGTTGCCTGCCTTGGAGATGTTCAACATCCATCTGGAAGTGGAGATGGGCTGCTGGTTGCAGGTGGCCCTGCTTGAGCAGAGGTGTTGGAGCAAGTGACCTCCAGAGGTCCCTTCAACCATTGTGTTAATTGGTGACAAACCCCTTGCACATGTACTCAGGAGTGACAACTCTGCTAGATTTAAAATCTATTAATAGACACTAGTTTTACCTTTTTGTAGCAACTACCCATGGCCCATTAGTAATACTAATGACAGACTTGGTATTTCAAGTACTTTGTTCAAATGACTTTGTCTTTTTTGTCATTTTAAGGGACTTGACTTGTCACAGGTTATCACTTCGGTTTGCTTCATTGCTTTATTCCTCTCCCTCAAATGACTATTAACAGTCTGTACAACAATTTTAGCTCACTGCTGATTAAGTTTATGTCTGACTGAATAAATTATTCCTGAACAAGCATTAAACTATCTTTTTGATAACTGAATAATGAAGCATGTGAAAATAAGCTCAGTGTTTGTAATGGGTGGCTTGATTTAAAACTCACTTGTATATTTTATTTTATAAAAGAAGTCTATTTTTTATTACAGTCTTGTTAGAAGGCATTCAAAATAGTGAACAAAAGTAGCACCTATTATGAACTGCTTGAACTTATATCCTACCTATTAAAACAATAGCTTCAAAAATTTTATGCAGCATTTTACTACATCTTCAGTCACCTTCTAATGCAGATTTTAAAAAAAATTAATTAAATTTCTTAGAATGCTGGCAGTTAAGAACTCAAAAGTTAGGGAAAATTCAGCGTATTATCTTGTATCTGTATATATTTTCACAATAGTGGTACATTTTTAGTGATGAAATTCCATAGTATATTTCAGTTACAGAAGAACTATTTTTCACCCTGTATCTTTATTCTCTTCACATCTTCCCTGTGTATTGGGAAACCTACATGATTTCATATAAATCATCACAAAATACCAAATTACTGTGGGTTTGGATTTTGTCATGTTTACTTAGGTTTTCTCTTCAATGACTCAGGTGCTTCAATTTCTGTGTTCTTGCTCCCTTCCAAAATCTATTTTCAGGATATCTGTGTAAAGAGAATTACTATTATCCCAGTTTTCTATAATAGTGGAATTAAATAAAAAAGAGTTTAAAGCTTAAATTTTTAAACATTTCTAATTATTTTGAACACAAAAGGTCCATAGTACTGTTACACAGTCCTTTGTGTTCAGAGCAGAGTGTTCAGTGACCAACATCAAAGATAAGCATACACTGCATTTCTGTAAGTTATACCCCAGGAAACTCAAATTAAATATTGACCACCTGTGGGAACATTTTTCATGGGTTGTCTTCTATCACTGAGGAATCCCATAGCAGACACTCTATTCCTTCAGAATGATATTCTTCTCTAAGGCATTCCTTTCACACAGAGCCTCCAGTTTCCACAAGAAATGAAATAAAAATATTTCTATCTATCTGTGAGAAAGCCTTTTTTTTTTTTTTTTTTTTTCCCTTAATCCAAATGAGTTGTGGAGATTGAGCCTTTTAAGAGGAAAGATGTATTATTCACTTAGATTGGCACACACAGTCTGAAAGGTGTTCCATATCATCTAGGGGCAGGAGGGGGGAACAAAACAGGAGTAATTCTCTTTCAATCTATTTGTCCTACTTAAATTTATTTTTGCCTGAAAATAACAGAGAAATATTTAGATAAGAGTGCTGAAATTCTACTAGATCCAAGGTTTATTTCTCCTCTGCTTTTGACACTTCATCAAATGCCCATACTGCCAGCTAATGAATAAATTTATGTACAGCAAAATGTCAGACTTTTCCATTTTATATGAATGTATATATTCACTCATCTGTAACCCTTTTTTTCATGCTCATGGGAAGGTGATAATTTAGATGTGCTCTTCAGAGATTTAATCCATGCTTCTCAGATCTACTCAGCCTTCACTCATTTTTCTCTTCACTTGACTCATGCAGTCACAGATATGCAATGTAATAATGTAACATCAGTCAAAACATGATCTGTGTATTATCATTTCAATTGATTTGCCTCTTCTGACTGGAGCATCATGATAATTTTTATAGGTGGCTAACTTGAATTGCTCCTCATTTCAGGCCTACCAGGTTAATAGCAGTGAGCTCTCATGCTCAAAGAGCTTTTCTTTGACACAGCTCTCAAATCTGAAGAGCAAGCTGCTTATGCTTACCACAGTTCTCCTAGTGAAACAGATCAGCAGGCAGCTGGTACCTATCCCCCCTTTGTTTTTGTTGCTGATGAATTACAGAAATCTTAACTCTAAGGTACTCAGAGCATCTGACATAGTGTGAAAATGTCCAGTCAATACCTTGCTCATGTGCTTAGTGATTTCTTAGCTCTATATCTGTTCATGTAACACTTTTATATTAGATTCATAGATATAATCTGACATAAAATATTCAGTTAATTTGGAAAATAGGCATAATATGTCAAGTACTTGTAAATCTGTGTTCAAATGAAGTTCCTGTCTTATAAAACACCAAATTATTTTGCCCATTCCAAAAAACCAATTACAGCTACTCTCACAGTTTTAAAATTATTACCTTGACTGTCATTCTCTGACCCATAACTGTTACCGAAAAAATCTTATTATATGGGTTTTGTGGACTTATTTCACGAGGTTATACAACTTGCAGTTTGGTTTTATCTCTACAGTTATCAGTTTTTAAAGCTCTGTTAAGCTTTCCATGTAAAAGTTGTTTTACAGAGTGTGGCAGCTGGTCACTGTCATTAATGGTGCAAGCAGAAATACAGACGAGGTAAATATCATAATTTCTGAATCTCAAGCGTGATAGATATAGGAATGGCTTCACAAAGCATTTTTTCTTATCTATTTTGTTATCTACTGTTACTATACTGTTCTATGCTATATCTACTGTTATCTATACTACTACATTTTCTCATGTATCTGAACATCAGGGCACAAGCCAGTAACTTTGGTAAGGTCAGTGGAGAAAAAATAAACTGATGTGGAATTAGCTGTCTTAGTACATTAATGATGTTTACTTTTTATATTAAAATAATCAAGTGGAAAGCCAATGAATGAACTATACTCTTCAAGGATATTGACAGGTACGAACTAATCAAAAAGTCTTTGTTACTTGCATTTTTCCAATTTTTTCAACCCTTTTTGAAGCAAGAACTTCTTTTTTTATTTTGCTACACTGGTAGTTCATGAAAAACGAGAGAATTAAACTTAGCTTCAAAAAAAATTGTTGAAAGTTTTAACAAAACTTAGAACATTGACAGAATCAAAACTTTTTTTTTTTTAAATGCTGTTGGTTGAAATTCAATTTTTTACACAATGAATAAAACTAAATTTACAAGAAAAAAAAAAAAAACTAACTGAAAAAAACCTAATTGACCAAATCAGACTTGTAGATGTTATGTCTTATTGTTATGTACTAAGCACAGGGTAAGTTGAAAGGAAAACAAAATTCTGTTTATTAATTTTGAGAAAGAAAATAATTCCATTGTTTTATTTATTTGCGTAATTCTGAAGTCTTTGTATTATATTTGAGTAAAAGAATTAACAATACGGTCTGCTTGTACCGGTGTACTGAGTAATATTGTTGTTTTAAAAAACTTTTAATATAAATATTTGAAGTAAAAAACTCCTTGAAAAGTTTCCATGGTTATTTTAAGAGCAAAGGAACTTATAGTGTGTGGCCCCATCTACTTCTCTTTTAAAGAAGGAGGTGACTAGAAAGATAGTTGTGGCACTAGAAAGCAAATGTATCTTTCAGGTTTACATGTAAAATGACTAAGTAATTTTATTTTAGGTGTTCTCCTTAGTGTACCAAGGAGAGCTAAGGGAAAGCTATCAGTCATTTATTTGGGAGTCAGTTACATTTTTGCTGGTGCTGTAAATGTTCATCGAAAGCAACCTCCCTGAGGTACTTCGTTACTCACTGAGGGACAAGAATTATGCCTGGAGGATATTCCAGACAGGCACATGTACACATTTTCTCCATGATTTTCCCAGGGACTAAAATGAGACTGGTAAGTCTCTGATTTCCTGGATGATTATTTTGCCCCTTTTTGAAAATGGGTGCAGCAGTTTTCAGTGGTGTCTCCTTCGCAGAGTCAACCACAGAGGTTCTTGCATGGGGTGAAATCTGTCTGGTAATCAAGAATCCAAAATGAGTCCTGCCTCCAGTCACTGGCACCTGTGAAACCTTGCTAGCAAAACCTCAGGAAAGGAAGGCAACAAGTGCCTGATCTTTCTCTGTGCCCACTGTCACTATATCCCCTTCAGCACAGAGCAGTGGGCCTCTATTTTCCTTACTCAGACTTTTGAACTGTGGTAGAAGGTCTTGGTGCTCTCAGCATCCCATGAAAGTCTCAATTACAGCTGAGCTTTGGCTTTGCTGACACTATCCTTGCATGATTTGGGCAATGCTTTTAAATGCCTCTTTTGTAGCCTGTTCCTGTTTCCACCACCTAGAGACTGCTTTTTGCATTGGAGCTGAGCCATGGTACTCCTGTTTAGCCAAGCTGTTCTCCTGAAATGTCTTGACTTCCTCAAATGCCTTGGAAGGTAGCGTGAAATGACAATGATTCAATTATGAGGCATATAAATGGTTAGGAGCCAGAGAAAGAATCTTTGAAAAGTGGGAGAGTACTTAGGAAAAGACTATGAACTGATCCTTCCCCTTTCAACACTGTATAGCTGAGAAAAATTGTAGCTGAGGAAAAAAGGTTACCATCTACAGCTCTTTCACCTAGGGAGATGAAGGATGGAGAAGGCTAGCTGGCAGCAGAGACCTGCTTTGGGTGAACCTATAAAGGTGGAATGACCTACACTAACTAGTTTACTGGCTGATATTTCCCAGATGTTAAATACAATGAAGTCATATTACCTTAAAATATTGTTTCCTGTGTCTTGCCTTTCTTTCTCCAGTTCCAAGGGCAATTAATTATATGTCTTGGTTAACTGAAGAAGTTATCATTGGCTGTTAATTTTTATAGCCCTTTTCTGTAAGAAGTTACTTTCAATGGAATGCCAATTAAATGTATGGTAAAATGTTAAGATGAAATAGATTTTATAATGTCACACAGAATGGATACTTAGCAGCTCATGCTACGGTCCCTAAATGAAATAGAAACATGGCCTCACTGAAATGCTTCTGGAAATATAAATCTGTATTGTTCTTGCCTTTCAAAACCAAAACAAAGAGCATTCATCTGTAGAAATTACATTATTCCTGTTGAAAAGCTGACAGACAGACATAGAAGCTACATTTTCAAAGCAAATACTGTAATCCTATAAATTTAATGTATACGTTATGAATAGGATCCATTTCCTGCAGCTAATACTCTGCAGGACACTATATCATGTGCTGAAAGACAATTTCATTGCAGTACTTTGAAATGTATGAAATTATTAATTTACAGTATTCGAGTTAATGAAATAATTTTGAAAGGTTAGCATAGTATGTTTTAAAGCTGAAACACCCCATGCAGTTTTATTGCACTAATGCAGAAATAAAATGTGCCAAGAGAATCAAAACACTGGCAAGCAATGCCAAAGTAAAATTATGTACTACTTTGTTTGAATGAATCAGCTCTAACTCTTAGCCAATATTTGCTAGCAAGCTGGCAGCACTGGAGTGGGCCCCTCAGTTCAAGAAGGATATTGAGGTCCTCGAACAGGTCCAAAGGAGGGCAACCAGGCTGGTGAAGGGACTCGAACACAGATCCTATGAGGAGAGGCTGAGGGAGCTGGGGCTGTTCAGCCTGAAGAAGAGGAGGCTCAGGGGAGACCTCATTGCTCTCTACAACTACCTGAAAGGAGGATGGAGCCAGGCGGGGGTTGGGCTCTTTTCCCAGGCAACTCTCAGTAAGACAAGAGGGCATGGTCTTAAATTGTGCCAGGGGAAGTTCAGATTGGATATTAGAAAGAATTTTTTCACGGAAAGGGTGATCAGACATTGGAACGGGCTGCCTGGGGAGGTGGTGGACTCTTCGTCCCTGGAGACATTTAAAAAGCGACTCGATATGGCACTCAGTGCCATAGTCTAGTGACTGTGGTGGTAGTTGATCAAGGGTTGGACTCGATGATCTCTGAGGTCCCTTCCAACCCAGCCTATTCTATGATTCTATGATTCTATGAGTGCTGACATCCCAAATACATGTAGTACCAGTGTCAGATTTGTTGAATTTCAGGGCTGCGGTATCTGAAATACCAAACTTTATGTTTGTGACAGCTCTTGTCCAAGTGAAGCTACCATTGTTTTTCAAAGTGATCTCTTCTAGTTGCTTCCTTTCCTGTTCTTGCTCCAAAAGCCATGTACATTGTTCATACCATATGTATATTGCTATGAATGTAACCTCTGCAGGGCAGCAGTGTGGAGGGTACCACACATGGAGACACAAGCAGGCATGGAGACACTTGTGTTGACAGCAAGGGCCTGGAGTTTGCCTGTGTTCTTCTTGCCCTCCCTGTGACTGATAGGACAGAGCATCCAGCCATGCGAGCAGAGAAGGCAGCATGCGAAGTCAGGGAGTGTGCAGAGTGGCTACTGAAGGAGAAAGGAGTCACTAGGTGAATACGCACAAAGGTTTGAAAGCCACCATCTTCCATTGCCCAAATTTCATAAATCACATCTCTGCTTTCCATTGAGTACCACATTCCTGAGGAACAGGAGGGGAGAGGCAATACCTTTTCTTGTTGCAGTTCCCACAGATCCTGTTCGTTGTTCTTCTGAATATGTCTCATGATATGTGTCAATGCTGTGTTAAACTGGCAGGTTTTGTCAACTCTATGAAACTTTCAAGTTATATTATCCATTATTGTTTTACACTAGGCAGAGAGCATACCCATAAATAGATTAGAGAAAGAAATACAACAGTGATAAATGCTTATGCCACAAACTATAATGTGTGGTAGAAACCTGTGACATCTTGATTAACACCATGTCCATTTGTCACGTGGATTTTATTACTGTTACTTTTATTGTTAGTAGAATGCAATAGACCCACTGCTGTACACAGAATAACATTCCTTGGAATTCATTTGAAAGTAGCTCATCTGTGAAAAGCAAGTTCCTACTCAAGAAGATATGTAAAAATTTTTAATCCTTAAAAAACAAGTTATCTGAATCTAAACCTTTTTAAAAAAATCAGGAAAATTTGTGTGGTAATAAATTGTTCTTATCAGTATATAGTAATTTATGAGTCAGTTAAGCATTTGTGCTTGAAGTGATCACCATCAACATATATGACCAAAAATATTACATTCAGAAAAAAAAAAATTATATAGGTCATTGGAGATGGGGAAGCTGTGCTCAGATTTAATAAAAGAGAGGCTTATCTCTTTCCAGAAACTCCACCAAGGTAATTTGAATATCTTAAACTCAACATTGGCATGTATAAGTCTTAAAATTATCAAGGAATAAATGTGCTTACTAAGGAGAAGGGAAGCCTTTCCCAACTGGATTCCTCCAGAAATAGCAGCAAAGATGATTTATACAGACACAGTAGGATCAGTATTCTTTTATGAGAAAAATGGAAGGACATTTATTTTATAGGAACCTAGTTCTATATATTGTGGTAACACTTTATATATCAGGTTTTATAATGAGTAGCCCTATGGTAAACACATACGCACATGACAACTTGAACTAAAGAAACCAACCACTTGCCTCTTAATATATCCACCCCAATAAATTCTTACCATTAGAAAAGTTACTCTCTTTATTATTAAAGAAGCATCTTACTGCCAAAGAGCGGGGGTATGTAAAGCTGTATAGCATACAAATTGTACTACCCAGGCACCTAAAGATCAACATAGAATTAGGCAGAGATTAAGATCTGACCCCAGCCTATTATTGGAAAGAGCTCCCCTCTCCCTCTGCCCCATCACCCACCCCCCTTAAATAAATTATTTGCTTAGTCCAGTCTCGTATTTTGAAGAAAATGTTTGCTATATTTACTCAAAGAAAAAACACTTTTAAAACATACACATATATATATAATCATCAAGGACAACAAACCACAAACCATCCTTTCTCCAACACAGAACTCACCTGTTTATTTGAGGAGTTAACTAGAATGTCAGAAATTGTAGGAAAAAAAACTAGAGATAATTTTGGCCTGGATTTTTGTAGTTTCATTCTTCAGTGACAGCCTTTAAACTGCTACAGACTCAAAGAAATAAAATTAAAAGTGAAATTTCAGTCACCTGTCTCTGTAGTTGGGAGCCTTATTTTGGTTTAAAAGAAATAAATTTATCTCAAAACCGTACCCAAATATTTTGCTGTAGAACCATACAGAAGAGATTAAGAAACAGAAGAAAATGATTCTAGCTATTAAATTCTGTTTTAAATGTCCTTGTGGTCCTTGATCTGTTGCTTGGGTGTTTTTTATTTTTCACTGAAGAATTTCTGAAACCCTTTTCTGTATAAATCCACTTTACTGCTGACAGAAAACATTAAAAACACATTATTCAGGAGGGCAAAGGACTGAAAACAACAGAACTTGAACCTGGATTCCTTACGTTAGGCAGTATAGATGAAGGAGTTTTAGGGTCAGGACTGTGAATTAGATCAGTATTTGTTCCACAATTTTAAATCTTGTGATTGTGTTTATGTACATTTATTTATATATAAATATATATAAAGAGTATGTCACTTTGCCATGTAGTGTAGCACTGACACACTGGTTTCTAAAAACCATTGTATTCTTCATGTACACAAGTAACTTTCACAAAGAGCTACCCAAAACTTTGGCATAACTTTGAACATTTATTACTACTTTGATTCTTCACAGTTGTTGTTGGTTAATCAGTTGCACACTTGGAAATATACAGATGTGGGTTTGATAGGGGAATTTTGTTTTAATCATTTTATGATCTTCCTGTAACACTTTTGGACCAGTGTTTGAGAAGCACTGGGCGGAAAGAATTCTGAAGTGGCTTCGTTTGTTGGGGTTTTTTCCCACATACTTTTGGTACATACCTTAGCATGAACTACAGAAAATTGCATGGATACACATTTTTAAAGGGTATCTGGATCTAAGTTATACATGAATTCCTTTCCATTGCTAACAATCCACAAAACCTCTATGTATGCACACTCCACTATTTGCATCTAGAAGTCTAACGTAATATTATCTGAACATGAGATGAGAAAAATGAAAATTTTATGTATTTTACTTTTCTGTTTTCCTTGTTGCTTTGGTTTGAGCCTGGGCAATTACAAAGGACCACATGGCTGTGAATACCCCCTCCCCCATTTCAGGATGGTGAGGAGAAAATCCACCTGAAACCTTGTGGATCAAGACAAGAACACTGAGGGTCCCACTCACCAGTTATGGTCACAGGCAAAAAAGACTCAACTTGAGGAAAATAAATCAATTTAATTTATTATTAATCAAAACAGGGCAAAGAGGAAAAAAAAACCAAACCAGAGCTTAAATACTACACCCAACTTCTCACTTCTTCCCAGGCCCAAGTTACTTTATCCTGATATCTCCTATGTCCTCTGTCCCAGTGGCATAGGGGGACAGAGTGTGGTTTACAGTCTTGTAGAGAAACAAGATAAACTAGGTGCCTCGAGTTGCCAAAGAGTGGGTGCGAGTCCACCTGTGCCTGGTTAGGGCAGGCCCCCTATTACCAGGGGGCCAATAAAGGTGGGACACACATCCACAGAGGCAGCTCAGCTCACTTTTGTGTGAGGGAATGGAGAAACCAGCAGCTCGTCGAGCCTGAGGAGCAAGAAGGGCTCTTCCCACAGCATTTTGGTGGAGAATATGGGCAACTTACAGAAAAATGACTGCACGGGCTTTGACGTCTAAGGAAGCAGCAGTGTGAGGAGCTGGCAACAGGAACATTCTCCCTGATTTGAAAAAGTGCCTGGGCTAACACTCTCCTTGAAAGTTATGACCAGCAAGCTCTTTGGATTGGAAACCCCTCAGCAGAGGGAAGCCAAGATAAGGATTCTCTCTTTGGAAACCCCTGAGCAGAGGGAAGCCAAGAGAAGAGCAGATACAGGAGGGAGAAGAACTCAAGTCGGAAAGGCAGAGACTTTGTGAAAAGTGCCTGGGCTGACATTGAATGGTTTGCCTAGGCTGCAGCAGTGTGAGAAGCTAGGGTTAAATCCCATAAGCTATAAGTGTAAAATGTTTAAATGTCTGTAAAAATCCTGTAATCAGTGTTGTATGTTTGTAAGCTAGGGTTAAATCCCGTAAGCTATAAGTGTATCCTGTAATCAGTGTTTAAAATGTTTGTAAGCTAGGGCAAACCGGGGTAAGAAAAAAAAAAGGGGGGGAAATGTAGAGAAACAAGATAAACCAGGTGCCTCGAGTTGCCAAAGAGTGGGTGTGAGTCCACCTGTGCCTGGTTAGGGCAGGCCCCCTATTACCAGGGGGCCAATAAAGGTGGGACACACACCCACAGAGAGAAGCTCACTCTGGTGCGAGGCAATGGAGAGGTCAGCAGCTCGTCGAGCCTCAGGAGCAAGAAAGTCTCTTCCCGCAACACAGTCTGTTCATCACAGGTTGTTTTCTACCTCTCCTTCCTCCTCAGAGAGAAGGATTCTTCATAGTCTTCCTCTACTCCAGCCTGGGGTCCCTCCCACAGCAGAGAATTCTTCACAAACCTCTCCAGTGTGATTCCCTCCCTCCAGGCACAGCTCCTCAGGACCAAACTGCTCTAGCACAGATGGCCCACTGGGACTGTCAGGGCCAGGGACTGTCAGTCACCTCCAGGGCTGCAGGGCTTCACAGCATCCCCTGTGCCAAGCTCCTTCAGGGACTGCTCCACTGTGATCCTCCATGGGTTGCAGGGGACAGGCTGCCATCTCACCACGGGATCCAGGGAAAAATCTGTGGTCAGGCACTTTCTCCCTCTGCTTCCTCACTGACCTTGGTCTCCCTGCTCTGGCCTTGCTTTCTTCTGGAGTTGCTTTCTCTCTCTCTCATCCTCCTCTCTTCTGCCCTGAGCTCTTATCACTGGAAGTTTCTCCTTCTTGAATGTGTTGGACTTGATGATCTCTGAGGTCCCTTCCAACCCAGCCAATTCTATGATTCTAATAGCAGAGGTGCACATCCACTGTCCCTGATGACCTCAGCATTAACCAAGGGCAGGGCAGGACATTTTGGAGCTGGGGGAGAGTTCAGCAGCTACTTACAAGACATTTACCTGAGCCACTCTTCCTTGCTAACAAAACCGGCACATTAACCCAGAACACTGGTCTTTCATCCCAACATATTGCAGCCTTATGAAAATATTTATTTTAAACAGAAATACACCTGAGACTTCTTTCTGTTTCAGTGTTTTGAGTGAAGCTACTTCAGCACTCCATTGCATCCAGTGCATCTTCTCAGTTCCATAAAAAAGAGAAGGAACAATCTGTTATTTTGGCAGGAAACAGGCATTCTGGCAGCATTAAAATTAGTCTTTACTCAGGAGAATACTACCTGTGTGTCCCTGTCTCAAGTGATATTGTTAGCTTACCGAAGCATCCAAATTCTGAACTCTGAATTTCACTCATAACTAATGAGACTAGATAGGCCATGCAAAATAAAATGTTTGTGAACTTGTTCTAAGGTGAAGCTTAAACTAAAATGGAAAAATTTCTAGCTAAAGATCCACATAAAACTGCAGCGCTGTTCTAATTTTCTTTCTCTTGATCGCCACTTTTAATCATCCTTTTAATCATCATATACTTCAATAATATGCTTTTAGCAAAATCATTTTGTATATTGACATGCAAATTTTGAGAACATAAACCCACAGTTAAAGGAAATGTCACATAACTATTTTTAATTGCATTTAGTGTAAATGAAAATACAAAACAAGGTCCTTCTGTCCTTCATAATCATTAGATAGCATAGCAAATCATAAGTAGCACTTCACGTAACCGAGTTAAATCATGCACTAAAATTATTGGTCAGGATTTGGAAAGGTTCTAACAAGTTTCTATAACTGCTAAGCAAGTGAGAATTGCCCTTTCTATACCTGTGTATCCTGTGTTTTTTTAGAAAACACGTTTACGTGTTTGCTTGTACTACAGTAACTACACACAAACAGCCAAATTAAATATAACCCATACTACCAAAGTCTTTAAAATATTTTCCTTTCAGATAATTTTTTTCTCATTTATGCATGCATGATTTTTAGTAAAGGATTATCTATCTAAAGTAATACAATATACAATCTCTGTTATTTCTGCAGGCATTTATATTATATAGATGCTTAGAAATGTTAAAAATACTTGTGACTGTTTCAAAAGTAAATGACATTTGCAACTTTTATTCTGTCGGGAAGTTTACAGGATACGACCAAGGACACAAATAAATTTAAATGAAAAGCAGAAGTATTCTTTAGAAATGAGCTTTGCAGAGATAAGAGTAGGAAAAATGAATCATTGTTACTTTCTTTTAATAGTTTAATTTAAAGGTCAAATTCCACTTGGTCTGCTACTGCAAGTGATGTAAGTCATGGTTGCATGTTTTTTCCTGATTCCAATATGCGCTTCTTTACAATGGCAAAAGCTAGAATCTGATTCTCTTCTCATTTCAAGGATACATTAGGAATAACTAACGAAGTCCAAAAATGTACACGGACTGTTTTAAAATTGGTGTAATACACAGGAGAAGTGGTACAATGACAGTAAAAGAATGGCCTTAGCTAGTCTTTTCTCTGTTTATCATTGTTTCAGTTTTACAGTTTACATAGCATAAGTTCATTGCAGACATTTAAAAACTTTTATTGAGATAAAATTTTAGCTTTTCAAAAAATTTTAATTCTATTAATTTTATCCATTTCTTTGATGAAGAAAACAACTGATTTTAAAAAAAATTACCATTACTGTACCCTTATGAAAAAAAAACCAAACACCACAACCTGGATTAAACATTTTAAAGTAGCAAGTATTCCTTAACTCTAGGGACTGTTTTTCATTAATCTGAGAAGACAGATCAAATCTACTGAAGCCAAAAAGGATTTTTTTTTTTTTGCATAGTGTTAATTGGGCCAGATATCATCTTTGTGTGGATTGTGGGGAACATTCTGAATGCTTGTATTTTGTAGATAAAAATCTGATTCTACTGTACTCTCTTGTAATTCTCAATAGATTAATTTGAGATCTTATTTTCATATAAAAACGTTTCTAACATTCATATCAGCAGCTTTGCTTTAATTGTGAATGTAATTTATTCAAGGGCTTCATATTTCCTTTATTCCTTTTCTGCACAGCTCATTAATACCTCACTGTACTTCTAGCTAATTGTGGTTTCTCAATACTTTTATTCTCTCTGCATTTTAAAACTGTTTTTGTACACACTCCTTGAAAAGCAAATATAAACATAAACTTGAATTTGAAGTATTTTGATGTTATGTGGTTTTATGAAGTAAACAAATAGATACCTTTTCAAAATTTCACAGCAAGTGTTGATTTCAGTATGGATTGGTTACTGACTGGAAACCTTCTAACAGAGAGTTTCATATTTTTTTAGAAACAGATTCTTCTTCAAGAAAAAAAAGATCTGTCATGCAGTGTTTGTTAGCAGAAAATCTAGTAATTTTATTCTGTCAACACAAGTAGAAAGAAAAAAATGTCAAGCTTCTTAGCAAAGGAAACTATGATAAGGTTGTGTTAATTTTTGAAGATGGTGTTAAAAATATGTGCAAATGATGTTTGCTTTTAAAAAATATTTTAAGTTTGAAATGGCAGTATTGAGACATTGTTTTTCCCACTCGTGGCTCTTTCTGTTATAATAAATTCAACACACAGAGGTAGAAGCTTTTTTAAAAAAATATATCACTGCTGTGAATATGCTACAGGGATACAAAAAAAGTTTCATTTTGTGTGTAGAATGTAAATAACTGATAGAGGGTAAGGATAGCTTAGTTTGTGATCAGGGAATTTATGAGAAGAAACTCATTAGAAATAATTTCAGTAATACTCATGTACTGAATATAAACAGAACCACTGGAATCTTCCAACATCTGAGTCTCACAATTATGGCAGAAATTTGTCCAGATTCTCTTCCCATTGTTACTTTTGCCTTTAACCATAATTTCTGCATACTCAAGGGTGACTGATAGAGTCATAGAATAATGAATATGAAAATTTACATGATAAATCAAGGATAAGGTGTTTATTAAACTATAAACTCAAGAACTTTTCTGACTTTCACTGAATGCTGAATATAGCTGGCTTCCTCTTTATGTTTCTCTCTCTTTGATGAAGCATATCAATATACAGTCAAAGAAGGGGAAGCTGTCAGAAAAACGAGTCGATGCCTTTATTGCCCTTATTTTTCATTTTCATTACATTTTGACACTGCTGCTTATCAGAGTAGTTACTGATCACTTCTCACCCAGATTCAAACCCAGTCTCCATTGTAGGTTTCTGCCTCTTGATATTGATGAGCTGAGAGGTAACTATTTATAAGAACCATTTATGAAATATTTTATCTACTTTGCCTTTGCAATAAATAAATAGAATTTCTATTTATCTATTTGACACCTTTCAAGCACACACAGAGTTCTAAGTTTTGTGAACTGATTTGCTAGCAGTGTTTTCAGGATTAGGCAAGAAATTATTAATAAGCTAGCAATATAAAGTGCATCCTGCAGTATAAAAAAGTCTATGGAAATTAAAATTTCTGTATTGACAGAGCAACTTATTTCCCTGACTATCAATTAAATCCACACTGATCCTTATTCTTAGGCCAAATAGTCTTCATATACAGCATATACAGATTTTTTCACCTTAATTAATCTGTGTTGTCCTTTTAAATTCTGAGTACAGTTTAAATCTTTAGGTAATATATGCTGGCCATGAGGCGTTTTACATGCTCTAGTGCCATATGGAGGAGTTTTCTATTATGAGAGCTGTTGATCCTCAAAGCAGGTTTGTGAGATAGCAGTTGAGTGTTCAAAGTAGATTGAACACTTTCATAGATTGAAATACCGAGTCCTTGATGAAAGCTTATTAGAACTGATGTGCTTAGATACTTGATTTCCATCAGTCTGTACTGGTTCAGGTCATCCTTGAAAGACAGGGGATCTAAATTTGTTTCAGAAACCGAACAATACTGGAAGGTTCCTAATGGGATTCTCAAAATGCATGCAACTCCTGTCAATTTCAGCTCTATTGTTATTTCTCTCTCAGCATATGGGTTTGAAAGTTCAAAATCCACCAAAGCCACAAGCAGATGTGTAAACACCCTTTGAAATACATGCCTGAGGAAAGCATGAAGTATTAAAATGGAATGGATTTCTAACAAATGCCAACAGTCATCAGAGAGGTCGACTCCTTTTGTCTACAGTTAGGTTGAAAAGAGAATAACCATAATTCATGTTGTGGTTAAAACAGAGCCCAAGTACCTGCTGTGGCAAGAAGGCTACTAATCAACAGCCATAACTACATAGATCGTGTGTAGGAATGCCCAGGTGTGCCTGGTTAAAAGAGATGCTTGCAGGGAACCCATCTAAGCCTTTATGACACAGAAGACATTGAAAAAGGGGGAAGTATAGAAGTCTGAAACATTTCCCGTGCCCTTTTTTGGTTTTTCTGAAACTACAGAAGGGAATCAGATTTAAATCCAAGGGGAGATGCAGTGTCAGGGCAGTTTCAACCCTGACACTTTTTTTCCTTGGCACAGTCCAGCAGAGGCTACATTGGGATCTCTGCCATGAAGAATTTGGTCAGCTCTTGTTCTGTACCTGGGATGTGGCAGACTGAGTGGTAAGGACTGAGGAGATGCAAGCCAATGTCTAACATAGGCTAATCACTTACAGTTAATGTTAAATAGAGTGCAATTCTTTAGGTCTCCACACCTTTAAGTGAGAAAGCTACCAAAACTGCTGTTAGTTTCACAAGTATTGTTTCCTATTTAGGCTTGTGATATAAAACAGGAAGAGAAATCCAAAGGAAAAGAGAACCTAAACTGGAAATACGGCATGCATCTGCAGGGATTACTTCTTTCTAACTGTCCCTAGACATGAGTTACAAGCTGCACACAAGCATCCTGAATCCACCAGGCCAAAATAGAGCTGGAACTTTTTTGCATCACAACAGTCAGAATGAATTTAACATAATTTCAGCTTCCGTGAAATTGAATCATAAATCAGGTGAATGAGACTTTTGGTCTACATGTATAAGCACTTATTAGATTCACTTATTAATTTTCCTTAGGAGTGAATTCAGGAAACACTGTTGAGTTGTAATTTAATTTTACTCAGCCAAATAAATAAATGGTTGTTCATGCACATTTGTGCACCACATAGAAGTGTTCTGGTGTACCTTGTAATTTTTGATAATACCTTTGATTGAATAGATATCCCAAAATAAAATCAACTCTGAGAAAATTATCTTCCAAATCTCAACTCATATTCCTTGGATCTAACACAGTAAAGTTCCAATGTAAATGATAAAGTATATGCATAACTAAGAACAGGATGCTAAATTCAGCAGAATTAAGAGACAGAAAATAATAAAAATATCAGTAAATTAGAAAAAAAATCAGTAAACTAGGGATATTAGTTTACACAAAGTATTTTCTCTAACTATTATTTTCTACTTCCTTTATGGCTTGTCTTCTGTTGAAGAATATACTCAAGATTTTTACCTGAGTGGATGTGAATGTAGTTTGGATCTGATTTTAGTTACTGTTAAAAGTTATAGGTTAGAGATGGAGACAGTGGGAGGCTGTCCTCCAGCAAGAAGAAAGGAAAAGGTCAGACCAGAAAAGAAAGAAAGGCTGGAATATGGAGGAAAGCTTGACAAAGGGCTCCCAGTGGAACAGGGTGTTCCAAGGCAGTAAGCAGAAGTGACTGACCAGAGAGAGTCAGGACTGCAAAGCAGAACATCTGCTCTTGTAGATTGCTTTATTCCCATTTATTCGGTCCTTTGTACATACATAGGTTCCACACACCAGAAAAAAGGAAAGAAAAAACAAACCAGAAAACCCAGCAAAAAACCAACCAACCAAACAAACAAACAAACCCAGACAAAAAACACACACAAAAACCCCCAACTTTTTGGTTTTTCACTCTGAGATACAGTGGGATTGTTACATGTGGTGTGCAATATCAATGAAATTCTGTATATCAAATTTTAAGGCTTGCAACATCCTGCATATTTTGCCGAAAAGTCATTCATCTACCGCTACTCCATCTGAATTATTTACTTCCAAATTATATTATAGATATATTCTTGATAAATTGAAGAAATCAGGGGTTAGTTTGACTGAATTACAGCAATGCACACTTTCTCCCCAGAATTTGTTGTACTGAGAACTATTCGGGTACCAGCTTGTGCAGCTCATGCTGTGTATTAAACATTGTGTTTAAAATATGTCTCCAGACCTCTACAGTCATCTCAGAAATATAACTGACATTATTGCTAGCAGGTTTTTTAAAATATTGCTAAAATGCAGCTGTGATCCATACTAAGTGCTGGATTGAGTTAGGACCATTTTAATAAAATAAGTTTCATCATGAAGTACATTTTGAACTATAGAGTGATTTTCAAGGTACTTGCTGGGGAGACAACAGGGTGAAGGTACAGGTCATCTGCTAGTATCTAAGAGTATTAAAGGCTCTCATAATGATTCTTATTGGAGAAATGTCACTTTGACACCACTTTTATGGGTCCACATAATAACTCTTCAGGATTATCTCTGGGAAGTGGAGCGTATATGTTTAGTACCCAATGCTGTTTTATTTAGTTGGATGCAGAAGAAACAAACTGAAATGGGGACTCCCATGTGCCCACTGAATGCCCTGAATACCAGCTCCTTAGGTGGCTTGATTGCCATTCAAGGGCTGAGAGCTTTCACCCTCTAAAAAGAAGTGGCAGTCTATTACTTCACTCTAATATAGAAAATACAGAAAAACATAGAAATTGAGAATATTAGGAATGCTAAACATTATCTGTACTGTGGTGTATATTTCATATATGCTTTCTTTTTCTGGTAGGCAAGAAATCTATTTGAAAGATGCAGGAAAAGCAGATTCATGTATAGGTTGCAGGCTAAGTAGGAGGGCTCACATCAGCGTTTTTGAAATGACAACATTCTCACTTGTCAATGTGTGCAGCAACAGTGAGAAATCCATCTGGCAGGAGATAACTGTGAAGTTAGGAGAAAATGGATTTGCAGGTTTCTATGAAAAATGTAAATGTTTTTCTTTCAGACTTGAACAAAATTTTTAATGGGGAATAATTAAAGGAAATGTTATAATACAACATGTTTGCGTTTGTAGTCATCTGAAATAATAACAATATCATTTTACTATTTCTTAAGGGGTTCTGGTACTTGCTTTTAATTTACATCACACATTTTTATCCTCTTCAAAAATCCATCCACAAGTCACTGGTCTAGCATCCCTAATGAAAACTAGTATCACTTTTCACTTCCATGGGAGACATCTCATGTCTTTGTATGCCATCATTTGGTTGTTTTTATCACATCCACTTCCAGACTATTCCACCTCTCTTCAAAACTGTCAACTCTTGTGCCCTGAAAATTAATCACACTGTTTTGACACCTGTATCACATATATGCCCCCACAACTTTCCTCTGTGCTGAAAATATGCACACAGTAACAAGGCCTCTTCCCTGCTCCTGGGTTTCATGCGTGAGATGCAGTTGGCTGATAAATCACTTGCTGTCAAGAGCAGCAGAAAGTCTGCTGAGCTTCTCTGTGTTCAACAACTCAGTCCTCCATACCGTGACCCATACAGAAAATGGGAAGAATTACTGTGGGAGTAAGTGGTGAGTTCACTTTCACAACTAATAGTGGGTGCATCTATGTCTTGCTCCTATTCAGAGCACACAGCTTGCTGCCAGAACCTCATTTTGTGGACCAAGACAGAGCTGACTGATCCTCCTGTAACTACCAGAAATGCAAGTAATTCTGTCCTATTTATTTCGCTAATAACCTCAATTAATTTTAATTAATTTCTCAGTTTATCAAGGCATTTAAGGCATGCGCCTACCTTTAAGCAAATTATTAGCTGGATTACATTCAAAGGATGACTAATCACTCTCTAAAAAGGTTTAAATACTTCTTTGAACGTGACCTCAATTTATACACTATAGTGTATAATGTATAACTGTAAGTGACTACTGGTTTCTTTATAAAAGCCTGTGAAAAGCATTCTGCAAGAAAAGGCTTGAGATGTTACATTATTAGACTTTTCTGCATTTTATCAGGGGGAACAAGGTTGTTCTTGCATTCTTCATCTCCTCAGCATTCCTGTGATAAGCAGCTCCTTAGAGACTGGTGTTAAACTGTTGGTCCCTGACACACGAATATCAGAGGAGCTCTATAACCAGCTGAAGCAGGGTTGACTGCAGCTTGTCTTAAAATTCTCTTTAAAATGGTAGCATCACAATGAAGAAAAATCTACTGAAAAGCTCATACAGTTCCATGCCTAGTAATTAAGTATTTATACAACATAAAAGGACATCACATATTTCATGTTTCAAAAAAAGAAAAAGCATAACATTATTTAGCTATCCCCATACCAGCACACAAAGGTAGCTTCATTGACTATACTGCATATAAGGATATTGCTCTCTGGCTATAGTGGCAGGGAAGCATTGTGATTTAATTTTTGTTACAGTTATCGAAGAACTCCAGTAACAGTACATGCTACATGTGAATCAAATAACCTATGCATGTGACTTGCCTGCCTTTAAGTATTTGCAGTGGATTATGCTTTAAAAATAGGTTTAATTAACCTTGCCTAGAACCTACGCTTCACAGTCACCCTTCTTTTTGAGGTTGCATTTGTTTGGATCTCATATTGACAAGGTTACACATTCTCAACATCACAGTACAGTTTGGAAGGGAATACTCCTGTAACCTCATTAAGGGATTCTGGGCATTCCTACCAATGCCTGCCTTAATAGTCATGGCCCTTGCCTGAAGAATATACCACTGCTCTGTTGATTTATCCTTACCTTTCCTCCTTGAAACATTTTTTGTTCCCCCTACTAAAACATATACTTACATGTAGTTTTATATGATATAACAATACAGCTAGATATAACAATTCTTTTGCAAAAACAGTAAAGCACAATTTTCAGATATTTTTTCATACTCTGCAAACCTCTCAACCACATTTTGAAATTAAAATAGCAACTCTTGCACTTATAATCTTTATTTTATATATATATATATCTTATATGTCTTTGCAACACAGGCAAAAAGATCCCTTTTTCCTACATAGCAGTGAATTTGAAGGTGTTATCCAAATTTTAGCATAGTACCCCTGCTTTAACTGTTTGCTCAGCTGAAGCTCTCTTTGCCCACATACCTGCAGATGCCTGAATGAACGGAGTCCAGTTCAAACACATATTTAATAATAAATTCACTGAGTTCAAGACTGTGCACCTTTACTTAAAAAGTGCATATTAGTTTCTTCAGTAGTCCACCTGAATACTGAGGCTGGACTACAGTGTGTGAGTGTTAGGGAACTGCCACAAAAAGGGGAGTGTTACCATCAGAGACTCCTCAGAGAAGAAAGAGGAGTTTTTGCTACACTTCTCATTGAAATTAAGTCCCTCAGTAGTCAGATATCAAAGACATATTGAATCAGAAGGAAGAAGGCAAGGTTGTTCAATGTTGTGTAGGTAGAACCCCGATCCCATCCTCACTGTCAGACCAACAAGCTGGGGGAAAGGGAAAGGTAAGGATTGCACACTGACGTCCTCATACTGCATGAGAGAGGTGCCCATGATCCACTTGATTAAACTTTAATGGTCTATTGCAACTGCTGTGTCCTTAACTAATTATGAGGTATTGGATATGTCGAGGGTTCTGAATTTATTAATTGTTTAAGAGAAAATATATAATATATAATAATGTAAACATCAAAAAGAAATATACAGTTTTCCACATTTGAAATGGGCCCTTATTGATTGATTTTGGTGGAAACAGAGTCAATCCCTCAATAACAATAACTGGAGACCTTGATCTTCCTGCTGTCCATTTCTTTGATAAATGAACGATAAAATCAAACTATAACACCTTTCTCCTGCCTCTCTATACCTTATTACTGAGACAGGTGCAGGCAGAAAACGTTATCATCATTCATAAACATTTCTCCCTTAAATCTCAGTTTTCCCGAGTTTGTAGGCTACTAATAATTCTTTCTTGTGGAGTGAAACTGCTCCACAAAGCTGGCCATGAAGCAATTAATATATCTGTTCAGTTAAAAAATACTTGGGGAAAGCTGAATGAGAGAAGTACACACACATACACAAGCACTAATGCACACAGTATAAATAACAGGTATGTTCTGATTTAAAGTGTCAGAATGACAGCGTCTTTAAATTCTTTTAAACGCTTCATAGGAGCAAAACCTGCCTATTTAGATATTCAGTAGCATGAAAACTGCTGGCTCTTGGACAGATGAATAAGATTCATGCTGACAGCTGTTTATAGCTCTTTTGGCTGCTATTTATAAAAGGGAGGGGATACAAATCTGTGTCAGCCAAGATGTTTTGATTCAACTATCGCAGGTGATGGTGGCAACCTATTACATGTGGTAGATGCTCAATAAATTAAGCACAGTGTCATCACCGGGGGTTTGCTCTCTATTATCAGTGCAAAGTGGCTGAAGCTTCCCTGAGGAGTGGAGTTCACAGCCATTAGTGTATTCTTCCATGTCTTTTGTTTAAATCTTGACAGTTACATTGCAACTGTCAAGTTTCAGTCCATCTCCCACAGTTTCTTTCACCAGCTTGGAAAGCTGTCAAAAGTATGGCTAAAAAATGTTAATTTCTTGTAGAATATTGCTTCCAAGATTTGAGAAAACATCCTGATAGATCTGATGTTTATCAAAGTGAAACTCGGTGATAGAAAGAACCTAAGGATTTCTTCCTGCAGACAACTTCTTTTCCTGCAGTAGTACATTTGCCAAGATGTTTTTTCTTCTCTTATCTGTTGTTAAAATTTGCTAGGCAATATGGTTTCCAAAACTTGCTGTAGATGAATATTCTATGGCAAGAAGTATTTGCTGATATCCAGACTGTATTTCTAATAAATAATTTTATTATTATTACTCTTTGAAACATAATCTTGTGTTATGCTAAATACCTCCCCCTCCATTCTTTGTGTAAGCACCCCTCTGACATCTCAAGTGAGTTTAAATAACAAAGCATACGAAGCATCTGTTTTCACTATCAAATTGGGTCAGTTGAAATAGGCATATTCCATACTCATGCAACAAGAAATACCTTTTCTTTCCTGTGTTCATAGACTTAAAAAAACCTGACTGTAGCAACAGCAAATACTAACAACACACAGGGCTGGTATATGACTTCACAAACTGATATGTGAAAATATCTGTATTTCTATATGGGAGAAAAATGCTATTAAATCTTGTTCTTTGTTAGACATATGCAAATGCTTAAATATATGATTTTCATATTTTTCTGTTCTATTATTCTATGGATGTATATTGCACTATGTCCATAACTGCAGCATGTCAGCACAGTGTGTTTTGATATATATTTATTATTCATCAAATGTGCAAACAGACTTGGTGCTTAGACAACTTTCCTCACCAAGTGCTTCATGTGGCCCTCATTTTCATATTGGGTGCTGGGTGTACCGAGCCAGTCTTATAAAATCTCATGTACAAACACAAGGACTCTTTTGCATAAACAAGCAAATCCAAGAGCAATATGGAAAAAAAAATAAAATGTATAATCACGACACAGAAACAAGCCAACCAGTCATTAAGTCCTTCAGATTTGCCCTGCATGAAAGCCAAATTCCTACAGTGCCTGTTTTGTCATCTAACTGGTGTCATTCATTCTGGCTTTAAACAAAGAAATTTGTTGTATAGTATGGCAGCAATCCATCTTGCTTAGAAAAATTTATTACAAATAGGAAATTCAAAAACAAGGGAGGGAAACAATTATGTGTAAATTGGTGCAAATTTGTGTATTTTTAAGATTGAAATGCTCCTGGAAAGAAAATAATAGTATTAGATTCAGGCACACAGTTTTGTTGTTTTGTTGTTTGCTTGGGTTTTGGTTTTTTTTTTATATTGTGGAGGTGTCTCTGCACTGAAGGTTAGTGAAGTGATAGTATAGTTTGTCAGTAGTTGCACCAGCTAATAGTAGGCTGAAAAATGGCTGAAATGCCTCAGAACAAGGAGCTGTCTGAAAGTGTTCTCACTCCAGGCTTGATCCAAAATAATGGATTTGAGCCAGCTTTTGAGCCTCAAGCTGCAGTGCTACCTGGACGCATGAAACCATCTGATAACCTCCCTGCCCTTGTTACATGCTTGTTGCAGGGCAAGTAAAGCTCGGGAACCAAAAGATGACTTTGCACAGACAGTGATGTTTGAATCAGACAAGAACCAGCACAGCGAATATTGAGTTCTGCTATCCCTTTCCTTTAAAAAAAAAATTAAAAAATATATATTTTTGTAATTCCTAATTAGAAATGCCTTAATTGCATGCCAAGAGTATCTAGGGTAACAATCACAATAACAACACACATTCATCTGCCAATGCCTTCACACAATAATTGACCCTTTACTGCATTGCCACCACCTTTGCAGCCACCAGAGATGTTGGGTGGCAGCAGCCGTGCCCCGCCCGGATGGTGACTGGGGGAGGGCTCCCAGGCTGGTGACACAGGGCAGCTGTCACTGACACCACAGATGTTTGCCTGGCAGGCTTTAGGATTCAAGGGAAGACAATGCAGATGCTTCCACACCAGATCTGCTGTCTCCACACTATAACAGGTCCTTAGAGATATGAAAATAAAAAAACTAACTAAACAAAAAAAACAACAAACCAACAAACAACCCTGCAAAGACAACTTAATAATTAATGGAGTCTAGTAGTCACCAACTGGTTCCTAATTTCTGACTTAAATACTCTATTGAGCAGCTCTACACAATGTATAGCCGTATTCTCATCTTGGGTTTGTGTTGCTTTATGCCCAAAAGATTACAACTACATGACTAGGAAATAATACAGTACACAATCATCACAATCATTTAACTGCATCTGCACAGAAATCCAGTATTTATTAGCTGGTCATTCCTTATCCTTTGACAACAATCAGTGAAGAACCATTCCCTGAAAGCATTTAACCCAAACTTGCAATAGGTGACTAATTTTTAAGGTTTTGCTAAGGCTAGTATCTTACTTGGATAAAATGCCTAAAATTATCTGGCAAAACAGTAAAATTATGTGACTTGGACTTTACTCTTCCACATTAATTGCTGTTAGAACGAAAATATCCCAGTTATTAAACTTTCAGAATAAAGGACAATATTGTTTAGTATAATAAAAACTATTTTGTGAAGACTTCAATTTGATTCCACAAGCAGAACAAGGGAACTAATTAAATATGAAGAGCTGGTTATGACCAGTTAAAAGCTACAGACAGCGGGTTAAATAAAATCCAGTGACAATGAGCTTGTTTACAGAGAGTAAACAAAAAAAAGAAGGATTTGTGTTAATCTCTGTAAATTATGCCAGTGGCAAACTCTAGCTCCTCCCCCCATCTTTTGTTTAACTGTTATGGTTATATAGATTTGTAGAATTACTTAGACTGGAAAAGACTTCAGGTGTCACATGGTCAAAGAACTTGCTTGAAACAGAGTTATTCAAAAGCCTTGACCTGGTGAGTTTTGAATATCCCTAAGGATGGAGGTTTCAGAGCTTCTCTGGGCACATGTTCAGTGTTTGACAACCCTCATGGGTGAGGAATTTTTCCTTACATCAGCTCAGAATAGCAACACTAGGCAGACATTGTCTCATCCTTCTGCTCTGCTTGGGAATAATGTCTCTGTAGCTCCATATCAGCCAGGTGAAGAATACACTAGTTTCTCCTCAACCTCACCTCCTCCAAACTCAACAAATGCAGCTCCCTCTCCCCCTCCTTCTTTATGATTTTTTCCGGCACACTGGGTGGTGAGGGTAGGAAATCTGGACAGAAGGCTCCAGGTGCCTTCTCCTAAGTCCAAACTGAAGTAATTAACTCCTTCCTTTAGCCTGCTGGATGCACTTTTACTAAAGCAGCTACTGCTGCTACTGCTGCTACTGCTACTGCTACTCTTACGTTAGTAGTGAAACTTCACTGCTGTAAGGACATGCAGCTGTCTCACGTCTCTCTACCATGATCTCCTTGTCCCTTCCTACCAAAATTCTGTTTTGCCAGCTAGTCCCCAGTCTTTACTGATACATGCTCTATGTGCAGGACACATTGATCACCCTTGAGCTTCACTTAATTTCTCTAACATGTTGAGATCTACCTAAACAGCAGTTTAGGTAGATATGCACTGATGCATATCAACATTCCTCCCAGCTTCTTGTCATCCACGCAGCTTCTTATCATCCACAAGGTTCTTGAGGATGTATTTTTAACACAATCATTAGTGAGCATGTTATACTGTACTGCATATGCAAAATACTCCATTACCATCTCTTGAGAAACACCTCTGGTAAACATGTTTAATGAAGTCTGCACCTGCTTCCTCTTCTGTCTCAGGATCCACCAGAGACATCCTCCATTATATTTCCCCCACTGGCCTCCTCTGACCCTGACTGTGTTCTTGGCCAACTCACCACATATTTCATAAAAAATCTCAGTGCAAGGAAGACTTTAAAGTTTTACTCCTTTAGAACATAGAAATGTAGCTTTAGAAGTAGTTTTGCAACTACCTTGGTTTTGTGCAGATCAAAGAACACCTATATGATACAAATCTACCTGGTCTTTTTTGTATGAGTGTCTTACTGAACTTTACCACTGTTAGTGAATGGCACAGTAAAAGTTAGAAAAGCTCCCAAACCTATCTGTCCAAAACCTATCCCAGACCTGTTGCTGAGCTGTTGGGGTAGATAGTTTAAATAGGACAGTGTATTTACTCAGTGGCAGCCTGACAGTAACTCTGGCTGCACAGGTTTTTTTTTTATAGAATTTTCCCCTTATTTTTACATAAGGACAGACACTTCAATTATGTCTGGCTAAATAAATGCATCCCTGAATAACACTTTGGGAAAATAGGAGGTTTCTGTTCCCCAGATTTACTTCACAATTTTCTTGCTAAAAATATATTAGGTCAGAAAGGTTTAACAATTATCACATAGATGCTCTGTTTTCATAATGGCAACTGATGTTATCACATGTTTCATTATGATGACTAGTCATGAAAATCTGTCTTGTATTAGTAAGAAAAGTCGTCTTAAAATCTGCATAATTCACTTATCTTTATAATTCGTTTTTTTAGTTATGACTTAGAATCATCACTTTAGGGAAAAAAATTTGCTCTCACTGTCCTTATTTAATATTCTTCAAGAATAATTATTATTGTTAATGCTGATAAATAATGCCATCAATGTATTCACAATCAATTTATTGGTAAAAATAAAATTCTGACAAGGACTTACAAGTTTATTTTTTGCTTTGTTTTTTGTTTGTTTGCTTTGTTTGTTGTTTGCTTTTTTTTGTTTGTTTGTTTTTTTTTTTTTAGATTCAGTCCCATTTTCTGATCTTTTTACATCTCTGTTTAACCCTCCCTACTTTTTTTCCTCATTTTCATTCAACCTTGACCTCACTCCCCAGATGAAATAAATAAGAGAATGAATGTTTCAGCAGGTTATGTTGTGCATTGAACTAAAAGGTAGCCAGGATTCTAGCATGGCACAGGTCAAGAAGGCTCTGTAGCTGCTGTAGCTGTATCAAATTGGTAGACATCCTGAGGAACTGCAGTTGCTGGAGTGAGAAAGTTACAGGCAGTAAACAACCTGTCAAGCTGTTTTTCAGCTGCTACAGCTCCTGTCTTGCCACAGAGCTGGGTTGGATTTTTGTGACAGAATTAGAAAACTAAGTATATCTTAGTATATCTTTATATATCTTTATATATACCTAAAGTATATCTTTATATATATATACATAGTGCTACATCTCTTGACTTACCTATACTAAACAAAGCAATTAATTTTTGATCAGAAACTGTAGGAAGAAAATAATAGAAATGTTGTTTGAAATCAGCCATTTTAAGGGAGTTGGGATTCCTAAATCTTTCCAAGGATGGGTCACAAAATCCTCTACTCATCTCTTTCATAGATACTGACTCATAGCAAGAGGATTTTGAAGGCCTCATTGTATTCTTATTCTGTGAGCGAAGTATTCCCTCATCATATGTGACTTTGAGCAGTATGGATGACTTTGCTAAACTTTCAGCAGCAATACAAATTTTACCAAGTGCAAGTCATTAGTATTCAAAGTTATGTTATCAGCAGTGTTAGCGGGTGACAGTCATTTTCTCTTGTTAAAGAAAATTCATTACAGAAAAAATAAAGAGCCAAAATCAAAATAGAAAAAAATGGAGCTTACTGTAGCGCAATCTCCGCAGACAAACTCCACAGATTCAGCGATCATTTCTTTGTATTGGCCAACTCTTATCTCTTTGGATGTTGCCTTGTTGTTGGAAGTGATGACCTGGATAGGAGACCTGTGAAACTTTATGCTCAGCCCCTTCTGTGGGACAAAGGTAATGCTGCTGTGTTGTAAGGCTGAAGCAGGGTGTCTGGAATTTACCAAGACCATAGCTATGGTCTTTCATGCCCTCATTCAGTTCTCAAACAAAAGTGGAATTCAAAGTAAATCTCATATTTATCAATTTGAATTATTGAATGTTAGACTGCTCATCTGTTCCAAATAAAAAGAGGGGTCTGAATGAAACCCAACAAAAACTACAAAAAACTTCCTCAGCAAAGGTCTGTGCTTGTTGTGCAGCAATGAGCATATGAAAATACAGTAGTCAACAATGATCAAATGACTGCAGTAACACTAGAAGAGATAATAATGTGGTTCACTCATAATATGAGTTTTAGGACTGATGGTTCTCTATTAAGAAAATCATTGCCACATCAGAGGTGAGTAATAGAGGTTATCTGTAAATTGACAAAACAGTAATATGATACTGGAGACAAATTACTAGAGTCACTTAGCAAAAGGAAGTGGGTGCATAAAAAGGAAGATTATTCAATAATATCTGAAGCTGTGAAAGGTAGACAGATTTCTTGTTCTCATTTGTAATGACATAAGAGCAATAGGGCCACATGACAGACCTGAAAAGAAAAAAAATAGAAAATTAATAAAGAATAGTTTTCAAAAAAATCAACATCCATTTTGAGAGAAAGTGAGCAAAACAAAGGGATGGGAAACTAGACATTTTTAAAATTAATAAGAATGGGAACTGCCTATAGAGTTAATGGCAATACAAGTAGTATTAATTGGCAGGGATTGCTAAATTTTCTTACCTACATCTCCCATCTCATGTTTTTCAGCATTAAACATCCTTCTTTACACTGAGCTGAGAGTAGACACAAGGACAGGTTAGCTCATGATACAGGCTTCCTTAGCCTTCCTCTGAAGCATCTCTTTCAAGCCCTGACTGGAACAAGAAATTAGATTCGTATTTGAAATCTGATCAAATTTTTCTGATCTTATAATCCTGCCTTATATCTTTCCACTCCCAGCTACACTGTTCAAAACTATCTGAGGATCTGTCTCTCAGAAGCATAAAGTTAAAGGAACAAAAGACAAAACAGCCCATACACAAACTTTCCAAATATAATTGATTCTTTTATAAGTCAACTAAAAGTCTTCTTATGAGTTTGCTTTTCATTGCAGAAAAAAAGATGGAATTTGAAGATTCTATTCTATAAAGCCCTCTGAAGAGCATCACAGTTCTGTGCAATAATCTATAACTGTATTTTCCTTGTAGATATCTTTTATTTTATAGTAGCATTTTATATTCCCCTGAGTCATGAATCAAGCACCATAGGCAAGATTCATCTGCTGAAGATGAAAAGAAGCAGACAACACCCCCCTGGAGTCCATAGTTGATATTCTGCTTCAGACACAGAAATTGAGTAGTTATCTTTTCAGTATGAAGTTGACTTGTTTAGCACTATTATGCACAATTATTCTCTCTTTTAAAGTAAAACTGACAGACCAAAGTCTTTGTCAGTTCTTGTGAGATGCAATTTTATACATGTGTGCGTGTGCTTTGAATCACTTTTTATCTAGAAGGAGAACAACATCACAAGTGAAATAATAATACTCTTAGTAAAGAAGATTTTACTTCTCTTTCATCCTTAGTGCATCAGATACATCTTAGATTAATATATTCAAAATGAGAGGTTTCACAAATTGCTATCAAATGTAGCCTCAGTCAGATTTATTATAATTTTTAACACTCGGTTAAAGAAATTAATGCTTCTGCTAATAGTCCAATGAATAGGTCTATCAGCCCACAAGCATGGTTATAGGATCTGCCTTGGGACTTTCAGTCCTCAAGCCAGCTGGAAAAGGGGCTATCATACAGAAAATATTCTGAGACTCTGGGAAAAGATATATAGAGTGCACTGTGCCTTTGTGTTCCCCTAGCAGCTGCTTACAGAGTGGTAATGCAATCTCAGAGGAGCCTGTCTGCCATTTCACTTGTAGGGTGACTGCATCTATCACAGCTGCTTCAGTGAGATAAATACAGAGGAAGGGGAGGGCACACAGTAAGTTAACCCTTCAGTGATACAGCTGAAAAAACCTGTAGCAGTAGACATAGAAAATATAGAAGCAGAAAAATGGAGAAGGCCTGAATGGACAAGTTGCTGTGGGAAAGCAATCTCTCTAGACGTGTAGGTATTAAATGATGATGTGTGAAACATGGTATGTTTTCAATGCTTATTTACTCAGAAGCATCTTTTCTTCTCAATGTCTACTTACTGGTGGTTGGTAAGCCATGCTTTAGCCTGGAAAGTAATCAGCACAGCCTGAAGAATTAATCTCTGTGAACACAAATCAATCAGGAAACAAAAAACAAACAAAAAGCAACAACAAGTCATCAAACTTAGATGATTTTCAATTCATATATTTTTCTATCTAAATTATCATTTCCTATCCTGCTAAAATGCTTTGTATTTTGAAACATCAATGCCTCAGTGAAGTGCCTAATTAATAGACTTATTCCTATGGTAAGCAAGCTTTCAAAGTCTTTCATTGCCTACTATGGAGAGATATTTGGATTAAACAAAAAGAAAAAAAAAAAATATAATTAATTTCCTGCACTTTGAAGAGCTCTCTGTTTGATTTATAGTAATTACTTTTCTTGAACAAAGAGCTTGGGCTACTGTATGTAACATCTTGTTCTTCAGCCAGGATTTTAATGTAGGATACAGCAAATCAATTAGTAGAAAAATTGAGGTTTCTTTGTTTGCTAGGAAAGAACTGTGTCATTTAAACCAATTCAACATTTTTTTAAAACAATCTCTCTTGATTTCAGTTTTGGAAGAAATTTTTATCATATCTCCCAGGAAGAAAAAATATACACCATTATTTCTTATATATTTTGTTAAAAATATATTGATGCTTTTGAAGGACAGTAATGATTTAAAGAATTTTCTTTGTAGCATTACTGTTCATCCCCTGTAGAAGTAAACCTCAATAATGCTCTCCATAAAACTCTTCTCACTGTTGCATACTGTGCTAACCTTAATTATTTGTTCTTTCATCAGAAGAAAGGTGTTTTCTCTGTCTCTTTAGGAGTCTTCAGCCTTCAAGTGCCTGACAAGGAATAAAAAATAAGCAGAAATCCGAAATAGAGATAATTTCTTCAGCATACAAGTTTACATAAGCAGTTGCAGAGGGAAATCCTGAATTAAGTAACATTTTGAAACATGCCCACAGCCATGTGTTGTAGACTGCATTTGACTGATTCTAATGAATCAGTCCTTCTCCTGCTCATAACAGGTGACACTCATTTTTTGTAATCCAGAATCAATAGATCAATAGTTAAAAACTTGTTTATTCATTCTTAGGTAGTGCAGGAGAGAATTCAGCCAGAGATCTACACAAACCTCTTGGAAGTAACTACTCTTCAATTGTTGATCAGAAAGTTACTAAAGTTTCATGTCACCATTGTGTTGATTCCTTACAAATAAAAAATTAAAAGTAAAAAAAGGAAATGGAAATAGATATGCACTTTTTTTTCCCCAGTGGTTTTTACTGCTTAATACTTTAAGGGAAATAGAACAGGTTGATCATAGTAATTAAGTTTTATTAACAATTATTGTCGTGGTCCAAGTGTGTAGAAAACACTTTTGCCAGATGGTGCAAATCTCTGTTTTTCAAAAAAACCCACCCTGATATAGAAAGTGAAAAAACAAAAGGTCACTTTATTACCAGTCTCCCTTGTGTGCCAGATATCAGTGTACAAGAAAAGAAAGTTACTCTTTGTTTTCTCTAGGACATATAAGAGGCATTTTAAGGTCACAGTAGCAAAAAACAACCAGTAGGCACAATCACTGCTGCACATCAGGTTAGAGAAGTTTTCTTTCTTCATCACAGAGATCCCCAGTGAACAGCCCTTTGTTCAGGGTAGTTGGGCTTTTCAATTGTAACAGACTTACACACTGAAGTAAATCACTGAATTAAAATTTTGCTATTTGTCTAAGATACTCAAAGTTAGTGAAAAAATATAGTAGCAGTAGTAAAGAAACTGCATTTAGATTTTAGTTACAGAATGGATGTCACATCTGTGTTGCAAAATGAAAGCTCATAAGATGCTGCCAGACTTCAAACCAGTGAAATATTTTCAAAATAATGTTTTAGTCAGGTTATCTGTGTTGTACTCTTGGCTGGTGTAAATTGCTGTTCCTTTGCTGAAGTCAGCATCAAGTTGTTGACTTTCTGCTATATTGTTCTGCTGGGGATTTGGCCCTATGCCAGTTTAATAGCAATCACTTTAAGCATTAATTTTGTTTTACATATGTCAAATATAATTTTTGGTTCAAGACGGTGGTAATGAATCTGACAGGTTTTGACAATAAAAGTTAATTACAGGCAACACATGATGAAACAGAAGCATGAACATCTGATTTCTGCAAACTCTAGAGGTTACATGGTTGTAAATGAAGCACAGTGAGTAATCACTCAGCCAAAATGCACGAGAGAATATATCAATTATGAATCCAACAATGAAATCATGTCTATACAGCTTAGTTATCAAAACAAAGAGTTTTAACTCAGGCACACCTCCCAGATTATTTTCTTTTATCCTGGAACAGACAGAGAAGCAATTCAATGTTCTCTGTTCTCATCCATTGAAATATTTGTAGCTACTCTGCTTGGAAATCGGACAATAAGTAGGTATTTGCTGGTGCAGAGGTTTTGTCTCACTGAACTAAAAAATGGCTATTACCAAATTCTGTGAAAGAAGAATAAAAACAGTGTCCTGTTTTGCATTCCCTATTGTTAATGAGACTGAAAATATAGATAGCTAACCAACTTGTATTGTGGAAGAAAATGGTGTTAGACTGAATTAAAAAAATATTTCTATGTTTGTCTGTGTTTATGTATGTACATATGCAAATGCATGAGTATATATAACTTACCTATAGAATTCATGGTTTCACATCATTGCCTGTCCAGGGCAGTTCTCAGCCAATGCAAAACCACAGAACCACCTACTTAGGCTTCCTTTCCACAAATTTTATTAAAAAAGGAATTATGTGTCAGAGTAACACAGTCTAAAACTGTACCTCTGTAAAAAAAAAAAAATTATATAAATTGTGGTAAAGGGCAAATCTCAGGGCCCTGAGGGCACCAACAAGCCTTAGTTGCCCTGACCAGCATCACCTGGTCCAGGGGTTGACCCCAGAGGCACAGGGGTTGAAAGAGAATCTGAGCAGTGCTGCAGGTAGTCCTGTCTTCAGCAGGCCTGACTTTCTGCCTGAGCATCCCAGATGGACCCTTTCTGATAATCACTTTCTGATAATCCCCAACCCTGCCAATGTCTCCACTCTGGCTTTTCTCTGATTTTGTGGGGCTACTTCTCTTTGGTGGGGAAAGGCCCAACCATGGCAATCTCTCCAGCAATCCCCCTGCTTCTGGCTCCCTGATAGGAGAGCAAACGAGACATTGGGTGTGCAGGCATTGCACTATGCAATACCCCCCTCTGTGTTGGACAGTGGGGGGAAAAGAGAAGCTTTAAACTTTTAAATAGATCTCTAGGGGCACTGCAATGAATGTTCACACAAAATGGACAGGATCTGAGGTCTGACCTAAGATCTGAAGTCTAATGAGGATGCTGTCCAATCTAGAGACTACACCTCTCATAATAACAAGTTAGGAAGACCAATACAATACAGTTGTTTTGGGCAGCACTTACTCCTGAGCTGTTTTTCCTGTTAGGTTAGAGCAGACATATTTCCCTTCAATGCATCCAGGGCATTTAGTGTCCTAGTGCCTCTCTGATCAGAAGTTATATCCTGTAGAGTCAAAGTTGTGCAAGAAAAAAGAATTTTATCAAATTGTTTATGGATACAGCTCTGGCAAATTTTTATTTTTTGTCATTTTTCTAAATAGGATTTGTATGGAACGGTGCTTTTATCAATGTCCAGCAGCTGATAATGTGGCTTATAATAACTACATCACACCTACTTCATCAGAATTCTATTCTATTCTTCGTCAGATTCTTTCCCTCTGGGATTCAGTTGTTATCATTTTTATCCCAAGGCATAAAGTTATCTCCCTCAGTTCTTACATTTTCTTCTAACTGCAGATGATTCACATTTCTGACAATGCCATTCTTACCTATCAAATTTATCAGCTGCATAAGGCAAACAAAAACCTGTCATATTTTGGTTCATCTGATTTATTTTGAACTTAACTTAAATAGAAGAGATATTTTCTATTCTTTTTATATAGAAAAACTCATTGCACTAGCCTTTACATTTATGTGGACTTGACTTTCTTGTTTTCCCTCAGATTTGTTGAATCAAATTGGCCATGATATATGTAAAGCACAATCATATATAATTTACTCCTATGCCAAAACATGAACAATTAAACCTTTGAGCTCCAAAGATGTTTTTAATTAGCAATTAGCACATGATATTAGTGTCTAATTCTTCCTGTGGAGTGGTCACCAGAGGGGGATACCTGACAATAGAGAGTGCCAAAAGTGATTCAAGAAGTTATATTTCGCTCTAAGGAAGTATTTATCAAACAATAATAATTTTGAATTTAAAATTGATTTTTTCATTTACACACCGGAATGATCTATAGAAATCTGTATGATTACTTAAGTCAGATGGAAAGTAATGTTTCATTAAGTTAAAATCACAAACAAGGAAAGCATCTTGAAGTAATCTCAGAAAACATTGTCAGGTTATTCATAAACACTCACTATGTGACAGAGTAACCTCATGTCAAAAAAAAAAAAAATTAGAGATCTTAAATGGAATCTTAAACAAAAAAGTTGTCTTCTGTGATTCAACCATGGCATGACTAGAGTAGCATTTCATAAAATGAGAACTAGCAAACCATCAGAAAAGATTGATAGCTACAGATGAAACCATATGCTATTGAGTTACAGTGGCTACATAAGTTATGAATGGTAGGGCTACAAATGAATAAAGCAGTTATTGTAACTATAAAAACTAGACTACCATTACAAGATACTAATTTTCTTTATTTGTTATACATGAAGTATAATTTTAAGGATAGTTTTTACTGTCTGTTGTCATTAAGCTGCATTAAAAAAGAAATATTTGTGAGTAGAAATGTGTCGTAAACGCTCATTAGCCCATAACTGTATTTCTAGAATGATGCGTCTGGAATATATTAAGTAAATATTTTCCTGCAACTGCTTCATCTAAACCACTAAAAACAGGTATACAAAGTGTGTTGAGATGTTACATTTTTTGTGTAACCCATACCTCAAATAACTAAATATAGTCCTGAAGAAATACAGGACAATAGATGCAAAAAACCCCAACCCCCTAACTTTATAAAAAGTGAAATATTTCTGTTAGAACTTAGGTTATATTTATATTAAAGAAAAAATTTTCACTCAAGTTCTGTCTTATGCTTTTAAGAACACAGCTGTTGCTGTGTTATATGCTCAGCTATGTGAATTGTGTGACAGCAGCACAGAAGAGAAATATCTGAGTTAGTTCAGGAGTGACCTAACAATGGCAAAGGGGAGTCCCACACAGTCTTAATTGACATAGTGTTGACAATACTTATGTCACTTATCTTGTTTGCAGAATCCCACTTGGCATTAAATGCTGGGATGGCTGACATGCAAGTAGTGTATTTAGCACTTGAGCCTTTTTCGCTCTTGTGGGATGCTTTCAGCCTCTCCTTAACTGCGGAGAAAAAGAAAATTGATTCTGACAAATAGTAAACTTCTACTGCTATCACTAGGGTGCCAACACATAAGAGCATTACGTTGTGAAGTTCATGAGTCCACCAAGTCCCTGCATGAAATTGGTATTTTTTAATTCTTGCTGAAAAAAAAAAATCTTGTAGTGAGGCACCCTACTTTTGTGGAGTTTGCTTGTTACTCATCTTACCTCAAATGCCTGCTATTGCTAGCATCTCTCAGTCTCTTCTGGGTTTTATACTCTAGCATTTTTGCTTTGCCAGTTTGTTATTACAGCAGAAATAAAATAAATGAAATGACAAAAAAAAGGAAATAATGCAATCGACAAAAAGCTTGTAACATGAATACTTTCTGAGTTGAAAAGAATCAAAGGTACTTGTGACTTACACTGTGCCTTAAGAGATCAAATCCAGTGCCCTACTCACTGAATCCATTGACATTTCTGTATACTTCATTCTTGTGTAAATTTGTTTGGTTGAATGCACAGCCATAGATCTTTAAATGCACATTTATATTGTGCTATTTGGAGGGAGGGCACAGCACTGAGAGTTTTGTTGTATATTCAGGCATATTCACTATTCTAAATCAGACTGGAGGTACTTGATTTTATCATATTTTTCATCATTTTATAGTATTTTTATATTTTCACATAAGTTCTTCTATTGACTTCAGTTGTACTCTGAAGCTTTGTACTAATGTTACCAAGCAGACTGCAGTTGTCTCAAAGTTGATGCCCAACTGTGAAACTAGCTTATATGCCAGGCATTTCAGGAAACAAATATTGTGTCAAGCACATTATTTTGTTATTTAGCATAGAACTGGGAAACCCACTAGAAATCTGGATGATTTCACCCATGCATGGGGACAAGCCTATGTACCAAATATTAGATTTTTCACTACCTCATAGGGTAACAAGATCTCCAGGTTGCTGGTGACCATTCTTCATGATAGGATGTTTTTTTCAAGCTGAAAATAGTTTAGGAAAAAAACACCTTAATCTCAATAATCTGTCATTTTTATTTTTTTTTTTACTCTATCCTACAACAGTGTACATGCCTCTTGAAGATATCATGAACCAGTTTTCAGCCAAGGTATAATCACAAGTAGACATGAAAACTGGTTTAGAGAATATTGTAGGGGAGAAAACTGTCATGGTCATGATGAGTCTTCAAAGTCCATCTGGAAAAGTAAATAAGCCTAGTAGATCTTTTTGGTTCTTTGTCTCTTGATTTGAGAGTAAATGTCAATACCCAAGAGCTCAGTGGAGTGACCGGAAGTAACCTCTCAAAAGAAACTTTGTGGTAGAGGTTAAATAAAGTTGGACTTCAGGCATCAAATATGATGTTTTCTTGTTTGGAACACTCAGTGTTTGCATGCATGGGACAAGATTATGTCTGAATTTTACTTACATTTTTTGAGCATTTTGATAAAGCGTACTGACAAAATCATTGGAATTTATGTGTAAAGAGAATTCCAGACAAGTGACATGTGTGTACAGGAAACACATTACGATCTAGTAGTGAACACATCAACATCTTTTTATTTAATTTCATTTGCTAGGTTGGTGATCTTCTCTGTGCAAAGCCCAGATATGTAATATGACAGACAAATTTTAGTTTAGAAGGATTAATTGTGAACCTGCATGCATTCTTTCTTTCTTTCATATATATACATTTATATATATATACATATATATATGGATACATATATACATATATGGATATATAAAATCAGGTATAAAAGAACTGTGAAACAAATTCATATTCAGTCAGCAACCACTGACTAATATGTTCCTTGAAAAGGCAGGTATTGCCTTTGTAGACATCTCCATGGTCACAGACTCCAACTTCTCATTTAAAATGAGATGCAGGAATTTCTGAGGATGGAAGAGCTTGGTTTCTGTTCTGGTGAAGGTTTCTCCTTATTATGTGTTAGATTTATGACAGGTAGTTAACAAATGTCACCAGAAGAAAGTATATTTTTGTTCTCTGTAAAAGCTGAATCTTCTTTTCTGTACATCCCATTATTATAGAGAATTTCTTCAGTACCGGATTACTCTATAACATTTAATGTTATTTTTCTGTCTCTAGAAGTTCCTTTCCAGACAGGTGGGATGTCTCTTTTATGGTACCAAGAAACAAATCCCAGAGAGCCAATCAAAAGACTTTAGTGTAATCAGAGTTTTTAGTTTTTAGCTTCAAGTAGGTTTGTTTTACTTGAAACTTTACTCTTAAAGTTATATCAGAGAATAACTGACAGCTCTGACAGATGAACCTGTGGAGTTTTATGCTTGTGCCTGTCTACTTCATTTGACTGACCCACTGTCTGTTATGGCAATAGAAGATAATAATTGTCATGTATTAGAAGTTAAAATATTTTTTGTATAGGGAAAATAATTTTTGGAAATAATAGATTTACTTATTTATTCTTGCACAGATGTAATTAAGAGTTATATTTTTATGAGAAACATTTTAGAAGCAGTTTTGTACTGGTAGGCAATTGAGCCTATAAAGTATGTAGACAGATGTCTACATGCTACAATTTGTGCTACTGTATATTCATTGATTTACCTGTAGGCAAAAAAAAAATATGCCTACAAAATGGAAAACTGGGTTGACATGATTTAAAATAGTGTGTAGAAATTGAATCATTACACCTAACTTAAAAGAAAAATTCAAGAATATTATTGTGTTCAGGTCAGGAGGTGAGAAGATTAGGGGTATAAAAAGGAATGATACTCTGCATTTCTAAACTGGGAGATACCTGTCACAGGAAATTTCAAGTGAAATAACAAGGATTTTTGATAAGATTTTTAAATCAGAAGATATAGTATTCACATATTTTTGAAGCTGTAGGTCCCATGTTTTCTATTTTCATGTTGTATAAATACCTGAATACTTCATAAGGAGTGAGAAGCTTTAGGATGAACTTTGAAGAAATGAGCAAGAAAACATGCAATAAAATGGAGAGTCAAAGTAACATATGCAAAACAGGATCATACAACTTCATTGTATTCTTTCATGATATAAATTATTTTATGGAAGAAAATCAGAGGATATCATTCTATTTCAATTTAATATTTGACATAATATTGCACTGACATTAATAATATTACTGAAAAAAAAAATCATGCAATTGTAGACATAAAGATTTCCAAAGCAGGTGAAAAAGTGGTTTTAGGGAAGATAAAGGTTTACTCTACTGAAAGAAGAATAGGGTTAGAACAATGTTTTTGGTGAAATTATTAAGAATGGATGTTTGGTGTATTTTTTATTCAATGTGATAAATAGAACTAGTAGAAGGTTGCTGAGTAAAAAGTACACATAATGACTTGGGTAGGCAATTAAACTTCACCAAAGGATGTGATTTTTATGTACAAAGGACTGGATCCCTTTATATGATGAACTGAAATATAATTTACTGCTTGACTTTAGGTTGTAGCATAAGGCTTTGTTATTACAGCCTAAATTTTCTCAACTATTCTCATTTGAAGAAATTCTCAAGCGTAAATGAGAAATTACGCTCTCATAGTTGTAAGCTACAGTAGCAGAAGCTGACATGCTGGTTCTCCAGCTTCCATCCCATGGTGAAGTAAGTGGCCTCATAATATATTCCAAGCTTCATTTTAAATTGTTGTACTGTGTAGTGTAGCAAGACGAAGCTCTCTTAGGGAATGGTGCTTCAAGGTCCAACCAGGTGTTCCAGCAGAGTAGTAGTAGTGCTCTAAGCCTATGGCTCTCAGAGTTGACCAGCACAGATCGGTGCTGTTGCTCCAAGAGCGACTGACCTCTCTGCTGGCTTACTCAGGATTGAGCTCCAGCTGTGTCTTAAGCCTCACCTTTTATTGGCCCCCTGGTCCAATAAAGATACAGGTGGAGCTCACTCCTGAGCAAGCCAGCAGAGAGGTCAGTTGTTCTTGGAGCAACAGCACTGATCTAGGCTAGTCAACTGTGAGAGCCGTAGGCTTAGAGCATTGCTCGTGAGTCTCTGCTGAAACACCTGGTTGGACTTTGAAGCACCGTTCCCTAAGAGAGCTTCGTCTTGCTACACCTAAGAGAGGTTCGTCTTGCTACAGCAGATAACGGGATAAGAGGGAAAAAAACTACGAGATACTATTGATAAGATAAAATTGCTAAAAAAATATTGCAGAACATTCTGTATTGTGACAAGAACTTAATAATAAAAAGGTTGCTTGTAACACTAACTACTTTGCTGTAATATAATCTATTATTTAATGCATACTTTGACAGAAAGAACGGTTTATTTAATAAGTAGTTACACACTGCCTCTTACTACTTGTTATGGTCATTAATATGTAGCACATAGCTGAAAAAACAAAAAGCCTCTAACTAGAGTATGCAAATTGAAACTGCAGCTAATTGTCTCTATGTTTTGGTACTTGTACCAAATTAAAACTGAAATTGTAGTCAAAAAGTAATTCCTCCATTTTAGTTTAACAAATTCCCTTCAGTACCCATGAGATTCATAAGAAATTAGATGCTATCTGAAGACCTAGGATTTGTAATAATGGCCAAGATATTATGAGGATTAGAGGAATTTGAATGAATGATCCCTTAGCTCATAAAAGAAAATTATAAAGGATAAAAGGTAGCATTAACTGTTCAGGGGTCTTGGCTATGTACTCTACTGCAGGTGCACCAAACTAAAAGTTACTTACTTGATCACTTAACTAAACACCAAATAAACCAAACCAAAAGAAAACAAAACAAATAAAACAAGGAAACAAACAGAAACAACCAAAATATGAAACCAAGAGTCTTAAGGTCTCACAAGCAAGATGTTAGTGAAAATAAAGCTATTAATTGCATATTTAAATTTTTGTCATGACACTGCACGGACCTGATTAGAGATAGCTCTGTAACAATTTAACTTCTCTGTATTTTCAGACTAGTTTAGGATTATTATTTTATTAATGAAGGCTTATGTAAAGTCTCACATTAATATTTTGGGGGAATACATTGGTCTCAAAGCAAAATCTAACAAAGGATGAGTTAAATATTCTGAAAAGTATAATTAAGATGTGTTGCTAAGTTTTGTACCAACTATTGCTTCATCACACTTCATCAAAAGTAGTATTAGTGGCACTTCAAATTAGCTGAAGCATGCAATAGTGACTGAAATGCTGTGGTCTGTCAAAAGAAATGGCAATGTATTGCAGCATACCATACTGAAATTACATTGTCTTTAACAAGAGATCCAGAGACTGCCTGTTTCCTGTCCTCAGAGTGATTTGAAGCGCAGCAGAAATCATAACTGTGTGATTTTTGCACAAAACAGAGTTGAAAGAAGGTATTTAAAGAGGGTAAATTTCTTTTGTCAGTGGAAGACATCCTGTCCAGGACGTCAGCTTGGATGCTGGCAATCCGTTATGGAAATATTTGTAATTCAGTCATATATATATTTTTTTCAGATGTTTAAATAAATGTTTCCCATGATCTTTCTGTAAAGATATCAGAAGTGTGAAGTTGTGTTTGGTTGAGTTTTCTTCTTTCTTTCTTTCTTTCTTTTAAAGTGTGGCATGGAATTAGAGAAATGTTTAAAGCCCCGGTACAAATTTAATATTAGTAAATTAGTAAAATGCTTATACTGGCTTGGATACTTATTCCCAGATATAAACACTCAGAAAAAATCAGAATAAGTAAAATTTTCAATAGGCTTAGAAACCACTACCTATTTCAGGGTCTCTGAATTTTCAAATATAACAAGTAGCTGAACAAGCCACATATCCCGAAAGAACACTTAAAATCTGGATCAGCAACAAGACAAATCCTTAACAACAACAACAACCAAAAAAAAAACCAAAACAAAACAAGAAAAAACCAAAAAAACAAACAAAAACAAACAAACAAACAAAAAAACCAAAGTAAAACTTCATGAAAGTGAAATAAACCACTTTGGTTTATTTGGAAGAGACATCATAAACCTCAAATACACAGTTTATTAATAGCCATTATTTCTTAAACTGTGTCTACTGGTATGAAAAAAATTACAATATCAGACACATGATCTGATATAGTAAAGATAACTTGGATGGATGGGTGGATGGATGGATGGATATAGAGAGAAGATGGAGAAACAGGCATATATAGCTGAGAGAGAGAGAGAGAGAGGTGTGCATTACATATACCTGCTACATGCACTACTTATGGATTTCACCTCCGTGGCATACTGCTATCATTAACTGTCACTTCAAACAAATTTCAAATGTTCACATGTGATTTTGTTTGAGTAGCACCACTCAACAGAGCCTTGTAGAGTCCAATGTTCTGAGAAAAAAATGTAATGAACAAAAGAGCAAACCAGCAACAGCCAAACTTTTGGGTCTCCTTTCTGCCAAGTTTGACTGGTTCTTTTACTTCATTAACTCAACCTAGCAAAATGAAACCTACTGCCTTGTAACTTTTTCTGCTTTCTTCTTCAGTGACCAGAAGGGAAGGGACTGCTAAGACGATGAAGATCCCTGGAAGAATGGCATAGTATTAGTACTCTCTGGCAAACCAAGAAAAATGTATATGGGAATCAGTATTTCAGCATCATTACACTAATTGTCAAAAAGACAGAAAACATAGAGCTATAACTTTGTCATGGGTTAGCCATAGTAGGCAGCTAAGCTCCACACAGACACTTGCTCACTCCCCCCACAACAGGAGGAGGAAGAGAACTGGAAGAGTACAAGAGAGAAAACTCATTTTTTGAGATGAAGTCAGTTAGACAGATAAAATAAAAGATGCATGCACAAGCAAAGAAAATCAAGGAATTCATTGGCAGGCAAAGATTTCCAGGAAAAGAAGTCCTGCTTCACCATGCTTAGTAGATCCTTCGGAACACAAATGCCACAACTCCAAACATTTCCCCTGCTTCCTTCTTTCCCACAGTTTTTATTGCTGAGTACAACACCATATGGTATGGGACACACCATTGGTAAGTCAGGGTCAGCTGTCCCAGCTGTGTCACTTTCATCTTTTTGTGCACACCTGTCCCCCCGGCTAACTAGTTGGTGGGTTAGGGTGAGAAGGAGAAAAGACCCTGACTCTGTCAGCACTGCTCAGCAGTAATTAAAATGTCACTGTTTTACCAACACAGGTTTTGGTAAAAACGTAGCCACCATACCAGCTACTATGATGAAAATTAACTCTATCCTATCAAAATCCAGTGCATACTTGCATAATATGTATACACATACAAAGAGAAGCAGGAAGAATTGTGCAGGTGCCTTTTTTGCCCCCACTTTTTCCACTGCAACTGTAAAACCAGTAAATTTTCGTTAGAAAACAACCAAAAAATTTATTACAAGAAAAAAATTTTGCTGACTTCCTAAGTTCATTTTAGTGTGGTTATTTTATGTTTTAAAAGTAGATTTCAGCCTAAAAATGCAAATTTGTTTGGTGAAAAAATCATTATGTTTTATTTCTAAAATAAGAAGAAAGACTTTGACTTTCCAGAAAAGAGTAAATAAGTAAATAAATAAGCACTATGTTTTTAGAACAAAAGATCTTCAACCCTAATTTAGGAAACAATTTACTTCCTTAAAGCTGCCTTTGTTTTTTTCCAGTACATGCTTTGCATAGAGGAAGTGGGCCAGAAATGTTCATATATATTGACTTTTTACCTTGCTTGATAGATATTACCTGCCTGGAGTTAGTCCTAAGATAACAGCTGACAATATCCTTTTTGATCAGATCCTGAACTGGGAAAGATTCCTGAATCAAGGTCTCTAAAATGTTCAAGGTAGAGAACAAATTGTGAATCTGAAAGACAGAGGGAAAGGACTGGTAGACTGGGAAAAAAATTAATTGAAGATGATATGAGGGAAACTAAATGGGAGATGAGAGTCTGGTGTTCAATAGCAGGATGAATTCTTTACTTATTTTGTTAATTTCATGTTTAGACAATATAAGCATGGATTTCGTGATTCTTGTGTGAAAGAATTTTTTTAAAAATTAAAAATTATGCACTCTGATACTCATATTTAGAAAAACACCAATATTTTATCTAAGCCATGAAATATAATTGAAAACTGTTGCAAGTCTGTAATACCTGAAAGAGTAGGACTGTCATAGGACTGATCCAAAATGTATTAAAGCCTATTCAGCTCAGAAATTGGCTTGAGCTCCAGTATCATCAGGTAGAATGAAATAAGATAGGATGATTAATTGCAAAGGTATCTTTTCAGCTGTTACAGAATACTATATTAAAGAGGAGACACTGTTTACAACAGTGAAATTCAAGTGCATGAAAAGAAAAATAGCACCTGAGTTACCATTTCCTATTTCCATTACCATTTCCCAAATTACCATTCACCTATTGTATCACTAGGCACAATGCATGAACATAAAGCTAAATGTTGTGAACTGTGAAATGATTCAGGAATTTAAAGGAATCCATCCCTTTCATTAAAAGTATGGTTTTGATTGAAACCTGTGTCTTTACAAGACCATGATATTATGGCAGTGTGACACTCTTTTACTTTAAGAACATATAGCACATGTATATAGGAGTACAAAAAGCTGCCTAGAGAGCCTCTTGATTTTCAGTGCAGCAGGAGACACTTCTGGATTAAGCCATTTCTTTTTGTTCTATCTAACTAGTTTTTCTATCAACCATCTAAGTTATATGGGTAAGACAGCAATGTTTAAATTACTTTGAAGATGAGCTTCGAAGAAAAAAATCTTTATTTTGATGAAATTTCATTATCTGTGAAGTTACCTGTTATTTCTAGAAATCAGGAAAAAAAAAAAGTCCTAAAATTCTTCTCTTAGTAATTTCCAGCACTGAATGGTGAAATATTCAGAAGAAAAAAATCAAAATCCATAGTTTTTCAAATTATTGTTTATGTTTATTTATTAATTTTACTTTTGTTCTATTTCAAACAATCACCCTCAGACAAATTGAGATGGCAGTAGTTTTTTCATTGTCAATTTGCTCTTAACTCTAGTACATAAAAAAGCAATATATACCTGGAACTTCATTTCCATTAAACTGCATTATCATCTTTTGCTTTTACATTTACTTTCTTTCTCACTTTATTTATATGTAGCTCATATATTTCAGGCTGTCCTGGATACTGATGACTGATATATGTGGCTCTGATTTCAGGTAACATTTAATATCAACTCAGATCCCAAAGCTATTTCAGATAGACTGGGGTACTTCCTTGAGATTAAGAGCATGCTTGTGTACTCCCCATGAATAGATATGAATTTAAATGCATTCCTTTAAATGCCAAGGATGATAAGGTTTGTTTTTGGGTTGTGGGTGGTTTTTTTTTTTATTTATTTTATTTTTATTTGGCCTTACTCTGAAAAAATTCAGTGTAATAATTCTCAAAATGTAAAATATATGTGTGAGTGCAAACATAAGAAAATGCATACACACAGTGATGACCTCAAAGACTTTCAAATCAGAATCTTAGATGAAATACTTTGAGACATCTTGCTACTCTTGGGGTAATGAAAGGAATATTTACAATGTTGCAGATTTTTTCTGAGTTGTACCATCGAAGGGCAAGAAAGGTAACCAGTGCTGTTATTTTCACAGTGAAGAAGGCAGTGTTCTACTGTATTCACTGAATTTGGTCTCCACCTCATGTAGCTAGGGCATTTCTGAATCAATATGCAAAACTGCTTTCAGAAACACATCTCTCATAATAAGAAAACATGAATTCATTTTGTATTCCAGTGAGGTGAGCTTCAGCAACCACTGAAGAGACAAAGGACTTTGTGAATATTGTTGTCTTGCATATTTATCCTATTCTCTATTTTATGACAAATACAGTCAGAAAATACACCCTGTGAAAATACAAATGCATTTTTTTTCTCTACAGTACTTATCAGCTCAATATCAAAAGTTCAGCCTTTAGAAAGATTTATGGAAAGTCTACAGAATCACAGAATCATCTGGGTTGGAAAGGACTCTCAGATCATCAAGTCCAACCTTTGAGCCACCACCACTGTGATTCCCAGCCCATGGCACTGAGTGCCACATTCAGTCTCTTCTTAAAAACCTTCAGGGACAGAGAATCCACCACCTCCCTGGGCAGCTCATTCCAGTGTCTGATCACCCTCTCTGTAAAGAATTTTTTCCTAATATCCAACCTAAACCTCCCCTGGCAGAGGTTAAGTCCATGCCCTCTTGTCCTACTGACAGCTGCCTGGGAGAAGAGACTGATCCCCACCTGGCTACACCCTCCTTTCAGGGAGTTGTAGAGAGTGATGAGGTCTCCCCTGAGCCTCCTCTTCTTCAGGCTGAACACCCCCAGCTCCCTCAGCCCTTCCTCACAGGACTTGTGCTGGATCCCTTCACAGCCTCCTTGCTCTTCTCTGGACCTGCTCCAGCACCTCAACTTCCTGAACTGAGGGGCCCAGAAGTGGACACAGGACTCGAGGTTTTTGAACAAAAGCAAATATATCTCACCTGCACAAGCTTATCTTTGTCAACTGGTATGGTAGAAAAAAACAACAAAACAAAACAACCAACCAAACAAACAAAACCAACAAAAAACAAAACAAAACAAAACAAAACAAAACAAAAAACAAACCCCCACAAAAAACCAGAAACAAAAACAAAACAAAAAGCCAAGAGGATGAGAATTATTTGTGTCTTTCAGAGAAAAAATGAGGAAAGATTTGAAATTCCACCCCTACAGAGTATTTTCATAACAAAGAAATCAGTTGGTTTTGGTACCCTGAATATGAACCTCATTTATTTAATCCATGTTCATTTAACAAACACAAAGCATGTACAAACTCTATCATAGCCCGTGTATTTTTAGAATGAAGCCACATTCATTCTAGATGATTTTTGATTCATCTAGTACATTTTATTCGTTAACTACTAACTAAAGAGAAAAAAAAAATCTGCCTTTGTTCCTAATAGATAGCAAAAGGAGTTGTTCTTGATGCCATAGACAAAGAAATAGTTTTAGACCTTTTCATGACCCTTTATAACTGTCTACTCTATTAGACCCTACTGTTTAGTAGAAAAAAAAATTCTTTTTAACTCCCAGCATAGATTTACTACTTACTATGAGAGGTACCTCACCATCACAAAGCAAAAAATTGCACAATTTTAATGTTACATACTCAAATGTTTCTGCAGTCTCAGAGGATCTTTCTTATTGAATCTTGGGGAGTGTAAGATTTACAAGCATGCCAGACATGGCCTTTAAAAAACCCCAGATATTAATGACAGTTTTCTGATAATAGCTTTATTGCCGCCTATTAAGAACTTTATTACATCAGTCTAATACAATGCTACTATATTACTGCTGTAATAGAATATGATGAATGAGTGCTACCTCTCTCATATTTCATTAACACCAAGTTAAGTTAATTGGATGCAGTCCAGCCTTAGTATGATGGATGAGATACACACAATTGTCAGAAATTATGTATGAAAAAGCCCATAATTCCTAGATTTTCTCATATGTGTTCCATTGAAGATACCTATATATAGCTTGTGTGGGAATTCTTTTTGTTTTTTTGAATTTTACATTAAAAAAAATGAATGTAAGAGTCTTCATTTAGGAAAAAAACCTAAGAGATGATGACATTTTCTTCATGTTATTGGGCAGGATAATTGTGGTGTTGTGAACAGACCATGTATGTATGAACTCTCTCCCTACTGACATAGGTATTGATGTTACTGGCTAAAAGAGCAATCCTATCAAAATTGCTGAGTGGGAAAAAAAATTAAATTTCTTTTTTTGTCATTTTCCTCTTTAACGTTTTTGTTGTTGTTTTTTTTTTTTTTCCCATTCATAAGCAGACAAGATCATAGAGAGTTACCTTAACCAGGTGAAGAAAACTAATTCATACCCAGAGAGATCAACAGTGTGCTTTTTCCAAGTAATAATGCCATTATGTCATAAACTATAATATGGCATTGTGCCATGTAGGTTTATTTTTTTCTCTGAAAATAATGAATATTTGCAAAGTCTGGCATTTGCATAAAGGGCAGAGAGGCCATTAGTGTACTATGATAGTGATAAACATGTGAGAGTGATAAACTTAAGGGCTGAGATATTACTGGGGGACACAATGCGTAATCAAGTGGATGAAAGGTTACCTTTCACAGCTATCATTAACAATGCAGTAAATGAGTTTCTGCACATCATGGTGATTAAAAAGTGATTTCAGAAACAGTTCTGGATATTGTGCAGATGTAGTAGAGCAGGCAGCTAATACTAATGTGCATATTTAATTTTAAACATAGCTCTTCAAAAGGAGCTTAGAGGTAGTATACCATTCACACAGTATACTGAAATTAGAGCCACAGTGAAAAAAGTTGAATATAGACAATTATTTATATTAAGGTATAAATTATTAATAATAATTGATATATATTGTTATTTTTTTACACTGGAATGAAGGACTGATAAAAAATATTTAAAAACTACACAGGCAACATTTGTAGAATCTGGAGGTGACATTTATTTAATTGAGAATGCTTATTTTTATCATTCTGTTAGAGATCTAAGAAATCGTGGTATCAGTCAGCTTATCAATAGTAGACAGCAAATACTGAAAAATAAACATAGAAATAAATAATTTCATGTGAAAAAGACAGCAAGAATTTCAAACTCATTGACTTAATTCATCCAAGGATTTGTCATTTGCCCAGCATTCAGCATCAGTGCAAACACTTTGAAAACTGTGAAAGATTTAAGATTAAGCTTAATTTCTTTGCTGAATCAATTTGTGGTTTTAATTATATTATATAAAGCATTTCACTATTAAATTTGGAGTAATTAAAAAAAGTAAAAATGGCGAGCTGTTTATGTATAAAGAATAAATTCACAGATGTCAATGGACGTTGTCAACAGAAAAAAATTTCCACATGTATCAACCAATGATTCCTTCTAGAGTACTCTTTCCAATGTTGTCTGAAGGAAGAAAATTTGTCACATGAGATCTTTGTATCTTCAAAAATGAAAAAACAACTTCTTAAAAACACATAATATATTGCTTTTGCCATCAAAGATCAACTTTAACTGCTATCTTGAACAACACAGCAAGGTCTAGAGTTCGTGTAAACCATCAGCTGACGAGCATTCTATAAGAGACCTCTATGAGAATAATTTTCATTTATTTTACAAAATGTTACTTCGTTATCATTATGCATTCTTCCATTAAGTACTGTCCTGCTGATTTGTGCACCTAGCATTTAAACTCATAAGTCTATGAGCTTGTAGTTATTACAAATGGTACAGAGTGCTTAAGTGATTATTTTTTACCTAGTGGGAAGAATGAGTGGATAGCAAATACCAAAAGATAGAAGCTACTTTTGTGAAAAGTAGACCTTTCTTGGGAGGCAGTATGAGTTGGAGACACAGCTCCAGTCTGCTTTTCTTAAAAGTACTTTGAAAGGCAGGTTGAAAAACAAAACCACAACAAAGAAATTCCTGCCAGAACAAAACACTTTGTGTAATGCACTGTTCTCCCTTTGGAGAGGTATTCAAAGTAAGAATTCATTGAAAATGTGAAAAATGTCAGCTATTTCAGTAAATACACTCCAGACAGGCACTGAGATATAAAATTTAAGAATATGTATTTTGAACAGGTAGTAGTTGAGCAAATGACAATATATTTCAGGCCATACCAGTTCACTGAAACCTGTACACCTCCCTGTCCAACTATATTTCATAAGTAATATTTTTAATCTCAGATTTTCAACTATCAGTGACAATACTAACATTGGTGAGCAAGGATTGTGAGAAATAATTACTCCTTGAGTTTATGATATTAGAACTTAAACACTAATATCAGTACCTCAAAAACTGCCAAAAACAAGCTGTGTCCTTGTTTCCTACTGATAAGATTTACTATTGGATTTGCCTATCGTATTTCTAGGTACAGTCAGACATGTTGATATTATGTATGTTTTGATATTATGTAAAAAGGGACTAAATGAATTCTACATTGCTTTAAAAACTATTAGCAGATATATTATTGTATGAAGAAATTTTAAAAAAAGTAAAGTAGAAGGATGAGGTAAGGAAGAAAAATTTCAGTCACATAGATGTAGTCATTAGCTTCTTTTAAACTATAGCAAAACTGTATTATGCTTGGATCTCCTGATCCGTGTATAATTATTAAACTAATTCTGATTAGTGTAGATTCTCAGTGCATGCATTGGGAGTTAACACCTTGCATATCAGTAATTGATGTGAGAATACTTCTCTCACCCTACACATTTTCAGATTAGCAAGAATGATATTGCAGGGAGATATTAGCAACCAGCAACCAATCATAATTGATTGTTGTTTTTAAACCTAGCCTTAGTGATAGTAATTTTAATAGCTATTCTATTTTAAATAGGAAAAGAATCCAAGGCAGAGTTTATTTAGATCTTTCCCACTGTTTTAGCAAGAATCTTATTTTCCAGTTTGAAATGGTTTAACAAAATGATCTGAGCAATGGCTCTAGCTGACTGACCATGACAAATCCCAAACGAGATCTAATTAATTTTAACATCATTCATCCATAGCTTCTCTGGGTAACCTGTTCCGGTATCTTAACATGCTCACACTGAGGAATTTCTTCCTTATATCCAGTCAAAAGCTACCCTATTTTAGCTTGAAACAGTTACCCCTGGTCCTATCAGTACATGCACTTGTTAAAAGATTTAGAGGTAAATTGATATGGTAAATAACCAGCCTGTCCCTTCCACTAGGACATGGACAAGTGCTTCATAAATATGTTTCTTGCTCACTTCAGCTGTGTTAAAATTCAGAGGGCATTTAACCTGCTATCATGCAAATTTCGTTGGCATATTTCAAAGATGGTGATGGAAGGGTCATATGATGTTTTTCAAAAGCAATGTAACTGCAGCACATTTGTGTGGTGAGGCCTTATCATGCATTATTGGTCAACTTATCCTCTGCCATTTATATCCATTTGGCTCAAGCTCTTTTATTCTTCTTTTGAAACCTTTTTTTTAATTTTGAACATAGTCTGTGAGGTATTTTCAGTGAAATCTGTTGTAAAAGGTCAATTCTCAGAAACACGTATTTTAAAGACCCACCAAGACCAACAAACAAAAAGAAAGCAAAATCATCCCAAGTTACTCTAGGACACATACATTACATTTTGTGCAATTGTCTTCCCCTGTATATTAAGAGGAACCTTTGCACATAAACAAAACCTGTGCTCATCCGCTTCTGTTACTTATTTCTCACTTTATGGTATAATCTTCAGTTTAAAGTTGTGTTTATAGTAGTCTCCTTGAACATGTTTAGCATATCAAAAGGCATGTCTATATCTTCAAGATGAGAATAAGGAAAAAAGATGAACCCTTAAACATCACAAAATCTGTTGTTCGGTGGTTATACCTAGTAGTGAAAAAGGACAATAGAGAAGACACAAGGGAAGTGTCATAAAAATACAATAATTTCAAACAATACTTATTTTCCAATATTTTCAACAGAAAGTCAACAAGTTATCTGAAGTACAGGGACACAGTATGTATCTGTGACAATGGTCAGTGAATGATACTATACATCAACTTCTTAATTAATTTCAAGTGGTCTTGTAAACGTATTTGAGTTCTGTGTAGAAAATATTCTCTACCTAATACTTAAAAACATTATTTTAGGATGACAATGCATCAGGTAACTGACTCTCTAAAAACACCTCCTAGAACACTAAGGAAAAGCACACACCAAACCAAACAGACAAAAAAACCCCACAGCAAAGGTACCCCACAACATTTCAGAAGGAAAGATAAATAACATTTTTGTACAAGCTGATATTTCATCATGGAATCTTGACTGAGACTGTTGAGTAAAAAGGATCATGATCCTTTTATAAAGGTTTATAAAAACTATCATACTGTTTCATTCTAAAAGTCAGACATCTAATAGTATTTAAAACATGTACCCATATTTGATTATAAACTTTCTTTTAGTTTTGGGGAACAGTTATATCCTCCAAAGACTTCACACTAAACTATTCCCTCTATAAAATGATGTTTTATGGACTTTAATCTTATACAGAAGTTTTCTTTCCCACCATACCCTTATTTGTTTCATTCTTATTGTTATATTGATTCTTCCTCCATTTCAAAACCAGTCTCAGTTAGATACTAGATAAAAGCAATTTTTTTGTCCATCTGGAGTGCTTATATACTACATTTTTCCTGTAAAATGTTCTGTTAGGAAAATAACCAGAAGTATGTACCTACTGATGTATGCACTTGGCATCCCTGGGAAAAAGAAGGTCTATTGTTTTTTTTTATTTTATCCTCATAAGAAAGTGGATAAAGAGACTTAGATGGTTTGAGATATCAAAATGCCATTCACAGTGATGAGAAAAACGGGCAAGAGATCTCATGGTTTTCTTATGTCCTTTACACAAGTTTCTGTGGCACTCTTTTACTTAGGCATATCTTTTTCTTTTGTGATTTGGTACAGGGATAGAAAACAAGTTCTGTGGGCTTTCAGAAACCATATTACTAGGTTATCAATAACAATAAATAAAAAACCCAATATTTTTTTTATCATTGGAACCATTCTATATTTAAATGCAGGACAAAGTCATTCAAAGAAAGTAAACAAGTAAAAAGTGACGCATGTTTATCAGAAAAGATTAGAAGTATGGTACCTACTGCCACACCAGCTTCAATAACCCATGGACTTGTTACTCTCCTCCTAGGATAGCTAATGTGACAATGTGTAACACTCTTAACACCCTTTTCATTCCTTTAAGTCATTATGTTTCTTTTGAAAATTTAAAAAAAAAAATTTTAAATAAAAATTGTAATTTATAGTGTTTTTTAAAACAAGTTGCTATAAAAGTAATTATCTGTTGTTACTAAAGGAATAATGTGATTTAGTGAGACTGAGCTCAAATATCTGTATATCAAAGGGAGTGAAAAGTTTATGATCTGATACTTAATGAGTGTTTTGAAGTATATTTATTATATATTTATATTTAATTTCACAGTCTTGTGCTTTAGAGAATCAAATGCAACAACTTACCAAGAATGCTACAAAGGTTGTAGTTTTATCCACGAGCTGATCTGCACTGTTAAATTTTAATAGTAAGAAAGAAAATTACATCTGTATAATGTTTTTATACATGTACAAAGAAAATGAAATGTTCTTTCAGAACATGTAATATATATTTATGAAAGCTAGTTGCAATTCTAATTAACTTGTAACCCCCTGAGATCTGAAAGATCTAAAGAACAAAGAGTCAAAATCAGGAAAAGATGTTTTGTTTTTCATTAAAATATAATGATACCCTTAATGCTTTTTTATTCTTTTCACTGTCAAAGAATGGCAATAACAAATTAGGAAACAGTACAGAAATTTGGGGGGGGATTTCATATCAGAAACAGAATACTGTTTTCACTGTGAAAGCAGCTCTTTTTAATAAAAGGTAAGTATTTGCTTTATTGACAATGCAAGCATTTGTTACCATTCTGTTGAACTATTATTAAATATTCTGTCCAGTAAAAAAATTAGTCCAATTAGTTTCTCAGATAAAAGGAAAATTTAAAAATGTAAATTAGTGGATTCTACTAAACAAAGTTGCATGTTTACATACTTTCTCAAAATAGTCTCTTTACAATTTTAAAAACAAACAAACAAACAAACAGGAATTTTTACTGTTTGATGTGGATGAAGAATGAAGCTCAGCAGTACCAAACAGAGACCCTGGGACCTGTAGGCAATGCTGCAGTCAGACATACAAGCAAATAAATTCCTAGTAAATAAACACATCAGGTAGTTTTTACTTATGTTTCGAAGGATGTTTAGTTTCTGGCATCAACAAAATCCATGCTCTTTAGAAATATCTGCAGCCCGATATGCGAAGTGTTTTTCTTATCTCCAGCTTTTTTACAAGTATTGACATGTAAAATTTCATTAAGATGTTGGGTAACTGCACTTCAGTCTGGGATGCTGAGTATCTCTCTGTCTTTAGTTGAGAGTTTCCCCGGTTGGGTCTGTACTGACCTGTTTCAGAGGCCTCTGCCATCCAACTGATGCCAAGCAAAAACATTAACTGATTCCTACATTAAAATGGTACAGTTATTATTCAATTTTAAACTCTGTTAAAAAGTCAAAGACCATTACAGATGTAATCTATTTATAGGTTATTGTGAACTGTATGTTATGTTCCCTTTAAAATGATGTAACTGAGTATCACAAAGTAACAAGCAAAACCTTTACTTTGGCCCTATCCTTGTTACTGGTCTCTGGGTCACCCTTTTATTTCTGTTCTTTAGGTTTTGCTTGAACTTTGAGTTTTCTGTATTTAAAAAAAAATCTTTGTTCTAGTTTTTGCTCGTGTCAAGACTAGCTTTGGGGTTTGAAAGCCTAGTGTATGCTTGTTAGAATGAAAAGATCTATCCAACCCCCGACGAAGTCTCAAAGAGTCTTGGGCACTGATACTCTGTGCTGAGAGACAATTTCCTAACCTGTGTATGCTTGCAAATTCTTAAAGTATTGGCTGATTCACTTCTTTATAATAACCTGGATAGACTGATAGATAAAACTTTTAAGATTTGCTTGCAAAGGCACAAAAACAAGAAGAATAAGAGCAATAACAACCAAAAAGAAAAAGAAAAAAGGAAAGAAAGAAAAAACAAAAAAGCATTGACATATATGAAACACTTATTTCTAAGGAAATAAGTAACAAGAATTATAGCACTCCATCATCCAGGGAAAAGAATAGTGAAAATGAAGATTGAAAAAAATGTTGAACATATGGGAAAAGTAGCAATATGTCAAACTGACAATTTTTTCTTGTGTAAGAAGTACAACTAATTAGATTTATTTCATCTGTTTTTTCAAAACAATTTGTTTTGTAGAGACTATACTTTTATATAGAGTGAGTGCTTTTACACAACCAAGTTATATCTTCTAGCATTCTACCTTTCAATTGATTTTTAAGATAATGAAAGTATGCCTCAAAACTGTGCAGTCAGTCATCTCACAAGTTACTATGTAATTGTTAAATATAACCACTGGCTTTGCAGATCTTACATAGAAACCACATTTTTTTACTACTTTGGAACAAGTTTACAGAAGATTAATATCTTTTATTGTATACTCTAAACTGGAAGAAGATTTGCAAAATTAAGATTATGGGATGAGGAACAGAGACCTATCTCTATATTGATTACTACATAGAAAAAATGCCAGAGATGCCAGAGATCAATATTATTAAAAATTAGATCAGCATGACATTATTTTACAGAGAAATGTATTATTTTTTCTTGTTCTTGTTTTTCTTGTGTTAATTTTCTTTCATTTTCGATACAATTTTATGAATATTTTTTCCATTCTTTATTGTGTCTGTAAGTACCACATATGCACATTTATGTGCATGTGCATTCTTCTGTGTATCTCACTTTACTGTTCACCTGCATTGAATAAGAAAGCTGATGAAAGGTCAACCTGACATGATCTCCATATATATTCAGAAGTGTGGAGTATGATATGGACTTCTAGAATAATCTGCCACACTGAAAAAATGAGCAAATTTCTGCTTATAGAAGCAGGGACTGACATTTTGGCACACAATAGAAAATTTAAATAATCTAAGCATTATTCCCAGACATAGTCTGAAATATCCCATCAGCACCAATGAAATGAAAGAAGCAATTATTTAATTGAGACTTTGTGTTGTTTTGGGTTTTTTTCCTTAGCAACATGATAAATTATCAAATTATGGCATTCTGTGAACAGTTGCACAGACACAATAATTTGTTAAGAAAAGGACCCTACCAGATGGAGGGTGAATGTATAGGTCAGTTGTCCTATTTCATGGGAGTGTGTTCCTATATTAATTTATGGTCATAATATGTATGCTTCATCTATGACTATTTCAAATTACTATTACCTTTCTTTTTTCTCTTGTTCTATTAAATAAAGAATAATATGGCAGACCACTGGCTACGTGGATATGAAAGGTTATCTTTTCAGATCCATCTCAGATGAAGATTTTCATTCTAAATATTAATGTTTAGGGTAACTCCACAATAAACACTATACACCCACTCAATGCTTCTTGTAAGCCTGAGATATGGATCCTAGAATCCTAGAATCCTAGAATCATAAACTGGTTTGGCTTGAAAACTTAAAAATTCCTCTAGTTCCTCTACCTCGCTGCCATATGTATGGGCACATTGCATATGAGACATCCATAGCTTCAACCTCTTACACTCAGAGAAATTAATAAGAAAATGCAGTTTCTGGGAGTTATTTCCAGACAAAATAAAATTAAAAATTCTGAAGCAATTTTGGGAAGGGTTTGATAGACTAGTCTAAGACAAACTTGTTTCATTTAAGAAAAAAAACTTGGCTGGGAAGTATCAGATGTACTAAAGCCTCATCAAGAGAACTGGGTTTAACAGGTCATCTTCTTTCTGGACAACAGCTTTAGCCACCAATGTAAACAAAGTAAAACCAGACCAAAATGTTCTTCTTTTCTAATAAAAGTAGTGTTTTTTTGGGAGACATGTTGAAGTTGAATATAAGTTAATAACTCCAATATGCTTCCTCATGTTTGAAATTATCCATTTGGAGGCATACCAAGAGAATAAAGGTAGTAAACAAAAACAAACAATAAAAAGTAATTATGATTTCAAGTTTCCTTTACAAAATGTATTCATTTAATAGTAAATTTTAGAAAGCAGGTCAGATCAAAGGTCCTTCTAGCCTTCCACCTTATTTAAGGCAGCAGCAAATAGTGGATAGTCAGGGATGTGAATATGGAATGCATGTAATAACTCTTCCCCAGAATAATCTTCTAGACTTCAGAAATTTGTTGATCATGCACTTTTGTATTTTCTAGCTCTAAACAGCTATTTCTTTAGGTCATTTTCTCAGTTAGCCATACTTTTTAGTAGAAAATAAGCTCCATAATATAAAATCACGGTGTCAACTCACAGTGTCTTGAGGAATACTGAATACTAGTGTTGCACAAAATACATTTTTGGGGATCATTTAATAATTTACTTTAAATGGAAATGATAATGTTTTCTAGCATACTAACTTCTAATCTTCCATTTGCTTCAGGTTCAAATGCTTGTATCTCATGTAGACAGAAAGATAATTAATACTGCTGTATTAAAAGAATAGAATAACTCCTTTGAAAAGACCTGAATCCTTTGTATACAGCATTGACAAAAACTCCCCATTGAACTTCTGACTTGTGGCACTCCCTTCTTTGCAGAATACCACATAAAAGATAATATTGTTTTGCATTGCCCCTGTATTTTATAATATACATTTAAGGTATATTACTTTAATACCTTCCCCAGGAAACTGTTTCAGAATTACCTCATGTCACAGTTTAGTGATCCTATTACTGCATTATAAATTTCTAAACCTCACTCTCTCCTGCATTGTTACCCTTACTACCAGTGGGCAACCTGAAGCCAAGGGAGGTTTTCAAGTTCTAGGTTTTCAGAAATGTTTAAGTAGCAAAGACCAAAACACTCACATTATCAAATAATGTTCCACCCACAGCAAAATCCTACCACTCATCAAAGTCTAAAAGTTTTACCCAGTGTTTCACTTAGGCATTTGAAGAGTACGCCTCTGTGAGATGGTGCTTCCCAAAAGAAATCATAAGTTTATTGCCTTAATACTAAACCTAAGTACAATAACAGCTGATGAGGAAATTCACAGATATGTGAATTTGATGCTTCAGGTCTACATGAAAGATATCCTACCATCTTTCCTCTGAAAATCAATAATCTATTAAGTATGTACAGTACTCTGGACCACCCTTGTGACTTGAGATTCCTCAGAAGAGCTAAAAATGGAATTAATGCATAGTTTCTTATTTGCAGCTATAGATTGCTTTTCAAATCTATATAACTCACCTTATTCTGTGCTTTCAATTTTACTTGCTACTTGTCTTGTTTTATTCTGTTTTGTTCTACTAAGATGAGCACTTTTCAATATTCCATGCACAAGTCATTATCCCTTATTGTTGCTCAGTGGGTCCTTTGGCATCTCTAACTTAAACTCAGTAATTAAAAGAGCTCAGAAAATCCTTAGCCTGAGCTTTCCACAGAGCAGAAAAGTGAATTGTTCCCCTAGTGGCTCTATCTGAAAAGAAAAGAAGAAATTGAGGAAACAGGACGATTAAACTTTACACCACTATCTCATATTTTATTCAGTGTGATCAGAGAATACTTGGCTAGTTCACTTCCATGGGGAAATTTTTCATGTTGAATTATAGCACTAGTTCCTTCTTTAAACTTGAAGAATTAAGACTTTAATATGTACTATGATTTTAAAGTACTTCAGTGTAAAAATCTGTTCGTGTAATCAGCTCTCATTCCAGTACAAATTATGATATTATTTTAATTCATGTGCTAAAGCAGAAAGTAGATGGCCAGTATTTGAATGAGTAGCAACTCCCAAAAGCTAAATACTAAGTACTTCAAAAGATACTGCTATTCCATTTTGTAACGTGATTCCTTAAGCCCTTGCACGTATGAGTAAATGAATTTTCTTGTCTATCTTTCCATCAAAATAAAAATTTTATTTCAAACAACCTAAAATAGGTACAAAGGGAAGAAGACACTGTTAATCTGCCTTTTGTTTTCATTTTTTTCTTTATAAGAACTAAGTAATTATAATAATGTTACAAATAGTATTTAATATTATTTTATGCTATGAATAGCGCAGGCAGCATAAAGATTTTCCTGTTCCTTGGATATGATATCTATGTGTTTAGATAGTAAATTTAAAAAGAAGATTAATTTTGGACTCATCTCAATCGGACTGCAAATCTACACCAAGTTAATCATGTCTGTAAGCGTTCTATGAATGTATATCAAATTTGACACTACAGGATATTTCATGGTGTACGTGCCATAAATGAGGCCACTGAATAATCCACCATTTTTTCTGCAGGATCAGTAAATTTCTTCTCTAGTGAAGAATCAAAATCTTCTGATATTTCTAATAATTGTAATAGGTTGTCTTTTTTGTAGACTGTATTGAGTTAACTATCACAAGATAATTTCTGCCTCTAGGCTTTATGCTGTGATATTGATACAAGTACTGTATTATATAATTGTTAGATAGATACTATTTAACTTGGGAAGGCTTGGCAAAAAAGGAAAACCAATTTTCAAAGGATCTTAAAAGGTTTAATACTCAGGTAGTCCGAACTCCACCAAGACTTGGAAATTCTTCTCTCATTATCTTATCTGGTTGCATTCTGGCTTCTTCCCTCAGTTTACTGCTCCCAGAGTACCATATGTGGATATGGGCCAAACCTCAGATGATTCAGCTCCGCACAGCAACAAGAACCAGTTCTCTTCCTGCCCTTATCCATAAGTACCCATGCTTTTGTTACCAAGAAAAGAGTCACTGTCAAATGTTTTGAATAGGTACCAGTTTGGATAATCTGAATGTGGCATCTGAGAATTGCTTTGTACATCAATAGACATATTCAGGACCAGACTGTGAAAGTATGAGCTTCAAAGTTTATTATAGTTTTCTCCTTTTTTTAATGAGGGGCAAATGAAAGCTAGGAAATTTTTTGTATTCCACTTTGAAAGAACAATTGATGCTGTCTAGTATAATTTATAAAATTCGGTTTATTTGCAAAAATGTGTATAGTCTTTCACTTCTGAATGCATGCTAACTACCTTAATTAAAGACAGCAATTTGTTTCAAAATGCCTCATCTCTCATGTCCTTCTAGGAAGGTTTCTCTTTATGAACTGTTTTGTCTTACCTTTTTCACTGACACATGCCTACTCTTCCAGCAATATCCATTTGAATGCGCTCTGGACAGATAGCTCTGTCTGAACAGGCTTACATTTATTTCTCTTTTGGATGGAAACGTGAGTGCCTTAAATAAGAAAAGCATTAAGTTTTAATAAATTTCAATCTATTTCAATCTAGTGCCCATGGTACAGCTACAAAAATCTACAAATCACAAAATCACAAAATCTACAATTGAGTGATGTCTATTGGAATTGAGATCGGTTGGTACCAATTGGCACTGGAACACAGTCTCAAATAAGCATCTATTCATCAGAAGATTTTTCATATATTATTTCCATTTCCTTTCTTTCATCCCTCTTAAATGCACTAATAATAGTGCATGTCAGAATATATCATTTCATGACCATGGCTATTTACATGCATCAGTGCAGTCTCTGAGGTACACAGCATGCATTATTAAACCACGAGCAAATATGTATTAAATTATTATCTGAAATTAGCTGCCTCTGTTAAGGTAATGTTTTGCTATATTTCACTTTCTCTGTAATTTATTGTACATAGAGACTGAACTCTGAAGTGAGAAATCATAAAAACAGTTAAGTGTGTTAAGTGTATTAAATATATTTCATTTCACATGAAGTTAAACAATAACACATTGCTAAATGGTTTAATGCTATGTGCTTCAAAACTTTGAATTCAAAACTTTGAATTCAAAACTTCTTGTCTTTTTATATGCTTTCACTCAAAACCAGCACAGAAATATTTTAAAAGGTGGTTGTATTATATTTTAAAGTGTTCAGTATAGAATATGATGGTCAGAAAATATTCTGTAAACTGCGCATTTGCCAGTAGCATTATGAACCAACTTCTGATTTTTCAAATCATGGTTCTGTGGCAGTTTTCCTTTCACTAGTTCAGACACTCAATAAGTGTGCCAACACTCTAGAGGACTGACAATTTTTCTGGTTAAAATTAAATCAAAGGTTAGCTGCATCTCACTGATTGTGGATTTTGGCAGAATATTTACATAAGACTGAGGAGCAGTATTAGGCCAAAATTGCAACATCTTCAGTCAAGGAGAGTTTTAAGTAGTTTGAGCAAATTGCTCTTCCCAAGTGACATCTACAGAGTGACTTTTCTTGTCATGCTGTCAGTAAAGTTCCCTTTAATTTCAAGGAGGAAAAAAAGGAAAAAGAAGTGGAAATAATCTTCAGAGCCATTTCCATTAAACTTTTTACAGTCTAGAATGAACAACATTTAAAAAAAGCACCAATGAAAATAAAAATTCTGATTCAGAGAGTCCTGTCTGAAATTATACTTGTATGGGTAAATTAACATTTCTGACTTCTTGGTTCTTTACATTTCCTGAAGTGGTACTGAAAAGGATGTCACCAAGATGACAAACGTCTTGGAGACTATCTGAGCTCAAACGCACTGATTCAGCAAGAACAGGCTGACACATTGGGATACAGTAATTTCAGAAACTAAAACCTGTTAATTTAAAATAAAATTCAACCTATTGAATTATTCAACATTAATTGATTAGAGTAGGCAGAGAAACTCGCACTAGAATGCACATTAATGAATTAGAAATAGAAAACACTGTCAGAATAAAGGTATAAGCACAGCTAAATTTGCAGTCAAAAGTACTTTGCACTAACAGCAAACACTATGTAATTGGATAGTGCAATCTGACAGCATGTGAAGAGTAGTGAACATGGAAGATCCATCTACTGCTAATTGTGCCCAGAAAAGAAATTCTTATGAATAGCATTTCAAGTCCAGATATTTTTATAAAGAAAATTGATCATGGCATTTACATTCCCATTTACTGGTATTGTGTCATAAAGAAGCCAGTTGATTTGAAAGATGAATCATATGCAGTTTTTCTGTCATGATTATTGATTATCTTTCAACCTATAAGGACTGTATAAGGTTATGGAGCACTTAGAGATTTATTACCTTTATAGATCTATTTTTTCTGTGGTGATGAAAATAAGCATAAATCTCTCTTTTACCAAATGATATAGTAAGCATAATTTCTTGAAAGAATTAAAAACATATTAAACATAAATAACTAACACTCAGTACAGGGTTTTTTTTTTTGGTTTTGTTTGTTTGTTTTTAAAGTAAAAGTTTGAATAAACATTTTTAATATGCTGTTCTGCTTAGAGGAGATTTAAAAATATTTTTACTGTACACTGTCAGAATGTATTGAAACACTACTTAAAAATCAATTGCATATAGAGGCCTAGAAGGTATTCAATTTCCTTCTGCATTATAATGGGATTAGGGAAAATACATAGGGAGAGGAACAACAATAAAAAAAAAAAAGTAATGACATATTGTCTGTATTTCTGAATGTCAAGTGATGATGCTCAGAGTTTATAGACATTGGCAAAGAGTACACCTGAAGGGCATATATGAACCCTGTAATTGCACCAAAGACCAGTGACCTATTTTGGGTTTAAAGAAATTGCCCACCTATAAAAGACCATCCCTACCCCCTGTACCTCTCTATACCTTCAAAACTGCTGCTGTGATGACCATTCCGTAATAATTCACAATTAAATGGAGTCATGTCAAGAAACAAGCAATTTTTAAAACTCCTTAAGATAATCGAGATCCTTTTGACTAAAATTAATTAGGTCTCGCTAATGGCTATTTGTAAGTTTTTGGGAATGACAGGCAGACAGCACTGAACAGATGGGTTTACTGTGGTGACTCCAATACCCTTAGACATATTTGGAAAGCCATGGCTGCCCACACACTCTAAAGGCATTCTTAAAAGGAGTACCCAATCCTAGCTTTTTTGCTCAAGAAAGCCTTTTATACTCCACAGAGAACAATCAACATAATCACATCACTCTATTCGTAATCCTGATTTAATCCTCATGGCACAAATAGAAAGTGATTCAATTGGTACTCTACTATGTAACATACAGTACAATCACAAGGGTTGTCTGAAGGATTAAGAGTTGTTCTGGACTGACAAAAAGAAGATAAGTGAAATGATGCTTTTGCATGTTCATTGATGATCTGGAGAAAGAACACAAGCTGTATTCCTGAGGGCACCATTTATTTTGAAAGCATAGGAAAGCTATATAATTTTATGAGGCTTTTTCTTTTGATCAGACAAAAATCTGGTTTCATTTAGTATAGAATGAATAAAACAACAGTTCAATGGGTAATGATGACTCCTAATTTAGACAACTTTTGTAGGTTACAATTCCAGTTGCCATAAGAACTCATCAACATCCTTTGTTCTGAGTGCCAGATTGAGCCAGAGTGCCAAGAACTGCAAAGACCATGGACACTGAAGTGACACTGGATTAAGCTTGAACTATGCAGAGGACACTTTACATAGGTAATCTGCTATGCAGAATAGAGGGAAATAGTTTTGTTTGGTAGAAGTCTGAAAAATTAGATATGAAATATTGTTCTGTTAGAAGTTAATATAGACAGCTGTGATATACAACAAGGTCTTTCATCTGCTCTTACTTTTTTTGTTTGTTTTTTTAAATGGAAAGTTCTAGATTAGCACTGAGGTGTGAAATGAACATGAAACTTGTGAATGAGCTTCTTTGCTAGCAGTTCCAAAGAAAGTAAGTCATATTTTTCTTCCTGAGAGAAATATTACAAGTATGCGTTTTTTAATTTTTCTAAAATCAGTCTGTCTGTCTCTCTATCTATCTACTTTTTTATGTGTGTGTATTTATTGCAAAAAGAACTAAGCACTTCTTTAATAGAATAATTTAGAAATGGAGTGGGTTTATGAAAATACATGGCATACCTTTTATTGCTGTTATTACTAGTATTTTAGAGATTAAACAGATTACTTAAATGTAGTCTTTATAATATTTATTAAGCATGTCAGAGATGTTTAATATTTCTTTTTGTCCTTTTCATTAGAAATTTAGTTAGTATTGATATTTCATCTCTGTTTGTTTCCAAGTTACATTCCTCAGTTCTCTAAAACATGCTGAGAAATCTACTGCTAACTTATATCACAACTTCATTTTAAACCCTATACTGATACTCTTTTAACCTTTTCCATAACCTTTCAATTTCAGATGGCATTTGAGAAGGTATCTTTGCTCTAGCCTTTGACATTCTTCCATACAACAGTATCATTCATCTTTTTCAATCTGGATTTGGTTTGTAGCACAGCAAGAAAACAACCCTTATTCATGTAACAAGCTATTAGCCAGTGATGGGTATATAGTAGTCATCGATTGGATTGCCTTTCTCTTAAATCATACACATCTATCTAGCTATTAACAGGTGTTAGTAAACTTAACCTCTTTTTTATCATTGTCTAATATGGAAACAAATACTGGCTTTACAAGTAATCCCAGATGTTTAGAAGACAAGTAATAAAGATGCTGGACCTCTTTGTAATACTCCTAATTTAATTTCCATGATATCATGGCTTAATCCTCTTAGGCAACTCATCCCTACACAGACACTTGCTCATGACCCTTGCAGAGGTGTGGGAAGAGAATCAGAAGTGTAAAAATGGGAGAACTTGTGAGCTGCTTTAAAGGCAGTTTATGAGGTAAAGTAAAAGCTTCAGGTAGAAGCAAAGAAAAATAAGGAACTCTTTCACTTATTTCCATTGGCAGACAGGTGTTCATCCATCTTCAGGAAGCAGGGCTTTATCCCTGATAGTGGTTACTTGGGAAGATAAACCAAAACTGTGAATGTTTCCGATCTCCTCCTTCTTCATCCAGCTTTTATTGCTGAGCATGACATCCTATGCTCTGGAATATCCCTTTGCTTAGTTAGGGCCAGTTGCCCTGGATCTGTGCCATCCCAAACCCTTGTGCACCCCAGCCTACTTCTTGGTGGGGGAGTGTGTGAGAAACATAAAAGGCCTTGATGCTCTGTAAACTCTGTTCAGCAATAATGAAAACATTGTTGTGCTGCCAACACTGTCACAAATCCAAGCCACTATGAAGAAAATTATATTCCTTCTGGTAATCCTAGTATTGTTAGACTTTTGGTTTACACCAAATGGGCCAGACAACCAATAACTTCCACAGTAACTACGAATCAATTAGCATGAAAGCTTAACATAAGCAAATTATTCTGGATTCCCCTACAGTGACTGAAGAGACAGAGGCACTGCAAGGTTGAGTGACACTGTCCTAAGCAGATGGCAAGAGTTTATTTGGAAGTGCCTGTTCCTTTCCTTTGATGATGGAAAGGGTCCAAGTAATCATCTTAGACAATTAGAAAGATGAAGCTAATTGTACGTCTGCAGATATTATCATTATTACAGTATAAATACAACACAGAGTAACCTCTTAGTACCTTAAGATGGATCAGCCTAGTTTCTTTCATTCCTCAGATCAGTAAGTTTTCCTGTCCAGTTTTCATCTTACTTTTTTTTTTTAAATCATGCTGTGTATTTTCTATATGGAAGGGTGACACCACTGTTTCTGAAAGGGTTATGCTCTGAAGTGTCTTTGCAACATTTGGCAGTTCTGGCATGAGGTTTCTTCAACAGACATCAGAGAATAATTGTTGATAAAAAGTAAAAATTTTATTAATTTAAAATAAGCAGAACACAATAAATAGAGAATTACATATTGGGACCGACCTGACTGGTGGCTTTCCTTCCTATGTTGTCATAAAACAGTTGTTTTATGACTGTCCTTAGTTTATTTTATAGATCTGTTGACCTTAGAATTTACGAACTGAGCAAGTTAATTTCAATGACAAAACTGCACTCAAACTGTCTTTTCACAAAAAAAACAACCAAACAAAACAAAACAAAACAAAAAAAAAACCCAAAACAAACCCACCACGTGTGTTTCTTTGCCATGCCTAGAACATGTAGTGGGAGCAAATTAGACAATTCAAGTGTTACCACAGAAATAAAGGACCTTTCCCTTCATCATAAGACACTGGAATAAATTCATTTTAGGGAATTAGGCATCTTACTTGAATTGAGTTTCTAATTTGTAAAAAATTACAATATCAGTCTTCTTGTTGTGGTTTTAGCATACAAACCAAGGAATTGATACATACTAGGATTGTGTTACTCTTTCAGCAATAGGAAAAGTGTTGATGGCGATGCTGAAAAACTTGTGCCTATTCTTGTATGGTTTCTCTTTTGGGGAGTTTAATTCTGGGACTTCTGTTTTCATAAAACGCCAATCTGGCACCTTTCACTTTACACTTGGAATGTCATTATATTTCCTGAGATATGTTTGTTTAATCTGCAGCAGTCTATTATTTTTGGTGCATAGAAAGGTTAAGTGTAGTAAAAGAAAAAGGATCTATATCTAATAACACTGTCAAATATTTATATCTGGCTGAAAGGTCACTTACTGAATTTCTTAAACTCATTGAATTTGTACAGAACAATTTTGCTAAAATATGGATTAGTGAGTAGGAAAAAAATAAGTATATGTATATACAAATTTTTCAACTAACCACTTTATCTTCTGTCTACTATTTCAGCTATCAATCAGTATTTAAAATTCTGAGCTGTTAAGAATGTGAAGAGAAAAAAATAAAAATGACAGTTTTCTCAAGACTTTTAAGTAGGTAGCATTTACAAAAGTGACTTCTTTGTTGTTATTGCATGGAACTAAGCTCCTGCTGGAGAGCATCCAGAGAAGTCCAGAGACTTGCAAAGAGCATTTGAGGGAAATGGGGTTGTTTAGCTAGGAGAAAGAAAGTTAAGGGGCCTTATCACTCTCTACAACTTCCTGAAAGGAGGTTGTAGAAATGTGGGTGTCAGCCTCTTATCCCAAGTAACAAGCAATAGAACAAGAGGAAACAGCCTCAGATTGTTCCAAAGGAGGTTTAAATTGGGTATTTGGAAAAACTTCTTGACTGAAAGGGTGGTAAGGCACTGGAACAGGCTGCCCAGAGAAGTTCTGCAGTCACCAGTCCACCAATCTTCTGTATTGTTAAGTTCTTCAGAAATTTTGTATGCATTCAGCTGCATCATCAGCAATATTTACGTTTTTTGGGGTTTTTTGTTTTTTGTTTTTTTGCCATAAATCTGATGGGGCAATTTAACAATTAGTCTTTTGAAGTTACATAAAAATCTGTCCCAGTCACAAAAATCTTAGACTTAGGACTGTGTTTTCAGATGATCTTTCTTATAATCAAGCACAACACAAGGCCATGAAAATCAACACATTTACAAAATTATTATCAGGATTTCTATTAACACATGCTAGATATCTTGGCTTTTCCTTATCCATCACACCTGAGAGAACACGGTATATAGAAAATGTTCCAGTTTATTGCTGACTTTCATAAGATAATGGACAAAGATAGTGAATATTGAAGCACCACTCATCTTAAATGGATTTACTATAAAGAAGCAGTAGTTATGCTATTAAAGATTGTTATGCCCAGGTTAAACAGGTTTTTTATGTAAGTGCACTTTTCTGAATATTACAATCAATAAAGCACTGTGCTGATCTTCAGCCCCACTTCATTAGGAGGTATATTTTCTGATAAATAAGTATACATGAATGAAGAAATAACTAATATTTTTATATATTTAAAAACTAACCAACAAAAGCCACCCTACTGAGTATTATCTTACAGGTTTGTGCTATGAATGAAGTACAGTTTGTAGTATCTATACTTATCTGTTGCATAAAGAAAAAAAAAGCCAGTCTGGTTCTTGTAAAAGGAAGTCATATTTATTAAATTCAGCATATTTAATAAATTCAGCAGAATTCTTGACAGGGTAAATGATTATGTGGTGAATGACAATCCAGTTAACCTATGTTACTTTTTCAAGTCATATTATGAAATTTGAAGTATCAAGGAGGAAATAGAAGATAATTGATTAATAACCACCAAGAGTCAGGAAATGAATGAGAGAAGTCTGTGCTCATGATCCAACTTCAATAATATACTGTTCCACAAATTTATAAATATGTAAAATACATTAGCAGATTGACTTCTTAAATGACTCTATGGTATTTACGATAACCTAAGTCAAAGATAATGAAGTAGTTCTAGAATGGTCTCATTATATGAATTAATCAGGAGATAGAGAGACGTTTTGGATAAACTTTATCTCCCTGTTCTCTGTGCACCTGATACACCTGATATTTTTCTCACACAATACCTTTAATGTTTCTTCTCATGATACAGTTTTTAAAGTATGATTCTTTTCCTCTGCCAAGGTTGACAGTTTTTTCACTTTGAATAGAGTCCGTTCAAGTGCTGGTCTATCCTTTTCCACCTTCTTTACCTCATTATCTCCTCACTTGTTTCATTGCTGATATATTCTATGTCCCGTTTTGCTCTTTACAATTTCATCACTGAAGAGGGAGGGGTGGCGCACTGCATTTTGTTATCTATTTATAAAGCTTGACATAAATTCATAGTATTACATGTTAAATATTTAATAAGCATCTAATTCCATAAAATTAACAACTCATACTCTTGCTGAGGTGCTCATTTGACAGAATAGAACCTAGACTCAGTTTCAGATACGGTCTCAGTATTAAATCACTCTGTTATTTGAATTTTGACAAAAATGCCCAGGCTCTGTATTTTGACACGCTCTGTAGGAACAGTTTTTAACTTGTGCCTCTGTTCCCAACACAACAGATGTTGAAGAAATGGAAGATTAAGTTCTCTATATCTAAATGCTTCTGTACCAGCAAGGCACATTCTTCATAAAGTAAATGTCATAACAAGGATTGGAGAATAAAAATCTTAACATGCTCTATACTTTGTTTTTACATACATTCATTCCACTGAACTTTAGAATTAAAGAATCATAGCCTGATAGTCATTCCTACACCACTATAGCTACTAAATCATCTCCCATAATACCACATCTACCTGTTCTTTGAACACCTCCAGGAACAATGACTCCACCACCTCCCTGGGAAATCTGCTCCAATGCTTCACCACTCTTTCGATGAAGAAATTTTTCCTGATATCCAATCTGAACCTCCCCTGACACAACTTGAACCCATCTTCTCTTGTCTTATTGCTAGTCACTAGGGAGAACAGGCTAACACCTCATCACAACCTCCTTTCAGCTAGCTGGAGAGAGCAATAAGGTTTCCCCCCCTCAACCTCCTCTTCTCCAGGCTGAATAGTCCAAGCTCCCTCAGCCTCTCCTCATAAGACGTGTTCTCCATAGCCTTAATAAGCTTGGTTTCCCTTCTCTGCACCCTCTCCAGCACCTTGTTGTCCTTCCTTCACTGCAGTTCCCAAAACTGCACTCAGTACTCAAGGTGGAACCTTACCTAGGCTATGTACAAGGGTAAGATCACCTCCTTGGTCCTGCTGGTCACCATGGTCCTAATACAGTACAGGATGGTGTTGGCCCTCTTGGCAACTTGGGCACACTGCTGGCTCATCTTCAGCTGCTGTCAGTCAACATTCCAGGTCCCTGTCTGCTGGGCAGCTCTCTAAGCACTCCTCCCCAAGCCTGTAATGCTCCTGGGGGTTGTTGTGACTGAAGTGCAGGACCTGACATTTGGCCTTGTTGAAACTCATACAATATGCCTTGGTCCATCAATCAAACCTGTCAAGATCCCTCTGCAGAACCTCCCTACTCTCAAGCAGATTAATACCTCCACCCAGCTTAGTGTCACCTGCAAACTGGTGCACTCCATCGCCTCATCCAATTCACCAGTAAAGATGTTAAACAGGAGAGGCCCCAGCACTGAGCTGTGGGGGACACCATGCATGGCAGGCTGTCAGCTGAACTTAACTCCAATTAACAAATCCCAAACAAAACTAAAGTAATAGTGGTTTCACTTGAGGTTCCCTCCTTAGTTATTTGACATAATTAGGGCAGAGACAGAGGTTTCCCTAAGAAGGATGGTTCAAACCTTGGGTAGGCTGGACTGTCCCTACAGAAGTCTAGCTGTTTCTGTTACCTATAGAAGAAACGTAGCAGCAAAGTTTCTAGCTCAGGTGATTGCCTAAATTTGAGTGAGTTGAAAGTGCTTGTACCTATCAGGATGACTCCATGCTATTACAGTACCATAAAAACAGCACTTATAAAAGAGAAAACTGGTGTTAAAATACTTTCTATTTCTATAATAATCCATTTTTTTACAAAAGATGAAGCAAGCCAACAGTTTTCATGTTTCAAAATAGAAGTATTTTTTCATTACATCAATAAAATACACGCAAATATGGCATACTTATCACATTCCACTCGAAAATCCAATTCTTGTATGAATAAAGCCAAGAATGACTTGCAGTGATTTGGTAGTAAGGGCTTCAGATGTATTTCAGAATCAGAATGGTTTACTCTGTTCCATTGTAATTCTATCTGTACAATTCAATAAAAGACATATTCAACACAAAGATGCAATAAAGAAGAACAGTTGCTAAAAATGACATGTAGTACACTTCATGAAATAATTGAATACGTAGTGTAATACCTGAATTATACTGGGGAGATTCAGATATTGAAGAAATTTGCCTCCTTTTTCAGCACATTCTGCACAAACTGAAAACTTGGTTAAATTTTAACGTGTATGATAATTTTAAAGTGTACTGATAATTTCTTCCTGTAGTCTCTGTACTGGCATTGAAATACTAGAAGCCAAAGTACCTCTGTAGTATTCTGTAGATGTACAACTTCACAGGAAAAAGCCAGACACATCTATAATTGCAGCCAAAGGTATAGCTTTACGATGGGTCAGCTTTAGCTCTCTCTTACCAATGACAGTAGCAGTAGCAGTGGGATGTGAGGCAGCAGCTTGGGTTATACTATGAATCCTAAGTACTCACATGCAGTAAAGTTGTGCAGTGCCATGTGCTGATTCCTGCTGCTAACCAAGGTAGCTACAAAACCATATGTTATTGGAGATATCTACTTAGCAGTCATACTGTCTAATGGCAATGGGAATTTGTGCCCTGGTATGAAATAATACCAAAAGTTGCAGTTATTTTATATGCATTACCAATAAATAGCTGTTTTGATACAATTTTTGTTCACTTTATTTCTAAATTATTTTAAAATACCATTAAAAGCTGAAAAGGTACTGAAGAAGTAGGGAAAAACAGGAGTTTCAAAAAAGGAAAACCTAAAAACAAAGGCAAGAGGAAGAAATTCTCAATATTGACAACTTAAAATTTAAATTTTAGCTATGAAAAATACAAAAATATTAAATCAATAATACAAAATCTGGAGGCCAGCAGAAATTAAAAAAACACATTTTAGGGAACACCATAAACAGAAGGTTTTTCTAATCTTGATTTGAAGACTTGATTACTAGCAAGAGAGATTGCAATGCCAATACATATGTATATTAAAACCATTAAATTGTCATATGAAAGTGCATTTCAATTCATAATTTCATATTGTTTCATTGAAATAATAATCTACATCACTAGGATTAGAACTCTTTTTTTTTTTTTTTTTTTTTTGCACGGTGGAAATGGCTTTAAGAGAACAGAAAGAAAAAAAAAAAAGTTCTTCCTGAAAAAGTGGAGGACTGCAGTGTTTTGTGCAAACTGTGCTGTCACTCGTATTTTCATTTGCTTATGTAGAGAAAAAAGGGTAGAAAAAAGCCTCACTTTGGTAAATAATGATAATTTTGAATGTCATTATGCACCAACAATATTCAAGTATCTCTGATTACAGTAATAAAGAAAATGCCTCAAAAGACATAAAATTTTAAATACAGATAGAAAGAAACTGTTGAGAGAGAGCAGAAGGTGCAAAAAAAATGAAACTATTTTGCATTTCACACAGAATCCTAGGGGTTGGAAGGGACCTCGAAAGATCATCTAGTCCAACCCCCCTTGCATTTGGGAAAGAACAACCCCAGGCACCAGTACAGGATGGAGAGAGATGTTGGAGAGCATCATAGGTGAAAGGGAGCTGGGGGTGCTGGTGGATGGAAGGATGACCATGAGCCAACAATGTGCCCTTATAGCCAAGAAGGCCAGAATGCATCCCGGGGTGCATTAGAAGGGGAGTGTTTAGCAGTTTCTTCTCCTCCTCTACCCTGCCCTGGTGAGGCCACATCTGGAATACTGTGTCCAGTTCTGGGCCCCTCAGTTCGAGAAAGACTGCTTGAAAGAGTCCAGCGACAAAGATGATGAAGGGAGTGGAACATCTCTCTTGTGAGGAAAGGCTGAGGGAGCTGGGTCTTTACAGCCTGGAGAAGAGGAGAAAGGAGGGGTGACCTCATCAATGTTTATAAATATGTAAGGGGAGAGTGCCAGGAGGATGGAGTAAAACTCTTCTCAGGGTGACTAACAATAGGACAAGGGGCAATGGTTATAAACTGGAGCATAGGTGGTTCTGTATAAGTATTAGGAAGAATTTTTTCACTGTGAGGGTGACAAAGCACTGGAACAGGGTGCCCCAGGGAGGTTGTGGAGTCTCCTTCCCTAGAGATATTCATATCCCATCTGGACACATTCCTATGTGACCTGCTGTAGGTGACCCTGCTCTGCTGGGGGGAGGACCAGGTGATCTTCCAAAGTCCCTTTGAACCCCTAACTTTCTATGATTCTGTAGACTTTATGCTCCTTCTTGTTGGGATTGAAGACATCATTTATAGACATGTGTTAATAGTTACTAAGTCTGCTATTAACAGTGAAGTGTAGAGGTAAACGATAGAAAGAAAGGTCATAAGTGTAGACTGAAACATCACTGAGGAGATATTTAGAAAGAAATAATCTTAAAAGTGACTAGCTAGGATTCTGACAAGAAATTATATATGTAATGCAGATGAGAAAAATGGCAAATGCACAGGAAGGAAAAGTAAAGCATAGACAAGAAAAGTGCAGAGATAATTCAAGGTTTTCAAAGCACAATCAAAGTTTAACTAAAAAAAGAAAATAAATAAAATTTATGTATGTAAGAATATAAAAAAATTAAAAATAAGAATGAAATTCAGTTAATTTAATCCTAACTCACAGAATTTTATCTTTTTCAAAAATCTTATCTTTTCTTTATCTTTTCTGTTATGATGATGGAATCTCACTTAGGAAGATACTGGATGCTCACTAGAACACTGTAATTCATAGAATCTTACTGTAATAACCAATTAGGAACTACGTATGACGAGACCAAAGTTTACAAGTTAAAGATGTAGAATTTCAGAGTATTTCTAATTTGCTGATAAACAGGAAGCCTGATGAAGAGAAAACCAAAGCTGGAAGCCTTTTGTTATATGCAGATTAGTTCTGACAAACCAAATCTAATCTTAAATTAAAAAAAGAAACAAAGAAAACCAACATATTTTGAGGTGCCTTTGTTTAGTACACTAACTACCTCTCTTGTTATTTCTTTTCTGTGAAGCTTTTGGGGTTTTTTTGGGTTAGGTTGTTGGTGGTAATAAATTATATATATGAATAGTGAGTAGCCTCAGGATAGATGGTCTCTGACCAACATCCAGCTGTGTTTTGGGCTGCATTTTGAAATGGAGCCAACGTTCCCTATAACATTTCACTGCATGTTTCAGTCAGATGGATAAAAGGATCATTTAGAATTTGCATACCTAAGGGTGGCTGCTGTTCTCAGCTGTCTTTCAAAGTGTCATCTAGAAACATGACATTCATCTGTCCCCTAAAAAGTGAGAGACTTTTGTTTAGGAATGCTTCATTTATTCTGTAGGATGGAGACCCTGTAGTGATGGAAGGTGAGCTTTGGGGCATGATATTATATGACTAGTATGCTTCTTCAGAAAAACTTTGAATATTTGGGATGTGAAAGACAGCTTTGTCATAAATAATATCTTTTTTCTTTTGAACTTATGGTTCCCTTAGAGAGAAGGATGGAACATCACAAGTGAGATGATGATGTAGTTATCTCTGTGTGAGCTGATTTGGAAATTCCAATTTCATATTTAAATACTTCAGAACTAAACATTCATATCTTGTACTATATACTGCATTAATCATCCTATAAAAATACCTTGTGTTAATTTCAAGTTACTTGTCTAATGCCATGATATTTCATAGAGTGTAAAAATTAAAATATGGAAAATACAGAGATTAAAAAGAAAACCAACAAACCCTGTGTATTTAGTGCTGTGTTTATTGTTATGGAGAAAAATATTTAAATATTTTACTTCCACATATAGGTGTACAAATACATATATGTGTATGTCCTATACCTATAAGGTATATGACCTTATATGTTTATGCCATATTTGTCATATGCCTATAAATATATATATATATATACATATATGTATAGAGAAAACCAACAAAAGTCAACTAAATTTCATGTTCACAAGTCTGGGGGATTTTTTTCTACCACTGATGGTTTCAGCAGAAGTAAGAAGGCAGAGAAGAAATTGAGAAGAAAAGTCCAATTCTGGTATAAATAAAGCAAGCCCCTGTCAATGTTGGCCACAGGCCTCTAGTAGATATGTGGCTCTATGTACTTAACAGGAGGATTGATTTAAAGCCATACATTAATTATGATATATACATCTACACAGTATTTCTCTGTAAGAGAAAAAAAGGGTTCACTAGAAAAATTTGTTTTAACAACAACAAAAAATTAAAGATAATGTGTGAAATAAAATGTGTAAGTAATAAGAAAAACAAATTCTATGTAGTTATCCCTAGAAGAAATATTAACTTTGTGTAGCAACTTCCATAAGCCACATAAAATTATGGCTAGTTCACAAAAGTACATTTCCACAGTTTCATTAGTATTTCTTGAAAGTGACTTAGCTACTTCATTAAGATTTTTTTATTCTCCTCTTTCCCTTCATAATTTTCCTGTGACTTTCTTGTCTATCATTAGAGAGCAATTGGAAAATACAATGTTAATTTTTATACTGCTTTAGTTGATTAAATTATCATTTTGCTCTCAGAAAGAACTCAAATTATATAATGATGTTACAGGAAACAACATTTTGATTGAAGGCGAGTAGTTCAGACTGTGTGTGTTGTTTTGTTATAGATATTCATGAGAGGTAGCCAGAACATTGTTGAGTAAATAAGAATGAATGATTTTGATTTTCTGAAAGAAAAGTTGATAGGAATGCTATGGTCTAAGCAGTAGAAGCCTACACTGCACCACTAGTAGGGCTTTCAGGTATAGTGGAACAGCCTGGAAACACAGGCTGCATTCAGTAAGTAGATTTGTGTGTCCAAATGTCCTCGTATTTCTGGAACTGTTCTCCAAATGCATAACTGAAAGTCCTTGGGCAAGCTGTGGAAAAAGACACATGCTGTAACACTGTGGAGTACCACGGCCCTAATAATGCACCAAGCCAGACAGATATAAGCAAAATTATCCTAATGCAATTTTAGTGGAAAGAAAATCCCTCTGGACTTGATTATTACTCCGTCTCAAGTAAGTTATCAACCAGAAAGATGCTGCAGGGAAATCCAATAGCCTTCTAAAAATGGTATGGGAAATCAGCCTCATAGGATTTAGAAAACAATTTTTATAGTGTATTTTGTATGAAGAGCTGGAATAAGTATTACCATATATACTACACATTATAAGAAAAACTAGTGAAAATTTTCCAGGAGTTTGGGTTCTTTCCTTTAAATATATATACTGTAAATCAGCAGTTTTCATTCCTCTTCTGGTTATGTGTATATATTGGAAATTCAAATACAATTAGTCCATGATCTGGAAATATTCTTCCTGAAGTGGAGTTCTCAAGCCAGATGGCAGCCCCTGCATTGATAAGAATATGTGGTAAGAGGACAAGAAGTAATTTTTACTCAGATCTTTCAAAGAATATGTGTTTTATATATCCTAAGTCTTAAATTAATGCAGCATGTAAGGCCTCGCTGAATATGGGTAGTCAAGCAGTTGCTGTAACTGGATTGCCTGGCTATTGAAATGTTTTATAGTATCTGGAGCTATAGTATAGCACTTCTGCATTCAAGCTGGCTTTCTTACAAAGAATCCTGCAATGCCTATTTATCACTTTGTTACTATGAATATATCAAATGCCACCTCAATTGTTACCATAATTTCTAATTTTGTAGATATGAATGCCTATCCTCCCCTCTCAGTTAACACTTTTAAGTCACAATGCATTAAAGAAAGCAAAATTTCATATTTTTGTACAATATTTGCCCTTACAGGGTCTTTTCTCTATTTGTTTTTCTTTATCCTTCCTAGCAAAAAAGTTAATTCTAAATGGCCATCTGTCTAAATTGCTCTCCTCATATAGGTAGAGCTGATTTATTTACAAGACAAATCTTGGCAAGAGTTCTTAAATTTCACCTAGGGTTTCAGGAAAACTGGAAGCTGTTTCATAATTCACAGTCTTCAAGTGAAAGTGCTTTACGTTGCTTTGTGTTGCCTGCACAGGGCATATGAAATATTTAGATGTTACAGTGGGGGTTGGAGAGACAGTTTTGTCACATCAGTTTTGGCACTTTCTGTTACACATGGTCACAGCAGATGGTCAATACTTAATCCTCAAATCTGTATTTTGAGAAAAAAGAACTTGAGGCAGAGAAATCCAAAAAGGAAGAAAGGAGTAAAGAAAAACATTATAATTAAAAAACCCAGTGAAAATAATATTGACTGATTTTTTCAGATATCAAGCCAACCAAGGAATTCTACCTTTTTTTTTCTTTTAATATTATGTCTAACAAATTCCTTAGTAGTAGGGACAAAATGCCTCAACATGAGCATGGAAATGTGCATAGAATCAAGAATATTTGATATAACGTTAAACTCAGAGTGAAAACTTAGTTTTCAGTGCCTGGCAGAAAGGCCAGCTCCACTATTTTAATAAAGAGAAAATGATCTTAATAATTGTATGAAGATATGGAGAATTAGTTTGCACAGATTACTATGACATGATCATGACCTGAGGAGAACCATAAAGAGTCCAAGGCTTAAGGGGCAGTAATGCAAAATGCACTTTATTGAGTCACTGAACACTCAGGTGTGAGTCCCAGACCCAGGCTATTGCTCCTATGGAAAATAAATAAATTAGAAGGGATAAGATTACCCTGGAGAGTAAAAAAAAGGACATTTTGTTTCTTTGGGCAAGATGGTAATAACTGATGTCTCTAGGATGGGCTACTGCTGCTGTCACTGGTTGATGCTTCAAACTATTCATTCTTGCCTGCCAGCATCAGAGAGTCCAAATGTATACACAAAGAAAGCAGCTGCCCCCTGGTAATTTCCTGCTTGGAGTATTGCTTTGCCTACTCAAACAAACTAAGATACAGTGTGGCCTCTGGAATGACCATTATATTGTACATTAAACTTTAATATTTTCTAAGATGGAAAGAGGTTAAGAGTAAAACACCAACAATGGGGTAGATGTAAAGCTGATCGTAAGTAGAACTTAGATGATATCTGGAATTTGTTATGCAGCAAGGAAGCCTTACATCAGGAAGAAATTTAATCAGAGCATACAAATAGGAGAAAGATTGTCTAGTAGTGCTAAGACAGGTAATGACTGCAGCATTCTTTGATTCAGGATCTAATTGGTAGAGAGAAAGTAAAACTTTTTTTTGGTTTGTTTTTTTGCATTTTGCATTTTTGTATTTGTCATGGTTTAACACTGGCCCAGCAATTAAACCGAGTAACAGACGCTCTCTATTAATCTCTCTCTCCTCCCTGATAAAGAAAGGAGAGAGAATAAGGGAGAGAGACTTATGGGTTGGAAACTAAACTACACAACTTTAATGAAAAAGTAATGATAAAAAAGGAAAAATTACCAAATATATACAAATATGCAGGAAAATGGATACCACATTCCTCCCCCCTCTCCCCCCAGTAACTCTCACGTCACCACCAAGGCTGCAGGGCAGCCCTGGGAAAGTCCAGGCTGGACTCCTGGAGTCAGCAGCAGTCGGGAACTGGAGGCAGGAACACACAGATATGGGCTGGCATGGATCAGGACCACAGGCAGACGAACGGACGGAATCCTTCCAGGATGCTGAGTGAAGGAAGGGAAGCAGGAAAGGCAGGAAGGGCAGGGAGCCGGAAGCTGGAAGCTTGGCCCTCATGATCCCTCAAATTTATACTGAGTACGATGCATATGGGATGGAATACTCTGGTCAATTCTGGCATCTATCTTGTCCGTTCCTCCCCAAAGCAGGGCTGCAGGTGGGACCTCTTTCTTCCTTCTGGAGAGTAAAAGTTTTCCTCAGAGCTGAGCAGTGTCCTTGGCTCTGCACACCAGTCTCTGGCAGTAACTATAAACATCAAGTGTTATCAGTCCTAGAAGCACACACTGTCTGCGAAACTTGCTGTTAATTTCAGCAAGTGCAACCACTTACAAGAGACTTAGCTAAAAGCAAAAGTACAAGACAAAAAATCACCTTTATCCTTGCCCAAACCAGGACAGCATTTTAATAATATGTTCTAGACCCATTGGACCCATTACTATATAAAACAGTGTCTAAAGCAGACTTGAAATGATTATCAGTTCCTTTAAGCTGTAACCAGCAATTCAAAAATAGTTGGATGCGGTCTCAAAGTTTATCTGTGGTTACAGAAATAATTACTACTTAAACAGATCATTTTTTAGATCAAGTTAGTAGAGAAGGGTGAAATTATAAACAATTTTTAATTTAACTTGCCAGAAGAGAAAAAAAAAATTTCTAAAAAGTCTAAAATCTTATTTAAGCTAGAACAGATTGAAGTACAGACAGCCACTTATAGCTAGAAAAACTGAATTCAAATTGGTGCATTAAGGTAAACTGAATAGTGAAAGAATCTTGAATTTTGTTATAATCAATTGAATGCATCTGAAGTACCTGGACACAGGAAAATATGTGGTTTCTGGTATTCTTGTCTAATATTTCCTTCTACTCGGGTATTCAAAGTACTTTGTAAAAATTATATTTAGAACCAGCATTTCTATTTCACAGAATCACAGAATGTTTTAGGTTGAAGAGACCTCCAAGATCATCCAGTCCAACCTTTGACTAACACTACAGTCAACTACTAAACCATGTCCTTAAGGACCTTAAGGTCCAAATGCCTTTTAAATGCCTCCAGGGATGGTGACTCCACCATTGTCCTGGTCAGGCCATTCCAGTGCCTAACAACCCTCTCAGTGAAAAAATATTTCCTAACATCCAGCCTAAACCTCTCCTGGTGCAGCTTCCATCCATGTCCTCTGGTCCTATCATAGTTCAATAAGAAGAGGCTGTTTCCCTCCTCACTCCAATCTCCCTTGAGGTGGTTGAAGAGAGCTCTAAGGTCTCCTCTCAGACTCCTCCAGACTGAACACCCCCAGCTCCCTCAGGAGTCCTCACAGGATTTGTGCTCCAGACCCCTCATGAGCTTTGTTGCCCTTCTCTGGACACAGTCCAGCACTTCTCTGTCCCTCTTATAGTGAGGTGCCCAGAACTGAACACAGAACTCAAGATGCAGCCTCACCAGAGTTGAGTACAGAGGGATGATCACCTCCCTGTTCCTGCTGGCCACTGAGCTCCTAACACAAGCCAGGATGCCATTGGCCTTCTTGGCCACCTGCACACACTGCTGACTCCTATTAAGTTGACTGCCAACCAATACCCCCAGGTCCCTTTCCACCTTACAGCTCTTTAGCCACACTTCCCAGAGTCTGTTGCTTACCTGAGGTTGTTATGATCCAGGTGCAAGACCTGGCATTTGGCCTTGTTCAGCCTCATACAATTAATCTTGGCCCATTGGTTCAACCTGCCCAAGTCCTGCTGTAAAGCTTCTCTACCCTCCAGCAGATCCACACAGACACCTAGGCTGGTGTCACCTGCAAAGTTACTGAGGGTACACTCAACCCCTCAGCCAAACCATTAATGAAGATATTAAAGGGAAGAGGCCCCACCACTGAACCCTGGGGGACACCAATCATGACCGGTCGCCAGCCGGATTTAGTTCCATTCACTATCACTCTTTCAGCCCAACCATCCAGACAATTTTTTATCCAATGCAGGGTATATTTATCTAAGCCAAGGGGCATAAGTTTCTGAAGAAAAATGCTGTGAGAGACAGTGTCAAAAGCTTTACTAAAGTCCAAATAGACAATGTCCACAGCTCTTCCCTCATCCGTTACATAAATTTATCCTCTGGAATACCAGTTTATTTATAGGTTAGTTCTAATTTTCCCCTTTGAAAAGGAAAATGTGCCTTGAAAGGGAAAAGAGTAAAAGATCAGGGACAGTATACTTCACAATAGGGTTGATAATTGCACATAGTTATTCAAATTCAACCTGATACTCAGCTGTAGCAAACTGATGTAAATCCACAAACATTCCAGTAGTGATAATGGAGCAGTATAACACCTGATAAAGATTTTTGCAATATATTAATTAAATTCTCTGTTGGCTGATGGAGTATGAGTACTCACACTTGACCCTTAGATTTTTTTTTCATCTCATTTTGAATGCCATTTAAGGAGGAAAAAATGGCTTAAATCCAGGGTCTCATTAGTCTATTTTAACAGGTGGAAGGATTCCAGAATACATAGATGCCCTCAAACTGCTGATAACAGAAGTCAAAGTATGCGCAAGGCAGTGGTGACTGAAAATTATATTCCTAATCATATATTCCATTTTCATTTTTCCTTTTCCTTTGTGTCATGAATTGTAAAATATCAGCACTTATTCTGAGGTCACACAAGTCAAGGCTAGCAGACAAGTGGAGGCTTCCAGCAGGGATGATGGGTCAATCACACTCCTCTAGTCTCAGCATGAAGCTTCTGCTGCAGCAAAGGTAAAGCAGGCTTAGTCTTGAATTTTCCCAACAAACTAATGATTTTTATTGGAGTGACAGGCTATTATATTTTCTCTGATCTTTTACAAGGAAAAGCATAAGTAATTTTTCTAATAGGGGACTGTTTAAGGTTCCACACTGGTAAAATGTCAGTACCATCTAAGCAAAACTACATATTACCTTTTTGTAATGAATGACATTTTTTATTAAGATTAATTTTTCCTGTTTCTTGGCCATTGTGTTGATGTATTGTATTTGACCTTGAAAAGTCTGTTTAGGTGCATGTAATTTATTTTCTGTTATATATAATTTAATGAGATGTATCTGAAGATGGAAATACATACTGTTTTCCACATTTGGCATAGTATTAATAATTAAGAGCAGCAGGATAATCACAGTCTATGACTAGCAAATCTTTTAGCTCTAGGCATTTTTCCAGAGGCATACAGATTTTTGAGTTCTATGTAATAACACTGGTACAACATCATTCCCCCTCAAAACATTGGTGTAAAGCAGAATCACAGAATCAGAAAAATAACTGAAGTTGAAAGAGACCTCTGGAGGTCCAACCTTGATGCACAAACTGGACCACCTACAATTACTTGCTCAGGAGTATGTCCCTAGAATTTCTGAATATTTCCAATGATGAAGACTCCCTTTTTTTTCCCCTCTCCCTTTCCCCTTTCCCTTTTCCTCTTTACCCTTTACCCTTTCCCCTTTTTCCTTTCCCCTCCCTTTTTCCCCTTTTCCATTTTCCCTTTGTCCTTTCCTTTCCAGGATTTAGCTATCACAGGTTTTACAGTGTTACAATGATATTTTTAAAAACTAAAGGAAAGCATTTATCTGTGTCAATCGTCACGTATTTACAGCTCTTGTAAGTGTTTCAATCTATAGACCCCTTCCAATAATGTCACTGACTTTTTGACAGGATGGGGTCTGTCACTCGTTCACTATATGAGTTGCTCAGAAATATTGTACATGTTATATAATTTAACCTCTCCTGCTAATGACCTGCGTAGGTGAAATGCATTTTAAGCATTTGATGGCAACTGTACAACAATCAATTCATCAGTTATGCTATGGCAGAACATTTTTAGGGTATTTTCACATCTTTAAGGAAGAAAAGAGAAAGTGTACATTTCTTTCCTTGTTGGAAAAAAAAATTAAAAATCAGAAGTATGTTAAGAAATAGGTTATTTACAAAAGGGAACACTTTTTTTTTTCCTCATTTCACTGATATATTTTGTCAATTCTACTAGCCACCCTAGGATTAGGCTGCAAATGCATACCTCGTTCTTAACTTAAAACACTCTGGATATTACACATCTCCCTCTCATCTGCAGAGAAAACAGGTTTTGAAGAACAAATGCAATTTTCTCCATGCTAGAAGTTAGTGCACCATCCTTATGAGATCAAAATACTCATAAAATATACTCTGGGAAATGCAGAAAGATGCTTCCATTCTTCACAGAAAACACTAACTTTTTATATTACTCCTTATATTCTCAAAGAGTGTGTGATTTCACAGAGACAGCTATATCCATACATGACTGAAAATACAGTTTAAATTTCCACAGTGCATTTTAAAAGTATTTGGCCTTTGTGTATAATGCTCTCAATGGCACCGGTAATCTTAAGGAAAGTATCAGAAAACTTTTCCCAGATATTATAACAGTAGCCTTAGAATAGATTCTTTCTTTCTCTCACACACATACATGCAAAACACATAACCAACAAACCAACCAAAATACAAAATCAGGAAATACATATGCTTTTCCTTTAAGCCAGGAACTGGCCAGAGGAAAAGTGTGCAAGATTTCTCCAATTACTGTGTAATGGATAAAATGAAGGATCCACTAATTTCAGGTGAGAACTTTGAAATCCATCACTCAAAAACCTTTTCCCCTCACAATCCACAGACCCTTTGCAGATATAAACTATGAAGTAAACATGTAACTACTTCTAAAACTTTAATTCTAATTTTTGTCACTATTAGGCTTGATTAAGGTGTCTGAACATAGGTACCTGAATCCTATGTACCATTTACACTCAGAAATATCCAGTAGTATTTTAGAGTTCCTTAACTGCTATCAGGCAGCTGATAAACAATAGAAAAGACCTTTGGGAAGCCCACCTGTTCAAACAGGTATCTGGCAAGAAGGGTGCAGGGGAACATCTGTTGTGGCATGAGACATCTCTGTACAGCCAACCAACAGTTTTTCTCTCACTTGGTTAAGAAATAGTAGATAGCATGATGAAAAAAGTTTTCATAAACCTTTAGTTTATATTGCGTATGACTTTACACAACGTCATTTTGCTTAAGTATGTTGAGGCTGAAATTAGACAATGTAAGGACACCGGCAGTGATAGGATTCATCAGACTCAATAAATAAATTTATCCCTAGTCAACTGCTACTGAAAACATTTAGTTACTAACAATTTAGGGACATAAATGAATATGTGGATTCAACCACAGCCTTTTCTTCTGAAAACTCTTTTTCTTCAAAGGCATAATCTGTATGCCTTTAGATGTTGATGAAAATCTATCTAAACTCTTTCACAGACACTAAATATATTCCTGCAGAAATTTGAAGAAGGAAATTAATTTTAAAGGTATTGCAAAGAGATTTACTATAAATGCAATTAAAAAAAACAACTATGTAGGAAAAGACTGGAGACTGTCCTTATGATTTCCTATGAAATATCAGAATTTTTCAGTTAAAAATATTCTGAAGATTCTGTGCCTTTGAAGGTTTCTCTTTCCCTAGTATATCTCCCACTATTATATGCCCCACAGAAAAAAAAATAAAATCCTAAATGGATGCACACTATACACTTGTAAGATATGATTTCAATTGTTTTTGAACAGAATTGCATATAGCTTGGAGAAAACCAAATTTTATGACCCCTGTCCAATTTGCACCAGGAGGCTGATGTCTTAATTAGAAGACTGCGGAAACTTCAGTTTGACAGTCTATTATGTTACTCTGTCACTCAGAGATTGCCAAGAGCTTAAGGTCAAAAAGAAGGGTGATATAGAAGCTTTTCTGATACCTGTAGGAACCAGGCAACAAATCCATCAGTAAACCTGTTTGACACAGAGCGAGGGGCTTTTGAAGTAATCCCCAAATTTACTTCTGGCTACTATGAAATACAGTTGTGTATTTCTTCAGCCACAGGTACTCTTGCCTTCATACGAAACTTGTGTCCCCTTTCTCCACAATGTCTTTCTGTAAAATACCTGGTAAAGTCATGGGCCTCATTCCCTACTAGTACAGCTGGCCATTGACCTCATTCACCTCACCTGGATTCTTGTTTGGGGTTATGGTCTGGGCAAGACGGTGGATACATTTGTGCTGAACACACACAGTAGCAAAGACTATTGCAAATTCATACCTCCACTCCCTACATTATTATTTTACTTCTTAGGCTTTGCCTTTCCTACTGTAGGATTTTTGTTACATAAATTTATTTAAGAAATAAAAATTAATAACTTGACATGTTATTAGTTAATTATAGATACACGCACTCTAAGCGCATACTTTGTCCATGTTCACAAATAGGACAAATCAGAGGGTTTTTTTCTGGCCCTGAAGTGAATATTTATGGAGAAGTATGTTTCCTACTGCTTCCAAATGGGATATCCACAATCAGACTGAATTCACTCAGAGATACAATTTCCTATGAATAAAAGTATGGATACATTTTGGACCAAATTTTTTTACAACCTTATCTGTTATTTGGTAATGTTTAAGAAGTTCACTGGTTCACAATCCTATTTCAATGAAAATTAATATATAGATTAATATACTCTGATATCTGTTAGCATTTTTCCAATACTTTTATGCTGTAGGATCTTTTGTAAATTTATTCTGCACAGAGTACTTGTCCTGAAGGTTCCTCAGGAGAAGATTAGAAATGTTTCCTTTCTCAAAGTGCAGTTCATACCCATGAAACTGCTCACTGTATTTCAAACAGATCCTTATTTAACTCGTATAAAAATGTCTTCTGAGCTAAAGAGCAAATGTCAAATGAATCTGTACAAAGCTTTCAACTGAGGAGAGCTGAACCTGCTTTTCATTCTTCAAGAGTAATCTAATTCATGATTTTGTTTTCAATTGCTAAACTTATGCAATGATACTTGGTAAAGCCTGTTCATACAAAATCAGCTAGCAGGAGTAAGCATAATTCTGAATAATTTCAGATATCTTTCTTTAATTGATATCTTTGATAGCAACCTTGCAATCTCAAATTGAACACCCACATTTCAGACAATTCTCAGTTGCTATAGCTGTACAATATTCTCCATTGTATTTCAGTAGATTAAATTAAGCAGTATCTAACTTCTTATTTATGTGTTTTATCTAATGTTTATAAAAGATAAATTACAATTGCATCCTCTGGTGTTTCTTGTAAAATCTGCTTTGGTGATTTTAGAACCCAGCAACAAAGACAGAGAGAGGCAAAATAGATCATTTTGATTGAGATTGCTAGGGAATTCTTTGATTTGAGTGGTAGGTCTGTCTTCAACCAGAAATTTTGTGATGAATTTATTTAATAGCCTTGCCCCCTTGACAAATGTTGTAAGGACAGTTGTGTAATTACTTCTATATAGTCGGGATTTGAAGTGTTAAATAGGTTCACATATCCCTACTTAATCCTGTGAGAACCACAGTTCAGGATAAAGAAGCCCACTTATGTGGAAGTCCACTCCAGCAATTATGGAGGGAGTTATAGATTTTGTTGATAAATCAGTTTGTTTAAGTGAAATACATGGGTAATGTTAAGTGCAGAAGTTCTTTTAGGAGAAGATGTAGTCTTGGCTCTAGTTATCTCATTTTTAAAAAAGGAAGAAGATTAAAATAAACTTTATTCTAGATTTTATGGTGCTTCTTAGAACTAACTTGGAGACAAGGTATGCTGGTACTGAGAACTAATCTGTAAAGAATGGAATAAATGTTTTTCAGATGACAGTCAGCTCTAATTCATTACGAAAGGTCTATTTAAGTTATAATAATGCTCATCAGTGGTGCTGGTTTGACCCAAAGTCTGCTGAAAGCAGCTGAAAAGCTACAATGCACTACAGTGAGCACTGGTTTATCTAAAAGTATTTCTGTGAACTGACTTGTGGTTAAATATTCAGTTAAGTCTTGCACCTCTTTCTTGCTGTTCAAAAAACCTGCAGAAAATTCTGTGTGTTTAGATAAACTTTTGGTTATCCTCACATCTTGGGTCAATGCAGTGGTGTTTTGGAGGCGGGGGGAGGCACAGAGGTGGTTCCTGTGAGAAGCTGCTGGAAGCTTGCCCGGTTCCAATCTCTGACCCCAGCTCTGGCCAAGGCCGAGCAGATATGGGATGCCCGAATGTGCCTCTGTAACATCTTCAAGAAAGGGAAAATGAAACGGAAAAAATATAAAAAGAAAAGGACTTGCTAGGCAGAGTTGATGATGAAGTGAGACAGAGCAGTGCCAGAGCACAGACACCAAGGCCAGGGAGGAAGGAGGGGGAGAAGGTGCCCAAGCAGAGATTTCTCCGCAGCCCATGGTGAGATGGCAGCTGTGCCCTTGCAACCCATGGAGGAGCACTGAGGAGCAGTCCCTGAAGGACCACAGTGGGACAGACATGGATTTGCAGCCCCTGAAGGATCACGGTGCGCAGACAGAGCTGCAGCCTGTGCAGGGTCACAGAGAGGGGCAGATGTGGATCTGCATCCATGTAGGACCACATGCCAGGGGAGGTGACTGCTCCTGAAACAGCCGTGACTCTGTGTGCAGCCCGGGCTGGAGCAGTCTGTGCCTGAGGGACTGCACCTGTGGGAGGGACTCATGTCGGAGGGGTTGTGAAGGACTCTCTGCCATGAGAGGGACCCCACGTTGGAACAGGGGAAGGCTGTGAGGAGTCCTCCCCCTGAGGAGGAAGGAGCGGCAGAAACACCGTGTGGGGAACTGACCCTAAACCCCCCCTGCCCCTCCCCTGTGCCCTGAGGGGGATGCAGCAGGAAAGGGATCTGGGACCAGGAAGAAGAGGGATGGGGGAAGCGTATTAAGATCTGGTCATGTTTTCTCTCTCCTTGTAGATTAAATCAGTTCTTTTTCTTCCCAAGTTGAACCTTTATTTTTTTTGCCCATTACTGCAACTGGGGAGTTAAAAACCTCCCTGTCCTTGTCTTAATTAAGGAGCCTTTGGGTGGATTTTCTCCTCTGTCCCCCAAGTGGGGGTGTGGGAGTGAGCAAGCAGAGGCCTGGTTGGTACCCGATGGGCCTAAACCATGGCTCCTTAGAGGCTGCTGATCATTCAGACATAATGAATTAGGTTTATACTATTCTGTTACATTAAGATCATAGCTGCAACTGCAACGGAGTGCAGTCAGTGTTGGTAAAAAAAGACAGCCAAGAAGTCTGGACAGGTAGTTCGCTTAGTTTGTTCTGGTGTAGCTATAGCAGCACGGCTGTACTTCACAGAACCAACACTGTATGCCAGATTCTCATGTCTGATAGAGGGCTGATGTGGAGGAGTCAGAAGGCATGTTTTACATCAGTGATAGCCTGGTGCTTCCTACTTCCACCACATGTTTCCAGGCAGGCACTTTGAGAAAAAAAAAACCTACCCATTCAGAGAAATCATTGCTTCTTCCTCATCTCTTTGGCAGATGTCAATAGCAGAGAACTGGGCAAAGTGGATGTACAGGGCAAATGGAAAACAGTAATTTCTGACATTGCAGTGCAGTATTTTCTGAGTCATACAATTTTTAATTTTTTTTTTCTCTTTGATGAACCTCCCTTTATATTTCTACTCATTTGTTGAATTCATTTAAATCTTTGGCCTTCATAACATCCTGTGGCAATGAGTCCTACAATTTAATTATGCAGTGTGTGAAAAAGCACTTCCTTTTGTTACTTGAAAATTTTCTAGATGATAATTTCATTTAGTGCCCCTCATTCTTATTTTACAAAAATAATGTCTAATTGGTTCCTAGCCTGTTTATTCATGGATTTTATAATTTTATAGATCAAGAATATATAATTAGTGTACTTTTTCTCTAACCTAACAATTCCTAATCTAATATCTCCTTCTACAGAAGTACTTCTAGCTTTGATTATTCCCCTACCTGCTGGTCTCATTTTAGATTTACTTTATTCTTTAGTGGACAGGAACACCAGAGCTGCAAGTAATAGTAGGCATATGGTTAGCTTTCAGTATACTGAGCACCTGAAATTAAACAGCTAACCCATAGACCTGAAATATGAATGTATAAACTTTTTTGCTGTGGCTTTGGAGCTATTCTGCAAATTTCCTGTTTCAGATTCCTTGAGGCTCACTTTGACATGAATACTAGGCTTCTCATCCTAGAAATCTCTACTGTCTAAGTTCTTGCTCTGAAAAATTTCCATATTTGCTGCTATGAAGGAAGGAAAGAAAACTGTGAGATAAATATTAATGTATTTTACTCTGATATACATATTGTTTTAGAGTAGTTCCCCAGGCATTTCACTGGTAAAATTGTGTCTTCATTGATAGAAAAAAAAAGAGAAGCTGAAATCATGTGTCAGTTTCATGGAAGATGATGGTTTTACACCTTGCAGTTTCCTGTCAGTCATTGTTGTTTTGTTTTGTTTTGTTTTGTTTTGTTTTGTTTAGCATAGATTTGGTCTTTAAAGTAGTCCATTAACATTTGGGTTATGCAGTCTACTCTATGCCATGTTAACATGTATTTGTTCTACTGTCCCCTCATGCTGGCAGAAAAAATATCTTTCCCAAAATTTAGAAGAAAACCCATATGAATATCACAAAGGCAAGTGGCAATATAGTAACTGAGGACCTCTGTGTCCTGTGTGCTTGTCAGTATTTGTCATTTCTGAGTGGCATTTGAGTGACTCCAGGTGGAAAATTCTGAAGTGTGTAAAGGAACAGTTCTAAAGACAATTCTGTTGGCTAACAGTGCTGCCCAGGATTTAAGAAACCTGCTTGAAAGAAACAGAAAAAGAGATTGCTTCAGTGAGATTTTATAGAATAGGAAATATAAATTCATGTGATTATTATTTGGAAGGAATATGAATAGTTTGTTCTTAGTCTAGTTGCTGCCTATAAATATGCCTGTATAATCAGGAGTCACTTGATAGACAGGATATAGATTGTCTCTTAAAGTAAAGCCCAAAATTATCTCACAATTTGCATCAGAATCTTTGCATGTTCAAGAATGGTGGAAAAGCTGCGTCTTTGTGGAATGGCTGAGATGCTTTGGAATAAATGGACAGTATTCTCAGGTTTTCTTCAATTCCATTCTCAAGAGATTCCATTAAAACTGTGTAAAATAGATTAAGAAGTAATAAACAATTTGCAAGGCTGATAACCTTTACAGAAACTTCGAGAATTTTTTTTAAACCTTTCAGTGGTTTAAAATTTTCTGTATTTAAGCTATAAGATCCCAAAACTCTTTCAGACTTTTGAAGATATTTCTTGTAAATGCAGTCAGAGCAGTCAGACACAATGGGGCAAGACATTAGAAGCATGCTATTTACCACAATACCCTTGTAATTTAATTGTGGTAAATTATATCCTATACCTGACTAAGGCAGTGGACTTCTGCTATGAATTATAGTGCCAATTGCAATATATATATATTTAATTTCTATGCTTGTATCACAGTCCTGCTTTTAATGACTCCCTTTGTAGGGAGTTCAGGTCCTTTCTTTTAATAAAACTCTTTCACATTTTGTCCTTGCCAATGTCAGTTTTAAAGAAATGAATACTTCCTATCTGTCTTGTTAAGGGAGATGACCTGCCCAACCTCTCAATAGAAGGTTTGTATTCCCATTAAAAGTTTTCAGTTCTCTCCTTTCCTTTCAGTTACTGTGTGTGCTGTATCTTTTCAGATACTTTCTGAAAAAGTAAATGACCTAGTCAGAAGTAAAGATTTTGCACCAAAACTTTAAATTTGTTTCTGAGTGATAGTGTTAGATGAATATTTGCATTGGATAAGGTGAACTTGTTGGACAAAAGGAGAAGATCAAAGTGAAGGCTTGTTATTAGCCCTTGAACATAAATTACCATAAAGGTCCCAGAATTCTTAGTAAATGTGAATGAGCAATTCTGTGAAGTTAGAAATAGTGAATGTTAATTCTGCCTTCTGCTTCAGAAAGCAATAACTTTTTTTGTAATAATTTTTAGCACAGCTGATCAAAAATTTTAAAAATTTAGAGTAGCTACTGTTAAGTAATACCTGAAAACCAGGACAATAAAGACAGTCACCACCTTCTCCTATGAAAATAGCTGCTCTAGCCAGAGAAGTTTGTGGAGTACCATCAAATCTGTGTCTTCTAAGTACAGGGAGAAAATGACAAAATTATGTGAAAAGAATAGAAAATTATAACTATAAAAATATTTGTTACATTAATTAACCCATATAATTTTAGTTTAAACAAAAATATAATAATAACAGTGTCAAGAAAAAGTTATAATTGAATTATAGCAGGAGTTTAAAAAATTACATCTAAGCTTCCATTGCATTTATTCTTTCAGGAGAATAAATTCATATTTTTTTGAACAAGAATCACATGGGGCTCTATCAGTGAATCAGAAGTAGATCTAGAAAACATAATTTTAGAAAAACTGAACATTTTTGTCTCCCTAAAAGAATCTGCAAAGTTCAGAATACCATTTTAGAAATTCTGAGGTCTAGAGACTTTCTTCTTGTGAAGGAGAGTACAATAGATAGCAAGATAACTTTCCACATTTTCTTATAATATGACTTTTAACAAAGATAATTTCAAACAATTTCACCAGGTGTATAAGTAGAGTTTAATGATCTGTAGCTGCCTGGATCATCCTTAGCATTTTAAAATAGGGTTGCAGCACTTCACTATTTGAGGACATTAGCTGATTTTAATATGAAATTGAAAAGTGTTGGCAACTTATGCAGAAAAGAAATTAAAAAAACATTCCAAGAAAACAAAAAATCTAACAATACATCACCAAAGTTTGATGGCACATTTATCAACACTATTTTCTTTTCTTTTATTTATTTTATTTTATTATCTTATTTCCTTGACAGTGTATTTTTATGATTAGTAAAGAAGTCCTGGCTAAGCAGCTCCTTAAACACACTATGTGGTAAAGACTAACAAAAAAACTGGTTCTTTCTGATGTGTTTTATCTTAACTGCTGCTTTTCTCTCACTAGTTCTCTGGAAGACCTGATAACCTGCTTTGAGGACTTCTCCTTCTTATATAGATTAATAATTTCTTATTTGATGTTTGTGTTATCTGTTCCATCTTTAGTTTCATCGCCCCTTTCTCATCTTCCTCCTGCATGTCAAGTGCTCAGGCCATGGCTTGACTGTTCTGCTTTTTAGCATAATGGCCCTTTTTGGCATTCACAAACCAGCAGATTTTAGAGCATCCTTGAGGCTGTACTAAACTTCAACAGAGGCTGCAATGACCCCAATATTATCAAGAAAACAGGGAGATTTCTGAAAAGGCATCTTCACATCTTCTTTGTTATCCTATGCAGCTTAAGACCTATCAGCTAGCATTTTACATCATTTTACATCACCAAGAACCTAACTTATATTTTACACACCATGAACATGCTTTAATAGCAATATGTTCTGAATTAAAAAGTTATGAACAGATATATACTACAGTTATGGTCTGCAAAGTGTCTGGATGCCCTGAGGTGTCACAGAATCAAAGAATGGTTTAAGTTTGAAGGGATCTCTGGAGGTCACTTGGTCCACCTCTGTGTCTCAAGCAGGACCACTGAGAGTTGCTTGAGCAAGAGCACAGACACATTTTTAATATCTCCAAGGAGGGAAATTCCACAGACTCCCTGGGCAACCTGTGCTGATTGCACACTGCCAACCTCACAGTGAAATTGTATTCTCTTATATTAGAGGGAATCTCCTCTGTTTCAGTTTGTGTTCATTGTTTCTTGTCCTGACACTGGCCACCACTGAGCCCAACCTTGTCATCACCATATCCTCCTGTCAGATATTTGTATAGACCAATGAGACTCCCACTGTGAGCCTTCTCTTCTCTAGAGTCACAGATCTTTCATCTTTTCCTTGTCCTCATAGCTGCAGGTATTAAAAAACATGTAGGTGTGGTGCTGCAGAGCATGATCTAGTGGGACAGTGGTGGCTCTTGGTTTTTTTTTGGTTGATGATTGGATGCAGTGATCTTAGAGATCTTTTCCAAGCATGAAACTTCTGTGACTGTGTGATTCTTAAGTGACCCTTCTCTGGAACTCAATTTCTCTATGAGGACCTTATTAAAGCCAGAACTGAAAGTGTTACTGAAGTCCAGTCATGTTGGGAAATTGTCTGAAAACAAACATGTGAGCAATCCTGACTATTTAGCTTTAGCTAGAGTAAGCTAAGGGCCTTGAGACACAGCTGCAAGGTTACTGAAAGATGAGCTATGGGAAAAAAATAAGGGAGCTGGCAGCAGAAAAGAATAACATCAGGATAATGATGCAGCCAGCAAAAGTTCTGTGAGAACAGGATTTGTGGCCAGGATATAGCCACCTGCAAGATATCGTTCTATAAACAAGGGCTCTATATAAAGCAAGTGTGAATTGTTAATAGGCAACTTCACTTTAACCATATTGGTGACTCCATGTTGTCCTTAAGCCCCCGTGGATTTTCTATGCAGTCAGACAGTATTCATTGCTTTTTCCCTCACCTACAAGGCCAGTCATTTCCTTGGAGGAAGTTATTGGGTTGGTCAAGCATGACTTCCCCTTGATGAAGCCATGCTCACTAGTCCTGATGAACTTCTTGTCCTTCATGTGCCTGAAAACTGTTTTCAGGATTAGCTGCTCCATCATCTTCTCAGGTGAAGTCATTCTCATGATTGAAGTCATTGACTGGTCTGCAGATCCCTGGCTTCTCTTTCTTACCCTTCTTGAATATACAAGTGACATTTGCTCTCTTCTAATAGCCAAGAACTGCTTCAGGTCATCATGACTGTTCAAAGATAACTGCGACCTCACAATGACAACCCTCTTAGTACTTGTGGATGTATCTCCTTGGAGTCCATGGGCTATATGTCTAGTTTTTAGAGTGTTCTCTAGCCTTCCACCAAGGATTAACTTTTCCTTGTTCCAGACTTTCCCTCTGGTCTCCATGGAGTGGGATTCTTAAAAGCAGACCTTGCTACTAATGTCTGAGGCAAAGAAGGCATTCAGGACCTCTGCCTTTCCTCTGTCTTATGTCACCAGGGTCTCTGTGACATTCATCAGTAGGCCACATTTCTCCTCAAGTCCCTCTTGTTGTATTTCTAGAAGCCTTTCTTTTAGCCTTTGTCATTCCCTGTCAAATCCAGTTCAAGCTGGGCTGTAGCTTTTCTCATGTTGCCCCTGGATGCTTAGACAACCCTGGGAGGTCTCTGTATTCCTCCAAGGTTACTTATCCCTTCTGTTAACTTTTCCACCTTCTGTAGGAGTCCTTTTTGTCTTTGATTATGCTAGGAGATACTTGTTCATCCACACAGGCCTCCTGGCACTTTTGGCTGAATTCATACACATTGGGATACTCCAGTCTTGAGGCTGAAGAAAGTGATGTTACAAAGCTGTTAAACATACCTGTGTCTTGTATCAACTTAGATTGGAGGGTTATGGGTTTTGGGTGTTTTTTCTTTTTTATTTGCTTTATGGACTTTACTCCCAAAGAATAAATGAAGGGGAAAAAAATAGAAAAAACAAAAAAGGAAAAAAAAAAAGAGGAAAATCTGGTTTGTTATATTTTGGGGGTTTTTGAGGTAGATTTTTTTTTTATTATTATTTATTATGTGCAGATTTTTTTATATAAGAATCGGAACTTGATGGTGAGAGAAACACATAGAAAACTTTAAACCATGATTTCTTAATTGTGCTATATTGCAATGGAATCCTTACATTGGTAAGTATTACAAGGGACACCTAAGCCTGGATTTACTTTTCAGGCAGAATATGTGGGAATAAAAGAAGCCCATGTTCTCACAGGTTAAGGTTTAATCTGGAAATTGGAAATGACTGAGACATGTAGATCCACAATATTACATTCACCATCACCCCATTCCTCCTCAGAATTAGTTTCAAATGTGGCTTTCAAGAAAAAGTTTTTACCCTGTAATAATAGAAACATATACATGAAAAAGTATTATAGGTATAGAATTTGATATTAAATGTAAAATTGGTATTCTGAAATATTTTATCTGTTATTTCTTCCTTTAAGGTGGTGAGAAAAAGCCCTTTGTAGAAAAAGAGATCTTTTATTTTTTAAATCTCAGGTGTGAGAAGCCCTCTGAATACATAAAAGCTTATCATGAAAAAAAAGTGACAGGAAACTTCTGGTGAATTCCAGTGACTGCAGTTTTCAACTTTGTACTTTATAAATATTTATCCATCTCTTTAAGTTCCTGCAGTTCATTAAATTTTTGAGAATTTCCCTGTCATGATATTTCACTACACAGCCTTTGTTAGCATGTCTGCTGAATCATTCATACTATAGGCAAGAAATGTGAGTTTATTGCTTCAAGACTAAGTTCACTTACTTAAGAACACAAAAATAGCAACATCATCCCAAACTTCTCCTTTTTATTAAAATTCAAGCAAATCAACATTCAAATAATTTAAAGGATGTGGCACAAAGCAGCTAAAGTAGGAATCCCTAAAAATTTCTGTAATACTTACTACAGATACACATAATTACAGAATATTTATATCTTGTGAAGTCATACTCTCCTAAAAAGTTTAATGAAAATGCTGCTTTTAAGTTTTCACTCTGTTAAAAACATGACTTGATACTATTTTCTACTGCTAATATTTTTTGCTCTGTTACAAAAAATGAAAAAAAGGTGCAATGTTCTTATCAATAGAATAAGCACTCCTCAAAATAATTAATACAACTAAACAGTTAATCCATGCTTATATGGAGAGATGCAATCTTCCATGAAATCTCTTATCGCAATTTCACTAACTTTTTTCTTGAAAATACAATTTTTAAATGCTGTGAACATAAATACAATCCATTTTTCCATTTAAGTATTTATTTCTGTGTCTTGTCTGTATCTAATTCAGATTATTTCACATTTTGGAGAAGTGGAACAATAAAAGAAAGACTGATTTGTACTAAAGGCGGACTTAGTTTTCCTACCATTTTAGAATAAAATTAGCACAGCATATATGACTTGAATTAGAAGTTATGATGCAAACCTAATTGTATGCTAAGGTTTTTCCTTTTTCTCTCATTATTACATGTCAAATGGGCTGTGGTACTTATGAATTAAAATTATGGTTCTTGTAAATTAAAATTTCTGTTTTGTGAAAAGTCATAGAGTTTGGTAGACTGCTGGTTTCTGCCTAATTTTGTGGAACGAATGCACATTTTAAAGTCACTTGATAAATTCATAGAATGAGGATTTTGCTGTAAATTACTGTGTTTTCACCATGGTCTCATCTTTGCTCTAGTGGGACCAAATTTTCACACACAATGTTGAGCCAAAGAAGGGGACATATGGAAGTGCAGTGTGACAGTACAACACCACTAAGCAGAGTGGACTGGCAATTAGTGTACCAGACAAAAATATTAAAAGGTAGATATTCTTTCAGTTCCACTAGAAAATGAGGGGCTTCAGAGTATTAGAAATAATCCCTTGCCTGTCATTAATTTATTTTAGGTACATAAAGAAAAAATATTTAAAATATCCCCTGACACCAGAGATCTGTGACATGATTTGGCTCTAAAAAGTAACTTTGAAGCATATATTTATAAAACTTTATGTTAAATCACAAATATACCATTTTGTATCTTTAAATATAAAAATACTTCTCCAATCTTAGGTTTTCTTAGGGAATGCCTAGGGAGTGACTTGAATGAGTTGTTCTCTTAACACAGCTGAGCAAATACAGTGCAAAATTTTCTACCAACACTTGATTGAATTTGCTTTGACAGTATGTGCAACCCTTTGGTGATCTTTCTGCAGCAATGTTTGAAGGATTGAGTTTTACCAGCAAAAGCATTAGTGAAAAGTAAATTTCAGAGATGTAAGTGAATATTTGCAAAACCAGGGTTTTAAACAAATAATTGCAAAAGTTTTATCAGTCCTAGAAAATTCTTTCTGTATTCATGTAAGGGGAAAATTAAGAAGAAAAAAAGAAAAGAAAAAAAAAAAAAGAAAAGGGAAAGAAAGAGAATGATACAGCTACAGCTGACACGTTTGAAATAAATGACCAGTAAGTTAGTATTTTAGATGCTCATAACAAATGGTCCGTGAACATGCAAGCTGCAGAGAGCCCTACAGACAAAATAAACAAAATAAATAACAAAGCATGAAAATAGATCATTTGAATAGTTTTGAATGTGTTTGACTATATTCTGTTTTGTTTGTTTCTTTGTTGGAAGCTATTCTATATTCAGACAATAGACTAAATTTGTTGAATAAATCCATTGTTGCAAATTATTCAAAAAAACCTAATCAATAATGCATTTTGTGGCCAATTCACTTTGACAGATGTCACTATTACTAAAAGTAATGTCTCGTAATAATGTACTACAGTGTGAAACTTCATGAATAGTTGGCTGAACAAAGGTTTGCACTGGGAACATTGTTACTATTTGACACCATTAACTCCAAAATTGCTTTATCATTCATGAGTAAGAATATGATTCATTTGATTCAATGTGTCTTTAAACACTCTTGGAGTGCAGAATGGAAAAAAAAATTAAGAATGACAAATATACATGAAAAAAATTGATGGACATATATTGAAATACAAGTGCATTTTTGTGAAAATCTACCAATATTCTCAGCTACATCTGAATATTTAAATATCTTAGATTATGGAAAAAGTACAGAAAAAAAATTTAATATATTCTTCATTTCCAGTTGGCCTTGTAGTTGAGAAATACATCTACTAAGCAATGTAATTTTGATGATATAGTGTGTTAATACATCTTAAGAGCCATTTTTGTTTGATGATGTACACACACTAATGATAGGCCAGCTGGTGGCAAGAGGAATTAATTTTGTAGTTGTCCTGCTGCTCTTGACAGATTATGCAAAGAGAATTATTTGTAAAACTAAAATCAATTTGAACTTCCACTTTGAAAATTATACCCATATTTTATGTGTGTATGGAGAGAGAGGTTCTGAGAAGTTATAAAACACCTAAGAAATGTGCTATATGTTTTCAAAGATCTTCTCTCAAGGTTTTTTGACTGTCTGCTTAGGGCTATTTTTTGTTGTTGTTCTTCAGGTCCTTTTGCCCTGAATTTCTACAATTATGTTTACCCCCTAAAGCTGATCACCGTAGAGAGTAGGAGTTAAAGTTAGTTTTGGAGAAAAATGCATGGAAGAGTCTAATGCCTGTACTGTGTTACGAGTTTATCCGAAACTTCAGGAAGATAAATAAGTTACAGGAAATAAGGATGTAATGTGATGCACAATATGAGGGCAAAGCTTAGGAGCTTTAGATTTTAAGAATATGTACTAGCTGCTTGAGCAGGAGGATGTAGACGGAGCTGAATCTTGCAAAGGGTTTATATTCTGTAGAGAGAGGGTAATGGAAGGGGAATGGTTTTAAGAGTACCACTGGCACAGCCCCTGAGTAGCCATCTACACTGGTACTGAATGAATCAAAACAACAATCAAGGGTACAAGGAAGGGGAACACAAAAGAATGGCCTAGGAATGAGGTAGACATCTAGGAGGAAGGCTGACCTTGAGAGCTTTCTACCCCAAGGTTTTGCAGCTAGGACCTGCAGGAGAAATTCAAGGAGATAACTAGCACAGCAGGTAGGGATTCTTCATAGATACAAGCATGGTGTTCCTCCAGAGGCATCTAAGATGTTTCTGAAGGGACATTAGTTCCCTTCACCTTCACAATGCTTCCACATGTATCATATATTACAAAATTAGCAAACGTTCTCAAATTATAGATTAACAGGGCTCTTTGTATCTGCAAAACAGGAAGAATATTCCTCCATTCCTTTTCTAGAGGCACTGAAAAGCATTCCCTATTTATTTTAACAGCATTGAAGGTACTGTTGTGACAATGATTCCCTGTTCTGGTCTTTCTCTCTGTCATGCAAGGAAATTGACTGTCTTCTTTGTGGTAACATCTAACGTTCAACTGGTTTGTTTGTACATTTTGGATTGTCCTTTACTTTGATGTCTTTCACAGATCTTTTGTTTTCAATTTTATTTTAGTCAAGATTCAATTTGTGGTAGCAAAAGTAAATCTTCCTGATGTTTTTCTGCATCTCTTTAATTCTATGTCATACACAAGGAAGCACTCAAGGTACAGACCAAAATATCACATTTGTTCACTCTTATAAATGGCCACCATAACCTTACAGAAACCCACAAAATGAGAAATAGGAGCAGGATCTTCAAATATGAAAGAAAATAGCAACCCCAGAATGAGCTCATTACTTAATGATAAAACAGAAGAAAGGACTTTATTTATTTATATGTTTACATAAAAAGAATTCTCTTCTGGGAGAAGGGGAACTGAGTGCACTCTCAGCAAGTTTGCTGATGACACCAATCTGTGTGTTGTGGGTGACATGCTGGAGGGGAGGGAGGAAATGTTGCAGTGAGTCCAGAGGAGGGCCATGAAGATGGTCAGAGGGCTGGAGCATCTCTCCTATGAAGACAGGATGACAGAGTTGGGATTGTTCAGCCTGGAGAAGAGAAGGCTCCAGGGAGACTTTTTGGCAGCCTTCCAGTAGCTGAAGGGGCCTACAGGGAAGATGCAGAGGGACTTTTCAAAAGGGCATGTACTGAAAGAGAGTAGATTTAGGTTAGACATCAGGAAAAAAAATTAGTGTGAGGGTGGTGAGACACTGGAACAGGTTGCCCAGGGAGTCTGTGGCTGCCACAATCCTAGAAGTGTTCCAAGATAAGCTGGAAGGGATATCTAGAAACCTGATCTAGTGGGATGTGTCTCTGCTCATGAAGGGGGTTTGGAATTACAAGATACTTAAGGTCCCTTCCAACAAAATCATTCTGTGGCTCTATGATTGCTAATCCTAGTTTATAATTATACATTTATCTTAATTTATAATATGTAATAATAACGTATGATTTTATTATTTATAAAATAACATCTAGAAATATAAACCATAATAAAATAGCTATGTTTTAATATATCAAGCAATAGATCAGAATTATATGAATATATATGTAAGAAAATAATAATAGCTTATATCATTATAATTATGGTTTAGGTAAACTGGAACTTACTTTAAGTGCTTCCAATACACATAAACCTAAAAATTAAAATCTTTCAAATTTTCCAACAAACACAACGTGTTTGTATAATGAGCATTCTGTGAGATCTTGGATCCTAAATGTTCTAACTATCTCTTTTGAATTTTCCTTAAGATTTTTTCCCTAAGTTGCATTTTATTTTAATATCTAATAATATGTTACATAGCTTAAACCTGCAAAGTTAAAATGAGAAAAGCCAGCATCCCTGATAAGGGATAAATTATGAGTGATAAATAAACATGAAAAAAGGAAAGTGTGATTTTTGTCGATAAACTTTAAACATGTCAGGAAAGAGGGCAAAATTTATTTGTCCAGTATGCCAGTTAGGTTTTGAAGATCCTTGGGTAACATTTCTAAAAAGACTACTGATTTTTCATACCTGAGTTCAAATCTCAAGGGCTCTGTTGCTACGAATAACTCCCTAGTGAAATCTGAAGGGCTTCTGGGAAAACAGCAACCTACCTGTTGGCATCCAGTATCCAGTAAAATATATATTAATTTCAGGGTTGTATTTATATATATCTTTTTGCCTCCCTTTTTTTTCCAATTAAAATATTCTTTAATGTATAAAATGTACCTATAAGTGACTGGAAATAAAATTCATGGAAGAAAGTGCATGAGTCTTTTACTTTTAGGGATGTGTAGTTGTAGTCAAGAGATAGAATATTTTTCAAAAGCTGTGCTTGCCAAATAATATTAATCAGGTTAAATTATACTTCATGAATTTAAAATATGGCTGTTCATTATCACATGTTACACTCCCATTTATAAGTGGTTTTATTGCTACCATATATAAATATTAGAAATATAATTTAAGTAGTTTTATTAGCAACATTATACCTAAAATCTCCAGAGAATTACTTTATACTATCATATTCTCTTTTACATTTCTTTTCCTTTTGTGTTTTATTGTGATGTACCTCAAATGCATTACACATAGTAGATGTTAGACACCTAATGTCTACATCAGAGAAAGCTGAACATGATTCTGGAAACATGTATTATTTTTATGTATAGAACTGGTTTATATTCTAGTACTTTCATATCCAAATATGAATGCTCCCAAAAATGATGACTTCTGCTGCTACCATTAGACCAGACTTACATTTTCAGCTCTCCAGGCAAAAACATTGTTTAATTTCTTTTAATTTTTGTCTGTAGTATAATGAGTTGGATGCTACTTTCAGGTCACTCGTGTGAAGGAGTTAAAGTGATAGCACTCAAACAATTAACCTCAAGTGTTGTGTTAAAATACTATTCAAGACTCCTGAAACCTAAGAAATAAAAAAGTAAACATTAGTATTTTGAAGGCCAGACTCAAGGTTATGTGTAGTATGTACTTTAACAGTAATTAAGGTTTCAATGAGTACACATAAAGAGCCAAAACTTTAAGCTTGCTTATGATGCATTTGATTTTAAAATGAGACAGAGTGATGGTCAATTCCTTATCAAATGATAACCCTCATACAGAAAAAACGATTTCCTATTTATATTTAATAATCATGCCCAGACAAACTGTGCTTGGGAAACATGCAGACCCACTGGATGTGTAGATCTCTAGTCTTTCCCCAGCTGTTCCTCAAAGCTTGTGGAAATCTCCTGACAGCTCCTGCTGGCAGAGGAGGAAAAGCAATGTCCAGAAACATTATGCCCAACTGCAGACTGGCCTGCAGGATTAGAGAGATGGCAAGTAGGAACATCACGTTCCTGTTATAGAGCTCCCAGCTGCCTATCAGGCATATGGCAATACTCTGTAATTATTTGTATTTCTTTAGAGTCTAAAGACTCCAGCTGGGATCAATGCACAACTGTGTAATCTCACACTGTGTAAAAGATGGGCCCCATTCCAAAAAGTTTAGGATCTGAAGAGACAAGGCAGAGAAATAAAAAGAATCATTTTCAAGAAGACAAAGAGAAGATATGGTTGGTGTGAATTGTGCCAGTCTTAGGTTTTTAAAAAAATATATTTATAGACTTTAAAAAAAATTATTTATTTCAAGGATGAAAGAGAGATATGCAGGCAGAAACAGCTAAATGAGAATAATAAAATAAAAAGAAAAAGACATTTAAACAAGATATAAAGGAAATTAAGAGATAGGATAAAAGGAAATAGAAATATGAATAAAAGAGAGTTAATTCAAAAACCACCATAAAGTAGAAAATTTGATAGTACTCGCTTTTCAGTTTATCTTCATCTCTAAATGAAGCAAATGTGTCTAGACATACCTAAAACAAGCTTTTAGTTCCATGGTGTTTATCTTTTCTAGTGATTAATCAGTAATTGTTTAACCCAGTGATAATAGTAGAGAAGTACTAATTGAACTAGTCTGTTTTTCTTGTCCCAGGACCTACTTGATATATGAAGAAGTCGCAGACAACTAGAAAATGAACTGAGCAGATCAAGGTATTCTTTACATTTTAAGAAGATTAAACATTACAGAGAAAAAATAATATATATATATATATATTTGTTCTGTCATGAGAACAAATAATATATAGTGCAACAATAGGAATACTGGTTAGGTGATGTAGATAGGAATACAGTCCAGTGAATTCTAATAAAATGCAACAAATAATTTTGCAAGATACTTTGTCAAAATTTTTGAAAAAACTTTGGCAAAACTAAAAATGCTTTGGAAAAATTAAAAGGTTCTAAAGGTTCCAATAGCTGGTTTACAAACCTGATTAACATTATAATATCACCTAGCTGCATTGCTATAGATCCTCAAGAGTTTAATATATGAAATGTTTGCTATGCAGTAGTCATATTTGCTGTTTTGTGGGTTTTTCCTTTTTATCTCAAGCTGAAGCTGCAAAAGTGAAAACTGTGACATGTCTACTATGAATGACGTCTACAAAACAGTAGATCAATGAGATATTATTAGATTGCTCTTTTCAAGTAACTTCCATTTGTCTCTTATTGTGTAATCATTATATTAGATAACATAATCTGCCCATCTTTTTTCTCCTACATCAATGAATTATGTTAAATAAAAATCACTGTTATTTACTCTTTTATGAGTAAAAAGAGCACCAAATAAATGCTTCATGGTCAAATGATTTTATTATCCTTTCTTTATTAGTGATGTTTCTTGTACTATCGGAAAGTAGAATACAGCCTTGTTTTGTTTCAGTTTCCATGTGATGAAAAGAACTTTATGTCATAAGTATGACTGAAAAAAAACCCTGTGTCTTCAGTGAACACACAGTATTGACCAAAATTGGTTTTCAGAAAGGATCTAAATAACAGGAATAATGTTAATAGTCTTAAAAGGTGAATTTAACTCCTAAATGTTTCTGAAGCAGTTTGTGACTCCCAGAAATTTAAACACACACGTATACACATAATTAATACACTACACTTCCTCTGATTTAACAGCAATTCTCACTCAGTCCCCAGTAATGCAAATAAAAAGAGAAAAGAAAAAAACACACTATGAGAAGAGATCTTTTTTTGAATGAAAGACATATGTCAAAATTTGGAGTGACCAACAATTATTTTCTGAATGGCAACAATGAAGTCAGAAGTCTGTGCTACATGTGTTACTCATAGGGCTATTTCCTAATAAATTCAATTGTACTTTAACTACACATTCTTAGAAAGCAAGGATTTCTGTTTGGTTTTTTTTTTTTTCATTTTCATTAGAGGTTATGAATTCTGGGTATGCCTTGTGTTTTCTTTCTGAGTAGTGGAGCAAATGAGGTGGTAGTCACTGTCAGAATTTTAGCCTGTAAATCAGTATACAGACTACCACAGTAAGCACAAACCCATTTATATCTTATGTCACAGTTAACTAGCTTACAATATAGTAACCACCTCTTTAAAACAAGCCTAACCACTTGGCCAAAATTGTCTTGGCTTCTTCTTCACTTCCAAGGTTCTTCTTCCAATTTTCAGAATTTTCCCCAAGCTGTTCACTGGCATTATCTGCTCCATTTTCAATCAGTGCTAGTGCCATCACTTTCCACATCTATTACAGCTCAGTTATACTACAGACATGTTGAGCTGTTCCAGCAGTTCAGAGATGCAGTGAAAAGCTGAAACAGCCCTGGGCTAATAGGATAAAATGAGCTTTTATTGTCCCATGAGGAAATACGTTTTACTTCAAACTTTAGTTTAATGCTGAGGGAGTATTTTAATTATTACTGTTTCTATAGCAGAACTAAGATATTAAGAGGTGTGCATGTGTAACACTGTAACTAATATCCCCCTTGTTAAAACACCTTCAGATGCAAAGGGTTTGGGGTTTTTTCAGACATAGGTCACAGAAGACAGAATAAAAATTTCAGATTAATTCTCCATAGAAGATCACAGAGTAAATTTTCCCCATACTGGTGATGTCTTAAAAGGCAGCCATGCACTATCAAACCAAGCAGCAGAGTCAAAACCTGAATTTGTCCTGTGTTAAATAATTTTGGAAAATGATGATAGCTAGTTTTTCACATACAGGACTTAAATTTGGATACAGTTTAATTTTCATACTTACTTGTTCCTTGTTTAAAAACAAACAATACAGAAAAAGTAAGAAAGTAGAAAATGAAAATGAGCTTCTCTTTTTTTTCTTTTCTGCTTTTTTTTCCTATTGAAACAAAACAGATTAAGTAAACCTACCATGTTCTTGCTTTGTATTATGTGATTATTTTAAATAATTACTTGATCTTTTTTTTTCCTTTAAGGCAATCTCCTTCCATCTTACCAAACCTCAAGAAGGCACAGACTATCTACTTTTGGCAAAGTAATTCAATGAGAATATCTACAGAGAATATCTATCCTATTGCTTTAGTTTTTACCTTATAACAATCAAGATTCTTTTGTTTTCCTTTATATTTGACCAAAAAAAAAGTAAAGCATGAGTCAGATTTGGTTTTGTCTTTGTTTTGGTTTGTTTTGTTTTTTTAGTTTATAAGCAGCTCATGTTTTTTTTCACTGTGATTCTGTAACAGTTCAGTTTGCATGTGAAAACACATTGATTCAATGATCACATGGCTTTATGAAGAGCTTTGATTTATTGTCTTTAATCTTTTATTGTCTTCAATCTTCTATTGTTTCTGATCTTTACTGCTCTAGGCACTGAACATTGATAAAAACATCTCTCGTAAAAAAATGTATGTGCACTAAATAAACAAGATTCCTCCCCCCCATTAATATATACCTCCAACCCCGATTAATATAGTTATTTTCTGCTGACCATTAACAGTTTAAGGACTATATTAGTTAGAATATTTTATGAAATACTTCTGTTCATGGCAACATAAGATTTTCTATCTCTTTTAGATGTGATATACAGACATATTTTGATTTTCTCTTTGATTTTGGGTTGTTTTTTTTGTTGGTTGGTTTTGTTTTTTGTTGTTTTGTTTTGGTTTGTTTTGTTTTCCAGAATGAATCAATCATTGTCAAGCCAATCCAGAGGGAAATATAAATTCGTATAAGTTGCTCTCTGACACTTCCCAGTTTTCTCCTATTTTCACTATCCATACAATTTTCCCCATACAATTTTCCCATATATTAAGCTGGTAGAGTATTTACAAAGTTAGATAAAAGAATATTTTTCAAATCATACTTGCTCTAGAAAAATAAAGACTACTGAGTGAAAAGATTCCCATTCTTAAGAGACTAAGCATAATGAAACTATTCTAGCATACTATAAGTTTATATTTAATGAAAATTATATGAATAACCAAGAAAAACTACACATATCAAGATGTGTATAGATATATATATATTTTGACAATTACGTATGAGATTTAAACATGCAATATACAATATACACTATACAAACATTTTTATATACATGTCAATACTTTCAGAATAGAGGATTCAAAATTGATAGCTCCTTTAAGAAATTGAATAAAGCTAAAGTCCATAAAACAAACTTCATAAAATGACATTCAAGGTTAGTAAAGATTCAATTTTAGTCCATCTTATTTTATTGTATTGTTTTCTACAACTGAATGATTTCTTCTCACTTTTCCCTCACACTACTCTACTGTATATGCCTGAATAATCCATTGGTTTTTATGCTCCTAACAACAGTCCATAGGGGTAAAATCTCAAACATGATAATAAATGGTGCTGTTTTAATGTTTAATTGTGAGAAGACAGAGACTATTATCTGTGCATTAGTTTTCTGTATATTATACTGGAGATTACAAGTCACTCCAGAAGTGTTCCTTTGTACTTAATTTTCTAATGTAGCAGACATTAAACAGGTGAAGTAGCATAAGTAATATTATATTTGGGACATTATTTCACAAAATTGATATCCCCTGTGGCATCTTGAACAGTGACTAAATTACTTTAAAAATTTACATAATAGATGTACACTAAAGATGCATGTAAGGATTTAATATAATTTCTTAAGGTTACCCAGGTTCAGATGAAAAACTCATTTCTACATTTTTGTTATTAACAATATTCTAAGATGTTGAAAACACAGCGTTTTTGTTCTGTATTATTCCTCCTGTTCCTACTGTATATTCACACCTGAAATCAGAATCAAAGATTGTGGCATCAGTCATAGCACAGCAATCAAGAGTGATGTCAGAAAGGAAGAATTACTTCAGGTTAGGTAAATCAGCTAGAGCACATTAATTTTTCAGAAATAATTATATCAGTTTTTCATACAAATATCCTTTGTAGTATAGAATAATGGAGATGAGATACAGTCAGTATGTAGTGTGACTGCAAGTAGATTTTTTTCCTTAAAGAGACGCTTTTCAAAGTACTACCAAAAGAAGAGAGATCTTAAAGATGACTCAAAAAGCAACAGCTAAATAGAGAGTGGAAATGCATCTCAATGGTATTAAAAAATGCTTGAAAGTTCTGTTTCTCTGCCTATTTCTACCTTAATACTTTTATTAGTTTATTTTCCTTCTTTCTATTTTTCTTTCCCCCCTGCTCCCTTTTTCTCTTTAAGTGCTATGGCTTTTATTTATGGAGAACTGAAAAGGTAGCTCTATCATGACATTAGGAAATGACAAGGAAATTAAAACACAAAAATATAAATGTTTTTTCTTAGTATGTTGAGATTCTTTGTTAGTATCTAGTTTATTTAATTTCTAGAATGCTCAGTAATTAAGATGCATCTGAGACGTATTCTGGTCAGATGAGAAAGAGTGGAATAAAGGGCTATCCATTTGTAGAAGAAAAACTAAATAGCCAAAACAAAATAAAAAACAGATTTAAAATCTCCAAATATTCTCTGCATATCAATAGATTATATCAAAATGGTCATCAAGCTTGTTTTCATTTTTTCTTTGAGCTATCATTCAGTTGTGTCTGTCTTAGCTTTGCTAATGTTTTACATTTAAGATATCAAATGTTTTATAATGTGTTTAGAAAAATCGTTAGTCAGTTGAATGTTCATAGAGCAGCCAGGCAGAAAGGGACCTGGGAGTCTGCATTGACAAGAAACTGAACATGAGCCAGCAGTGTGCCCAGGTGGCCAAGAAGGCCAATGGCATCCTGGCCTGTATCAAAAACAGCGTCACCAGCAGGTCCAGGGAGGTGATTCTTCCCCTGTACTCAGCGCTGGTTAGGCCACACCTCGAGTACTGTGTCCAGTTCTGGGCCCCTCAGCTTGAGAAGGATGTAGAGGTCCTCGAACAGGTCCAAAGGAGGGCAACCAGGCTGGTGAAGGGACTCGAGCACAGACCCTATGAGGAGAGGCTGAGAGAGCTGGGGCTGTTCAGCCTGAAGAAGAGGAGGCTCAGGGGAGACCTCATTGCTGTCTACAACTACCTGAAAGGAGGCTGTAGCGAGGTGGGAACTGGACTCTTTTCACAGACGACCTTCAACAAGACAAGAGGACACAGTCTTAAGTTGTGCCAGGGGAGGTTTAGGTTAGATATTAGAAAGAATTTCTTCACGGAGAGGGTGATTAGGCTATGGAGTGGACTGCCCGGTGAGGTGGTAGATTCTCCGTCCCTGGAGACATTTAAAAAAAGACTGGATGTGGCACTCAGTGCCATGGTCTAGCAACTGCTCCAGTGGGTCAAGGGTTGGACTAGATGATCTCTGAGGTCCCTTCCAACCCGGCTAATTCTATGATTCTATGATATTGTTAGGAATAATATATGTTTTAATTTTATGAAATGGAAAGGTATCTTCCAAGAAAACTACTAGAATTTGGTTTTCTCTGACAAAAATCTATAGTTTTTCATTTTATCCTTACAGATTTGGGTGCCAAAAAACTTACAAAATCAAAATCCTGTAGGGAATGAAATGACTGTCAAGTCTTTCACTGATTTTCTTAGGGCAGTTACTCCCTGATTAATATGTTTTGGTTGAATTGCTGAAAGACATAACTACTCATCTTCCTTTTACAAGGAGGATTGTTATAGAAGTAGTTTAGATCTAGTAACTGTTCAGTGAAAAAAAAGTGTCCTGGAAGAAAAAAATATTTTCAAAACAAAAATTAAAAAATAGTTACTAAATATTTTTAAATGCCTTCAATTCATGTCAGCTGAATTTATTAATTATAAACATATTTAATTTACTTCCTTTACTGGCAGAGCAGATTTCAGTGATGAGACTGATTCACAGAATAGCTGTTTAAATAACAGGAAAGTTTTTATATGAGTCTCCCCTCCCATAGAAATCCAACCATGAGTTTAGATCTGATTCTCTTCAATTTTTGGAAGATTCACAGAGATTTCAGATGTAGCCTTGTTTTATTTGCTTATGGCTCATTGAACCTTGTGGAGGTGATTTGCAATGGAAGTTCCTAATTAATAGAAGTTTCACCTCCTGTAGTTTCCTTTACTATAATGTCTGCACAATGTTTTTCAGGACAGACTGTTTCACAGGTTTTAAATAAACTCTGCTTACTTATAGCAGTGCTCAGATCACTAAAACCATCTAAGTACATTATTTTTCTGAAGTTCTAGTAAATGCCATAAAACCTGTTCAAATTAAAGTTTTACTGGACTCCCTTAACACACAGCAGTATCTGTGTGACCCTGTACAAGGGTTAAGAACAGTTTCATGTGAATCAGAGCCCCGGGTAATTATTAACAAACAGACCAAATGAATGTTGGAGATATACACTAGCAGCACTGTTTTATAACCCGCTCTCACTAGAATTTGGTTTTAAAAATCTGCATTCCAACTAGATCATAATCCTAAAGAACCCTCCCAAAATCTTCGTTCTCTGTTTAGAAACAATCTTTGAATTTGTTAACAGTTCTGCACATTATAAACCTTTTTTTTTTTCTTTCAAAAGTGCCTGCACAGACAGCTCAGTCTAGCATCAGCATTACACAGCAGAGACTTAAATAATTTAATTAATCTGCAACTAATGTCTCACTTCAAGTTGAGGTCTCACTGAAGTAGTTCCCGAAGTTGTATGATTACAGGATACAGTATTAGTGATGGTATGCTAAGTGGAACAGTAATAAAGAGGTGGACCTGTTGGAATGTTAATTACTCCTAGGAGACTCAGCACAAAATTCAGTATTACCAGTATTTTGGACTAAACTGTGACCTTGTAGAAGGCTGGGGAAGAAATGAAAAAAGCTGGAATGTCCTTTTAATCTTACATAAAATAGAAAGATAGTGGACAAAACAAGATCTGTTTCCTTCATAGTATATGATGTATGAGAAAACCGAAAAAAAAAAAAAAAGTGAAGAATTATAACCAGAATTATCACTTAATTTCCAAAGAGATTCTAGGTGGAGGACTAGAACATAGGACACAAAGCAGGATAAGCCAGTTTTTAGGCTGGTTGGTTTGTTTGTTTTGTTGTATCATGAAATATTTGTCAAGAAGTGCAGTCATTTATCTAGAAATAAAGTAAATTATTTTGCAAAAAATCCTTGCGTATGCAATATCATTGCTTGCTGAATCCATAAGCTCTCTTCATATTTCTTGAGATGTAACTATTTTTTGACTTAGCTCTTATATGCAACCAGCAAAGATGGTGCTAGCAGTTTCGATGAATAGAGCAAAATATGTTTCCAAGAGATGTGAGGAAAAAAAAAAAAAATCAAGATTTCAGAATTTCCCATAATAGTTATCAGTAACCCAGAGGGGAGAAGAAGGAATTTTGAAAGCAGGAAAAAGACGGGAGAAGGATCTAATCAAGAAAGGATGCATGTTAGTGAAAAATCAATACCATTATTATCTGCAGAACAATGAAGCTTCCACATTTTCCTTTTGCTTTCACATATCTTCAAACTAGCATGCAAGTGGATTATCAGAACATGCAAGCTGGGAGACTTTTCCTGCCCTTGTCATATTTATTATCTGAATTTTAATTTATGAATTATGCATCTGCTTAGCCAGGTTGGTTTAGTCAGTCAAACCACTTTATTTAGAAACCTGTTTCTTTTATTTCCTGTATTTTCTTTTGTACTGTGTCTTTTTCCAAAGTGTATTTGCTTTGTATAATAGAAAGCCATGGCCTCTGCTGCTTTACTTAAGAGACGGTTGTTTGCTTTCTTTGAAAACAATATCTTGGGGCTATGAACACAGTAAATAAAAAAGTAGTTGATAATAAATTGGTTAATGCTGATGAATATGGAAATAGACTGAAGCACCTATCCTTGGAGATGCCATGGCAGTGCTCAGACACACCAGTCAGCAGAAGTTGCCTGGCAAAGATGTTTAGGACTCTTGTGAAAGGTACTGAATATGAAGGTAAAGATGTGGGAATGTCCTTTGGCTCTACAAGGAGCCACAAAATTAACTGGACTTTTAGGAGAGTGTTTTGGTGCAAGACAGAGGGTAAGTGGTACATGTGAGCTGCATACTTAACTTCCATTTATAACTCTGAATTTCTACTCCTGTGTATCTTAGCACAAGATCAGCAGTCCATTCTGGGGAAGCTTTAGCAGTGGTTTGTTTTTCTTGCAAGGGATGACTTCAGAATCTGTCACTAGGGAAAAAAGAGATGAGTGGCAGGGAACCTCAAGAGCAGCACTGAGAGACCTCCATGGATCCATCAGGATGGATTCTGGAAGCCAGGGCCCATTCCACCTCTCCAGCCAGCATCAAGCAGCTAGCAATGGGCATCAGGAAACTCTCTGGAGATGGTACAAGGTGAGGCTAGGATATGGGCCCATAGCTGAGCAGGACAGGGCAGGCCTGTGGGGTGTTTTAGACTGGAGGAGCAGGTGGGTGACAGCCTAGGAATGTGGGCCATGGGCAAAGTTGGAAGAATCCTGGGGGATAAGCAGAGGGATGGAAGGCTGGAGGTGCTCCAGGGCCAATGGCAGTGGGGAACACATAAATTTTGTTGATGTGACATAGTGAAATACTGAAAAATAACACATTAGAGATGCTAAAAGGCCACCATATAAAGCAGTGTGAGAGAACAGGATAGATGAAATTCAGTTGGCATTTGGGATGAACCTTCATCAAGCTCTTCAGTGGAAGACATCTGGCATCACTTGTGTTTTGCCTACAGTAGTCTCCCTCATCCACATCCATCCCTGATGTTGAATTTTCTGCAGTCTTGCTCCCTCTCTTTTTCAGATTTGCACTAGAAGGAACGCAAGGCTTAAAATAAAATAAGAGAAAAAAAAAAAAAAGCTTATTAAAACCTTCAATTTTTCTGGTACACACTGGAAAAAAAAAACAAAACAAAACAAAAAGCAACCCAAAACCTGTCAGAGGATTGATTTTCTGTCTCAGTCCATAAGTATTTTTTAAACCTTACCTCCTGACTTCTCAGGGACTCCTTCCCAAAATCAGACAAATTGCAAGAGATCCTTTTTACTGTCCAATTACTGTAGAGCACTTCAAGAGAATTGTAGAGCTTCCCACTAACACAGTGAACCATATGGACAGAGTTGCCATCCCAGAGAAAGGATCATTCTTCAAAGATGGGTTTAAAAGAGCTGAGCCAGTTGGAAAGTGTGTGTATAACACATTTTGCCATTAATGGTCAATTCTATTTATACACATTGTACACATATAGAACACAGTCTATCAAACACACAGTCAAAGATGTTAGGAGCACAATAACATTTTTATTTCTATTTCCATGCCAACAGCATTGCACATGTATAAACAATGCAAAGACAACATTCAGACATAAACATTGGTGGATCATTTACAGATAAAAATATTCTGCGCAACAGCTACTATAATTTTATGTCAAGAAAACTGAAATTGTCTGAACTTGACCACAAAATCTGCGACAAGCTTAGAGTTATTATAAATTTGTAGCATGTTGTGCATGGTTTTGCTGTTGTAACATTGATTTAAATTCACAGAAGTAATTTCCACAATTTCAGTCTCAATAATTAGAGCCTTAGTTTTCAGTGATACCAGGAAACTAAAACTGATATTTAACTATTACTCCTGTCTTGGTCTATTCATCTGAAAGAAAAGTGACAAATATGCTTTAAAAAAGCCCAGTCTAAGTTGCTCAAGAAATTCAAATGTCCAGAATCTTCAAACCCTGTCCCTTGAAGATTTGTTTCTGTTTCAGATTAATGAAAATATATAACCAACAGATTAACGTAGTAATCTTTGCTACTAAAGGGAATTGCATTTGGCTTTGTGCACTTTAGATAGAACATTAACATTTTAATCTGGGCTATTCATTTTTAGCTTAGGCTATTTCTGACCTTCTCTTTAAAATAGGTTTATTTCTAAATAATTCTGTGTTTTAATTAACAATCTGATAGGAGTTCTGACTCTAGATATAAACATTATATATTATCCTTCTTATCAGGAAGAAGGTCCTCCAAATAGCTGATATTCAGTTTGTAAGGGGAAAAAAAAGTTAACTTCCATTCTTAGTTCAGCCATAGCTTGGCTATATGTATGAAAATGAACAGAAATTGGCTGCAGCTTGGTAAAGCAGTTGACTCTCCCTGGAAGATCTCACTTCAGTCTTTTTCACTGATTTTTTAATAATATTTTCACTTTACACGATGTTTTCCATGTGTCCCAGTAGGACACCTTTCTGAACTATCCCATCTGCAAGAAAAATGCTTCATGACAAAATGGAGAGATTGGGCTGACAGAGAAACACAGAGTTGAATTCTTTGTCAAGAATTTCTTTCTAAAGGTAAGTATATTTTACTTGCTATGCAGACAGATAAATTAAATGTGGAAGAAATGGTGACTCTATCTGCGTAAGGTGTTTCAGCTGGAATTATTCTAGGCAGAGAACTGGTTTTTTCCCATGGAAAATTTGATAAAATTTCAGACAACCTTTAGAGGGAAGAATTTGCCATTTTTCAGAAAGCTCAAATTTTTGCTTTAGAAAAAGCAGGCAAAATTCAAGAGGTCAACCTACCTTGAAACGAAAACACTCACACTCTCTACTAGAAATACTTCACCTACTACTTGGTTGATGTTTCAAAATTTCTAGATGAAGAAGGACTAGCTGTTGGTTTTTTTGGTTTGGTTTGGTTTTTTTGTATAACATATAATTATGACTCTTTCTTCCAGCACTACATACTTTCTCTTAATCTTGGAATATTTTTCTATTGATTTTGAAGTAGGAGGTTTTTTTTCACACAACTCTTAAGACTCAGTTTTAAAGTGTTCTCAATCACTGCAATTTCTTGATTGAACAACTCTGCTATCAATTGTTATGCTGTCAACTATATCCTGTTCACCTCTAGAAATACAATATTTCCATTTTTTTGATAGGTGTTCTGAGTGAGTGAAAACCAGAGATTATTCAAGGCTACCAAAAATTTCCAGCTTAATCTAGAAATATTTTTTTCCTGGGCATCTAGGACACCACTAGTCATTCTGTTTACCTCACTATTGAGGCTTTCAATACAGTTCTTCATGTTTTTATTCACAATCCCTTGAGGAAGATCTTATACCTGAAAAAGAATAAAACTTTCTTATAATGTTTTTGAGTTTATTTTCCTTTCTCAGAACCTTTAGTAAGACATGACAGCCAAAGTATGGATAAATTTTAAAATGTGCCTTTTGTTTGCTTCAGTATATTTATTGGCAAATGATCATAGTTTACTCCACAGTGGTTTTGACCTCATGAAGTTCATTTTTATCTCCTAAAGGCAAAAATGGACACTCATTTCTCAAATAAAATCAGAATGACAAAGTAATCATGTCGCAATCCGAGTATTATTTTAATATTTTGTTTGAGGAAAACCAGCCACTGCTTCAGAGACGCGCAGAATTACAAAAAATAATAATGCTTAGTGATTTTAACAAGTTATAGGGACTTATTTTCAGGGAACATAAAACAGGGTATCACTGTAGGGTAAGGATAAGAGAACAGGTAAAGAGAGGAGATCGGGTTACCAAGTCCAGGCCGCTGCGGAGCTGTTCTCGGCTCTGCCTTCAGGGCTGGTTGCTCGTTGGCTCCTGGCTGCTTCTGGAGTTAGCTGCTGCGTCCAGGCCTATGGCTCGCTGGGTGCTGATAGATGATCTGGTGGCTTGTCCGTCGCTTGCTTGCTCGCCGATTGCTTGCCTCTGCTTGGTTCTTTTTTGTTGGGTTTTTATAATGAAAACGGGGAGAGGAAGGAGGGGGTCTTCGCTTGCATAACTTAATGAAATTCACGGGTTTCCCGGAACAGATTTTTCCTTATCTATTTGTTAATTTCCCCATTGTTTGGGTAGGCGCCAGGGAGGTGGTCTGACCAGTTTTAGGTCTCAATGGGTGCTAACGAGGCATTCTTACAGGATTGGTGACAGGAAAGAATTTGCTCAAGAAACATTTGAAATTTTGAAAAGGTTTACATCAAACCATGATACTACTTGGCTACAGTTAGCATTCATCCAAGCATGGCAGTGCTTGACAGATAAAAATGTTGGGCAGAAAGCCACTTTGTTGTGCCTCTGAGAAAAGCATTGGCACCGTTAATGTGGTATGTATACTCAAATTGCCTTATAGGCCTATAGAGGAACCTTGCAGTTTTCTACAAATGTAGTGTGAACAGTCTAATGGTTTTGTTTTGCTACTGAGGAGTCTGGCATGCTTCTGGTGTTGGTTTTTGAGAATTTTTGTGTTTGATGTTTTTTTAAGTTCTCTTAATCTTCATAATAATTTCAACACTACTTCAGATTCTCCAATGTGAATTAACATTCAGAAAATTTAGAATGTATTAGAAAGCATGTGAAATGGTGGAGTCGCACCCTTTCGACTGCAAAAGAAATCCAAAAGGAGTCAGTGAAACCCTGCCCCTCCTCCGATCAAACAGTAGTTGCAGACCAGGTGGATGGGGGGGAATGGAAACAGGTACGCCATCGGAAAGGCAAAAGAATCTCCCCGCAACCTCCACCACCCCCCCAGGTGTCCTTAAAGAACACATATGAGGCCCTGGACTCAGAAAATGAGGCGGAGGCCAGACAAGAGGAAGATCTCTCTGGAAGGTCTCCTGCTTGCCCTCTCTCCACCAGACGGGTTACAACCACAGCCACGAAGAAAAGAAGGGTAGTTGTAGTTGGTGACTCCCTTCTGAGAGGAACTGAGGGCCCTATATGTCGACCTGACCCATCCCACAGAGAGGTCTGCTGCCTTCCCGGTGCCCGGGTGAGGGATATTAGTAGGAGACTCCCTCAACTAATTCAGCCATCAGACTATTATCCACTGTTGGTAGTCCAGGCTGGCAGTGATGACATTGCTGGACGAAGTACAAAGGTGATTAAAAAAGACTTCAAGGCACTGGGCCGTTTAGTTGATGGGTCAGGAGCACAGGTGGTGTTCGCCTCGGTTCCAGCAATAGAAGATTTAAATGAGGAGAGAACTAGGAAAACTAATCTGATCAATAGGTGGCTGAGGGATTGGTGCCACCGGCGGAACTTTGGGTTTTTTGACCACGGGACAACTTCCGTACTACCTAGTGTACTCAAAACAGATGGACTTCACCTAACTAACAAGGGGAAAAGGACTCTAGCGTATAAGTTGGAGAGGCTCATAAGGAGGGCTTTAAACTAGGTTTGAAGGGGGATGGGGTTGAAACTGGGCTCTCCAGAAAGGAGCCTAAGGGTGGTCTGCCCAAGGTACGAGACAAACCAGCAGCCCAGCTAAAGTGCATGTACACCAATGCACGCAGCATGGGCAACAAACAAGAGGAGCTGGAAGCCATCATGCATCAGGAAAGCTATGATGTAATCGCTATCACGGAAACGTGGTGGGATGACTCCCATGACTGGAGTGCTACTATAGGTGGCTACAGGCTTTTCAGAAGGGACAGGCAGGGTAGGAGAGGCGGAGGGGTAGCCCTATATGTTAGGGAGTCCCTTGACACTGTAGAAATTGAAGTCTGTAATAATAAGGTGGAGTGCCTGTGGATCAGAATCAAGGGGAAGGTCAACAAGGCTGATATTGTGATGGGAGTCTGTTACAGACCACCCAATCAAGATGATGAGGATGATGAAGTATTCTACAGGCAACTGGCGGATGTCTCCAAATCGTCATCCCTTGTTCTCGTGGGCGACTTTAACCTACCAGACATCTGCTGGGAACTCCACAGCACAGAGACGAAGCAGTCTAGAAGATTCCTGGAGTGTATAGAGGATAATTTCCTGCTCCAGCTAGTAAATGAGCCCACCAGGAATGGAGCCTCGCTTGACCTTCTTTTCACAAACAGAGAGGAGCTGGTGGGAGATGTGGTGGTCGGTGGTCGCCTGGGACTTAGTGACCATGAAATAATAAAGTTTTCAATATTCAGGGATACAAGGAGGGTCGTCAATAAGACCTCTACGCTGGACTTCCGAAGGGCAGATTTTGACCTCTTCAGAAGACTTGTTCGGAGTATACCCTGGGAAACAGACCTTGAAAACAGAGGGGTACAGGAGGGTTGGTCGTACTTCAAGGAACAAGTTCTGAAAGCACAGGAGCAGGCTGTCCCAGTATGCCGAAAAGCGAGCCGGCGGGGAAGACGACCGGCCTGGCTGAATTGGGAGACTCTGAAAGAAATTAGGGTTAAGAGGAGGGCCTACCAATTATGGAAAAAAGGGATAACTACTGAGGAGGAATTTAGGAATATTGTTAAGTCATGTCGAAAGAAAATCAGAGACACAAAAGCACAATGCGAACGGAATCTCGCCACCTCTGTGAAGGATAACAAAAAGTCCTTCTACAGATACATTAGCAGCAAAAGAAGGGGCAAGGAAAATATCCATTCTATACTAGACACGAGTGGGAATATAGTTGTTAAAGATGAAGAAAAGGCTGAGGTATTTAACACCTTCTTTACCTCAGTTTTCAGCGGAAAGACAGGTTACCCTGAAGACGGATGGCTTCTGGAGCTCATAGAAAGTGACATGAATCTAAACAGCCCCCCTGTAATCCTGAAGGACACAGTCTGTGACCTACTGAGATGCTTGGATCCCCACAAGTCTATGGGACCAGATGGGATCCACCCAAGGGTAATGAAGGAGCTGGCAGAAGAGCTCGCCAAGCCTCTCGCTATCATCTATCAACAGTCCTGGCTCACTGGGGACATCCCAGATGATTGGAAATTGGCGAATGTCACGCCAATCCACAAAAAGGGCCGGAAAGAGGACCCAGGAAACTACAGGCCCGTCAGCCTGACCTCAGTGCCTGGCAGGGTCATGGAACAGATCATCCTCAGTGCAATCACACAGCACCTGCAGGATGGGCAAGGGATCAGACCCAGCCAGCACGGTTTTAGGAAGGGCAGGTCATGCCTGACCAACCTGATCTCCTTTTATGATCAGGTGACCCGACTGGTGGATGAGGGGAGGGCTGTGGATGTGGTCTACCTGGACTTCAGCAAAGCCTTTGATACCGTCTCCCACAGCATCCTCCTGAAAAAACTGTCAGCCTGCAGCTTGGACAGGAGCACCCTGTGCTGGGTTAGGAACTGGCTGGAGGGCCGGGCCCAGAGAGTGGTGCTGAACGGGGCTGCATCCAGTTGGCGGCCGGTCACTAGTGGTGTCCCCCAGGGATCAGTGTTGGGCCCAGTTCTGTTCAACATCTTCATTGATGATTTAGATGAGGGGATTGAGTCCATCATCAGCAAATTCGCAGACGACACTAAGCTGGGGGGGAGTGTTGATCAACTAGAAGGCAGGAGGGCTCTGCAGAGGGACCTGGACAGACTGGAGAGTTGGGCTGATTCCAACGGGATGAGGTTTAACACGGCCAAGTGCCGGGTCCTGCACTTTGGCCACAACAACCCCATGCAGCGCTACAGGCTGGGGACAGAGTGGCTGGAGAGCAGCCAGGCAGAAAGGGACCTGGGAGTCTGGATCGACAAGAAGCTGAACATGAGCCAGCAGTGTGCCCAGGTGGCCAAGAAAGCCAATGGCATCCTGGCCTGTATCCGGAACAGCATTGCCAGCAGGTCCAAGGAAGTGATTCTGCCCCTGTACTCAGCCCTCGTGAGGCCACACCTTGAGTACTGTGTCCAGTTCTGGGCCCCCCAGTTCAGGAAGGATATCGAGGTCCTGGAGCAGGTCCAAAGGAGGGCAACCAGGCTGGTGAAGGGACTCGAGCACAGACCCTATGAGGAGAGGCTGAGAGAGCTGGGGTTGTTCAGCCTAAAGAAGAGGCGGCTCAGGGGAGACCTCATCGCTCTCTACAACTACCTGAAAGGAGGGTGTAGCCAGGTGGGGGTTGGGCTCTTTTACCAAACGACTTTCAACAAGACAAGAGGGCATGGACTTAAGTTGTGCCAGGGGAAGTTTAGGTTAGATATTAGAAAGAATTTCTTTACGGAAAGAGTGATCCGTCATTGGAATGGGCTGCCCACTGAAGTGGTGGATTCTCTGTCCCTGGAGATATTTAAAAAAAGACTGGATGTGGCACTCAGTGCCATGGTCTAGCAACCGCAACGGTGGTTCAAGGGTTGGACTCGATGATCTCTGAGGTCCCTTCCAACCCAGCCAATTCTATGATTCTATGATTCTATGATTCTATGAAATTGTTTTTAAAGGTCTTCTATACTAATGTCTTACCTAATAGATAGAAACTCCTTTATGATGGTACACGAGAGTAGTACAACTAAACCCCTGGCTTAATTCAGGTTTATCAACTCTTCTGAAGTAAGAGTACTTATTCCACACTCTGAGGTAATTCTTACATCTCATTTTAACCTTTCAGCACATAGAGAAATACCTCTAGTTCATGAGAATTTATTTTTCAACCAGAGTATGTAGAGTCAAATTGAACATCAAGTCTAGTCTTGTCATTGCATGTAAATTAAAATGTACTTTGGAGACCATCTATGACAGTCATAGCTGTCATAGCTGAATAGAATAGAAATTCCTTGAATTTTTACTAGCTCAGGGAAAGTGTTGGTTCCTCTATCTATGGAAAAAGTCACCTCCTCTTTCTTGTTATTAGAAACCTAAAAAAGATTTTCACTTTGCCAAGCTTTTCTGTGCCACTACATTAAGGCAATAAATTGTACACTGAGCAGGTTTATATATATCTGTGCTTCAGATATTTAGAAAATCACATTCCCCCTGTTAATAAAAGACTGATATTATGAATTTCTCTTAAAGTTTCCAGTGACAATAGTAAAATACATACAGCCAGTAAGAGCTAATAATGCTTCTACAGTTTTTGGAGTATTCACTGACATTTTGTATTCACTGGTATTTGACAATAAACTGAGACTTGGATCTCAAACAAAGGAAAAGAGCACTTCAACATCATGAAAAAATGTGAAAGAAAAGCACTAAATGTGATGGGGATAGTGTAGTGGCTTCCAGTTTCAAGAATACAGTTGGGAAAAATTAAAGAACACAATGCTATAGACAGTTGATAGTGATGTACCAACAAAGGAAACCAGAGTAATTCTGCATGAGGGTAATATATTTCATGGAAGATGGCAGTACAAAGAAAGCATTTCTTCAATTTTCATTTGAGAATGGAAACACAGTAGCAATTTCTTTAAAGTTGCACAGATTTCATTTCCAGCCTTTCCAAAAAAGGTTTACATAAACTATTAATCGGAGATAGAATAAGCTTAGAATTTCTTTATGATATTGAAAAAAAAATATAGTAAAAGATCTTGTAGTTCCTTTTTTTGCAGTATCTTTCATGAATTAGAGACCAAAATGATCAAACACTTTTATCTATAAAAATATTTTCTATAGAAAACATTTTCAACTTATTCCTTTTCCACTGTTTTGATCATGGTAGGAGTAGTTCACCCATAACCTGGAGGCTTCAGAACATCTTTGCAGAATCCAAACTGCTTTTCAATCCTTCTTTACAATGATGTAAAGCTCAGTTTCCTAACTATAGAGAAAAGGGCATAATATGGTCCTAATATTGTTCTACTTGGTAACTAAGTAACTTCAGTACAAAAAAAAAAAAAAACAAAACAAAAAAAAAAAAAAAAAAAACCAAAAAAAACAAACAACAAACAGTTGTATGATTATCTGTATAGCCATTAAATGGAGATGGTGCTTTGTAAATATGCCTAACACTGTTCTTGGTATGGCAGCAGGAGAGCTAATACAACCAGCCAGCAGGCAGAGCTCAGCTTCTTTGATATTGTCTCCTACAGGCTTCAAATCTCATGTCGTAGCCTCTTGTCCTGAGCCTGCCCTGACAGTGGGATTTTTTACTGGTATATCTGCAGGGAACACAAAAAGGAATGCAAGTGTTCCTTGCTTTCTGAATACTACAACATGCCATCAAGCCAGATGGAGAAGCTGTTATAAAGTAGATAAAGTTGCAAACAACCCCTTTATGCTTTTGAAACAAAATGTTATATAGTCTGAATCATAGAAACAGCAGTTTTCGCTGGCATGTGGCAAACAGTTTGTCTGCTATCACAGTAATTTTAATTTTAAACTGCACTTTTAGGTCATCTACTAGAAACGGCAATAGAGGGTAGGGCAGCATGTTTGCAGCATCCACTAGTGTCTAATGAAACATTGTAGTCTGAAATTCTGATAGAAAAGCTGAAGGAAATGAATTTTAATTCTTTTGTTGAATAGGTGTAGGAATGCTCAAATTAGCCTTTTTTTTTTTTTTTTTTTTTAATGATCTGAAGAGGTCACCAGAAAATGCAAGATGAAGAACATTCTTCAAAGTAAAATCATCCAATAGTTGAAAGGTTTAAGTTGTTTTCTTTTGTTTTCTTTTAACACTACATTTATGTAAGTTACTAATTGCATAGGAATAATCTAGGAATATACTATTCCTGAAAGTTCACATGATATAAGTTTAAAGCTTCAGTGCTTTTAGTTTTCATGTGCCACTTATACACAAGTAGTTAGGCACCTGAATTTCCATTGCATCTATTTAAAGACTATATTGACAAGTATTTGCCAGTGTACTGAGGAAATAATAAGATATAAAAATGAAGATGAAAGTACTGTTACGAAGACTCCATAATAACACTGTAGTGAAAGTAGGCATTGTATAATCATAGAATAATTTGGGTTGGAAGGGACCTCTAAAGGTCATCTAGTCCAACCCCTCTGCAATAAGGGGGACACCCTCACCTAGATCAGGTTGCTCTGAGCCTCCACAAGCCTCACCTTGAATATCCATTCAACAAAGGCTTCAAAGGAGAACAAAGGGAAGTATGTTCCTAGACCATAAACTTCCTGTCTTTGAAAACCACAGGAAAAAGAAAATAAAGCTTTTTTTCTTGCTGTAGATGGAATTCTTATAGGATGGTACCTTCCCTCATATTCTTATCTGTGCAGTTTCTGAGCTTTTATGAGGAGATCATTCAGAAAGTATAAATCACATTAGTCTGCAAATGGCAAGCAAGACACAGAAATAGCAACATCATCCTGTAAAGATATTAGAAGAGAAACATAAAGAAAAATGCAGGTTCATTATCCAATGGAAAACAACATTTTCCAAAATTTGTCTCTGATTTTCAGACCCTGGGATTCTTTTTTTTTTTTTTTTTCTTTCCATCAAGACAAAATGGACCAGTGTACAGTACAAAGGATATTTATCTTTTCATGGTTTCCATCTCAGAACTAGGTTCAGGGCACTAAATACTGTACACACTGAGATCTATCAATACAGTACTTTACTGTCGTGGCTACTGTTTTGCCTTCCTTCTTTTAGTGAAGATTAGTAATGAAGGACTACAACTCCTACAGAATAAAAAAATATAAACATTTACACTTGATAGTGTGATGGATGTATCAGTCTATCCATAATACAAAAAGTATGTATTTCAGATGGATTTTTTTCCTATGACTTCATTGTAGACATTTGCTGAAAAGAGGCAAAGACATTATAATACAGATGGGTGTAATCTAAATTTAATGAGATCCACCAGCTTATCAACCACTGAGAAACAATATTTGTCATGAAAAGAAGTGAACTCAAGTTTCCTGATTATACACATCACGTATGAAATATCATTTATTGTATGTCATAAAATTATACATAATTTACTGCTGGAGACAAGTTACTGAAGAACTTGCATTGCAGACATCAATACCTGTGTGTGTGGAATAAAAGGCTACTACCCATTTCAGAATTTTACACACCATTTCCTGCATTTATCCCTCCTGGACAACAGCAAATGACTTCCAGATGCAATTGAAACTAACAGCTTGAAAATGATAGTGTGGATCTAAACACTGTTTAAAATAACCTTCCAGTCAAAAAACATGTGAACATCTAAGCTCAAAATGGTAAGAAAATTAGAATGGTGTTTTAGGTTTAAAATCAGTTCCTCCTTTTATAGTTACTTACAGTACAAGTTGAATTTAATACTGCAGGGTAATTTTTAGTTCCACTAGTGGAAACTTGAATTTCGTGTTTATTATTTAAATTTCACTCATAAATCTCAGAAACTAAAAATTATTGTTTTGAAGTATTTCATTTCTACACATCACAAGTAAATTGATGAAGAAACCTGTGTGAAATTTTGCTTATATGGGAAAGCCACTTGTACATAATCTTGCTAGTAATATGTTGTGTTCATCAGAATGTAGAATAATGTCACACTGCCTTTGCAAATACTGGGACTCAGTGGAATTAAAATATTTCCATAAACACACATAACACAAATTTAATCATGTGGTTGAGTGAAACATAGATTTCCAACAGAAAGAATATGAAGAAGATGTGGTAACTATTCAAAAGAAGTAAAAGAAAGGGGAAAAAAATATCCAATGATACCAAGTGGCTCATGAGACAACTAAAAACTTAGAATTTTTAAGCTCTTAACCAGTGCAATTTTATACTTGAACCTGATTAATATTAAGAAAAAATTTTTATTGATTTCATGACTATCTTAAAGAGACTAAATGTGTTAGATACTAGGAAATTGGACAATAAACATATATTCTTCAGAATTAGAATTCTTGTTTGAAGAATTTATAAATAGATTTATGAAGGCATCAACTAATTCTTCTTGAATCATAGTCAGGAATATTGGTGAAGCAAAGTGAAAAAAACTTAAACGGGAAATAATGAATACAGTTTTCTTGGGTTATCAGCCTGAAACTTTCATTGATAGTAGATTCACCAAAGAAATCCCATAAAGGAAAATCATTACAGAACTCAAAACTTCTCCAAAACTTAGAGTTTGGATAAAACTGAGGTATATCCTATTTCAACAAACAGAGATTAAAAAAAGAAAGAAAAATCAATCCTGTAAACAGTCTGTGACACACAAAGAAGGAAATATTCCTTCCAGAGAATAAACTTATTTAAGATAGCTTCATATTTTTTATGTCATTACCATACTAAGAGAACTGGTTTTTAAATTAATATGCACACCAGTTACACTCTGGCAAAGGGTCCTGAATGTATTTGTTCCTGACTTTGATGTTAATTTTGAGTTTGGGCACCTTTATTTTCTTCCCACAGAATTGAGTGTGAGTGGAGAAAAAGTTATTATATGCCACAGTAAGATAAGGGGTGTACCATTGATTAGTCACATCTAGTCTGATGATCCAGGACTTAGTTCTATATCACAGCACTGTCTCAGGAAAGAGGCTCAGAAATATTTAAGAATGAAAGAAAAATCTGAGTTTATGAAATGAAACAGAAAAAAATTCAGGAGTTAGGACTCAGGCTCAGCATTCTTGAAAATCAATGGTATATATAGCATTAAGAGTAGCTTCCATCAAGAGCTTCCATGCTAGAAGGACGGAGAATTTGCAGACTAAGGTATCACATGAAAATTAGACCACCAGTAAATATGGCTCAATTCTAATAGGTATTTTGGCCTGAGAAGCTAATTTAAAGATTTTATCAAATCTATAGTTAATTTGAATGCAGGAAGAACACCTCTAAAAATAGATATGTGAGTTTCTTATCTATAAGGATGTTAATTCCAAAGAATCAGCTGATATACAAAACAGTGAATTAACATTCATTAATGAATGTTTAGAAGTTCGAATGATGTCCTGGAAAATCAAGGCAGAGTGGGGAGAAGGTTCCACATACATTTACCTTTCTTGTCACAACAAATTCAGAAAAAAACCAACTCCAAATATTTTGTAAACCCACTTTTTCAGGTGTCTCTCTTTAATACGACAATGAATAAGTAAACAGACCTTGGTCTTGTGGTACTGGGCAGGATGAGTTAAAAATCTTCCTCCTTTACTTGAGTTTCATGGTATCGCTAGTGATTTACTTCCAAATTTAGTCATTTATTTCCTTCATTGTCTTTGATTTAATTAAATGAGAAAGTAATAATTGTTCCCAAACGCTTTATTGATAGTAGAATAATTGCTTAAGATTATTTATTTTTTGGGCTATGGCTTATTTTGACCTTGAAATAATACTGTCTGAAGGAAATAAAAAATACATGCAGGACTTTGAAATTATGCCTTCTTTTAACATACTATTCTCCTAATGTCTGGATTCCAACACAGGCAGCACATATTCTCAAGCCATTTGAAAAAAATTTTGTGGTCTTTTGCCAGACATATCATTCTTATTCCAATCTTGTCATAAAGTGTGTGTCATTTTAAGTACACATCTTCATCGTAAATTATCTCAAGAGTATGATTAACAAATCATTTTCTGTAGTTATATATTTGCCTGTAAAAAAAAGAGAAAGATCAAGTTAAAATTTCCCTTTATTACCACTGTAACAAAATCATCTGTGTCCCCATTGGATTTATATCTATCATATTGTCTTTTTCATAAGCTTGTTCAAATTTGAGAACCCTGTTTCTTATTCTCTGGTCTCCTGAAGAACAGAATAATACATTTGCCTTTGAATTCTAGGTGAATTCTTCAAGACAGTATCTTAAATGTTAGGAAACAGGCATAAAAACTTTGATAGAACTACTCCTGCTTGCATTGTACATACATTGTGAAAGCAATTAGCTATTTCTGAACATGTTAAAAGAGTCCTTTTATCTTTTTTAATTATATTTTTAGATGATTTTCAATAAACTTGAGTTATGTAAGAACAATCCCACATAATCTAACATTGAGAGGTTTTTTTTATCATAAGAAGAGTTTGTGTGAGAGGATGCATACAGTACAAAAGGTCATTTTCCTGCATCTCTGTAGTGCAAAACTAAATTTTGACTGCACAGTAGAAAGACCAGTGTAAAAATCCTTGTCTATTCCATCCAAAGTATGATTTTGCAAGCTCTGACTGAATCAGCTCTAGGATCTAGGTTTCCCTTTCATCTTTTTGAATGTCACTAAATGAAATCCAGGATTAGAGACAAATCAATGGGAAAAAAAAAATATTTTCTTTGTGAGAAAGCAGAATTATGCAAGTCAACAATCATCCTATTGACTTCAACATTGTTAACTTTAGTGCATCACTTCACAGACTCAGTATTTTTTCCCTGCTGAGACAAATGTTTATTGATCTGGGGGTCCATTTATATTGTAGCCTTTTCCCAGGGCTGTCCCTCAAGATCCTCCCCAAACTCTGGTGTTTTTCTACCATTTTTCAATAATTTTACATCATCACATCTGATAAACAAGTGGCTTCATTATCACATTTTTTTCTTATCATTCACATTATGTTCGCCACTTCCTACAATTAACTTGTGGGTCATGGATAGGAATATCTTCTAATGAATCATCCCTCAATGACTATGGTGTGTACATATGAACAGATGTCAACTTGCACAACATTTTCTGTGCAATGTTTCAAAATACTTAAAGGAATGAAATGGACACACCAACAGGAATTAATGCCTTGCACTTTTTCAGTAACACTGCCTCCATTCCACAGTCCAACAAAATGAAACAGAGGTGCAATGACCTGGCCACACTTACCTGGGAGCTTACAGCAAAGATAGCAATAAAACACAGCTTGGAAGTCCCTAGGCAACAAATCCACGAACTGCAGAGAAGAAGAGGTAAAAATGTGAATAATACTGAGAGCATATCCATTTCAGTGAAACAACATAATTAGTAATAGTTCACGTTTTTTTCCTATATCACCATTAAAAGCACAGAACCATAATTTCTTTTTCTTTCTTTCTTTTTTTTTTTTTTTGATATGTTTGTTTGGTTTTTTCTAGTTTGTTTCTTATTTGGTTATTTGTTTTGTTTGTTTTGTTTTTCTTTCTAAACTTATTTTTCTTTTGTTCCTGCAAGGGAACTTTAAAAATTTATAACAAATATTTCTGTAGCAAATCCCATCTCTTAGATTCAAGTTTTTATTTTAACCCTTTCTTTATGTATATTTATTTCTGGCAATAACTCCCAAGGAAGCTGCACAGGCAATAAACAAGACTTAAACTGTATTTATTTAGTCATCTCAAACAAAAGCAGGAGTTTTATGAGCTGAAATAAAGAAGATTTGAAAATTCCACTCTAATTCAGCATAAAATAATGAATATAATTACAACAGAAATCTCCAATACCTTGAAATAGAGTTCTTCTAAATCATAAATTCAGTTATCAGAAAGTAAAGTGCTGACTTCTAATGAAATCACTGTGATTGTCTTATACATAAGTCAAGGTGTGTATGACAAACCAAATATAGATAGATTTCAGGTTTGTGACCAAAATCTGCCATAGTAACAGTTAAAAATGCTATCAGAACTAACAGAGAAGTTCCATTAAAGCAATAGCTGGGGAACACAGTGCTGAACCTTTGTGAAAAAATAGTGAACTATTCCAGCTATGTAAATTAGTGATTTATCATCAACTGTATTTATTATTGTATATAAAGAAATGAAGAAATGCATTTGGTAATTTCTTGAGTTTTCTCCATAAAGCATGGAGAAACAAGAAGTCTGGATGCTTCTTCACATTTTTTTTCTGACTCTTTTTTCTTTTTTTACTGCTTCTTAATTATCTACTAAGAAATAAAGGAAATAAGACATACCCTTTTGCATTCTCAGAATAACCTTTTCTGCTTGAAAGTCTCCTGAAAGACACAGCCTCCTCTGCAGCAGGTGTAGTTTTAATGATGCTTTGATGCCATATGTCAAATTTCATCACTTGCTGTGAAGAGTGACATTTCTTTAGGTAGCTCCTAGCAACAGAAATACCAGTTGTTGGTGGTCATCTTGCACTACACAAGTAATTCCTTCAGCAAGAACATTTAATTTCAGTTTCATACCAGGCTGCACATAATTTCTGCTGCTCTCCTCTGTCTGTAATTGGTTTTAAAGTACAATAAATCTATACTATTACTTTGATGAACACTGTATTTGTTTTCACATGCACACCCACAGGTTCCAGGCAGTGGAAGTGCATCCTTGCTATAGCATTAAATGTACAGCTACATCAGCAGACATCCAGGTGATCTACAGGCCTCTACATGCACAGGGTGCTGAGGAATAGGACATTCTCCTTTGCTGCTGTCATAATCATTCTTTGAAGAGTCATATAAATATTGTTACCATTGCTGTGTATAGATAAACTCATCACTTGACAAGTAGGTTTGATTTGCAAATGGCACTTTGTATTTCTTTTTTTTTTTTTTTTTGAGTGTAATTTTACATCAAAAGCTTATAATGAATTGCACTGCACCTTGAAAATCCAGCATTATTGGTTATTGCTAATCAGTGACACCTTTAACATTTGCAAAAAACATAAACAAAGCAATAATTCTAAACTTCATTATAAGAGGAAGATCAAGAAATGAAATGACTCACTGTTTGGCAGATGAGAAAATAAAAACTTTCAACCAAGGCCTTCGGGAAGGGAAGCAATTAAATACCTTTTCCAACTCAATCTTCATTAAAAAAAAAGCCACTGACATCTCTAACAGAGGAATATGAAATCAAGTTACAACAGGACTGGGAATTTATTATATAGATACACTGTTAATAAAATATCAAAATAATGAAATATCAAAATATCAAAAATATCAAAATTTCAGTATCTTTACTTATGAGATTCTGGAGAACAGGAAAAAACACAATTTTTCTTTTAAAATAAAAAGGCAAAGAATCAGAAAAAGTATACACCTATGAGATTAACTTCAGTACTAGAGAAATAGTAGAACACACCATGTAAAATAAATTTGAAAATTTATCTGCCAGGTAGATAAAAAGAAGAGTTACAGCCAGCATGGATTTGTCAAAAACAGATCGGCTCAAACCAAACTAATTCACTTCTGTGACAGACTAGCAGACTTTGTGAACAGAAAGGAAGTGTTAGATACATATTTTCATTGCAGCAAGATTTTGCCATTCTTACATGGGATTCTCATAACAAATCTAGGAAAATGAGACTATTATCAGCTGAACACCTAAGTGGCAAGAGTGTTCTTCAGTGTTAGAATTAGAATATATCAGAGTTCTGCAAGCCTGGCATCACTGAATAGCTGGAGTGAAATAAGGACCCTGATAACAAAATTCACAAATGAAACTAAATTCTGAAATACTGTAAAAATATTGGATGGGCAGAAGTGTATATATAAATAACCTTGGCAAATATGAGAAACTGAGTGGAAAAATGGAATGTAATCTGGTAAGGGAAATGCAAAGTTTTACACACAATTAGATATAAGTGGCTGCACAGCCTCAGGGCATGGAAAACCTGCCTAGGCAGTAGTAGCATGGCAGAAACTAAAAGAGCAATGAGTTACAGTCACAGCACATATTAGCAATAAATAGCACACTAATGATGAAAACTTAATGATTAACTTAATGAGATAAAAACTCGACCGCTATCTGGAAAAAAAAAAAAATCACAATTTTTTCTTCTACGTGGTAGCAATGTCTCAGCCAGAATACCTCCAGCTCAAAACATCTTAGTTTGATTCACTTGGTGATAGCCCATGAAATAGTAACAAGTCTAAAAATAAGTCCTCCAATGACAGCTATGGGTAAAGTTGAAGAAAACACATTAATTGGGTTTAGAAACACGATGATGGTCTTTGAGTATATGAAACATGTTGTGAAAGAGAAGGAATAATGATGCTAAATGACAACAAGGGAAAACATTTTAAAACCTGGATAGCCTATAAATGTCAGTGTCAAAACTGACATAGATACAACTGAACTACTTTTCAATATCTAGACAGATTTGTTTAGATGGTGATTACTATTACACTCTCTTCTTTAGCTGCAGAGACTGACCACAGAAAGATATAAATTAAAGTAATTCCTGATAAAATTATCATGGGTTCTTGGGAAATACTTTAGCTGCTTAACTCTGTGAATTTCTCACATATTAAAGTTTAAGTTTACAAATAAAACAAAATCAGAGCCTCCCTCAGACAAAATATCTGGTTTTGCATTTCCTGTAGTATTATACACAGAGCTTATTTGTAGGGTGGTCTCAGTTTATGCAGATATCAGAATCCAAATTCTCTTCTGGAAGTCTCCTATAGTTTTTATTTATCTTTTATAAAAATGTAATAGTTGCTTGTCAAAGGATGGAGCGGAATATATACTGAATTATGGAATACATAAAATAATAACTTCCAGACTCTGTGCTACAAGGCTGCATGCATGTCATCATGGACCCAAATGACTCTTTCAGCTGTTCCAGTGTACATAATCCCATTCAGCTCACAAAACTACTGCACTGCATATAGTATTATAATAATAGACAATTGGTTAATTATTACTTCTATATTTTATTAAAGGAAGTTAAAATATTGACAAGGCTCAAAATTTGCACTGAAAATCAGTGACAAATTCAGGAATATGAAAACAATGTTGCTTCTTCTTTTGTCTTGATCATTCTGCCTCTCAGTCTCTCAGTACTCTTGTAGAGCTGATATGGTCAGTCCATATTCATTCTGCAGTTTGGTACCTCCATTAGCTGCATTGTTGTACAGCCTGCAGGCAACATCTACTGTGACTAAAGAAAGAACACTAAAAACACATGTAAGAGTGTACTTGTCTTATGACAAAAAAAATGTAATGTAGAATAACTCCTGTAGCACAGATACTTTGTTTTCCATCTTAAAACAATAATTCTCCCCTAAGTGTATAGTTATGTTTTAAAAATAAACTGGTGCAATATTTATGACTTGGAATACCTGGAGTATTGTGTCCAGTTCTGGGCCCCTCAGTTCAAGAAGGACAGGGAAGTGCTTGAAAGAGTCCAGCACAGAGCTACTAAGATGATTAAGGGAGTGGAACATCTCCCTTATGAGGAAAGGCTGAGGGAGCTGGGTCTCTTTAGTTTGGAGAAAAGGAGACTGAGGGGTGACCTCATCAATGTTTTCAAATATGTAAGGAGTGAGTGTCAGGGAGATGGAGTTAGGCTCTTCTCAGTGGTGACCAGTGATAGGACAAGGGGTAATGGGTGTAAATTGGAGCATAGGAGGTTCAAGTTGAATATTCGAAAAAATTTTTTTACTGTAAGGGTGACAGAGCCCTGGAACAGGCTGCCCAGGGGGGTCGTGGAGTCTCCTTCACTGGAGACATTCAAAACCCGCTTGGACACGTTCCTGCACGATGTACTCTAGGTGGCCCTGCTCTGGCAGGGGGGGTTGGACTAGATGATCTTTCGAGGTCCCTTTTAACCCCTAGGATTCTATGATTCTATGATTCTATGAAATATTTGGAACACCCTATTTTATTATTAAGAAAATAAAAAATCTTCAAGAAAATGTATTAACTTATAAATATGACTGTTTCAAAATTATTAATTAGTTAATTTTAATTTCTTAAGATATCCATCATTCATTATAAAAAAGGCCAAATAAAAATTTCTCATTTTAGGTTCTGCAATTAACATCTGCTATGAAGCAAAAAGCATGTAGTCTGAATAGACAAGAACTGAAGATGATACGAAACTGCATCATCTGGTGGCTGATACATCAGAAGGCTGTGCTGCTTTCCAAAAAGATCTGGACAGACTGGAGGGCTGGGTAAAAGTCAACCTCATGAAGTTCAACAAGGACAAGTGTAGAGCCCTGCATCTGGGAAGGGATAATGCCGACCACCAGTACAGATTAGGGAACATCCTGCTGGAAAGCAGCCCCATGGAGAAAGACTTTGGAGTCCTAGTGGACAGTAACTCTCTATGGGTTAACAGTGTGCCCCTAGGACCAAGAGGGCCAATGGTATCCTAGGGTGCATCAGGAAAAGTTTCTTCAGTAGATCTAGGGGGGTTCTCCTCCCCCTCTACACTTTTCTCCTGAGACCACACCTGGAATACTGTAGCCAGTTTTGGGCTCCCCAGTTCAAGAGAGACCAGGATCAGCTGGAGGGATCAACTGTGAGGATGAACAAGGGACCTGAGCATCTCTCCAGTGAAGAAAGACTGAGAGAACTGGGGCTGTTCAGCATTGAGAAGGCTGAGAGGGGACCTTACTAATGTCTATGAATATCTGAGGGATGTGTGTCGTGAGGGTGAGTCCAATCTCTTTTCAGTGGTGCCCAGTAATAGGACAAGGAATAATGGGTTTAAGCTAGAACACAGGAAGTTCCACCTTAATATGAGAAACTTCTTTACTGTGAGGGTGACAGAGCACTGGCACAGGCTGCCCGGAGAGGTTGTGGAGTTTCCTTCTCTGGAGACTTTCAAAACCCACCTGGATGTATTCCTGTGTGGCAGGGGGGTTGGACTAGGTGATCTCTAGAGGTCCCTTCCAACCCCTAACATTCTATGATACTAAAGAAGATGGGAATCCAATACTGAGAAAGAATCATATCAGATTTTCAGTTTGAAAAATGAGTCCAGCTTTTCAAAAGATGCAAATAGGCAGATCCTAACTGGGATTTCTGTCTCCCAGAAGTTATCCAAAAATCTCTAAGGAATGCTGTATAGGAGTAAATGGAAATAACTTCAATCAAATAGATGCAGCAACTTCATTCAATTTCAGAGAAATCAAAGACATTTTAGTAAATATTTAATACTATATATAGCGAAGGTCTCTTAGTCCCCATCATACAGCCATGATAATCAGGATCTATGTATGAAATTTTGGTGTATATCTTAAAGTAATCTATTTTACTCAAGAAAGGAATATAATAAAAATACAGTTCTTTCTGCTGCAAATAAGGCCTTGTCTTTCAACTATAACTATAAATGATATCTTTTTATTTTAAAGTGTCTTTTGTTCTTTCATTTAGATGTTACCAATACAACATAACTCTCTGTCCACCAAGAAATGTATTTTAAATGGCCTGTAATTCTCAGTTTTGTCAGGTTACTTTCTACTGCTCCACTATTCTTGAATGCTTTACAGCAAACAGAGCAAGCACACATCTAAGCTTTCCATAGGGACCTAGAAAAATAGGCAGGAATTGTGCCTCAGGCATTCATGGGAAAAAATCGGGACAGGTAAATACAATCATCTCTGCTGAACTCTTTTGAGCCAGTATATGTATCCATAATTTATGTTTTTTTTTTTTTTTTTTTTTTCATAAAACCTTTCACAGAACATGTATTATTTATTTATTTAAATGTCCATGGTATTTGGTGGAGACGAGCTGGGGAAATCTCACTGTGAGCTTGAACAAGTCTTTTGAAAAACTGGGATGATTTTTAAGTCCTTATTGCAAAAAAACACCCCACAAAACCCCCTAGAAATCACAATTTTCCCTCTTTAAACTATACCAAATGATAAAACAAAGTATTAGAGAGACTGTAGGTGCACAGATCTGACTGAAAATTTAACTGTCGTGATTCTTCTCTAATTTTTTATAATTTGAAAACTTCATAATTCAGTCTTGAAGAGCTTGAATAGTGAAAAATTATAAAAGTTGTGAGTATTGTGTACTGTTTAATTAGAAGAATGAAGAGCCAAATAGTTTCTCAAAATATTTTTATGAAATAATACTGTAGACTTTTATGTTGGCTGTCATCCATCTTTAGCTTTTTGTCTACTTAAGGGAGATTTTAAATGACTCTAAATTACGGACCACCAGATGCATTAAAGAAAAGACATGATACTCCTATTAAATGAAAATATCATAGAAAGCATCAAAAAGAAACTTCAGCATATACTACTGTGCAGTGTGCTCCTGTCTAAAATATGTGATTGCTTTAGGAAGTGTACTTACAACAGTTCCTTCAATTTATGATGTAGAGCTGCCTTCTCCTGGAGAATGACAAATCATCCTAAAGCACCAGGCCTGTTTTATAGTCTGATTATAAGAGATGGTGATAGCCCAGGAAGATGCTGATTGCCCCTAACTCCCACTGAGTTTAGTTATTCAGTACCTAACAGTTTTAATCTCTTCAATCCTAATGCCTACTATTAAACTGCAAAAATACTTCCCCCCTGAGCCACATTGTCTTCTTCCATTTCGTATTCATTGATTTCCCACCCTGCTACTGTCTCCTTGATTTCCAGCTGAATTAAAACATGGGGAGAGTCATTTTATTTTTATTTCCTTGTTGGGGTTTTGTGCTAGCATCGTTGACAATGTCAGTGTAGCTCTGGGAATAGTTAACAGCTTTTGCCAAAGACAGTAGGGAACACTGAACAAACTGAACAAAAAATAAGAGACAGATATTTATAAAACAAATGGCATTTCCTACATTCCTTAAGCATACTAAAGACAAGTTCACATGTAGAAAAAACTATGATTGTTTATTTTTTAAAAATAAATAAATAAAAAGAAACTTTAGGGGACCTATGGACAGCAGGAAGTTAGCCTGATGACTATCCGGATTGATGCTGAAATAATCAATATTCTTGAGTAAAAGATGGATCAAAAGAAGTGAGTATTTCTGAATAAAAAATGTTTCTGATTTTAAGAAAGGAGGAAAATACAGTCCATGAGATAAATTAGTAAATCTGTAGTCATTAATGAAGGTAGCATATTCGAACCTGTTCACAAACTAACTCATTTTAAGAATCTTAATTAACAAAGGTGATGGGCAGAATGCCACAACATCACACCACCTCACACTTTGTCTGATAACAGTAAAACCAGTATTGATTGTCATACAACAGAAGGTACCTCTCAGAAGCTTGGAATTCAGAGGAGATGCACACCCAAAGCCCTTTACATCCAGGAACCAGCAGTGGGTGAAGTGTCCATACCCAGACAGGTACAGAGCACACTTCACTGATCCATTGCCAGGGAGCTACTTTGGTAAACTTCCTGCAGCCATTCTTAGTTGGATGGTGTAAGAATCATAGAATGGTTTGGGAAGAGACCTTAAAAATCATATAATTCTATAATTCTACCCCCCCTGCATGGACAGGGACACCTCCCACTAGACCAGGTTGCTCAAGCACCCATCCATCCTGGCCTTGAACACTGCCAGGAAGGAGGCAGCCACAACTTTTCTGGGCAACCCATTGCAGTGACTCGCCACCCTCAAAATAAAGATTTTTTTCTTAATGTCTAATCTAAATCTTCTCCCCTCTTCAAGTTTTAAACCATTTCCCCTTGTCCTCTCATTACATACCCATGTAAAAAACCCTACCCCAGCTTCTTGCAAGAAAGTTGTTCATATATTGGAAGGTTGCTATAAGGTCACCGTGGACCCTACTTTTCTCCAGGCTGAACAACCCCAGCTTGTTTAGCCTGTCTTCACAGGGAAGGGTGCTCCAGCCCTCTGATCATTTTATTGACAAAGTGCCTATGATTAAAGTTCAGATGTAAAGCTATAACCTTCATAAACCTTTTAGTAGCATCCACTGTATTATGGTTGCAAAAGATGCACCCTCATAAATACATGAATGATCCATGCATTTACACATTCTTCACTAGGACATTCATTAAGATTAGCTCATTAGCAATTGTATATTGAATTCACGTGACAGAGCACTGCTTTGTCTAAACTTTTATCCCAAGTTGCTTTCAGGTTTCGATGACACTTTCTGCTGAGCCTATGCATGTTTCTGCAGTTGTGTGCCAGTCTGGGGACTGTTTGCATCTCCTGATAGGGTTTTCTTTCTTTTTTTTTTTTTTTTATGCTGTCAATACCTCCTCTTTTTTCTGTCACTGGAAAATTCCAATATTTTTTTTCTGTACGGAAGTTCAGGGAAAATGCATGCATGGTACCTATACCTCCTACATTTTGTTTTTCTCCCTGTTTTGGGTTTGGGCAGTTTCTTTTCAGTTTTGTTCTTCTAGACAGTCTCACATCCACTGTTCTCAGTTCCTCTTTAAATTCTCCTTCAAAAATTTAACTGAAAAGGTGCTCATTATTTTTTATTTCAGGTCTAGCCAAGTGTCAGAAGTAAAGGGAAGAAATCCACCATCTCTGCAGCAGTAGTTGCCAATTTATTCCTAGGAATATGATTATCAATCTCTATTTTTCTCTTTTCAAGGTATTGAGATACCCATGCCACATAAATCCATCTTACTTCCACCAAGATTTTCTTATCAGGCCAATTTGCTGACTGTAAGAATACAATAACTAATGGAAATATATTGTCCAAAATACATAAAGAAATTAGATCATAAACAACTAGGTTTTCAAAATTAGCAAAAGTCTGGTAGAGAATTTACCAAATAAGTAGGTGCAAGAATAAGTCATTAAAATATTTTGAAATTGTTACAAAGTAATGCAAATATAAAAACTATATGTTTTAATCTGCACTCTACCCAATACCACTTTTAGGTTATTTATTTGTTTTATTATCTAAAAAAGGAAATGAATGTAGTCAGAGAATTTGACTGCAAGGAGATGGAAATGAAAAATATTCTTCCAGATGTTAATGATAAGCTCAAAGTGGGTCCTCTAAAGCACATTTTTCATGGATGTAACTTGTCTGCCCCTTTCTGGAAACTATATGACCCTGGCATTAAATAAAGACTTTGTGGTCTCATGACCTCAAAAGCATTGACAACTCTTTTTCTGTTCTATTATCTTTCAGTGACGGTTTCTTAAAAAATAAGTGTTAAAACAGACTTCAGTCATTAAAGGAAAATGGCACATAATGGAAATATAGTAGGTAACCAAAGAGATAGAAACCAAATACCTCCTGGCAGATCATTTCCAATATTCCTTTCACTGGTTCTGGGAAAGTTGAAATAGCTCGGAAGAAGGTTTATCAGCTTGTACTATGAAAAGATCAGCAAAGGGAAAATACAGTTTGACAGAATTCAGATATAAAAGACAAAGAATATTACTGTCATCAGTTTCTGAATTTCCACTTCAGATTCAGTTCAGTGTTTTCTCTGTTTAGTGACTGAAGTCCTCAGATCACTGTATTCCCCATACTGTACACATTTTTGATGGATTTTATACTTTGTTTAGATATTGCGTCAGTCCTAAACTTTACTTCTGTACAGTCTTTTCATTACTTTACTTTGACTACCTAGCAATTTTCCTGCTTCATTTCAGTATTTCAGCCTCTACAAATGTGGAAATAAAATAAAAATCCAAAGAGAATATAGTCTTATAGTCATATTGATGATGACATTGATGATTATAACAAGAACAAGAAGAATGAGAAGCAGAAGATGCAGAAGAAGAAGAAATAATAAATAACATAGTGAGGATTATAATGTGTTTAAACATGTTGTCTTATACTTTCTATTCAGTCTGGCCTGTTGTTTTCCCTAGTGGACAGGTAAGTGGGGTAGATAATCAATCAGAAATGTATTTCTTTTAGGTTACACAATTAAAGTTTTCTGAATGACTAAGTTTCACTCCAGCTTTGCCAATACCCCATGGATGGTGACTGCTGATGATGCTGACAGCCATTTTATTTTGTTTCTGAAAGTAGCCTTCCCACACAGAAGCTGAAGCTCCTACTAACCTAGTCAAAATCCAATGTAGCCAGGTGCCGTTTTTCTCTTGAATCCAATAAACTTTAAATAACCTTTATTTACTCCCTCCATTTACTGATTTCCTGCTAAATATCACTGATCACAGTCATAAACATGTCTTTTATTTCTCAGGTACTTTGTGTTAAAGATTGACAAACCAATTACCGTGGTTAATACACCAGAAGTAACATGTACAGTTAATAACTCTTTATATTCTAATTTTTTTTAAAGCTTCTTTTTTCCCTATCTTTTTACTAAGTCTCCTTCTTTAATACTAAAATTCTTGTCACTAAACTTCCTTGGGGATGTTGATTTTACTTAGAAATCAATCACATGCATTTCATGCAAATTATCCTAATTGACTAAAAATATGAAAACCTTTGTATAATTGACTACCAACTTTTTGTTATGAAGTATCTCTGGCATTCTTATTTTTTTAAAGTCTCTTCTGACAAAACAGTCTTTTAAAAAGACATTGTGGTGTTCTGGAAAGATAAAATGCACCTGGAGAGAACAGTCATTAAAACATACAGATTGTTTTTAATCTATAAATATATATTGTAATACATTATACTTTCATATAAGTTGATACAATATTTGAACAAGAGTTTCTACTTTCATTTGCTGTCCAAGCTACACTTGTCAGAATTAAATTTGTTCACAGCATGGACCACATATTTGTCTTTTTCACTTCTGAGATCACTCAAGGTTTTAAGAAAAGCCAACCTACAAGAAATTACATGGTGCAAATAAATTGTTATAAATAACACAAAATACTGATTTTACATGTATAAAAATGTACACATATATCTTAATAAGTGGTGAAATTGGTTTTACTCCATCTAAAATACTACTCTTCCACTTTGAATACTTTTCTGTTAACTCTTCATGTTACAATGCAGTTTACGAAATTTTCAAACTCTGCACACATAAACAGGTACATTCACACATTGCTTCAATTCATTCTATGTAAAAAAAATGTTAGCAATATGGCATAGATGAACAGAAGCTCTAACTTTACTCAGACTTTGCAATAATTATCAAACATGCTGGATAAGCATCCTAATTGTTTATATGAAATTGAAAATAAATATGAACTTCATATACTTCTCCATTTTACCTGTTTAGTTTGTCCAGTTGCTAAAATAACATGGAACTTTTTTATACAGAATAGTTACATTTTTCATCATAAGTAAAAAGTGTGAAGGCTCTTTCTGTGTCTGCTTTTAGATTCAGTGATTCATACAAAACTAAACTGATAATCTCTAAGTAGCTGCCAGCATTATAACTTTTCCCTTAGATTTGTTGTTCAAAGTTGGGTCAGCAGTGCTGTCATCCACCAGTGTTCTGCTGCCTTTCAGCAGAAATTTGTTCTCAGTGTTCTGCTACCTAAACAGCGCAGGGGAAAAATGAGAGCCATTTCTACATCATGAACTAAATTAGTAACTTCTTCTGAAAACAGGCTGTACTTTCAGTTAGCCTTTGACCACATCCTGTGAAATGTGGATGTGGAAATAAGCATAGCTGAAAATAAATGCAGATAATGTAAAAAAGTGTGGGATATTCATTCAGCATTTTCAACTTGGCTTAAGAGTCTGATGAGTCTGATCTTAAAAAACATAGTTTGTTTTTTTGGGGGTTTTTTTTGTGGTTTTTTTGTTTGTTTTTTTGTTTTGTTTTGTTTTGTTTTTCTTGCACGAGGAGAGCTGCAAAACTTCTCAGGTACCAAGTTTAGCAATCTTTCCACTTTTTGCTCTAATTTGCTAGAGAAAACCATTTGGTCACTTATCCAACAATTTTATGTTTTCTAACAATTTTATGTTGAAAGCTGAAAGAACTGTCTACATAAAATCATACTTATGCTCCTGAAAACTGCTCATAAACCATCAGAGAGTACGTTGGATTTTGATTTTGTTCACATTTTCCAACTACATAAACAACATATATCTGACAATGACCTTTTATTCTTTAAATGTGAATGTTGTATTAACGCAAATAGTTGCTTTTTGAATGCATGACATGAATAACTGAAATGCTGAGAAAGTTTCTTACTTTTTCCTACATTTGACTCTTGGTCAAGTAAGAGCCTATAACAGAAAAAAACAGTTAATTAATCAGTATTGCTCTTAGGCAAATGAGTGACCTCCATATTCATTATCACCACTGTAAGATGAAGTTCAAAGTCAGATGTACCATCCCACAAACATCAAGATAATTTTCAATTTTTCTGTTTTTCATATTATGTCTTCAAATCAGCCTGTTTGTGAATACATAGCTGCATGTTTCCCACCATGTACATACTTGAAAAAAAATTACTTTAAGAACTCAACTACTAGAAAAATTGATTTCATCTTGGAAGATTTACTCTGAATGTTTTACCTGTCTGCTGACAGTAACACTGACTGTCATATCCTAACACTCTGCATACTCACCATAGTCCTCATTCTGTTAATAATGTGAATCAAATGAACAGCTTTAATAGGTACAGGTAAAAACCCTACTCATGATGTGTTTAAAAATGAGATATGCTACCTAAGCTGCAACCTACAATTGTTTAACAAAACGGGTTTTTTTCCCCCTTATGTCCTGTGACTGATAAAAAGAACAAAGGAAGCCTTTAAAACTTTGTGTAAAATTAGAAAAAAAAAAAAAAAGAAAAAAATTCTTAAATTATTTTTTGAAACCAAAAATCTTACTCTATTCAATGGGTTCCAAAATGTTTCATGTCAAGTCTTCATGCCTGAAGTACAGCTATTGTGTCCTTAAAAAGAGGAAGATCTTAGTTGTCAGAAAGCATTTGTCATTCTTTTGCTTATTGGCTGAAGTTGAAGTTCCGTTAGTGTTTTTTGTGATCTTTTTATTTTCTTCAGGGCTGAGCATGACAGGAATGCAATAAAGGGGAAAAAAAGACATCTCTGTAGCCAAGATGCTCAGATAAATGCCCAAGGATGGGTCAGCTGTGAGCAGTAAAGAAAAAAATAAACCAAAACATAAAAACCCCAAAAAGACCCCCACAAAAACCAAACCAAAACAGAAAACAAACTACTTTTTAAAAGAAATATTTCATTCTCCCACAAAACTGCAGTTGCACTTGAATACCTATTAGAGCTAGAGAAAAGAATGCCATGGAGCAAAGTCAGTAGTGGCTTATTCCTAAATATTATCTGAAATAATGATGAGGAAAAAAGGCTTTAATTCAAAATTCCTAATTCCTGTCATTGCTACGGTGTAAAAGAAAGAGAAAGAATTAATGAGGCCATGCTTGAAAAAGCCCCTCCTTGCTACCCAGACCTGTATATAATTTCCATTCCTCCTTCACTTTCCTCTTATCTTCTGGATGCCATATGACATGATTTTTTCTGTGTGTTGCTGGGAAAAGTTGTCATTCCTAATAATCAGAAGGCTTGTTCTTGACGGTATGAAAACTCATCAAGCCATCTGCACTGAAACCTATGTAGCGTGCAAACTACACACAACAGCTGGCATGTACAGCACCAGGACAAAAGTCCTACATCAGTATAATTCACTTTGCTGAAATCTCTAGATCTTTTGAAAACAGTTTGGCTGTACACAAGATCATATTTTCACCTGGAAGCTCTTAAAGACATATACAAAGGGGTGTTTTCTAACTTTCAGGTCATGAGTTACTGTGTTTATTAAAAGCTGAACCTCTAGAGTACTGTTAAATGCTAACTTTTAAATACTCATTGAGCAACAGAAGCTATGCTAATTGGATTCTAGGAAACAACTCTCAATAGCAAAATGTTGCCACTTTTCTTTATCATGACTGATTTGTAAAACAGACTGCATCTTATCCACATTTTTTTCTGTTACGCAGTAATCTACTTTGTCAGTACTTCTTGTACTTCATTTTTTCCATGGATCCTGTTTGTGCAGCTTTTTAGTCCTTTAAACTCCAGACGTTCTGAGTGAACATACACGATAGATTTATATATGCTGAATTAATATCTGACTCATGTAATAAGGTTTTCAGTACAAATCCAATTGAATTCAAATTAAAAATTATTTTCCCTGAGCATCCTACAACATTTCTGTCAGAATTGTTATTCAGACAGGTACTCTTGATGAGGCCACCAAAAATTTAGGTAGTTATATCTTGGCTTGATTTCAAGACAATGTCCCATAAAGTGTGTGTGTCCTACCTCAGAGTCTACCACATCTGTCAAACACAGAGAAAAAGAAATAAAAAGCTGTGGATCTATGTCTTCTTTAGGATTTAGAAATGTCTCCTCGTTTAAATTTAGTCCAAATCTACCTTCTTTAGTCTTTGTCATGTACTATAACCACATAAAACTGTACCAAGAGTCTCTATTTACCTATGACTCTTAGTGTTTGGAGCAGTCTCCACTCAGGCAGTCTCTTAAGTCTGAAAGGATTACTGTCTTAGATGCATGCATGTGTCAATTCCTGGGTGACAAAAAGACAAACTGAAAAGATTTTTGAGTGCTGTAGATATATCTTGTTGAATGAAGATTGTTGAGTATGTCAGTTTGAAAGGGAAAAAAAGAGCTGTATTTGATCCCTTTCACACACCAACAGTAGGACAGAAAAAGGACAGGCTGCACATATCTCTCATGAAGACATCAGAGTTGAAAGCAGAGCAGGAGAAAGAGTTAATTGTTTCATGAGAACATGAAAATATCAAGACAATATATGGCAAGAAGACAAAGAGTAGAGGGGTAAAGAAGTGAACAGTGGAAACCAAGATTCAACTACAATTTCCACTGAATTACAACAGAAAAGGGGAAAACAGAGAAAGAGCCTAGGAAACACAAATGCATTTACTACAGAATACCTAAATCTGTATGGCTATGTAGTCCCAAGGAACACTAATCATGTCGATGTGATGCATGTGGGGCCATCAGTGTCCCGTTTCATTAGTTTCATATGGCACTTGTCAATAGAATGCTATGTGTGCAACTACTAACAAAATTAGAATTCAGTTTGGCCATATGGCTTGCATTTCACCAACATTGCCTTTGATCACTCCAGGTGGCAGACCACTTGCAATTGCATCCTCTTGTCCATATGAGAGCCCTAGTCCCCTGCCATTCCAATCTCTCTTGTTCCCAACCTGGCCTCCCAGCTGCTGCTAACACCACTGCTGTTGCTTATTTCTTTACTTTTCCTGGGGATGACTGAGCTCTTCTGGCCTTCCTCAGGCTTTGTGCTGCTTCATCATCAGCTCCAGCTGCTTCTTTCCTCTTCTCCTGTGACTTCTTCTAGCTAGATATGCTGTTTGCTCCACTACAGACTGTTACATTAATGAGCACAGGATTAATGTGAAACTGATTTAGACTTCTCTAGGCTGGCTCAGAAATTGTTTACTGCTTAAGAGATAAGGCATCTCCCCCAGTTCAATAATTTTCTAACCTCAGCAATTCCATCATTCAGTCACAGTTACAGGAAAGATGAGGGCTGCAGGATTTTCTATTGCATCGTTCAGGACTCCTTGGCCCAAAAAAAGTTTTACTGTATTTCGTGAGACTGCCAGTCATCTTTCAACCCACTTTTAATTAAAGGAAGAGCTTTGATTAAAGACAAGAAGTCTGGCAGTCACAGTAATTTTTTTTTTAAATAGATATTTCTTAATCTTCAAACTTATTTTTTTTTTTTTTTTTAGGTTCTGGACATATCATTTAAAAACATCATCACATAGAGTATGTACAAACATGAGAACAAGAGACAATTTTAAATATCAGAACAAAGTGGCATTTCTCACATTGTGACCTGACAAACCACAAGCATCTCCTAGCTCTCTTCAAAGTTATCTTTAAAAATTGCTCAGATGATAAGGCCAATCTTTCTTTGCTGCATTCCCTAGGACTAAACAAACCTATTTCCATCAAGATTAATCAGTATTAAAAACACTGCCTGGCTTAATCTATTTTCTGTGCTCCTGGCAAAGATAACCATATCCATAATCAGCCTAAAGGTCAAACCATGGAAAAGGCAGTATTCATTTACCTTTGGGGTACTGACAACATCACTTAATGCATTTATTCTAACTTCAGTAGTGGATTTGTCTTTTCAGTCACTAAATGAGAGCTATTAGCAGCAATAGAAAACTATAATTCATATACAGAAATGAAAATATGCATGAATGCCTGGAGTGATATATATTAAATCTCACACTAAACTTCAGTAATATATTAATTTTAGATAGTTACCAGGAAATCTGAGAACACACCTCACTACAAAACTAGAGCATGCCATATAACAACACAGAAGAGTTTCTCAAAATATGTGTACTCACACTCTCTTCAAAAAATCTAATTTCAGTATTTCTGAAACCAATAAATCTCAATAGAATAGCCTGGCTGAGGAACACACCGGTGTCTTTTGTTTTGAATCTTATAATATGTTAGTCTTATTGTAATTTATTAATTTGTCTTTGTATTTATTTATCAATTTCTATTTGTGTATAGATAGGATTTATAGGATATCTATAAAAATAGATTTAAAAATATTTAAAGAGATCGCAAATAGATCTAGATATAAATAACTAGATGCATAAATAACTGGAAATTTATTTCTAAAGCTATTCAGTTATTTATTTCAAATTGCATTAGTCTGTGGTGAGTCCTCTCACTGTCTACTATTTGGATGTAATTTAGCATTTAAGAGGAGACAGAAAATACTGACTATAATATCTCACTGGTAACATCAGTCTCTTGTGACCCTGATTTTCCTATGGTAATCAAGTCATATTTAGTAAGATCATTTGTTTTTCTAATGTGAAAAGTTAATCAGACGAGCCATATCTTTCTGCCTCTTAGATATATCAAGTTCTTCAAATATTTCTGAGCAAAATTAGACATAAAAAAATAGCATATGTTTTGAGAAAGGAGTATTACTCGTTACTTTCTACAGTAAGTG